>NC_057921.1:21673783-22366255 GCF_018873765.1 Telopea speciosissima | reverse complement strand
GCTGCCTTAGCTGGGGGCATCCGTGACATGGAGTTGATCAAGGACCTGGCACGTCATGAGACCAGGACCATGAAGGAGCTCCTAGAGCAATGCAACGAGTTCGCCAACATGGCCGAGATAGTGCAAGCTCGGAAGAAGGCAATTGAAGCCAAGCCACAAGACAACAAGAGTTCAGCATCAGATGATCGTAAAGAGAGTAAGAGGTCGAGGACTAAACGTCGACAAGAGAAGGGTGATCGCCCATCAGGAAGAAGTGATCGTCGAGAGAGCAAGCAACCCAGAGTTCACACCCCTAAACACCACCATGTCATAAATCCTCATGCAGATACAAGACCGTGACCTAATCTGGTGGTCATGACCCATGCTGGCAGGATCGGAGAAGCGCAACCCTAACAAGTACTGGCTCTTCCACAAGGACTATGGGCATGACACAGAGGAATGCTATGAACTGAAGAGAGAGATAGAAAGCCTTGTGAGAGCAGGGTGTCTGGATAGATACGTGAAGGGAAGACGCAATGGCCATTCGGGCCAAGGAGATCAAGGTCGAGATCGAGAAAGAGAAGAACCAAGAAAGGAAGAAAGGAGAGTGGATCAAGGTAGAGAAAGAGATCGAACTGACCAGAGAAGAGATGTAGAAGAGCCAAGTGGCACCAAGGGAGCCCCCATCCTCACCATACTTGGAGGGTCAGGGCAAGAGTCTACTAGAAATGCCAAAGCCCATGCTAGGTTTGTGGGAGTAGCACAGAAGCCAAGCAAGATGGCGAAGACCGAGACGGTGATCTCCTTCTCGGATGCAGGCTTGGAAGGTGTAAGCTTTCCACATGAAGACACTCTAGTAGTGCAGGTAGAGATAGCCAACCGACCCGTACACAGGGTACTGATAGACACAGGGGCATCCGTGGATGTGCTCTCACTGGAAGCCTACCGCCAGTTCGGATTCGGAGATGATTAACTCAAGCCAGAGCCCACATACCTCCATGGATTCTCAGGCGCCACGGCCCCCATCAGAGGCACTATAGAGCTACCTGTCACCTTTGGAGAACACTCTCGATAGGTGACCATCACGGTGAACTTCATGGTTGTCAGGTCCGTGGTGTCGTTCAATGGCCTCCTAGGGCGACCATCTCTAATAGCCTTAGGGGTGTTGTATCTTCACTCCACATGAAGATGAAGTTCTTCACTGACAATGGAGTAGGCGAAATACAAGGTGATCAGAAGAAGGCCAGAGAATGCTATGCCACCTTTGTGAAGAAGAACAATGGCAACACACGAGGGATGGCACTATGCATGAAGAACCTGGTCAGTGACCAGAGAGATGAACTGACAGAGAAGAGAGGAAGGCCAATGGAGGACCTTGTCCCATGGCCACTTAGCAAGGATGACCCTTCCAAGGTCATACAGGTCGGCTCATTATTGAGCAATGAGCAGAAGGAAGAACTAGGGCACCTCCTCCAAGCCAACATGGATGTCTTCGCATGGTCAACTGCAGACATGCCAGACATTCCTAGATCTATAGTAGAGCATAGGTTACATGTAGACCCAACCAGGAAGCCCGTCTAGCAGAAGAGGCGGATTTTTACCCTCGACCGATAAATAGCTATCAAGGAAGGGGTCAAGAAATTGAGCAGAGCAGGATTCATTAGAGAAGAGAAAGAGATTGAAAAAAAAAAAAATTTCATGAATGGGCGCCATCCGTCAATGGGCACCGCCCAAAAATGAAGAAGAAAAGAGAGAAGAAGGAAAAATAAAAAGGGGGTCTTTGGCCACAGCCAAGGACCGCGATCGACAAGCCACGGGCATGGACGAGGTTCAAGGTTCGAGGTTTGATATCCGAGGTCCGAGGTTCGTGGTTGAGGTCCGAGGATAAGGTTCGAGGTCCGAGGTTCGAAGTCGAGGTCCGAGCATGAGGTTCGAGGTTCTAGCAAAGACATGTCTGTGGCGAAAGACCAATTCAAGTAAAAACATAAAACAATAAAAATGCTACAGCCAAGGATCGTAGGTGACAAACCATGGCCGAGGTTAGAGGTTCTAGGTCAAAGTTTGAGGTCTGAGGTTCGGGGAGTTCGGGAAGTTCGAGATGGTTTGAGTTCCAAGGATCGAGAATGCAACTACTGATGCACTATCCAGGCTAGCCAATGATGAACTCAGAAACTTGGCCAGTGCAGTGTACATGGAAATATTACATGAGCCAACATACCAGGAGAAGCAAGTTAATGAGATTGAGGAGGGGCCTAGCTAGATGGACCCTATACTCAACTACCTATAGAATGACATCCGACCAGAAGACAAGGTTGATGCAAGGAAGATGAGAATGAGAGCTACAAAGTACACCATCTTGGATGGAGTATTGTACAAGAGGGGGGCCATAGCACCACTACTTCGGTGCCTAGGACCCAAGGGAGCCCAGTATGCCCTGGCAAAGGTACATAAAGAGATCTGCGAAAGCCGCATGGGAGGAAGAGCTCTAGCCTATAAAATCCTCCGACAAGGACTCTACTGGCTGAGAATGCAAGAAGAAGCAGTGCAATACATCAAGGCTTGTGAGCAATGTCAATTGTTCACCCCAGTACCCCATCTACCTGCCACCAAGCTAACATCGATCCTCAACCCCATTCCCTTTGCCATGTGGGGGGTCAACATCTTAGGGGACTTCACAGTAGCATCAGGCAACCGCAAGTACTTGGTGGTTGCCATCAACTACTTCACCAAGTGGGTAGAGGCCAAACCATTGGCTAAGATCACAAAGAATGAAATGGAGAAGTTCGTCCATGATGACATCATCTATAGGTTCAGCGTGCCAAAGATCATAGTCTCCAACAATGGGAAACAATTCAACAACCCCAAGTTCAGAACCTTCTGTCAGAGCTACAACATTGACTATCGGCCTATTTTGGCAGCCTACTGACAAGCCAATGGTTAGGTGGAGGTCACCAACAGAACCCTACTAGAAAGAATAAAGAAAAGACTGGAAGGCCTTCCTTGGGCCAAAGGGAAGTGGGTCGAAGAGCGACTGAGTGTCCTGTGGGCATACCGCACCACAGTAAGAACACCCACAGGAGAAAGCCCATTCCGCCTAGCATATGGCACAAAGGAACTAGCACCAATAGAGGTCCTCGCCATGTCCCACAGAGTATTGCACTTCAATGAAAGGACATACACAGATGGACTACGAGCAAACCTGGACTTCCTGGATGAGGTATACGAGAAGGCACTACTGAGAAATGTGGCATACCAATAGCGCACAGCCAGATACTACAACGCCAAGGTACGAGAAAGGTTGTTCCACCAGGGGGACCCAGTCCCAAGGAGGGCAAGTGCATCGCAGCCACGGAAGGAAGGGAAGCTATCGGTAAAATGGGAAGGACCTTACATAGTTTCCAAGCAGATATGTCCAGGGACATACTGCTTGAAAACTTCGGGGGGCAAGAAGGTAGACCGTACCTGGAACTCAGAACACCTGAAGAAGTACTATCAGTAGAAGTAACAGCAGAGTAGCACCACCACCAGCAGTAGTAGCAGTAGTAGTAAATGGCAGTACTGTTTCAAGGATAATCTGAAATTTTATATGGGGATACATTCATCTACTCTACCTAGCGGTCGAACACCTCCAAAGCACCAAGGTCTGTTGACCACCAAGGCCCGTTGGCCACCAAGGCGTTATGCCACCAAGGCCCATTGGCCACCAAGGCGTTATGCCACCAAGGTCCGTTGACCACCAAGGCGTTATGCCACCAAGGCCCATTGGCCACCAAGGTCTGTTGACCACCAAGGCGTTATGCCACCAAGGTCCATTAGCCACCAAGGCATTATGCCACCATGCCCCATTGGCCACCAAGGCGTTATGCCACCAAGGTGCATTGGCCACCAAGGCATTATGCCACCAGGACCCATTGACCACCAAGGCGTAACACTACTAAGGACTATAAACCACCAGGGGTTGCAAAAAACAAGAGAACCATCAAAGCAACAAGGATTATGTACAGGCAACATCCACATCGAAGAAGATAAAAAGTTAAGTGCATACAATCCAAAAAGAGATCACAATCCAAAGTTCAAGATCCAAAAAGTTCAACATCCAAAAACATCTATAAACTCATGGAGCATCTGATGGAGGGGCGACATCTGACCTAGCAGGGGACCCCATATCGGCCTCAACGGGGCGAGCAACACTCTCCTCTGGCAAGACTGTACCCTCCTCTGTCACCATAGCACCATTGTTAGGAGAGACACAAGCCATAGCAGTAGTCGCAGGTAACAGTGTAGTGACCTCCGGGAACCCCGAGAAGTCATAATCAGGGGTCTTCTCCAGAATGTGAACCTCCAAGTCTGAGGAAGTCAAGATGCTAGGACTGTGAGCCAACTTACTCCTAGGGTCACCAACAGAGATAAAAGCTCTGGAGGCCCTATAACCCCTACTAGGGGCGGAGTCTCCAGAAACCTCCTCCTCCCCATCACTAGCAACAGGGGAAGGCAAAGAAGAAGAAGTATCCGCAGGGGAAGACGACCCCGAAGAAGACTCCTCAACAGATCCAACCACGACCATAGTCAGATCAGTGTTAGATGATGACATGGATAAACAATGAAGCAGACTAGCTACTTACTCAGAACAATGGTCTCCCAAAGCCAAGCAACCAACGCGAAGAGAGGGATGCCAACCTGCATCCATCAGTACATATTCAATCAAAAAAAAAAAAAAAAAAAGAGTAAGAAGAGGAGAAAGAAAAGAACATACCAGAGAAGGCGAACGTTGATCGAGTCAGGCGCGGACCGAAAGGGCGTCAATGACCACGGATCGAATGAGCATCAATGATCGCGGATCAAATGAATGTCAATGACTACGGACCGAACGATCGTCAATGACCGCAGATCGAACGAGCGTCAATGACTATGGATCGAAGGAGCGACAATGACCGTGGACAGAACGAGCGTCAATGACCGTGGATCGAATGAGCATCAATGACCACGGACTGAACGAGCGTCAATGACCGTGGATCGAATGAACGACATTGATCACGGCCCGAACAAGCGTCAATGACCATGGACTGAATGAGCGTCAATGACCGCGGATCGAATGAGCGTCAATGACCGCAGACCGAATGTGCATCACCAGACGTGGATCAGATCGAATGGGCGTCCAAGGGCACGAATTAGGATCCAATGGGAGTCACTAGGCATCAATCAAAGGGGTATCAATGGGAGCAGATCGAACGAGGGTGGCATCAATGGGCATCAACTCTTACAAAAAAAATTAGAGGGCCAAGAGGCCACGGCCAAGAGACCACGGCCTATGGGCATCAACCCCTTTGGCAAGGAGAGAGCCAAGGAAAAAAAAAAAATAGACAGGCAGCCAAGGGTCCATGCCCAAAAGGCGCGGACTCTTAATGAAAGCAAGTGTTGAAAGAAAAAAAAAAGGGGGGGTCCACGCCCAAAAGGCGCGGACTCTTAAGTGAGAAAAAGTAGTAGGGAGGAAAGAAGAAGAGAGAGAAAAGGAGAAGAAGAAACAGAGTGAAAAAAAAGGGTGCCATCCATCCATGGACGCCACCCAAAAGCAAAAAAAATATATATAGGAGAGAGAAGGAAGAAAAGTAGGAGAGAGACAAGAAGAGAAAAGAAGAAAAAGCAAGAGAGAAGAAAGAAAAGAAAAGGGTTTTTTGCCATAGCCAAGGGCCGCGGTAGAGCGGCGCCAATGGGCACGGATCGACGGGCGCTATAGATGCCAACCCAGATCGAGACGGGCGCTGACCGAAGGGAGCACTGAATTGAGATGGGCGCAAATCTGAGCCGGGCACAGATTGAAGACGGGTGCGGACCGAGACGGGCGTCGACCAAAGTCGGGCACCGATTGAAATGGGTGTCGACAAACAATGGGCGAGCATCAACCGAGGCAAGCTAAACACAGATCAACACAAGAGTGTAAGAAGAAGGCACAGGTCAAGCACCAAGCCATGCACACTGCAAAGCAAGCCAAGTCCAAAGGCAAGGCTAATAGCCAAGAGAAATCAAACAAGCAAGTAGAGCACACTACTCTTCATTGTGACCCAAGAACAAACACATGGGGGGCATAATGAATAGTAACCAAGCCCAAAGCCCAAGCAAAAGTGGAAGATGCAAAAAGCAAAAAGTGAAAAAGCAAGAGAGAGAGGAAGAGAACTGAAGAGCTAAAAGGGCAAAAGAGAAAGGAGAGTAGAGGTTTGACCCACAACCTCTCCCTCACCAAAGAATTTGCAGGCACACCCTCTAAGAAAATATTATTGGCCGAGAACTCCTCAATTGGCACAGAAATTCAGAAGATACTCTCTTGAGCCCTCTGTTCAAAGAGAGTAGGGGGCAAATGATGAACCCAATTTCACACCAACCAATCAGAGGTCACCACGTGTCGCGGCCCAAGGAAGGGGGCCAAGACAGAGCCAGTGAAGAACCAACCGCGGGTGCCGATCACCAATACCCATGGGCGCGAACTCCGTCTACCAAGACACTACTTCTTATGGGAAGACAACTACCAAGTCTATCAAGGACACTATGGCTTACAGGAAGACGACTACCAAGCCTATCATGACACCACGTCTCACGGGAAGACGACCTATCAAGGAAGAGCCCTGCTACTTAGGGACTCTATCACCTATGGCAAATACTCTACATCAACTGGGACTCTCCACACTGCCATACACTACTATAAAAGACAAGGTACACAGCCCCATCAAAGGAGAGCATAACACATCTTAACTCATCTTGAGTTCTATTCACTCATCTGTTTGCTTAGAGAGATCTAACTTAGGCATCGGAGAGTCCTAAGCCGAAACCACACCGGTTCTCCTTTATCACCCAGGATCTTTTGCAGGTTACGGCACTTGAAGTACCACTGAGCGATTTTTTGACGCAACACTTCCAAACACCACCTTACTTAAGGTGAGATCGCTCATGACGTCAAGGGCACCAAGGACTTTAGGCTTTAGAGCATTTTTTACCATACAATTGTACGAAGGCAATGACATTTCTTCTTTTTTTTTTTTTTTTCTTTTAACAATGAACTCCATTTGTTACTCTACTACTATTCCTCAAATTCCATGCAGGGTTACTACACAAGACACCCGAGCTACTTGGTAGCTTTGTTTCTTACATATATCCACAAGGATAGTGATGCTAGAGTTCTTTTTCAGAGGTTTCACCCCAAGGCGTGTCGATCAAGTCACCTCGCTTCCTGAGGCGGAGTGCCCTGTCTAGCTCCAAGGAATTGAACTCTTAATTTTATTTATTTCTCTTCTTTTCTTTTCTTTTTTTCTTTTTTTTTTCTTTTTTTTGTTTTAATTTTTTTTTATTACGTGATTCTTAGATCCGTGCAATGTTCTGGCTTTTTAAGCTTTTTAGAAGGCTCATGTAACGAGCTTTAAGCCAACCACTCCCAAGCCAGATGGCTTTAGGGGATTGAGTATGAACACTCCTCAGGCTTACTCAAACCAAAAAGTCTACAAGCCCGAACTGGATTCAAGAATACTAGTAATAATAACCTAACTGGTTACTCCAACCGTTTTATGCGAGACTCTGGGCTTGTGGCCTAGATGCCCCGGTTACTAAGTTGAAGCAAAAGGACTAAACTCTCATGATTTTTTTTAATTTTTTTTATTTATTATGTCACGCCAAAACTAAACTTGGTCTTAGCTCCTAACCAAAAGCTCAAAGAAACACAAGACAACCAAGTGGTCTGTCCCTTCGACAAGATGGGGCTCTTATTGGCTGAGTCAAAACCCACCTTAGGATACATACTAGCTACTGTCCTCTCAACAGGGTTTTCATTACTTCAGATTAGGGTTCCTAAGTCTCTTTCTCCCGCGTTTCACATCAAAGTAACACAAGATATGTGAAACTTATCAAAAGCCAAAAAATAAAAATCTGCCAATCGGTCTCACACCCCCCCACACTTAAAGTATGCAGTGTCCTCAATGCATGTAGAAGAATAAAAATAGGGTTAAGGGAAGGAGTGTACTAGAAATCAACAATATATGACAGAATAGTGCATCCAGCATGCAGTAGTAGCTACCAAAAAAACAAAAACAAACAAACACAAAAACAAAAGTACTAAAGAAAAAAAAAATAGTGGGTTGCCTCCCACAGAGCACTAAGTTTAAAGTCTTTAGCTAGACTCAGACTGACTCATGGAGGGTCAAGGATCAAATCATACCAAGGAATCGGTTTAGAAGAAGGTTGGGGAGATGTAACCAAAGGAGGAAGCGGCTCAAACCTAACTGTCCAAGGTGGCTGTTCTAAAGAGGGTGAGGAATCTAGCAAAGTATGCACCTCTTTAGTGTATGCCTCAGACTCATCTCCATAGTGCTGCAAAGGGTCATCAATATGCATGTGTGAAGTGTGATCAGCCACAACTTCATCTAATAAGTCCAATGCAAAACACTCTTTCTCTTGAATGGAACCTAAGGATGCATTGAAGATGTTGAGCCTAAGCTTCTTATTCCCAAAAGAGATGTCCATGGCACCCGATCTACAATTTATGCAAGCATTTGCAGTAGCTAAGAAGGGGTGTCCTAAAATGATAGGGGGAAGCTTGGCTATGGTGGCTGTATCCATATCCAGGACAAGGAAGTCCATAGGAAAGTACAATTCTTCCACCTTCACTAAAACATCCTCTAACAAACCACGAGGTGTCTTGACTGAACGATCAGCCAACTGAAAGATGACCTCAGTGGGTTTTAAATCTCCTAAACTAAATTTGTCATAGATTGAACTAGGCAAAATATTCACACTAGCTCCTAAATCAAGTAGTTCCCTACTTATGAAGAGATCTCCAATGATGCAGGAAATAAGAGGCACACCTGGATCCTTAAGCTTAGGGGGCAAGTGACTGGAAATTACAAAGCTAACCTATTCAATCAAATGGACAGTCTTAGGGATTTAAGTTCTCAACTTACGCTTTTGGGTGTAGAGGTCTTTTAAAAATTTAGCGTAAGCAGGAACTTGCTTGATAGCATCCAAAAGGGGGAGATTGATGCGAACTTGTTGGAGCAAGTCTATCATCTCTGGCATCTTTGCACCCTTTTTATCCAAATAGTCAAGGGCTAACGTCTGAAGGGCTTAGGAAAATGGAACCTTTGGAATGTAAGAGTTAGGTAATGGTCCCTCCACAATGGGGATGTGCAGCCCCTTCCTTGGGAATTGATGAGTGCTTTCCATAGGTGGTGTTTCAGTAATGGACTCATGTGTTTCTACACCACCACAAGAATTCTCTAGGGTTGACTCAACCTCTCCTTGGTTTTGAGACATAGTAGGCAATGTCTCATTAGTGGCTAAGGGTGCATCAGGTTTTTCCACCCTTGTGCCGCTCCTTAGGACTATGACTGACTGGACTTGCTCTTTCCCTCGACCCGTTTGACTATTTGGGTTACCTATTGGTTGACTTAGCAATTGGCCAGCCTCCCTCCTACTTATAGCATTGGCTAGCTGACCCAATTGGTTCTCTAGCTTATTAATGGACTGAGTATGTGAGTGAAGCAGTTGTGTGTTCTGCTCAAGTCCACTTAATGCTTTTAGCACCTTTTCCTCAAAGGATTGATTCTGTTGGGGTTGAGGATATGGTGGCTATCCACCCATATAGGCATTGGTTTGAACATTAAATGGTGGCCTATATGGTGGGTTTAGAGGATTATTAGGTACTGAGTTTCTCCATGAAAAGTTTGGGTGGTTTCGCCATCCCGGGTTATAAGTACTGGAAAAGTGATCATTACTCAGTGTAGGGAAACTTTAAGCCGTTTGCACTTGTTCCTGAACAAACTCAGGGTATTGTGCAGCCAAAGGGCAGTTTGTCACATAGTGACTAGGGCTAGCACATAGGGCACAGGCTTCAGTCTGATTGGGTGGAGAGAAACTCATTGGGAAAGGAGACATAGGATGCTGCCCTATAGACATCAAATAGTCCAATTTCTTGGACAACATATCAATCTTAGCAGTCATCTCTACAGTTGGATTGATCTCATAGAGACCACCCTTCTTTGGTTGCCCTATGTGTGGAATCTCAGTCCGAGAGGCCGAAGCATGATGTTCAAAATTCTCACTAAGGGTTTCAAAAAGATCCCATGCTTCTGTCTCATTCTTGTGCATAAATGTTCCACCATAAGAGGAGTCCACCATTTGCCTATATCGGTCACGGAGGCCATCATAAAAGCACTGAACTAACTGCTATTTCAGGACAGCATGTTGGGGGCTCTTCCTAAATAATTCCTTGAGTCTCACCCATGCTTCATGAAATTGTTCGCCCTCTAATTGGGAGAAACTAGTAATGGCTCTTCTAAGGCTATTAGTCCGGCCAATGGGGAAGAATTTTTTCAGAAATTTGTGCTGCATCCCCGCCCATGTAGAAATTCTAACCAAATCTAGGGAATGAAGTTAGTGTTTGGCTTTGTCCTTTAAGGAGAATGGGAATAGGAGTAACTTTAGGGCATCTTCAGAGAGGTTTTGGATTTTGACTGTAGAGCACACCTCTAAGAACTCATCAAGATGCTTGTAAGGCTCCTCATTAGCAAGTCCATAATAGGATGGTAACATCTGTATGTTGCTGGACTTGATCTCATATTGAGCAGCCTGAATGGTAGGCAGCTGAATACAAGATGCAGGGGTATAGGTAGTTGGAGTGAAGTGCTCACTCATCGGTCTTCCTGGCTGGTTTTCATCACCCATTTTATTATTATTATCCTTATCCTTAGGTCTAGCCACAGATTGCTCTATTTTTAGGTCAAGGGAAGTTAGGTTGGGATGCAAAGAACGCCGACCATGCATAAAACACAACACCAGTTGAACGTGCTAATAAAACAAAAATTAAAACGTAATAACTAAATAAAAAAAGAAATCTAATAATAAAACCAAAGAAAAATTAAGTATGAGAGATAGAGAGAATGAGGGATATATGGAATCCATGAGGGATTTGGATAGAAGAGATATAAGTGGAGGGATAGAGAAGTGGAATAGGATTAGGAAAGGTGGGACTCGTGAGGGATTTGAGAGGGAGAGGGAGAGAGGGAGAGAGAGAGAGAGAGAGAGAGAATTGAAGTTGGAAAGATAGAGAGATTAAATCGTAGTAGATGAGAGAGAGATATTAGGGAGGAGAGAGAGAGAGTTTAATCTAAATTATCAAATTTGATCAAAATTCTCTTTTTGAGAATATCTCTCATTCCTATCCCCGGGTGGCCCCAACCCGAGAATTAAAGTTGCTCCAATTAATACTCCAGACGGTATGAGCCCAATATCGGATATCTTCTAAAAATTTCCCAATTTTATGAAATTAGGATTATGCCCTTGGATCTTCAGTGAAACCTCATTGCATGAATGGACTCCAAAACCAATGCGTACTTTTAATGCAACACGTCCATCTTGCTCTGAATTCAGCCCTCTTCGCAACCATGAAAAGAAACCGGTCCACTTTACGTGTAAATTAGAAGATATGATGCCTGATAGTCCAGAATCGCATAAAATACCCCTGTACCCTAAAAAAGATAGAAAATACCCAAGGTAGCTCCATTCTAAGCAGATAAAATGCATAATTAAATGGAATAATTTCACACATAAATGTGATCATCAGCTATAGACTTCTGTTTCGCACTCCGCCACACAATGGCACCTCCACCCATTAGATATACCATCCCGGACGTGGATTTTCTGTCATCCTTGTTAGTTTGGAAATCCGAGTCTGCGTATCCCAATACTGACAACTGATTGGATCCAAAAACTAAGAAGTATTCTTTAGTCCTTCTTAGGTACTTAAGGATATTCTTGACAGCACTCCAATGCTCCCATCCAGGGTTAGATTGGTAACGACTTACCATACCTACTGCATAGCAAATGTCTGGCCTCGTACACAACATAGCGTACTTAAGACTCCCTACTACTGAAGCATAGGGAATCCTTTTCATCTCTTCAATGTCCGTCTGAGATTGAGGACATTGAGATCTAGAAAGACTGACACCATGTCAAAAGGGAATACTTTCCCATTTGGAGTTCTCTATGCTAAATCTGGCCAGGACTTTGTCTATATTGGTAGCCTGTGACAAGCCTAGCATCCTTTTCTGGTGATCTCTCACGAGTTTAATCCCAAGGATATAGCTAGCTTCACTAAGGTCTTTCATCGAAAACAATGTGGATAACCACTATTTTACTGATGAAAGAAATCCTGCATTGTTACCAATCAACAATATGTCATCTACGTATAAAACAAAAAACATATTGCCCTCCCACTGATCTTCTTGTAAACGCATGGTTCATCCATGTTTTGATCAAAATCAAACGATTTGATTGATTAATCAAACCTGATGTTCCAGCTCCTGGAAGCCTGCTTCAGTCCATAAATGGACCTCTGCAATTTGCACACTTTTCTTTTTTCCTCCAAGGAAGAGAACCCCTCTGGCTGTTCCATGTAGATTTCCTCATGAAGAAACTCATTCGAAATGCGGTTGCACATCCATCTCGCTAGATCTCATAATCAAAGTATGCAGGCGATAGCCAATAAAATCCTCGATGGATTTCATCATCGCCACTCGGTGAAAAGGTTTCCTCATAGTCTATACCCTCTTTTCGGTATAGCCCTTTGCCACCGTCGCTTTGAATCTTTCGACCTTTTCATCTACGCCCTTCTTCCTCTTGAAGATCCATTTGCATCCAATCGGCTTAACCCCAAGTGGTGGATCGACTAGAGTCCGCACCTTGTTGGAATGCATCGAATCAATTTCGAGAGCGCATTGCCTCCAGCCACCTAGTGGCATCAACATCCATAAGAGCCTCAGAGTATATCACCGGATCATCATCTGATTCAACCAATACTATGTGGAACTCTTCCACTGTTTCCTCTTTGGTTAGAAGAGTAATCCTGGTGGGTGGTCTAATAGTCCTCCCACTGCGTCGAGGTTCTTCAGGTGTTGGTATTTCAACGGGTATGTCAACTGGTCTCACTTCTAGAAGTGAAGTTTCTGAGCTATCCAATAGCTCTTTAATGACTACTGGTTCGGACCTCTGGGCCATCATTTCTTCCTCCAGAATTGTGACTTGTTTACTTACAATGACCTTTTGGTCAGCCGGATTATAGAAATAATAGCCTATCGTGCCTTTGGGGTAGCCTAAGAAATAGCATCTTGGAGTTCTGGATTCCAACTTGTCTATTTGTTGCTTTCGCACATGTGCTATGTAACCCCATACCCTAAGGTGTTGAACACTAGGCTTGTGCCCTTTCCACAACTCAAAGGGTGTCTTGGCTACAGACTTGGATGGAACCCTATTCAAGATATAAATCGTTGTTTCTAAAGCATACCCCCAGAAAGAGATAGGCAGCTCACTATAAGTGAGCATCGTCCGGACTATATCCAATAGGGTCCAATTGCGGCGTTCGGATACACCATTTTGTTGTGGTGTGCCTGGATTAGTTAGTTGATTAACTATCCCTTGTGATATGAGATATTCTTTAAATTCATCTGATAGATACTCCCCCCACGATCTGATCGTAAGGACTTGAAGCGTTTATCGAGCTGTCTTTCGACCTCGGCTTGGAATTTTTTGAATTTATCAAAGGCTTTTAATTTCCTACGCATCAAGTATATGTAGTCATATCTATAATAATCATCGGTGAATGTTATAAAGTACTCATACCCATACCTTGCTTGTATATTTATGGGTCCACACACATCAGTGTATATCAACTCTAACAGATTTGTGGCTCTAGTACCTTTATTGCTAAAGGGTTTCTTGGTCATTTTACCCTGAAGGCATGACTCACAGGTGGGGAATGGTTCCACCCTCAAACTCTCTAAGGGCCCATCCCTCACCAATCTACTGATTCGGTCCAAATTAATGTGACCTAATCTTAGATGCCACAGGTATGTTGAGTTCACTGGAGCTACTTTCCGTTTCAAATCAACATTTGAAACAACATTCGTTCTAATAGGGCAATCTAGAAAGTACAAACCACTTTGCATATATCCGGATGCCACAAAGGAATTATTAAAACGAATAATCAATTTAGAATTAAAGGAGAAACTATACCAGTCCAAAACAAGTTTTTGAAATTGAAATAATCTTCCTCTTGAAAGAGGGTACATAATAGCAATCCTTTAAAACTAAACAAGCAGAATTAAAATTCAAAGTAAAAGCTCCCATAGTCATCACCATGGTCTCAGCTCCAGTGCCTATCTGAAGACGCACCTCATTTCTTTTCAGGTTCCTTGTCTCCTTGAACCCCTGCAAATCATTGCAAATATGAATAGTAGAACCACTATCCACCAACCAAGAATTGGTCAGTTCAAAAGATAAATTAGACTTATAAAGAACGTGAACATCACATGTACCTTCTTTAGCAGCCTCTGTTTCATCTTGCTTCTTGTCTTTCAAAGTCACCAGGTAAGCACGACAGTTCCTTTTCCAGTGACCCTCCTTGCAATAGAAGCACTTGCCTTTGCCTTTATTGCCAGACTTCCCATCCTTGGGTTTCAGGGTCTTACCCTTACTTTCCTTTTTCTTCTTCTTCTCATTTGAAGAAGGCTTTACATCAGTTGCATTGATCTCAGCCTTGTCCTTTTTCAAGAAAGCTTCCGCCTTTACCAATGCGTTAGCAAGCTCGGTGAGCTCCATCTCCTTATTTGACATCTTGTAGGACATCTTAAAGGGTGCATAGGCAGAAGTGAGTGACGCCAAAATCACATCGGTCTTGTATCGCAGGCTGAAATCAGTCTCCATGGATTTCAGTTTTTCAAACAGATTGATCATCTTCATTACATGATCCATCACTGGAGTCCCTTGGGCATCTTGGAGTTGTGGATTTGACTAACCACATCAGAATGGGCTTGTGTCAACTGCCTGTTGAATAATTCAGCAAGCTTATCCATTTTACCCCCAGCTGTGCGTATATCCTTAACCGAGTGCAGAACTTACTTTTCCAATGATCCTAGGATATAAAGTGATGCCTTGGAATCCCTCATGAGGAAATTCTGCATCTCTTCATTTGCCTCAAAATCATTCGGGTCGGGTTGAGGAGGAACTTGTTCATCTAGAACCGTGTACAGTCCTTCAGCAGTCAGGAGCAACTTAATACTCTGGTACCAATCAACATAGTTTGTACCATTAAGTTTATATTCGCTAATGAGTGTTAACAGGTTGGAATTAAAGACAGTCCATGTAAAGTAATCTACACATGTACAAGTAAAAAACACATGCATATCAACAACCATTGAAATAAAATTGAGCATACACACATCAATGGTCTTTTATGATTTGGGTCTCCCTCATGACCCAAAAGATGAATTGGATACCTACAACCCTTGCATGCATAACTTACCCTATCGAAAGTCATTATACACACTGTGGTAGTGTGGATTAAGCTGTCTGCCTCATGGGCTTCCAATATTTTTGGCCACCTGGGTGTCATGTCCAGATCCTGTCGGCTGACATACACCCAAGTCATGTACTTACCTATTGCATTAGTTAGAATCATGGAATCATGAAAGATGGTCCACTGTCGCAGTGCCCTCTCACTATCCATACCCTAACGTATCTAGATAGAGGTAAATATAGATAACCGCGTGACAGGGGTCCTGGCAATGTCCTATCGGCTTATGCGGGGTCATGTCACACAACTTCTACATTTATCTTCAATAGGAGGCCATGGATATGTCTACCGATTTAGACTAGTCCATATCATACATGTATTATGATCAAAGAGGGATTAATCAACTCTTGTATATCATGGATAGATTTAAACAACATAATTAATCAACATTAATTAAAATGATTATGGGATGACAACATTTTTATCAGAAGCAATTAAAGAACCCTCCCAATAAAAATAAAACTAATAACTTGGGTACATTAATCATGCCATAGATGCCACACTTCGATCATCTCCTCCGCCGGATCACGTCTTCAAAGTAGGTGACTTGCATCTCCATAAGCTTTGAGTGCCACTTGTGGATCACCATCAACATACCCTAGGAGTCCTAGCTCCTCTAAAATTACAATCGAAACCTAGGAAAAATTCTATACACTTTCCTTCCATAATAAAGAAACCCTACATAGAGAAACCAACCCACCATTTGGGCTTCCAATGGGGTGGAGTACATTTGTTTATAAAAAATATAGGGAGAGAGAGAGAGAGAAAGAGAGAGAAAGAGAGAGAAACATCACATCCACCCATAACCCCATGTATCACATACATCAAAATCCATCCCCATTATTAGATAGCCAATGCCATAATCATATAGACAATGTAATATTATATATGGGGCCCACAATCACATGGATCATTCCAGAAATAAAACATCACATCTCATGTGAAAACATGTATCCAAATTCACAATAGAATCCAATTTATTCCCAAGTGAGTGTAGAGAAGAATCTCTTCACCCATTTTCTTCCTCTATCCCATAAAACAATAAACCAAATAAAAAACTCCTTTTTTTTTAATGTTTTGGAGGGAAAAAAAAAACACTGCCAAACATATTGGGCAGCAGTTGCATAAGGCACCATGGGCAATAGCCACATGGCTCCACTGGCAGCAGCTACTGGCACCGTAGGCAGCAGCCAATGGCATCGTAGGCAGTAGCCACTGGCACCGTAGGCAGCAGCCATTGGCACCGTAGGCAGTAGCCATTGGCACCGTAGGGAATCTAGGGTACAAACAAATTTTTTTTTATTAAATCTGGAATAATGGGTTTTAAACCCTATGATGGAATAAAAATAAAAACATTACAAAAATAAAATTCCATCATCTTACATGGACAAGGTTGTTACAACAACCATAACCACCCATGTGCACATGGCAAGGTTGTTACATGAATAACTACCTTGTAACCACCCATGTGCATATGGGAAGGTTGTTACAACCACTATAAGCTATGTGCAAAAACATCCATCCATATTCTACCATGAATAAAAAGATTGCATCCTATATACAATAATTACATCCAATTAATTATATGATATCCATGGGTGAGAAAGGTGGCTCTGATACCACACTGTAAGTCAAACTATGGTCCATGGGATCAAGGCGGTTCACCTTGGTAAACCAATATATGAAATTTATCGAGTTCCCTAATTTAGGGAATTCCAGGGTTGTCCCTAGGGAACCCTAGGGTTGCCCTAGGGCACCCAAAAATGGCATGGGCACTTTGTTTTCAATTTTGGATCGACCATGGTTGCCTATGGTGTCACTACAGGAACCCTAGTAGGGTTTGGTATGACAAATCAATGCCCATTCTAATCATCTCTAGTCTATCAAATAGAAGGAGGGATCCATCCCATACCCGAATGTGTAGCGAAAATAAATCGATTCGGGTTTCTTTCGCATCCCATAAATATTTAATAATTAATAACAGGAGGAATCAATAAAGAATTGCTAACCTGGTGAGCCTCAAGTGTTGCTCCTCCAATAGACAATGGTTCTTCCTCCAATGAGCGCTCTATGTAAACAGATCTGAACCTCCAATGGTGCTACCAAGGTTCTTCAAGCCAATCCCAGATGCTCTCAAATTCTTCAGCATAGATCTGGGTTTCTAAAACCCTAACTCTCAATTGCAGTAGAGAGAAAATAGAAAAAGAAGAAGAAGAGAGATCAGAAGAGGGAGAGAGAGGGAAACCAAAACACAGGAGAGAGGGGGCCAAGCAAAAATGTGGAGCACTGCCCCCCCCCCCCCTCTACTTTTTTGATCCTATTTATAATACCAGGGTTTTAATTAAAACCCTGGATGGATTACTTTAATCCCTGTGAGAGTCTGACTCTCTCTCTCTTTGTTTGGCAGTTCTGTTTAAACTCAAAGTGCTTCTAATTGGTGAAGAAGCAGAATCTAATAGGGAAAGTATTAATTAGTTACTTTATTTAATATTTATGGATAATTACAATTAGCACCATATCCATTAATTAAATAAAGAATCAATTAATTTAGCAAATTCTAAATAACTCCCTATATGATAACAAATTATCATATACAACCCCCCACTAATCAACACCATCATTATGGAATCTAGGGCATGTACACATGTACTGCCAAGCCCCAATCCATAAAACATGTCTACATAAGAGCGTTTGTGCATCTGATCGGGTCCCACAAAACTCGATAAAACACTTTGTTCAAATAATCATATATAATCTATTATTTTATGTAAAATAAATTTTTGCAAAACCATTTCCAAAACGGTACTGGATCCAGATTCCGATCCGACCATACATAGACAGTCTCAATCATGGTGTTCCCTAATCGGGCAGTGGTGACCATGTTGAGTAACTTCTTCACTCACAAAGTGTTCACACATTCCCAAAACACCGGCTTTGACTCGCTTGAGTCTCAGTCATTGATGAACCAAAGAATGCGATCACATTTTACAGCGACAGGGTTCCCTCAGGCAAAGGGTGTCGGTGACACATGTCTATCCCTTCCTACATCTGGCAGTAATACATGAGGGAATTGACAAAGTAGATTATTTGCCAATACACACATCAAACATGTGAGTACTCGCATTCGTACCCTGACATCACATGTCTAGGCATATCCATTGCGACGACCATATGGTAAGGGTGCCCAGCCCAAACCCTAGTTGTGACTACCATTTTAAGTAAAACTTACGGACACATAATGCTCAAAAAGTTTATATCGCATGTGATAATATTAAACTAAAATGTATAAAAGTTCAATACAAAGAAGAAACGGGTTGAACCGGACCGAACCGGATTTGATGGACACACACAAGTCCAACATCTTGAACATGGCCTGGAAGATGAAGTACAAAATTCTAAACAAGAGGATACTTTGTGGGGACTAGTTTACTGCCACCATACACATTAGATTCACATTTATTCGTCTCTGCCTTAGTCTTTTTCTTTTTCACCACCCCAATATTTTGGGGGTTTGAAGAATCAATCACAACCCTGCTGACCAAATACATTCCAATTAATGTAAAAGAATTAAGAATCAAGAGTTGTAAAAGATAGCTACAACTTTTATAAGGCAAATATCTCACCCATGATCATTAGGCATTGATTTTTGTGAGGGAGAATCTGAGAGCAACATGAGCATGCACATCAAGAGTGAGGAAGGGAGGTTGGGGAGGGGAAAGGTACTCACTTCTCTGTTTGCAGATCTGCATTTGATCTCCGATTATTATCAACTTGTTGATCAAGTTCCATGCTATCAAGACAAGGGCCCTTTGATTGAAGAGGTTCACTGACATCATCCCCAGTTGTTGTGGTTTTGTTTTTAGAACCCTTCTGCCTATGCTTCTTTAGCTTTTCACTATTCCTAGCAATAAGAGAATCAGTCACTATTGTTCAAGAGATCCCTAGCAAGCTAATGTCTGTGAGAGAGAACCTGAGAGCAACATGAGAATGCATATCAAGAGTGCAGGAGAGAGGTTGGGGAGGGGAAAGGTACTCACTCCTCAGTTTGTAGATCTGCATTTGATCTCTGATCATTATAAACTTGTTGATCAAGTTCCATGCTGTCAAGACAAGAGCCCTTTGATTGAAGAGGTTCACTGACATCATCCCCAGTCGTTGTGGTTTTGTTTTTAGCACCCTTCTTTGTATGCTTCTTCTTTAGCTTTTCACTGTTCCCAGGAATGAGAGAATCAGTCACTATTGTTCAAGAGATCCCTAGCAAGCTGATGTTTGTGAGAAAGAATTTGAGAGCAACATGAGCATGCACATCAAGAGTGAGAGAGGTAGGTTGGGGAGGGGAAAGGTACTCACTTCTCAGTTTGTAGATCTGCATTTGATCTCCGATCATTATCAACTTGTTGATCAAGTTCCATGCTGTCAAGACAAGGGCCCTTTGATTGAAGAGGTTCACAGACATCATCCACAGTCGTGGTTTTGTTTTTAGCACCCTTCTTCGTATGCTTCTTCTTTAGCTTTTCACTGTTCCCAGGAATAAGAGAATCAGTCACTATTCAAGAGATCCCTAGCAAGCTGATGTTTGTGAGAGTGAATCTGAGAGCAACATGAGAATACACATCAAGAGTGAGAGAGGCAGGTTGGGGAGGGGAAAGGTACTCACTTCTCAGTTTGCAGATCTGCATTTGATCTTCGATCCTTATGAGCTTGTTGATCAAGTTCAATGCTGTCAAGACAAGTGCCCTTTGATTGAAGAGCTTCACTGACATCATCCCCAGTCATTGTGGTTTTGTTTTTAGCACCCTTCTTCTTTGTATGCTTCTCCTTTAGCTTTTCACTGTACCAGGAATAAGAGAATCAGTCACTATTGTTCAAGAGATCCTACCAATAAAGGGAAAACTAGTAGGAGAAAATGAATTTCGCTTTTTTTTTTTTTTGTGGGGGAGTGGGCGGGGGAGATACTTCTCATCTTGTGGATGTGCACTGGATTCTTGAACATCAGTGACAATTGGATCGACTTCCACATTTTCAAGAATAAACTCCTTTGGTTGAGGGGGTTTACTGTCATCATCCTCACTGGTCATGTGTTTATTTTTAGCACCCTTCTTCTTCTTCTTCTTCTTTAGCTTCCTACTATTCTCAGAGTCAACAGAAGAAATTACTCCTCTGCTCAACACAACACATTACTACTGGTTGATCTAATCAATTAATGTGATGTGAAAGGAAACTTTGAAATAGAAGTGAGCAAATAACATAGATCTTCATCTAAGGTAACAACAGATTCAAATTGATAAGAAAAATATCAAATCATTCGAGAGAGAGAGAGAGAGGTAAGCTTTTCATCTTTGCCACATGTAACTTGTGTGTATGAGTATGTCTCTGTGTGCATGTATGTGTCAGCTGTCAAGGCATCGCCAGGTGTCAAAGCACCTTCTTGAATCCAAGGCCCGCCTTGGACACCTAGCCTTGTGGCGTTGTGACAGCACGTCTTATATTATATCAGTTATTTGACACTCCATGAGTTTAAGTTGATTTATGTTTATTGTTTTTTTATAATGAATACACTTTATATTATATCTTATGCTATGTTATATTATATGTTGGTTTTCTCGTACTAGGTCATCACTAACATAATTATATCATATTGCATTGATATGGCTTATATTTTGCATATTATGTACAAATAACATTGCTATATTACATATACTACAAGCCTAAGGAGCCCATCCAATGCCTTGGGTTGCCTAGTTGCCTTAACAACCATGGATTGTGTTTTGGTGGCTCTAATGAGAGTGGAGGCAAAAAGTACTTACTCCTGATCTTTTAGATTTGCATTAGATTCTTGAGCACTACTATTAATTGGATCAAGTTCCTTGATTTGAAGATAAGGCTCTTTTGACTCGAGATCCTCACTGTCATCCTCCCCAGCGATTGTGTTTGGGTTTATTTACCTTGTCTTTCTTCTTTAGCTTCTCACTATCCCCAATAATATTAGCATCAATTACTCTCCTGTGCAACTCAATAAGGAAAAGACCAATGTAAGAGAAAGAGTAAAAAAAAAGCACAAAACTGAATATAAAATTAAAAAAAAAAACCTCACATATCATTAATGAGCTTTCTATGAAGTTCATCTCCGATAGTTACCTCCTTGCCCATGTTTTTATTCTCTAACTCCTTGCACTGCCCATTTTCTTTATAGGCGTCACTCTTGCAGTCAGCCATAAGTTGATGTTGGTCTATGTGCATCCTATCTTCAAGGTCATTTCCCTGGTCAAAAATTTATTTCTTTTTCTTTCTTTTATCCTTTTGTGTCCCATTGATGCTATTGCTATCATCAATGCTATCATCAACAGATGGTAATGAAGGATTACAAAGCTGGTCCACTTTCCTGCTTATAATAATCAAAGGAAACAAACTGTTGAGAATAATGTATTTTTCATGTACTATCATGATTACTCTAGAATAGGCTAGAGTTATGTATGTATTTATTGTTAAGCCTATATGGTGTTTAGAGAACTCTAGACATAGTCTAGAATACTCTATGAAAAGTCAAGAGAAATCTATGTCTAGAATACTCTATGAAAAGTCAAGAGAAGGTGTAGGCTATAAATAGCCATCTCCTCACCCATTTGAGACACACAACACAAAGGGTTTGACAAGAAAGCCTAGACTCCTAGGTCCAATACTAGCTCCAATATCCTACTCAAAAATTGTAAAGTTCTATTTCTACAATAGTGTTTCTTTCATGCAAGCCCTTCACCCAATTGTTTATTACATCTTTCAACTATTCTCCATTTAAAACCTCTCTCCTCCATTTTCTAACCTTTTAATCCTCTATTATAAATTTCCTTTCACTTCTCCCCCTCTTCTTCTATTAGTGGTATCAGAGCCGTGACAATCATTGTCTTTGGGCGTTCGGTTCACCATGGCTAATTCCCCACTCGCTCATCTCCATTCCAATCTTCGCCGGTGAAAACTATGATTTTTGGAGCATCAAGATGAAGACATATTTTTTGTCCCAGACCAATGGGACATTGTTAATAATGATTTTTCTACACCAGAGGCTACCTCCACTCCGTCCACTACACAGCAAGAGTAACTAAAGAAGAATATGCAGAATGATGCCAAGGCACTTTACATCCTCCAACAGGCGGTAGCTGATACAATATTTTCAAGAATTATGGGAGCTACAATGGCAAAGGATGCGTGGAATACTCTAAAGGAGGAGTTTCAAGGCAATGCAAAGGTATAGACTGTTAAACTGCAAACTCTAAGAAGAGACTTCGAAAATATCAAAATGAAGGATTCTGAGACCACTAAAGATTACTACTCCAGAGTAAAGGAAATAGTAAATCAAATGAGAGCCTATGGTGAAGACATCACAGACAAAAAGGTCGTAGAAAAATTACTAATCAGTCTTACTGATAAATACGACCCAATAGTCACTGCCATTGAAGAGTCCAAAGATATATCAACTCTTTCAGTGACAGAATTGATGGACTCTCTAGAAGCTTATGAACAAAGGCTGAGTAGGCGAGAGGAAAGCTCAATTGAAAGTGCCTTTCAGTCTAAGCTTAATATAGGGTCTCAGAAATTCAAAGAAGGGGGTAGAAAATCAAGAGTAAATTATAGAGGAGGAGATAAACCCAAAAATTGGGGAAATCAAGGAGAAAAAAAGAAGAAAAATGATCCACCATGTGGTATATGCAAGAAGACAAACCACTTGGAAAAGGATTGTTGGCATCATGGGAAGCCAAAACTACAATGCCGGAATTGCAAGAAGTTTGGGCAAGTGGAGAAGGCATGTCGCTTCAAAGAAAGTCATTAGGCCAACTATTCAGAAGAAGATAGAGAAGATCAACAACTTTTCTACAGAAGCAGCAATCGAAGAGAAGAACGACACTTGGTATGTCGACAGTGCTTGCAGCAATCATATTATCGGGGATAAGGGCATCTTCCGCAACATAGATACCTCTATAAAATCTCAAGTCAGATTGGGAAATGACGCATTAGTGGAAGCGAAAGGCAAAGGTACGATCGCCATCCAAACAAAGAAAGGCACTAAATATAGTAGTGATGTCCTACTAGTTCCCAGCTTGGACCATAATTTACTAAGCGTCGGCTAAATGATCGAGAATGGATACTCTCTTCATTTTGCCAGAGACTCTTGCTCAGTATATGACAAGAAAAATAAAAATCAAGTGATAATCAAAGTGAAGACGGAGAATAGAAATTTTCCCATCCACTGGGAGAAAGTCAGAGATACAACTATGAGAGCAGAAATTGAAGACTCATGGTTGTGGCATCGAAGGTTCGGTCATTTCAACTTCCAAAGATTAAAAATCCTATACCAGAAGAATATGATGAGAGATTTGCCATCTATCAAGGAAATTGACGATGTTTGTGAAGGATGTCTACAAGGCAAACAACATCGCAACCATTTCCTTTAGGAAAGGTGTGGAGAGCTAAAACACTGTTGGAGTTGGTGCATACAGACATTTGCAGACCTATGAGGACTCCGTCGCTCAATCAAAGTAGGTATTTCATCCTCTTTATAGATGACTACTCAAGAATGACATGGGTATATTTTCTTCATGAGAGAAGAGAAGTATTCAAAGTCTTCTATAGATTCAAGAACCGTATTGAAAAATAAAGTGGCCACTACATCAAAACTCTAAGAAGCGACAGAGGAAAAGAATATACTTCCAAGGAATTTGAAAAATTCTTGGAAGATGGAGTTGAGCACCAATTGATGGTGGATATGCTCCGAAACAAAACGGAGTTTCAGAAAGGAAGAATAGAACAGTAATGGAGATGGCAAAAACGATGTTGAAGGAGAAAGCTCTACCCAATACATTTTGGGTAGAAGCAATATCCAAAGCAGTCTATTTACTAAATAAATGCCCAATAAAGGCTGTACAAAATAAGACTCCTATAGAGGCATGGAGCGACCAAAAACCGTCGGCACGACATCTCATAGTATTCAGGTACATATGCTATGCACATATTCCAGCAATGAAAAGGCATAAGCTAGACGAGAAGACTGAGAAAGGCATATTCTTGGGATATAGCACTCAGTCAAAAGGCTATCGCATATACAGTCTAAGGACCGAGAAGCTTATGATCAGTCGAGATGTCAAGTTCGATGAGAATGCAGCGTGGAACTGGGAAAAAGGAAAGGTCAAAAAAAGGTACATCATGATGCCCGAGATGCCTCAAAAGAGTTCATCACAGAATCATGTGGTGGAAGCAGATACAGAAGGTACGCCTACAGAAACTTCAACTACATCACCAACATCATCAAGCTAGGTCTCACCACCTAGGCAAGATATAGTCTCTCCAAAATCACAACCTAATAGAGTAAGGTCACTGAGAGAGATATATGAGACCTGTAACCTAGCAGTTCTTGAGCCAAAAAGCTTTGAAACTACAGTAAAGCATGATGAATGGATAAAAGCTATGGAAGAAGAGATAAAGATGATAGAAAAGAATAAGACGTGGGAACTTGTAGAGTGTCCCCAAGATAAAGAAGTCATTGGAGTTAAGTGGGTCTACAAGATAAAGCTTAACTCTAATGGATCAATACAAAAACACAAGGCAAGATTAGTAGACAAGGGCTACTCTCAACAGCCAGGGATTGACTATACTAAAACTTTTGCACCAGTAGCACGGCTCGACACAATAAGAGCACTTGTGGCATTAGCAGCTCCGAAAAATTGGAAGCTTTATCAACTCGATGTGAAATCAGCATTCCTGAATGGTGTGCTGGAAGAAGAAATTTATGTGGAGCAGCCACAAGGGTTTGTAAAGCAAGGTGAAGAACGAAAAGTTTTAAGATTGAATAAAGCCTTATATGGGCTAAAGCAAGCACCACGAGCGTGGTACAGCCGCATTGATGGATACTTCATTGATTCGGGATTCAGGAGGAGTAAGAGTGAACCAACACTCTACATCAAAACCCAAGGTAACCTCAATACCCTTTGTAGACACTGATTTTTGTCACCCCCTAATTGGCGATGATGACAACGGGACATGGACGATGGATGATGCACCCCCCCTCTTTTCAGACCCAAAGATACCTGGCCCATAAGACCAAGAATCATGTTGAGCACAAAATGGCCCATTTTAGGCCCAAAAAAAGGAAAAATGGCACTGTGCGCCCATGGCACCGTGGACTCTTCCCACGGCGCCGTGGACGCCTTCCCACGGCACCGTGGGTACCTTCCCACGGCACTATGGGGAGATGTACCGGATTTCCATGGCGCCATGAGGGGGTGTGACATCAGCCTGCTGACCTCACCCACGGCGCCGTGGAGGAATTTTTCGGCCAGGAGAGAGAAAAGGTCCCTTCCTATAAATAGGAGAGTCCCCTCCCACATTTCCCAAGGAATTTTGGGTAGAGAGACCCTCCCCAAGTGATTCCTAGTATCTTTGTCTCCCTTTTCACCCTCATTTCTCCTCCTTCTCTCATGAATGTGTGAGTATTTGAAGTTTTCTTGAGGTGGACAGATCCTTCGATTGTCCCTCTGAGTATAGAGCGCTTTGGCTCCTTAGCTTTGGTATCCCGTCTATGCACGGATAACCATCGAAACTCCCTTGTTACAGACGTTATTCTGTCTATTTACTCTTTTCAAAATCACTCAAAAGAGTCGTTACTCTGCCAAGAAAGAAATAGCGTCGGTCCATTTGTCCATCTCCCCTGAGCCAGGGGCATACAACCATACAGGTATAATTATTACATTTTTGTTGATCCAATGTAGTCCTTTCATATTTTACCGTTTTAGTCTGCATTTTTCACATATATAATGTAGTTTATTATACTTTAGTTCAATTCATAGCATCTGAATGTAGTTCATAATATCCCCCATCCCCGTAATAAGAGAGAAACAACATTCGTCCTTTTGTAGCATCTAACACAAAGAGACCGGCTTCGGCCGGGCGAGGTGGGTGCCTAACACCTTCCCACACTCGTAACCTGACCCCTTACCCAAACCTTTGGTCAGACCATATGGAGTCACGTAGCCCGATTTCGCTCACCACGGGTAGGGCTACACTTAATGGGTCCTAGGCCCTAACCCTAGGTGGCGACTTCTCATTATGTTAACATTTTTAATGCATGATCCCAATCCCCTATTCATCATACATTGACAATGATATCCACATCCATACACACACACATGTATCTCCCAAAACCCTATGTCACTAATACACCTACAAAAAGGGCCGAGGAAACCTTCGTCCCGAAGGACCGCGGTACTTACAGTGGCGACTTCACTGGGGACATGGTGGACAAATGTCCACCCGAGGTCAAACTCTCTAAGTAGGTGCTATCAATAAATGACAGAATGTTCTCTCTAAACTTTTATAAACAGAAAAAAAATAATAATAAAAGAATATAAAAAAAAAATATACAAAACAAAATACAAAAAAAAAAAAAAATAAACAAATACCATAATATATTTGTCTGGCTAACCCTTGTGTGTACTAACCGCATCATGCATAGTGCTCGAAGTGAAATCAAACTGCGAGGGTACTCCCTGTCGTGCCTTTATCCCCGGGGAGGTGAGGCACGTCATACTAAGTACTCTGAGATCGGATGATAGCCGCTTCCTGTACCACTTTCTTGCACACATACACTGCATGGGAACTCCTCTTACCCTCGTAGTTAGTCGTTGGACCCTATGAGTAGTCATGGGTAATTCGCGGCGAAGCTACAGCTCTTGATATTTACTGTACGAGTTTAGAATCACCAGCGAGGGTATTCACTAGTGTGCTGTGGAGTGCTCTGCCACTCAAAAAAGGCACTAGCTCGATTACTCTGAGTTTGTGTGACCTATTCTCTAGGTATATCAAAAGAACCACGTGCCTACAATTCGCGACCACGAGCGATAGGTATATCGGTTCTGTCAAGGGTGGCCTTGTTCTGTCCTATGAAAGCCTACCCATTACATGCATCATGTAGGAAAATAGACCACATATGATTAGGGTACGACACCAAACTAACCTTTGTTAGCTGTAAGAAGGACCGAGTTTAGGGTCATTTGACGATTAACCTGGTTTTGATATGAGATACCGCCAAAGATAAGGAATTCCATAGTCCCACGATGATCCCTCAAAGAAAAATGGAAGTCTACTTCCATATAATGGAACCTTACATGTCCCTCGAGAAAAAAAAAAGAAGGCATCTCATATTGACTCCAGACATAATCATCAATGACCTGGTAACTAGGATCTTTCTTTTGTTTGTTTTTTGTTGTGTTCGAAAATGCTTTGGCAATGACGGCATTCGAAGTCTGGTCTCAGAAGGAGTCTGCTGAAACTCTGATGACCACTCCGATTACTTGAGTCAAATAAAATAATAAAATGAAACAAATGTTATAAAATACAAAAAAAATCATAAACAAAGAAAAAAGACAAATAAAATAAAATTCTCCTTTAGCCTTCTTAGGGTCTAAACTAGGTATTCTTCTCTCTTTCGTAGAAGCACGATTCCGTCCTTATCCATCTGGGTCCGACGCAACGGAAGGTTGACTCGAGCCAGCCCACCATTCTCCTCAAGATCCCTGATTCCTTCTCATTCTTCTAGTTCATCTTCTGAGATATCACTTGTGAGTAACATGAATCCTCCGGAGGATCACTTGTCTGAAAGTCACGTCGAAGATCGAGTGGATAGGCTGCAAGTAGACATGGCCGAAATGCGGCAACTCATGGCACAACTAGTTCAGTCAGTCAATGAACTATCTAGGGGCGGATCCATAGCTGGACCTGTAGAGCAAGAAGTTCGGAAAACTAACCCTGCAACCCTCAAGACTCCAATCATCATACCAGTGGAAGAAGGGGAAGATAGCCACCCTATGGACCCTCCTGAGACTGAAAGGGAGAAGAAAATGAGAGAAAAAGTAGCCGAGTTGGAAGTGGTTGTCAAGGGCAAAGTCAAAGAAAAAGATGAAGAAGACCTGGTGTTCTTTCCCGAAGGGAAAATCCCCGAAGATTTCAAATGGAAATTGGATAAGTTTGACAGATCGGGAGATCCTAGGGCTCATCTCAAGATTTTTGCCACCATTGCCAGATCATGGGGACTTTCTGAAAACCAAATGGGATAGGCGTTCTTATATTCTTTGGCCGGATCTGCCTTGAGGTGGTTAACCCAGCTCGATCACACCCAAACCCAGTCATGGGCCTCTGTGGTTAAAACCTTCACTAAGCAATATTCATACAACACTGAGATGGATATTACTCGAAGAGAATTGGAAACCTTGAGGCAAGAACCAAGTGAAGAGTTCTCAAACTACATCATGCGGTTCAGGGAGAAGGCCGCAAAAATGTGGAACCGCCCTACTGAGGAGGAGCAGGTCGAGATATTGTTAGAAAATCTGTATGGGGAGTACCGTGAGAAGATATACTACCAGCACATCAAAACATTTGATGCTCTTATGACAATCGGGAAGAAGATTGAAGATAAGATGTTTAAAGAAAGGCAGAATCAGGGTATGACCCGTGAAGCATCAGGAAGCTATTCGGCAAGGAAAAGCCCAAGAGCCAAAGGAGGAAATGTCGTAGGGACAAGCAGCCGATCAAAGTCCGTGGTAGCCACAGATCCACCCCTCTCGTGATCCAAACTGAATCTAAAGCACCCAGGAGGAATTTCAACTTTGAAGGAATGATGCCCTTGTTGTTATTCACCAAGCTCAAGAAACAGGGAATGATCAATTCCGTTCCTCCTAAGCCTGTGGATTTGAACAATCCACCTACCTGGTATAAGCCCAATCTGTACTGTCATTACCACGACCAACAAGGCCATCATACGGATAGATGCCTAGCTCTGAAGCATGCGATCCAGGACTTGATTGACAAGGGTAAAATTGAACTTCAGAAGAAGCAGCAGCCAAATGTCACCACAAATCCTCTACCTAACCATGGAGTAAATATGCTTCAAGAGGATGCCGAGCAAGCAGATCCTACTACCTTGATTCATCCAGTCGGGAAGAGGAAGCTAATGAAGGCACACGTCTATATAGCAATGTTGACCAAGAAACTTAAGGAGGAAAAAGAACCACAGATTTGACAAGAGGTGTCTCAGGAAGTGGATCGGCTGATTCCCCTTTCTATCATCCAAAGTCAGAAGGTGCCACATGGGTAGAATACCAGATACCTGCATGGAAAATCTCACAACCACTGGTGAAGGGGACCTATTCCCCAGAGTCGTCTATGGGATCAATGAACATGCTGCAGGAAGAGACACCATTCCAAGATCCTACCACATTGATCCAGCCCATCCCGTGGTATTCAGGAAGAGATGAGCAGTCACGGCAAGCACGGGCAGAAAGGATGCAGATTTGCGTTTATTACGCCCGAACCAACTGTGACGGGAATATCTGAACAGGCGGGCAACCATGTGACCAAGGTAGAGGTATAGCATCCATCAACCGGCTTCGGAAGTTAGATTTCTTGGAGTATGGATTAGAGGGTCTCGAGATAATGACACCATTGTGCAAGTATGGTTTCTCATCATCCGAAATATCTCACCTGGTTCCTGAAGAAGAAGGAGGGACTGAAATCACCAGAGTCACACCTCAGCTCCTTAAAGCAGTTTCAGCACTAGCTATTGGACAAGCTCTGACCAAAGAAGTCTCTCTTGCCCATATAGGGGGAGATATTGACAACAGCTCAGATGAGGAAGACGACCAAGATATCCACGAGGGATGGATAGAGTATGCCAAGCAAAGTCCAATGATGGAGGATGAAGGAGTAGAAGCGATGGATTGGGAAAATAACATCGGAAGCGATGATGATAATGACCCTACCAGCCTTATTCAACCCGTATCATCAGATGAGTATGAAAGCAGAGATGATGAGGAGATATCATCTCCAGAGGTTCCCAGAGGTGATTGGATGGTGTCCAGAGAAGATTTCGAGCGTTGGAACATGAGCGCCTTCTATCAGGTCGCAGATATACTCGATGTTTCCACCCATACTCAAGAGATCCTGTACAAGGCTACTTCTCTATTTCCAGATCTGGTGTGTAGTAACTTTGTAGCACGTTGTGAGAGCTTGGTGATGCCAAATGAGAGCGATGAACTCGCTCGAACCCTCCATGAGCTGAAAAATATGACTTGGTTAGTCAATGCTTTGGCCTGTGATCTGTTCGAAACTCCTCCAGAAGACCTGGTCTTGTATTCAGATTCATTCTCCTATCCAGATCCACCCCAAAGAAGTGAAACATGGGATAAGTACCAGGAGGAACTTCAACAGCTAGGATCTGTTAGAGAACAGTGGGCACTCCCTCAAGCAATTCGCCATTTGGAAAACTCTATAAAGTTAACTTTAGCCTTGACACAAGACCTGTGTGGGACTCCTCCCTCGTCTCCGTATCAGGGTGACAAAGAATACCACGCATGGGCAAGAGCACATGATGATTTCTATATGTGTCATGTCAATGAGGGAGAAGCAGTAAATGACCCAACAGGGAATATCCACCCAGTTATTTCAACCCCAGAAAAGAGGTCTGAAAGTTTAGTTTCTCAAGGAGAAAAGAAGGATCGCAGCTTCTATGAGTCATTGACGGAAGCAAGGAAGATGTACCAAGCAGCTTCGGAAGCCTTTCATGCCATTGGCCAATTGATACTAGAAAAACCCCATACAGTCTAGCAGGTTGCTGAAAAGCGAGAAACCCTATCAGGAATCCTAAATCAAGCTCGAAAGCCTATCGTGGCCTTGTCTGATGAAGGAGGTAAAACCCGAATTTGTCCCAAGGGTCCTCTTATCATCTCGGATAGTGACGAAGAAGATGGGGACTTTTGCCCAGTCCGGTTGGTCATTAAAGAAAGAGAGTCAGAGGTGGCAGAAACCAGGAGTGGCCAAAACTTCAAGAATAAAGAGTTGACAGTGGAAAAATATCGGTCTAGCCAGTCCACGGCAGTTGTTGAGCCAGAAAACCGAGTACTAGACCAATTGAAGAAAGCCCAAGCCAACATCTCAATCTGGGTTTATCAATGGCATCACCAACCCACCGAGAAGTCGTTCAAAGCTCTTACCAAGGTTCAAGTGCCCATAGAAATGGGGCCTGAAGAATTATCTCACATAGTGGGGGCCACTTATGCCATTCAGTCACTCTTTTTCTCAGAAGAGGATTTACCCCAGGAGGAAAGAATCACAACCGGGCACTTTACATTACGGTGGAATGTAACAAGAATCAGTCCCCAGTGTTCGATAGACAATGGGTCCGCCCTCAATGTGATGCCCCTCAAAGCAGCCAGATGCATGGGTTTACCTCTAGACAAAATGAAGTCGTCCAGTCAAACCATCAGGGCATACGACAATTCCAGAAGGGAGGTAATTGGGATTCTTACCACCAGTGTCAAGATTGGACCAGCCTACTTTACCATAGACTTCCAAGTCATCGACATTCAAGCATCCTTCAATATGTTGCTTGGAAGACCATGGCTACATTCAACGGGAGCCCTAGCATCAAGTCTTCATCAAAAGCTGAAGTTCATATATGATCAGAAAGTGATTACCATTTTTGGAGACCCGGAAATGGTACACACTTTGGCCAACATTGAAGTAGGCGGTTCATCCTCGGAAGAAGTGCAGCTGGGTGGGTTTGAAATCGGCCACATTTGTACTACCTCTGCAAGTGAAGAAGACCAGAGTCTAGGGAAATTCCTGACAATATGGAGCAAAGCCTCTGTAAAGATTATGAGAAAGATGAAATATTTCCCTGGATTGGGATTGGGTAAAAACCAACAAGGGGTACCGGCATTCCCGGAGATACCAGCCAATGCCAACCGTTGTGGATTAGGGTTTAACCTGAAGAACCCAGGGAAGAAAGCCACAGGATAGACGAATAGTGCGGCAAATGGTGAGCCATATTTCAAGACCCTGAACGGGTACTTCGTGAAAGAGGGAGAAGACTTCCCTTACTGTGGAAATCCAGAACCATGGTTCGATTAAGAACAGGGCAAACGTCTACCAGGACTTGAAATATTCTTTAAGAACGAAGTAGACTGGATAGCCATGGAATTGGATCAAGCCAGCAAGAAGAAAGTCACAGGGGATCAAGGGATCGGCAAACTGCTCGAAGTAGCAGTGATGATTGAAGAAGAAGAAGAAGGACCGGCACCACATCTTCTCATACAACCTCTCCAAGGATCCGTAGCAAATTGGGCAAGAATGATGGAGGATTTCCATATTGATGAATCTAAAGTTGTAACCAGCTCTAGCATAGTCCTGTCTAAGTCTCAGATTCGAGTCTCAGATTCGAGTCCGGTGGAAATGTCCAGTCCATTGGGTCTGTCTGTACTCTTCCCCTTATCATGAATGAAATTACTGATTCTGAGTATGTTTCTTCTTCTTCTTCCTATTCTTCTGATGATGATAATGTCTTAGAACATCGTAATCTGTTAGAACAATTGGAACAAAGAAGAGCTCAACCCGTCCGAGAGGATACCCACCCCATAAATATAGGGACCGATCAATGCCCTCGAATAATCAAAATTGGTGCCTCTCTCAACAATAATGAAACATCCCAAATGATCTCTCTCCTCAAGGAATTTGAGGAAGTCTTCGCCTGGTCCTACAAGGATATGCCCGACATCGATCCAAAGATTGTGCAACATGAATTACCAATATATCCGGAGGCTCGCCCAGTCAAGCAGAAGTTAAGAAGGATGCGGTCGGAATGGAGTGAGAAGATCAGGGAAGACGTAATCAAACAATGGAATGCAGGATTTCTTCAAGTAACTCAGTACCCTCAATGGTTGTCCAATATTGTCCCAGTCCCTAAGAAAGATGGGAAGGTCAGAATGTGTGTGGATTTTCGTGACCTAAACAGGGTCAGCCCGAAGGATGATTTTCCGTTACCCCACATTGACATTTTGGTAGACAACACTGCAGGCCATGCTCTACTGTCCTTCATGGATGGTTTCTCAGGATATAACCAAATTAGTATGTGCCCGGAGGACAGGGAGAAAACTGCCTTCACCACACCTTGGGGCACGTTTTGTTACAAGTAATGCCTTTTGGGTTGAAAAATGCTGGGGCAACATATCAAAGAGTGGCCACGGCTATCCTACACGACATGATACACAAAGAAGTAGAGGTATATGTCGATGATATGATAGTCAAATCTATTGACCGACAAGGCCATGTTGCAGCTCTCAGAAAGTTCTTTGAAAGAATTAAAGAATACAAGCTAAGGCTGAACCCTCAGAAGTGTGTGTTTGGGGCCAAAGCAGGAAAATTACTGGGATTTCTTGTCAGCGAGAGAGGGATAGAAGTGGACCCTGACAAGATAAAATCCATCACGAAAATGCCACCACCTTGGACAGAAAAAGAGGTACGAGGGTTTGTGGGCCGCATCCAGTACATCAGCAGATTCATATCTCGGTTGACATCCACTTGTGAACCTATCTTCAAACTCCTAAGGAAGAAAGAGCAGAGAGAATGGAACGAGAAATGTCAAGATGCCTTTATGAAGATCAAAGAGTATCTACTTTCTCCTCCCATACTTGTCCCTCCAGTGTTCGGTGAACCTTTGCTCTTATATTTGTCAGTAGGAGAAATAGCGGTCGGATCAATGATGGCCCAAGTTGGCAAGGCGGATGGAGAAGAGCATGCAATCTACTATGTGAGCAGGAAATTCATCGAGTATGAAACTCGATATGCCCCAGTAGAAAGGACATGTACATCTCTGGTTTGGGTAACTAAGCGCCTGAGGCACTACATGGTGTCACATCCCATCAGGTTGATCTCTCGTATGGATCCCATTAAGTACCTCTTCGAGAAACCAGCATTGACAGGAAGGATGGCTAGGTGGTTGTTGCTATTATCAGAATTCGACATAACTTATGTCAGTCAAAAGTTTGTGAAAGGGCGAGCAATCTCTGACCATCTAGCAGTATTTCCCTCAGAGCATGATTCCCGAGCAACAAATGACCTCTTCCCAGATGAAGATTTGTACTCCCTAGAAGCCGGACCAACTAGGGGGTGGCAACTGTACTTTGATGGAGCCGCCAATCAAAAAGGATTTGGCGCAGGGGTGTTATTGATAACCCCAGAAGACTTTTACTTGCCGATGGCCTTCAGATTGGAATTTAGTTGTACCAATAACATAGCAGAGTATGAAGCTTGTGCTATTGGGTTAGAAATGGCTCTGTCTGTAGGAGTTGACAAAATTAAAGTTTACTGGGATTCCTCTGTGGTAATCTGTCAAACACAAGGAAAGTGGAAGACTAAGGATGAGAAGTTGAAGCCCTACCAAGTCTATCTGGAACAACTGATGCAATGCTTCAAGGAAGTTTCTTTTGAGTATCTGCCCAGGGATAGCAATCGGTTCGCCGATGCTTTAGCCACTTTGGCGTCCATGGTAGAATGTGATACTCGAGACAAGATCCAACCCTTCCTAATAGAAAGAAGGACTGGCCCAGCATATGGAGAACCAGTCAATACGCTCACCGAGGATGGAAGACCTTGGTATGCTCAAGTGGTCGACTACATCAAGGAAAGGAGATATCCTGAAGAGTTTTCAGAAAGAGAGAAGAGGTATTTACGAAAATATGCCACTCAGTTCCCCCTCCAAGGAAACTTGTTGTATAAGAGGTCTTATGATGGTATCCAACTATTATGTGTGGATGAGGATCAGGCTCAAATCATTATGGAAGAAATCCATCAAGGAATATGTGGACCACACATGAATGCAAGGATGCTGGCCAAGAAAATTCTCAGGATGGGATACTATTGGGCCACTATGGAAGTTGAATGTGCTAACTTCGTAAGGCGATGTCATAAATGCCAGATATTTGCCAACATCATTCATATTCCTCCAATAGAGTTGCACTCATTAAATGCCCCTTGGCCATTTTTTACCTGGGGAATTGATGTGGTTGGAAAAATAACTCCAAAGGCTTCAAATGGACATCAATTCGTGTTAGTCGCCATTGACTATTTCACAAAATGAGTAGAGGCTCAATCTTATGCAGTCCTAACTTCCGCCAAGGTGGCAAAGTTCATAAAAGAGAATCTCATCTGCAGATACGGGGTGCCGCAACAGTTGATTTCAGATCAAGGTTTGCATTTCAGGGGAAAAGTGGAAGAACTCTGTAACCAATTTGGCATTAAGAGGCATAAGTCTACTACTTACCGACCACAGACTAATGGAGCAGTAGAAGCAGCCAACAAGAATATGAAGGTCATAGTGCAAAAGATGGCAGATACACACAATGACTGGGCAGAGAAACTTCCACTAGCTTTATGGGCATATCGGACATCTATCCGAACCTCTACCGGAGCTACCCCGTATTCTCTGGTATATGGGATGGAAGCCATATTACCGGTAGAAATTCAGGTCCCTTCTCTTTGAGTCTTACTCGATAGTCAATTGCCAGAAGGAGAATGGGTAAGGGCTAGGTACGAAGAGCTCAATCTCCTGGATGAGAAAAGGATGAAGGCCATGGATAATCTCAAGAAATATCAGCAAAGAATGGCTAGGGCATTCAATAAAGGTGTCCCCACTCGGAGCATTGAGGAAGGAGATTTGGTCCTTAGAGAGCAGCGAGCTCCAATCCATGACCCAAGAGGAAAATTCTGACCCAATTGGAGTGGACCCTACAAAGTCAAGACCATATTGCCAGGATAGGCGGTCCAACTCTTTGATCTTGACGGAGAAAATCTTCGGGGTCTGGTCAATATGGACCAACTAAAGAAGTATTTTGTCTGAGATATGTGAAGCAATTTGAACTACGTTCGACCTGATTCCTCCGAAGGGATACGTAGGCAACTCGATGTATTCGGGTACGGTCTCAAAAAAAAAAAAAAGAGGAAAAAAAAAAAAGAAAAAAAAGAAAAAAAAAAGAAGGCATTGTATCGGTTTCCTCCCATAAATTCCTCCAACTGGCGTCCCTTGCACATATGGGTAAATCTCGCCATTTGGCCTTCCATCCTTGACCTAGCTTAGGAGTAAAAGTCATCTAGAGCTGGTTATTAACAAAGGATTTATTCATTCTGTGTCGCAAAATGCTAACCCAATCCTTGATACAGGTAGCATGAGAGGACCAAAGAAAGAAGGACTCGACGAGCAGTTGCGTCAGTGGACTCTCCGGATGAATGTGGACGAGCCTACACTCCTAGAGGATCACCATCTAATAGTATTGGGAAGGATTGGTTGCTTCAAGCTCCATCAAGATTTACTAAGGGAAGTGTCGAAGTGCTGGAACCCCCAATTGCACGCGTTTCGCTTCGGAAAAGTCTGGCCGGCTCCGACCATTGAAGAATTCCGGGCTTGCATGATGTCACCCCCTCGAGGAAAGTCGTTCCTCCCAACTATGAAGAAAGAACAGCTCTTCAAAAATTTGGGAGATTTCTTTGCCATGAATAAGAAGGAGTGAAAACAAGTTCTCAATTATGACAAGGTGGATGCATTAAAAGTTGTGAAGATCTTCAACAACAATGGATTTGAAGAAGAAAGACAGATCCGACGCAGAAGGTGGGCATACTTATTCTATATGATTGGGAGGTACTTGTTAGCATCTCCAGGAAAAGGCATGTCGCCAATAATTGCAGAAGTGGTGAGGCAAATTGAAGAAGGATGCAACATCGCTCCTACCATTTTAGCAGAAACATTCAAAGGGTTTGATACCATAAGTCAGTCTCAGAAGTACGGTACAGACTTCCTTCATGGATCTCCGACGGTATTCCAAATGTGGTTGATGGAAAAACTAAAACTGGTCACAACAATTCTGTGTCCTCATCTCCGGCCTATGCATTATCAAATACAGAGGGAAAAGTCAGAATTCCACAAGGTCCAAGACTGGAAGAAATATTTTGAGGAGAGAGATGTCCAAGAAATCCAGTGGAACTGCCTTTAGATGAAGGCCGAGAGAGAAAAATCAGAAACATCAGGGAACAATTATGTGAGATTCATGGGTTTAACTCACATCAGTTTTTATATCACTTCCTCAGTATCTCCGAGGCAGGAATAACCTAAGATGGAAAATTTCAGAACCTCAGAGATGTGACACAAGAAGTGGTGATGCTATTATCCAAAAAATGTTACAAATAAGTGATATCAATTGGATGTTCCTATCTTTACTTGTTTGTCTTTCTTTTCTCAATTTCTCGGTCCTTGCTCATGTAATGGAACCATTTACCAATGGAATTTGTGCTTCCAAGGAAAGGGATGGAGTCTCATGTGCATTTCAAAGAAAGAAATATCCAATGAATTCATAGACAATTCGTTTGTGTACAAAAAAAAGAGAAGAAAAGTGTACATAAAAATTGCACCAGTATCCATACCAAAGTGTGTAAACAAAAAAGAGAAGGGAAGGAAAATAAATGTACAGAAGTGTAACAATATTTCCAAATAAAAAAAAAAAAAAAAAGAAAAAAAAGAGGAGCGGTCATGACTCAGGGGAGTAATTGTCAACATCCAAGCCTCCCCCCTCTCCGCTTTGGGAAGCTATCAAGGCATCCCTCTCGACCTCAGTCCGCGTAAGGTTGAACTGCAGCTGATCATTTGCAAGCCTGAGTCTCTCAATCTCTCTCCGACAATGGTCGAGCTCAACCCTCTAAAAAAGGAGAGAGAAAGAGAGAGAGAGGAAAATCAAAAGATAAGCAAGAAATAACAATAATAAATATTGAAATAAAAAAAAAAGAAAGAAGAAAAGGAGGGGGGGGAAGAGACAAAGTATTACCATACTATGGCCAGTGTCCACACGCGAGATGATCATCTCATCCATGCTCGCCATCATGCGCCTCATATCGGCGTATCGGCTCGCATCCACCTAAACATGATAACCACCCAAGATGTCAAGAGTTTGAAAAATAATGGATGAAGTTAGGAAAGTCGAATGTGCTTACCCCGTCATAAGGAAGAGGGAGGCCTAGGTCCGTATCCGCAGCCCGAGGGGGTGGTAAGATGACCTCAACCATCCCAGGCTCGTGGTGGCGAATGAACCACGAATAATACCCTAGAATGTGGTCGTCTGGACCAGCAATCCGCAGGGCTGGAACCTCTCCAGAAGGCCCAACACCTGACTCCACCTCCCCTACTCGGGAGGCGCGAGAAGAACTCCCACCACCATAGACCCCTGGAATCATGGGGCGACCTAGAAACTGTCGAGAAGAGAAACACGTCAGAATAAAAGCTAGATTAACAATCTGAGGAGAAGAGGGGAAAATGGAGAAGATCTTACCTGAGGACCCTCGCGGGTGAGGGGGATGCAGACTGTCTCTCGGAGAAGGAAGTCGGTGTAGTCCGTCTCGGCTAGCACCAACCCAATCGCGGGCTCACCAACCCTCCAGTGCCTGATCTCATCCCGATCCATCAAGGCTGGCTGATGGACCCGAGCAGGAGGAGGGCAGGGCACCAAGCGAGCCTCAAACCACTACAGGGACACTCGCTCTCCCAAGTAAAAAGTAAACCCCTATGGGCCCTCAAAAAGGACCCTGCGAGTGGAGAGAGCTGAGGCCCGGTCAAACATGTCCGACTCTAAAATCACCTCCCCCAAATAAGGACGGAGAGAAGCCTGTCAAGAGAGACACCAGATCAATGCAAAAATAAAAAGGAAGAGGAGAAAAGAGAAAATAAGATAAACAATCACTTTAAATTTACCTCGGTCAGCTGCAGCTCGTTTAGGAGGCCGCGAATGGACCCAAGGTCCTTATGGCGACCGCTCCTGAGCAAGTGGGACTTACGCCATCGCGTAGTCTGAGGAAAGGTGGTTCCGGGGTCATCCCTAGGTCTGAAAGTAGGGACCCAAAACTGAAGGATCTCATAGCTCCACGTCTGCAATAGGCAATCATAAATGAGCTAAAAAAAGTAAGAATAAAATGAAAGCAAAAAAAGAGAGGGAAAAGAGAAAAAGGCAAAATTGAGAGAACTCACCCATAAGACATAGCAGCACCCGATCAGGTTCGATGACCCCACAACCAGATAATCTAACATATCCAGGAAGTAGGCGTACGCCGAGCCCCCCCAATCGTAGCCCGCGGCCACTTCAAAATGCTCAAAGAAGCGAACATATGCGGCGTCGGCTGTCACCGTACCCGTCATATCGCTGAAGATCACCTCCGCCAGCAAGAATAGGAGGAAACATCAAGCCTGCTGATCCTGAAGGACGGACGGTGACTGGTCTGTAACAACCCTCTCATCCCAGCTACCCCTCAGGACCGACGCGGGGATCTCTCTCCCTGTAACGGCAATCCCCAACTACTGCCTGTAGTACTCCAGGCGCTCTGATGGCTCTGTCGAGGCTATAATCCTTTCCTCCGGAGTCAGTGTCACGGGTAATCCACCAAAGGGGAGTCCCGTGATCATGTAGAAATCTAAGGGGGTGACCATCGCCTCACCAAAGGGAAGGTGAAATGTATGGGTGCTCGGCCACCACCTCTTTATCAGAGCTCTCACAGTCGGACTGTCCAACTCGTGAGCCAGAGACGAGGCGATGTGCCCCAGCCCGGTCCTAACAACCCGCGACTGTACTGCTGGGCAAAGTGTGCGGTACCACTCTGAAACTGCCTCCAGCCCACAATATTTCTTGGGCGAAGGAAGGGAGCTGCCCTGCAAAGAAAAATAAAGCAAATGGTTAGCCGAGATAGTGAGGACAACAATTAAACAATTAAATAAAAATAAATAAAAATAAATAAAAATAAAATAAAAGAAGAAGAAAAAAGAGAGAAAGAGGGAGGGGCTGTGAAAGGGGGCGTCACCCAGATTTGCGTGACAAAGGACACTTAAGGTGGTGTCTGATGGCCTCGCTTTGATTTACGTGCCACTGGGTGCTTAGGAGGGTATCTAGAGGCGTTACCTTGATTTGCATGCCAAAGGACACTTAGGGTGGTGTCTGATGGCCTTGCTTTGATTTACGTGCCATTGGGTGCCTAAGAGGGTATCTAGAGGTGTTACCTTGATTTGCGTGCCAAAGGACACTTAGGGTAGTGTCTGATGGTCTCGCTTTGATTTATGTGCCACTGGGTGCCTAGGAGAGTATCTAGAGGCGTTACCTTGATTTGCATGCCAAAAGACCCTGAGGGTAGTGTCTGACGGCCTCGCTGTGATTTGTGTGCTACTAGGTGCCTAGGATGATATCTAGGGGCATTACTTGGATTTGCGTGCTATTAGGAGCTTGGGGCAGAGTCTAGGGACCTTACCTCTAAACTATGAGGTAAGGTATGAAGCTAATATAAATGAATGCATAAATTGAAAGGGAAAGAGTAAGAATACTGACCTGGCCCCATATGGAGCGGCAACCATGGCGGGCCGTGTCGGCCAGGGTGACCCCTGAAAGATACCATGCAGCCCATGCATCGCGAGCAGTGGTACCGAGTAGTGGTTCCCGGTGAGACTGGCGTCCTCGTCGGCGGAAAGACATGGTGTGAGCAAATAAAAAGGGTTTGAAGTCAAAAACCAAAAACAGCAGAGCTTCGCAGCAGAAATGGGAGTGAAGGAATGAGGGAGGGAACCCTCTATTTATAAATTCTCTATCGCGCCCACGGTGCCGTGGAATTCTCCACGGTCCCGTGGAACAGCGGTCCACGACGCCGTGGAGGATGGCCCACGGAGCCGTGCAAGCACGGTGCCGCCCATACACGGGGCCGTGGACCATAAAAAATAAAAAATAATAAAATAAATAAAAAAAATAAATAAATAAAAAAAAATAAAAAATAAAAAAAATATATATATATATATATAAAATATCCCCAGTGAAATCTCTCAATACTAACTTTCGGTCGAGTGGAACCTTATAAACCATCCAAGTTTGACTTTTGGTTGAGTGGTGCCTTATCACCCTCAAATTGGATCTTCGGGCCGAGTGGTGCCTTATCTAGATCTTCGGTCGAGTGGTGCCTTGTCACCCTCCAAACTTGATGGTTTCGATCGAGTGGAACCTTATAAACCATCCAAGTTTGACTTTTGGTCGAGTGGTGCCTTATCACCCTCAAATTGGATCTTCGGGTCGAGTGGTGCCTTATCTAGATCTTCGGTCGAGTGGTGCCTTATCACCCTCCAAACTTGATGGTTTCAGTCGAGTGGAACCTTATAACCATCCAAGTTTGACTTTTGGTTGAGTGGTGCCTTATCACCCTCAAATTGGATCTTCGGGCAGAGTGGTGCCTTATCTAGATCTTCAGTCGAGTGGTGCCTTATCACCCTCCAAACTTGATGGTTTCGGTCGAGTGGAACCTTATAACCATCCAAGTTTGACTTTTGGTCGAGTGGTGCCTTATCACCCTCAAATTGGATCTTCGGGCCGAGTGGTGCCTTATCTAGATCTTCGATCGAGTGGTGCCTTATCACCCTCCAAACTTGATGGTTTCGGTCGAGTGGAACCGTATAAACCATCCAAGTTTGACTTTTGGTTGAGTGGTGCCTTATCACCCTCAAATTGGATCTTCGGGCCAAGTGGTGCCTTATCTAGATCTTCGGTAGAGTGGTGCCTTGTCACCCTCCAAACTTGATGGTTTCGGTCTAGTGGAACCTTATAAACCATCCAAGTTTGACTTTTGGTCGAGTGGTGCCTTATCACCCTCAAATTGGATCTTCGGGCCAAGTGGTGCCTTATCTAGATCTTCGGTTGAGTGGTGCCTTATCACCCTCCAAACTTGATGGTTTCAGTCGAGTGGAACCTTATAACCATCCAAGTTTGACTTTTGGTCGAGTGGTGCCTTATCACCCTCAAATTGGATCTTCGGGCCGAGTGGTGCCTTATCTAGATCTTCGGTCGAGTGGTGCCTTATCACCCTCCAAACTTGATGGTTTCGGTCGAGTGGAACCTTGTAGCCATCCAAGTTTGACTTTTGGTCGAGTGGTGCCTTATCACCCTCAAAAATTGTTTGAGCAATGCTCACAAGATAAAGATTTGGTTCTTTCGAGTTTTTCTTTTGAGGATTATCGAAAGATTTCATCGTGATTAACCGCCTGTTTTTAGCAACTTCGCCTCCTTTGAGCAAAGTGTCAGCAGTACATACCCTTGGTGACAAAATTAGTTGGTCTTTTGTCTTTACCCTTCGGCTGTTGGCACAGGCCTCAGCCAAAGAGGGGCAAACTGTAGACGCTGATTTTTGTCACCCCCTAATTGGCGATGATGACAATGGGACATGGACGATGGATGACGCACCCCCCCTCTTTTCAGACCCAAAGATACCTGGCCCATAAGACCAAGAACCATGTTGAGCACAAAATGGCCCATTTTAGGCCCAAAAAAAGGAAAAATGGCACTGCGCGCCCACGGCGCCGTGGACTCTTCCCACGGCGCCATGGATGCCTTCCCACGGCACTGTGGGTACCTTCTCACGGCACTGTGGGGAGGTGTACCGGATTTCCACGACGCCATGAGGGGGTGTGACATCAGCCTGCTGACGTCACCCACTGCGCCGTGGAAAAGTCCCCCACGGCGCCGTGGAGGACTTTTTCGGCCAAGAGAGAGAAAAGGTCCCTCCCTATAAATAGGAGGGTCCCCTCCCACATTTCCCAAGGAATTTTGGGTAGAGAGACCCTCCCTAAGTGATTCCTAATATCTTTGTCTCCCTTTTCACCCTCATTTCTCCTCCTTCTCTCATGAGTGTGTGAGTATTTGAAGTTTTCTTGAGGTGGACAGATCCTTCGATTGTCCCTCTGAGTATAGAGCACTTTGGCTCCTTAGCTTTGGTATCCCGTCTGTGCACGGATAACCATCGAAACTCCCTTGTTACAGACGTTATTCTGTCTGTTTACTCTTTTCCAAATCACTCAAAAGAGCCGTTACTCTGCCAAGAAAGAAATAGCGTCGGTCCATTTGTCCATCTCCCCTGAGCCAGGGGCATACAACCATACAGGTATAATTATTGCATTTTTGTTGATCCAATGTAGTCCTTTCATATTTTACCATTTTAGTCCGTATTTTCCACATATATAATGTAGTTTATTATACTTTAGTTCAATTCATAGCATCTGAATGTAGTTCATAATATCCCCCATCCCCGTAATAAGAGAGAAACAACATTCGTCCTTATGTAGCATCTAACACAGAGAGACCGGCTTCGGCCAGGCGAGGTGGGTGCCTAACACCTTCCCACACTCGTAACTTGACCCCTTACCCAAACCTTTGGTCAGACCATATGGAGTCACGTAGCCCGATTCCGCTCACCACGGGTAGGGCTACACTTAATGGGTCCTAGGCCCTAACCCTAGGTGGCGACATCTCATTATGTTAACATTTTTAATGCATGATCCCAATCCCCTATTCATCATACATTGACAATGATATCCACATCCATACACACACACATGTATCTCCCAAAATCCTATGTCACTAATACACCTACAAAAAGGGCCGAGGAAACCTTCATCCCGAAGGACCGCAGTACTTACACCCTTATTGTCTCCTTATATGTGGATGATCTCATATATACAGGAAACAATGAGGAAATGATCCAGAATTTTAAGGAAGATATGATGAAGACATTCGAGATGAGTGATCTTGGGTTTATGCACTACTTCCTGGGCATCGAGATAAGTCAGGAAGTAAATGGAATCTTCCTATGTCAGAAGAAGTATACCGAGAATCTGCTGAAGAAGTTCAAGATGTATAAATGCAAGACCGTAGCAACTCCACTTGTAACCAATGAGAAGCTGCGAAAAGAAGATTGATCCAAGAAGGCAGATACCTCATTCTACCGAAGTCTCATTGGGAGCTTGCTATATTTGATAGCTACACATCCAGACATCATGTATGCAACAAGTCTGCTATCAAGGTTCATGCAGAACCCAAGCCAGATACATCTTGGAGCAGCAAAGAGAATACTAAGACACCTACAAGGTACATTGGAGTATGGTATATGGTATAAGCCTACTTCAGATTCAAGGCTGTATGGATATACCGACAGTGACTATGCTGGATCGGTAGACGACATGAAGAGCACCTCCGGTTACGCATTCACATTAGGTTCTGGCATTTTCTCATGGGCATCTAAGAAACAAGAGACAGTCGCACAATCATCCGCAGAAGTAGAGTATGTGGCAGCTGCAACCTCAACATGTCAAGCAATATGGCTGAGAAGAATATTTAGCGACATGGGTGAAGAATAGAACGAAGCTACACAAATATTCTGCGACAATAAGTCAGCAATTACGATGGCAAAAAATCCAGTGTTTCATAGCAAAACAAAACACATCACCATCAAGCATCACTTCTTACGAGAAGTTTCAACAGAAGGAGAGGTTGAGCTCAAGTATTGCAAGACAGAAGAACAGATTACCGACATCTTCACAAAAGCACTCCCAAGACCCAAGTTCGAGTTTCTCCGAAACATGCTTGGAATATCAGAAAAATACATTAAGGAAGAGTGTTGAGAATAATGTATTTTTCATGTACTATCATGATTACTCAAGAATAGGCTAGAGTTATGTAGGTATTTATTGTTAAGCCTATATGGTGTTTAGAGAACTCTAGACATAGTCTAGAATACTCTATGAAAAGTCAAGAGAAATCTATGTCTAGAATACTATTTGAAAAGTCAAGAGAAGGTGTAGGCTATAAATAGCCATCTCCTCACCCATTTGAGACACACAACACAAAGGGTTTGACAAGGAAGCCTAGACTCCTAGGTCCAATACTAGCTCCAATATCCTACTCAAAAAATGTAAAGTTCTATTTCTACTATCAAACCCTGCTCCTGATTGGTTGGATTTTTTATTGAAGGGCAGGAACCCCTGGCCAAGCCACCAGGATCACTGTGGAGGATCACTCTACTCAATGAAATCAATGAGAATACTTTAAACAGGTTTCCCAGGTAATCTCTCTCTTCCTTATAATGGTGGGAACCACCTTTGAAAAAGTGTGTAAAATCCCCTAGTGGGCATGTGGGGACAATACCATGACTTAGGGTCAAACCCCTGTTCAAGCCCCTTTGAGTTTCAGTTGCTGGAATTCTCTGGGCCATGGCACTGGGCGATGCAGCAAGGCCCAGTGACATCGCCCAGTGGCTGATTTTGATTATTTTTTATTATTTTAATTGTGGGGACCACCCAACATGGACATGGGAACCCTCCACTGATAGAGGGAAGGCTAAGGGACCACCTCATGCACTCAATTCACTGTGGACCCCACCAGTGAGCCCAGAATCAGTCAGAATCAAGTTAAAAATTGATTTTTAAAAAAGGACCTAAGGACCAAACAGACCTTAGTTGGTCTTGGGCCTATAAATAGGTAGGCCTGAACTCATTTAGAACTCTTATTTCCTACTGAAACCGAGAGGAGAGAAAGAGAGGAAAAAGGAGAGAAAAAGGAAGAAGAACCAGAAGGGAGAAGAAAAGGAAGGAGGAGGGAGCTGCTGCCACCCATCCCTGCTGCATCTGAGCTCACCCTCAGCCACTTCAGGTTTAAAAATACCTACCCTTACCTGCTGTTTCCATTCCCCCTCTCTGTATGCTGTGTTTTTGCTCCCTGGGCAGCCCAAACTAGTTAGGGTTTGCCCAGTACTGGTCCAGATCTGCCATGCAGACCTTGTACATGAAAGATCTAGAATATTTATGTAATTTTAATATTCTGATTTGCTGTTCCTTGGGCCAAAATCTGACTGTGCATAGGTGCACTGTCAGATGCCCTGTTAGATGGCTGAATTGGAACCCTGAGTGCAAGCTAGGGGTGCAGAGATCAAACCCTAGATGATTGCAGCCCTGGACCCTCATTTGGCATGCTGTTCCAGCCCTGCATGTGGCTGAAACCAACTCCCAAGTTTAGCCAAAACCCTGAATACTATTCATCTGGGCTACTTGGGCAGCCACTATCAGCCTAATGATGGATCTGATGAAGAATCCAATTGGACCATGGTGTAGACCATCCCAGGGGCTACCAGACCCCCCAGACATGCAAAGGATCCATTTAGAGCCTAGCCTTGCAGGCCCCACCTTGGAAACTCAGCCTGCATCGATTCTATCGGCACTGGGCGATGCAGCAATGCCCAGAGCCAACGCCTAGTGAAGGGAAATTAGCTGTTTTGGTGGACAGACCTAGGGGATCTCACCCTCTGACCCCCTGGACACTATGAGATGTGGGGGAAAAGACTAAAATACCCTTCCCCACATTTGTCCTTTATTGGGAAATGTTTTGGAACCCTAGGGTGCCCCGCAGGTAGAAGAAGCCCTGTTGTGCTTGGTCCTACAGTACAGACAAGCTGTGGACAACACTGTAAGCATATCCTAGACTAGGGTCAGGTACAACCCTGGAAATGACCATTATACCCTTTAAGCCACTAACATTGGTTGATGCACCGGGACATGACTTAAGGCCAGTGTAAGGACAGTGATTCCAAGAGTGAACCAATTGAACCCCGGGTCAACCAAGTAAGATTAGGGTAACCTTAGGACTTCTAATGACAGACTGATAACTTAACATGGCAAATTTTAATTTACATCTAGGACTTGATCCTGTGCTCGAGGTCAACGACCAGACAACTACTGGAACTGAATTTGTGACTGAGTACCTAGAGCCAAGTACTGGTGAGTGAATAATATGATCATGTGTGTATATGTAATTATGATCTGCTGCTGGCTAATAAGAATTGAATATAATTGTTGTGTTATTTACTTCTGTTCAATTACTCAAATCACTGCATAATGACTGTCTGTTGATCAACACTGTGAATTCTTTTATGATGATTGTGAATGTTAGACTAGATGTCGTAGTCGGCTTGGAAATGGGGCCTGTGGTAGCCCGTATTATGGGGTATGGTTGACACCGCTTGACTCATACGATGCCATATAGACATGGGGCTAGAGTTTCATCACCCGTGCTACGCACCCTTGCCAACAGGGGTTAAGGTGTTGGATGCCTGTGGGGGCGCCCATCAAAAAAAGGGAAAAGAGAAAAAGAAATGAATAGAACACCGAAATGGTGCACATGGGCTATAAGCCAAAAAAGAAAAGAAAGAAAGAAATGGATTGTCGCACGGGTTAATCACAGAGGGCTGGTCGGGCTGACCTTAGTGAACAAATGCGGGAGCTGACTGGTCCTCTCCTATAACTCAATGGGTGTATCGCAGGAAGGGGTTAGAAGCCCGCACCAGGGATACATGTATTGGGGATTGTAGTAGCACAGACCTGACTTAGTTGTATTGCTAGGTGGCTAATAATTAAACTGGACTTGCATATCATGTAGGACCATATGAATTGTGAATTGTGATTGCATGTGCATGCATGATTGATATTATTTGCTCACGAGCTCAGTGGGGCTCACACTCTATTGTGCATTGTTTTCTTAGATGATTTTGCAGGTGGATGCCGTTGTGGCATGGCGGGCCATCTCAAGGAGGAGACTTTTGGTTGTTACGATGATATTGGTGTGGACCCTGACGAAGGTCATACCGATCCTGCGCACATATTCGGTGGTTGTTGATGAAGATCATTGAAGAGTGTTCATAATAGCTTTTTGACTTGGGGACTCCTTTTGGGTTATTTGGAGTTATCCCCGTTCTGACTTGGTTGTTGTAGTTTTTCTTTTCTTTTCCTTTTTGGGGCTGAGTATGCTCGCCCTGTATATATTTCTATATGTAGTATTGTACCTATCAGCTTTGTTTCTTTGTTTTCTTTGTGTGTGGGTTGATGGGAAATGTAAAACTTTTATATGTCTATATTATCACTGTTTCCCTGTATCGCTGTGCTTCTTTTTATTATTGAACTGTAGTTTATCTGCTGCACTTTGATCTTGCCTATGGTAAAGTGATGGTTGTGGTTCCATGATCGTAAGCACTGCTTCTAGATCCATGGGATTTGGCGGATTGCCGTTATGCAATTCGGGTCACCTACCCAATCCTCCTAGGGGGTGGTTTGGGGTGTGACAGAGCTTGGTATCAGAGCGTGAGGCTCTTCTTACGATTATGGATTGCAGACTAGGACTAATAAGCATTAGATAATAAAACATGCAAGAATTAAAAAAAAAAACACAGGGGAGGTAGATGCAAATAAGAAAAGATACAAGATTTTCATTAACTCAGCAATAATTACAAAAGTTTGATTACATAACTGCAATTTAACAAGTACATAAACTGAAAATAAAGAAAGAAAAATACATAAGCATAGGAAAAAAAAATAATTAAGATGATCTTGACCACGTAGCAAGAGAAGGTCTAGAACTGCTGGAACTACTTAGAAGGAGGTACGTCACTAGGCAGAGGCTGAGTCTGGCGAGAGTCAACTCTGTAGAACCTGTCCCAGAAATCTAGACACTGCTCCACAGACCCCACTCTCATCTCTAAGGAAGTAAAGCCCTGATCCACTCTAGTCGCCAAGCTGGAGAGCTGAGTGCCAAGACTCTGGAAGTGTGTCATCATCTGTGCCCAATCAGAAGGTCCTGGAACCTGTGAGCTAGTGGCACCAATCGTCTCGTAAGCAGGTAAGTTAGTAAACTGAGTGTCAAAACACTCGAAGTCGCCTAGACATATACCCTGCTCCTCTACATGTATGTTATAAGTGTCTCCTTGAGTGTCTCCCTACTCCATCCCCTACACCTCCTCATCGCGTACATCCTCATCATACCCCACTCCATGCTCCTCTCCCTGTTGTGTCCCCATCTGCCCCTCATCCTCTGGTGGTTCCTCTCCAGGCACTTTCATCTTCAGAACGGAAGTCTTATCTATGGGCCTGGATCTGGTCTTATCAATGAACTCACCCTCCAATGGCACCCTAAAATATCAAAAGACCAAGGTGAGAAATCTCCCATAGGAAAGGTTCCCATCAGTTGGGTTCCGAGTGTGATAAAGCATCACCTGAAGTAACAAATATGGGAGGTTGATGACTGGACCCCCCTGACCAGCTCCCAAAAGGCAGTAAGTAATGTATGCTCTCATCATAGAAATACTGCCCTTGTTCCCACCCTTAGGGTAAATATTGTAGGTTACACACCTATTGATCACCCTGGCACTAGGTTTGTAGGTAGTCTCAGACTTAGGAGTGTTCCCTGAACCTGTCAAAGCCTCGAAGACTGTCCTCCTAGTCTCCAAGGAAAACATATCTGAAATATCCATGTAGGGTTGATAGTAAACCCTCTCCCCTATGTCTGGTAAGCCTAAGATCTCTGCTAGATGGGTAGTGGTCAGTCTGATATCCACTCCCTTTACTCTGCTCAGGTGTGTGAATTCTTGCGCCCCAAATGGTATCAAGTTACAATAGAAATACCGAACCAAGTTGGGATAACAAGGCTCGGTAGGGATTAGCATCAATGCCCAACCTAGGGCATTGAATTTGGCGAAGAGGCCATATTGGTGGAAGTCCTCTACTTGTACCACCTGGCCATTCACTATCTTCACAGAAGCGAAATTTTTTCATTCTTTGGCGTGCTCATACCTGAAGAAAATATGGTGATCAAAATCTGGTTCCTCTGAAGACGAATCATCTCTAGAGGATGATGGTGGAACCGAAGAATAGGAAGATTCCTCGGATTTGACTTATAGCCTCTTTGGGGCTACCGATTTTCGAGTAGTACGAAGACTAGAAGACATTTCCTGCAAGGAATAGCAAGAAGAACTGAGTTAGGGCAAGGAAAATAATAGAAACCCTAACCAAAACAATAGGAAACAAAAAGGAAAAGATAAAACAGGGTAAGAGTCAAGAAAGCATACCTAAACACGTGTAGATTCGCGAAAACCCCAGAGAATCTCAAGGATTTGGTGTAAAAGTGGTCCCCTCACCCTACAAGAACCTTTCCTAAGAGTTTAGAAGAGAATAGAAAAGAAATGGGGCCCTCTCGGACTTAAAAACCCTATGCCCGATTCTCTGGGCGATGTGGCAACCCCCAGAGACATCGCCCAGTGTGTGCAATTTTTGCTGTTTTAGGGTATTTGCATACAAGGACTCAAGCTTTGGCCATATTAACCTCAATAAACATAAAATATGAACTTTCACAGATGGTTTTAACAAAAAAATATATATATGAAAAAATAATAATAATAATAAAATAATAAATTAATTAGGTATTACGCAGACGCAACCTTCTTAAACCCAAAGGGGTGAAATTTCTATTTGAGGGCTGAATAGAGCACATAGGGCTTGAAAAAGCTTTTGTTGTTGTGCTTATGATAAATATTTAATATATATAGATAAATGTGTACAATGATTGGTGTGTACTACCTAATTACCACATGTTTGGATATTGTGATGTACGAACTACTTGGAGTGCTGCTATGCAAATAGAAGTTAGATATGTAGGTATGTTGTATTAAGGGATTAGTAAGTGTAGGAAGCGTAGATCTCATCCTAACTAAGGCCTAGGATAGCTGAGAATAGAACCTAATAGGGTTCGTAGTAAATCAAACACCTAGACGCTAGGGTACCTCGAGCCAACCCAAGAATTTGTTTCATTGATATTTGGTTATTTAAGTTTCAGTAGTCGAGTACTTAATTCTTTCAATTAAGTATGCCCTAATGTCTAGAACCATTCAATGTGACAAGACCCACTATCTTGACTAAGGCTGGAGACCCCAGCATCATGATTTACATTAGACATCTAAGAGAGAGACTAAGACGGATACGGTTAGTGCTACCCCGAGCTGAGAATCGACTGGATTTTTTATTGGCCATCGCTACCATTAGTGGACTCGAGGAAGGAGAATATTTTATGAGATTAGCTGGAGATGTAAGAGCTGACATAGAATTTCTACTGGCAATGGAATTTGTGATCGGGAAGAAACTGGAGATGCTTGCCTGCTAGATCAGGTAAATAATTAAAAGTCTTTATTTAAAAATCTGAAATTTTTCATTAGTGTCATCCATAGCATATTGACACATAAAATGCATAAGAAAGAGGAACATAAAGCATTCAATAAGACACGTCACCTAACAAACTAAGACAGTGAATCTAACAATCCACCTTACTGGTGTGACTCATGATACTTAATGGAACTGTGGACTGGATCTCTACCTGCTTAGCTAGAAAACAACTATTGATCCATATAGATGAAAACGGAATATTGAGCACGCTTCTCTTTTCAGAGAAGCGATAATGGTCAACACTTGAAGTTCTCATGGAGGTCATAAAGGTAAACAACCTAGAGTTGTACCGGAGGTTGAGCTGCCTAACGGAACTGAGGCTCAAAACTCTGAGGCATCGGCTACTTCATCGGGAGCACCAGTGGCTGCACAAGCTACTGCAACAGCACCTCAACCAAATGTGGCAGCCGACGACGTGATTGCATTCATGACCACGATGATGTGGACCATGCAACAGCAACAAGAATTACTTGGTCAAATGTCAACTCAATTTGCAACCATGATGCATGAACGCGCTGCACCACCACCACCACCTAATCAACCCGTACTCTTTCCACCACCTGTGCCTCAGCATTTAGCAAAAAATTCCACTGCCAAGGTTATGGAGAGATTCAAGAAACTTCAACCGCCTGGATTTTCAAAAATAACCTCTGAGGTAATGCTGCAGGAACGATGGATCAGTGCCCTAGAATGGGCATTTGAAGTACTTGAGTGCACGGACGCGCAAAAGATTATTTGTGCGGGTTATCAGTTGCAGAATGAAGCCGAAGCTTGGTGGAAGACAACTAGGCCTAATTTGGAAGCTACTCACCCAAATCCCACGTGGGCGCAATTCAAGGAAATTTTCTTCAAGAACTATTTCCCTGAGAGTTTTAAGGACAGGAAAGAAGTAGAATTTATTGCACTGGTGCAAGGAACCAAGTCAGTGCTGGACTATCAACAACGATTTGAAGATCTATTCCATTTTTCTCTAGAGCACCTAAAAGGGGAAGTTAGTAAGGCAAGAAATTTGAGAAGGGACTCAAAACTAAGATCGGGTCGATTTTGTCAATTATGGACATTCGGGATTATGCTCAAATGGTCGAGAAAGCAAAGACAATGGAGGATAGATTCAAAGAAAAGGAGAAAGAAAGGACTATGATGTCGTCTGGTTTGAACAAAAGGCCAAACAATTTTCAAACTTATGCCTGGCCAAATAAAGTTTACCGCAGAACCAACTCAGGCCCCGTCTCGACTCCATATCGTAGGCCGAACGTAGGTCAGAATTCTTTTTGCTCTACATTTACTCGACCTGCTCCACCTTGTATGAGTCAAGCGACGACAGCAGCCTCGCCAGCCCAACCAGCAACAAGTCAAGCGAGCAAAGCTTCACCACCTGGAGCTCCACCCTTTAAGTGTTATCTGTGCAACAAAGAAGGACATATGGCCAGAGATTGCAAATCACGTGGGTATGGCAACAACTCATTAAACCAGCCCTATGCTAGGTCATTTCAGCCATGAGACAATCGGATGCAAGGAAAGGTGTACGCTTCACCTATCAAAGTGAACCAAAGAGGAAATCCAGAAGGATAACATTATCCGCACTCCAGGCGTGGAAGTTACTAGAAGAAGGATGCCAAGGCTTTTTGGCCACTGTGATAGACACGGAGGTGAAGATAAAACCCTTGGAGGAACTCCACGTCGTCAGAGAGTTTCCTGATGTATTTTCAGAAGATCTAACTCAACTGCTGTCGGACCACGATATAGAGTTCGCGATTGATTTGATTCCCGGTGCAGCACCGGTATCTAAGGCACCATATCGTATGGCACCAATCGAGTTAAAAGAATTGCAAGCATAACTTCAAGACTTGCTAAAGAAGGGATTCATTCGACCCAGTGTATCACCCTGGGGAGCACCCGTGCTGTTCGTTAAGAAGAAAGATGGTAGTATGCGGTTGTGTATTGACTACCACGAGTTGAACAAACTGACCACTAAGACTAAGAATCGATATCCGTTGTCGCGTATCAACGACCTATTTGATCAGCTACAAGGAGCGAGAGTTTTCTCCAAAATTGATCTTAGGTCGGGATACCATCAATTGAAGATCAAGAGTGGTGATATCCATAAGTCGGCGTTCTGAACTCGATACAGACATTATGAATTTTTAGTTCTGTCATTCGGATTAACCAACGCCCCGGTAGCATTCATGGATATGATGAATAGAGTATTCCATGACGTGCTGGAAAAGTTTGTCATGGTATTTATTGACGACATCCTGGTGTACTCTTAGAGTGAGGAAGAACACGCGCGACACCTTACTTTCATGTTGTAGCAATTGCGAAAACACCAACTTTTTGCCAAGTTCAGTAAATGTGAATTCTGGCTTCACCAAATTGGTTTCCTAAGACATATCGTCACCAAGGATGGCATCAAAGTAGACCCAGGCAAGGTGAAATCAGTTCTCGAGTGGGAGACTACGAAGAGTGCCACTGAGATCCGAAGTTTCTTAGGATTGGCCGGTTACTATCGGAGGTTTATTGAAAAGTTCTCACGGATTTCAGCACCAATGACAAAACTTACAAGGAAGGGAGCCAAATTCGAATAGAATGAAGAGTGTGAGAAAAGCTTTAGGAGTTGAAGAACTGATTAGTATCAGCTCCAGTTCTAACCATGCCGGACGGCACCGGAGGAATGATAGTATATACTGACGCATCTAGAACAAGATTGGGTGGCGTCTTAATGCAAAGAGGAAAGGTGGTCGCATACGCCTCTAGGCAGTTAAAAGAACACGAGAAAAGCTACCCCACTCATGACTTAGAGTTGGCAGCTGTAGTTTTCGCATTGAAAATATGGCGACATTACCTATATAGTGAAAAGAGCGAGATCTTCAGCGATCATAAAAGTCTGAAGTATTTCTTCAACCAGAAGGAGCTAAACATGAGATAGGGACGGTGGCTGGAATTGGTAAAAGATTATGACTGTGAAATCCAGTACCACCCTGGCAAGGCCAACATTGTTGCAGATGCATTAAGCAGGAAATCTCAGACTGCGTCCCTCGCATCTTTGGTCGTAAGTGAGCAGTTGATAGAGGAAGCTCGAAAGTTTGATTTAGAACTCGTGATCGAAGGAACGGCTATGCAATTAGCAGCTATGAACTTGCAGCCATCCATACAAGAGGAAATAATTACAAAACAACCATTGGATCCTGAGTTTGCCAAAATAATTTGGGAAGTTCAACAAGGTGTCCATAAGGACCCAGAGTTTTCCTTGGCCCATGAAGGTGCATTGAAGTTTTGAGATAGACTATGCGTGCCTGATGACTTTGACGTCCAAGACCGAATTCTTAAAGAGGCGCACAACTCACCCTACATAATCCACCCCGGAAGCACAAAGATGTACAAAGATTTGAAGAAGAATTACTGGTGGAAGGGAATGAAAGCAACCATAGCAATATATGTGTCCAAGTGCCTCAGCTGTCAACAAATAAAAGCGGAGAGACACCGACCGTACGGATTGTTATAGCCACTTCCCATACCTGAATGGAAGTGGGAAAGAATCACTATGGATTTCGTGACAAATCTGCCCAACACCAGGAAGGGCATGAATGCAGTTTGGGTGATCGTTGACGGACTAACAAAGGCGGCACACTTCATACCGATCAAAATAAGTTATCCAATGGAGAAGCTTGCCCAGATATACGTTAAAAACATACTCTGCTTACACGGCGTGCCTGTCAGTATTGTGTCTGACAGAGACCCTCATTTCACCTCAAGGTTTTGGAGAAGTTTGCAGAAGGCATTGGGATCTCAACTAAATCTTAGTACACTTTTCCACCCGCAGACGGACGGACAATTAGAAAAAACCATTCAGACTCTGGAGGACATGCTCCGAGCCTGTGTTTTGGAAATGAATGACAGTTGGGATGCTCACATACCACTGGTGGAATTTGCATACAATAATAGCTACCACTCCACCATTGGCATGGCACCGTTTGAAGCACTCTATGGTAGGAAGGGCCAAACACGACTTTATTGGGATGGAGTTGGCGAGCAAAAATATCTCGAACCTGAAATGATACAAGCACCCTGCGACAAGGTGGATATCATAAGAGAAAAGATCAAGACAGCCCAGTCAAGATAGAAAAGTTATGTGGATAATAGAAGGAAGGACATCAAGTTTGAAGTTAGAGAAAAAGTATTCCTTCGAGTATCCCCAACTAAAGGATTGCTACGTTTCAACAAGAAAGGCAAGTTGAGCCCAAGATTCATTGGTCCTTACAAAATTCTTAATAAGGTGGGACCCGTAGCATACCGACTGGCATTACCACCATGTTTGTCAGGCGTCCACAATGTTTTTCATGTGTCGATGTTGAGGAAGTATATTAACAACCCGACACATGTACTGACAACTGAACCTGAACAGTTGGATGTGGATATGACCTACGAAGAACAACCCACGAGAATATTGGACAGAAAGGAGCATAACCTCCGTAACCGCACCGTTGCTTTTGTGAAAGTTCGATGGGGAAATAATCCAGTAGAAGAAGCTTCATGGGAACATGAAGAAGAAATGAAAGACAAGTATCCCCAACTTTTTGGATTACAAGGTAAGCAAATTTCAAGGATGAAATTTTTGTAAGGTGGGGAGAAATGTTAAACCCTGCTCCTGATTGGTAGGATTTTTGATTGAAGGGCAGGAACCCCTGGCCAAGCCACCAGGATCACTGTGGAGCATCACTCCACTCAATGAAATCAATGAGAATACTTTGAACAGGTTTCCTTATGTACCTGTTAGAAGATGGATAGCAGACCCCTGCAACGGTACAGCTCACAGCTTGATATATGGTTTGGATCCCAGGTAATCTCTCTCCTCCTTATAATGGTGGGACCCACATTTGATAAAGTGTGTAAAATCCCCTAGTGGACATGTGGGGACAATACCCTGACTTAGGGTCAAACCCCTGTGCAAGCCCCTTTGAGTTTCAGTTACTGGAATTCTCTGGGCCATGGCACTGGGCGATGCAGCAAGGCCCAGTGACATCGCCCAGTGGCTGATCTTGATTATTTTTTATTTTAATTGTGGGGACCACCCAACATGGACATGGGAACCCTCCACTAATAGAGGGAAGTCTGAGGGACCACCTCATGCTCTCAGTTCACTGTGGACCCCACCAGTGAGCCCAGAATCAGTCAGAATCAAGTTAAAAATTGATTTTTAAAAAGGGACCTAAGGACCAAACAGACCTTAGTTGGTCTTGGGCCTATAAATAGGCAAGCCTGAGCTCATTTAGAACTCTTATTTCCTGCTGAAACCGAGAGGAGAGAAAGAGAGGAAAAAGGAGAAAAAAAGGAAGAAGAAGGAGAAGGGAGAAGAAAAGGAAGGAGGAGGGAGCTGCTGCCACCCATCCCTGCTGCATCCGAGCTCACCCTCAGCCACTTCAGGTATAAAAATACCTACCCTTACCTGCTGTTTCCATTCCCCCTCTGTGTATGCTGTGTTTTTACTCCCTGGGCAACCCAAACTAGTTAGGGTTTGCCCAGTACTGGTCCAGATCTGCCATGCAAACCTTGTGCATGGAAGATCTAGAATATTTATGTAGTTTTAATATTTTGATTTGCTGTTCCTTGGGCCAAAATCTGACTGTGTATAGCTGCACTGCCAGATGCCCTGTTAGATGGCTGAATTGGAACCTTGGGTGCAAGCTAGGGCTGCAGAGATCAAACCCTAGATGATTGCAGCCCTGGACCCTCATTTGGCATGCTGTTCTAGCCCTGCATGTGACTGAAACCAACTCCCAAGTTTAGCCATGAAGAATCCAATTGGACCATGGTGTAGACCATCTCAGGGGCTACCAGACCCCCCTGACATGCAAAGGATCCATTTAGAGCCCAGCCTTGCAGGCCCCACCTTGGAAACTCAGCCTGCATCGATTCTACAGGCACTGGGCGATGCACTGGGCAATGCAGCAACGCCCAAAGCCAACGCCCAGTGAAGGGAAATTAGCTGTTTTGGTGGACAGACCTAGGCGATCTCACCCTCTGACCCCCTGGACACTGTGGGATGTGGGAAAAGACTAAAATACCCTTCCCCACATTTATCCTTTATTGAGAAATGTTTTGGAACCCTAGTGGGCCCCACAGGTAGAAGAAGCCCTGCTGTGCTTGGTCCTACAGCACAGACAAGCTGTGGACAACACTGTAAGCATATCCTAGACTAGGGTCAGGTATAACCCTAGAAATGACCATTTTGCCCTTTAGCCACTAACATTGGTTGATGCACCGGGACATGACCTAAGGCCAGTGTAAGGATAGTGATTCCAAGAGTGAACCAATTGAACCCCGGGTCAACCCAATAAGATTAGGGTAAACCTAGGACTTCTAATGACAGACTGATAACTTAACATGGCAACTTTTGATTTACATCTAGGACTTGATCCTGTGCTCGAGGTCAACAACCAGACAACTGCTGGAACTGAATTTGTGACTGAGTACCTAGAGCCAAGTACTGGTGAGTGAATAATATGATCATGTGTGTATATGTAATTATGATCTGCTGCCGATTAATAAGAATTGAATATAATTGTTGTGTTATTTACTTCTGTTCAATTACTCAAATCACTACATAATGACTGTCTGTTGATCAACACTGTGAATTCTTTTATGATGATTGTGAATGTTAGACTAGATGTAGTAGTCGGCTTGGAAATGGGGCCTGTGGTAGCCTGTATTATGGGGTACGGTTGACACCGCTTGACTCATACGATGCCATATAGACATGGGGCTAGAGTTTCATTACCCGTGCTACGCACCCTTGCCAATAGGGGTTAAGGTGTTGGATGCCTTTGGGGGCGACCATCAGAAAAAGAGAAAAGAGAAAAAGAAATGAATAGAACACTGGAATGGTGCACATGGGCTATAAGCCAGAGAAGAAAAGAAAGAAAGAAATGGATTGTCCCACGAGTTAATCATAGAGGGTTGGTCGGGCTGACCTTGGTGAACGAATGCGGGAGCTGACTGGTCCTCTCCGACAACTCAATGGGTGTATCGCGGGAAGGGGTTAGAAGCCCGCACTAGGGATACATGTATTGGGGATTGTAGTAGCACAAACCTGACTTAGTTGTATTGCTAGGTGGCTAATAATTAAACTGGATTTGCATATCATGTAGGACCATATGAATTGTGAATTGTGATTGCATGTGCATGCATGATTGATGTTATTTGCTTACGAGCTCAGTGGGGCTCACACTCTGTTGTGCAATGTTTTCTTAGATGATTTTGCAGGTGGATGCCGCTGTGGCATTGCGGGCCATCTCGAGGAGGAGACTTTTGGTTGTTACGATGATATTGGTGTGGACCTCGACGGAGGTCATACCGATTCTGGCACATATGCGGTGGTTGTTGATGAAGACCATTGAAGAGTGTTCATGATATCTTTTTGACTTGGGGATGCCTTTTGGGTTATTTGGAGTTATCCCCGTTCTGACTTGGTTGTTGTAGTTTTTCTTTTCTTTTCCTTTCCTTTTTGGGGCTGAGTATGCTCACGCTGTATATATTTCTGTATGTGGTATTGTACTTATCAGCTTTGTTTCTTTGTTGTCTTTGTGTGTGGGTTGATGGAAAATGTAAAACTTTTATATGTATATATTATCATGTTTCCCTGTATCGCTATGCTTCCTTTTAATATTGAGCTGTAGTTTATCTGCTGCACTCTGATCTTGCCTATGGTAAAGAGATGGTTGTGGTTCCTTGATCGTAAGCACTGTTTCTAGATCCGTGGGATTTGACAGATTGCCGTTATGCAATTCGGGTCACCTACCCAATCCTCCTAGGGGGTGGTTTGGGGTGTGATATCTACAATAGTGTTTCTTTCATACAAGCCTTTCACCCAATTGTCTATTACATCTTTCAACTATTCTCCATTTAAAACCTCTCTCCTCCATTTTCTAACCTTTTAATCCTCTATTATAAATTTCCTTTCACTTCTCCCCCTCTTCTTCTATCACAAACAGTTAGCACCAAGACAAAGAAATATGACCATCTTTAAACAATTACTGTAAGAAAAGCAGTATATATAACATCAGGGCTCTGACCTTTCCCCTATGGCAGTATCAATCTTCCTTTTTGAGCACTTAACTCTACCACCATCATCGACCAACTTCTCTTGTTTGCCATATTTAGGCGTCTTTGCAATTGATTTTTTCACCATTTCCTCATTTTTAACGAAAGTTTTGCTTTTGAACATTTTGAACAATGAAGATATTAAGCATGTATCTTCTTCCTCACTATCTAAATTCAAAACAGTAGTGGATTCCTTCTTGGTTGCCCGTTGTTGGGAACCATCCTTGTCCACATCAGAGTCGCTTACTTGATACTTTTTCTTAAGACGCTTGGGTCTAGGATTACACTTTTCTTTCCTTTCAACAGTAGATCTTGGGGATAGATGGAGGAGCTCATCTAAAATAAGAATTGAGTCAAAATTTTGATCAGCATGTAACCCATTCATGACCCAATACAACCACCCCACCCCAAAGGAAAACCACTCCAATCTATCCTGACATTATTTGCACAAAGTATCGTGATTGGTAAAATGCTACGCAAAATCAGCAAAAATTAATGCAGAAACTTAGGACTGTAATAAAAAAACACTTCTGTTTCACTCTTTCCATAGACACCACACCACTGCATAGGGGAATACGCTCCATAAACTGTACCGTTTTTCTCCAAAGGGACTCTTTCACCCCCTGAATAAAAGGCTTATTAGCTAACTTGTATAGACCCCAAACAAACTTAGAAAATGTCACACTTTAGCCTTAAGATTCCATGAAAGAAAGAGATTTACTGCTGATTCCTCTAGACATAGATAGAAGTAGCATCTGTTTGACAAGTGCCAAAACTTCCACTGTTAAATATGGGTCAATGCCTGCCGGTCTAGGGAGACCCTTTGTTCTCCACTCCCTGCTAACTCCAGAAGTCTTCTTTCATCATTCTCACTTGTTGGCTTTTTAAGAAAGCTGTCATATGAGGCCACTGACAAGCAACCTCAGGAACCACCTCCCCATATTCTTCTTTGTTTACACTACTATTATGATGAAAATAATAACGCAAAATGAACAATTATCCATAATGATACCATAATAATTATCAGAATATTTAAAATCATCAATCAACTGGATTTCCTTGGTAATGAGAAGCAACATGTCATAAGAATAGGATACATTCAAGATCAAACTGACAACTATCTTGCATATGGCAGTCCTGCTGGGTTCAAATTTGTGTATCTGTTATTCCTATTCCACACAAAGAGGTTCAGACTAACGCAGTTGCTTTTATCGAGTCAAAACATATTAATTTCAACTTGGTCATAGCTGTCCTACAAGTTATAGACGTAGTGATTAATAGTTTGTTAGATTTTCATGATTCAAGTTAAGATAACTTGATCAAGGTGATCAACAAGGTAGGGCACTGGAACACACAAAATATCAATAAGGACAGTTCTTAAAAATTTTCATTACATAAAGGGTTTTGATTCATTATACATGTGCAACTGTTCTTAATAAATACAAACTCAATCGTACATACCTCCACTTTTGGTCTTAGCCGAAGGTGAAGGAGATTGTTCTCCGGGATCTCCATCATTGATAAAACTATCATCCGTTTCATAGTCCTCCTCTTCAGATTCTTTAGGTGGATCACTTTCAATCTCACCAATTTCTTCCCCATAAGAGTCGCTTAAGATAATTATAATAAAGGGTAACAAGAAGTGAAATCAACACCATGATTTAAATGAAGGGTTTTTTCCAAATGCCCCCCTGAAAATGGTCAAACTTACAGTTGCCCCCCTGAATTTTCACTAATTCCATGTGCACCCCTGCTTTCCAAACTAAGTACCACTATAGTCCCTCCCGTTAGACAGAGACGTTATGTTATAACGGATCCCAGTTTTTGAACATTGTTAGACCATTCTATCCCTTGATAAAGTAAAATGACAAAAATGTCCTTACTTGAAAAAACAAAATATCCAACCCATCTTCCCCAAACCTCTACAATTTTTCTTTTTTTTTCAAACCCTAAGCGATTTTAAGAGGAAGAACTGAAAAATCGTCCATTATCCCAAATCTGTGGTTATGATCATCATCATCCAGTCCAAGGAAATCAAAAGGACCAATCCCACCAAGCTCTTGCACAAAATTGCCTTCACAATGAGGGCAAACTGCATCTCGCCCTCGAAGTTGCACAAGCCGCCTACATCTGTGACACCAATGTGTGTTCCCACTGCTCGACATTTTCCCCTCTCACTCCAGTCGGATCTCTCAAACAAAACCCCTAATCAGATGCTCCCAATTCCTTACTTTTCTTGCAAATCCTCTCAAAAGCTACCAATTCAACAAAAATACAACAAAAAAAACAACAATAATTAAACTAAATCAAGCAATTGATGCACACGAAAAAACTAAAAATCATAATGGAAATTTGAAAAAGGAAAAAAAAACAAAAATCAAAGAAGGGATGAAGTTCATATGATAAAAACAACACATGCAAGAACCAAGAACCGTTGATCTGTAGATGAAGGATACAAAACTATAAAAAAAAAAAAAAATTGAAAATGAATCGACAAGTTATAGAAACAAAAATTTCGAAGAAATTTACAGTGATTTCTTTGCACCAAAATAGAATTACAGAGAAAGGACAAAGAAACGAACCCTAGAAGATCAGAATTTTAAGGCCGAGATGCTTCCATTATCGCCTAATGAGACCTACAGGGCGAGAGAGACAGAGAAAGGAGTGACATCGAAACCCTTGAAATGAAGGGTTTAGACAAAAGATAAGAGAAGGATGAGGACACAATGAAACCCAATGCCATGCCATAGTAGAGGCATATATTTTCTTCTTCATCATCGTTGCCGCCGTTAGAAACCCCGCCAATTTGGGTGTTTTACCGCCATCAGCATCACCAGGGCACATGTTTGAAAGCGGTGATCCACAAAGTTGTGGGTTACCCAAGTAATTGGATGATTCATTGAGTGTTTGAAATTTGTTTCCTTGATCGAAGGAGTTCTTCCTCTAAAAATCGTTTAGGGTTTGAAAAAAAAAAAGAAAAATTGCAGAGGTTCGGGGAAGATGGGTTGGATATTTTTTTTTTCAAGTAAGGACATTTTTGTCATTTTACTTTATCAAGGGGTAGAATGGTCTAACAATGTTAAAAAATTGGTATCCGTTATAACATAACAACTCTGACTAACGGGAGGGACTATAGTGGTACTTAGTTTGGAAAGTAGGGGTGCACGTGGAATTAGTGAAAGTTTAGGGGGGCAACTGTAAGTTTGACCATTTTCAGGGGCATTTGGAAAAAAACCCATAAATAAAAATGATTTTTAGCCACAAATCATAAATAGCTCTTCAGCTATTTGTGATTTTTAATTTATTTCAATTTCTAATAAATAAAAATAAGTACTATAAATGAAACTAAACATTTGCAAAAATAAAAATTAGTCAAATAAATACAAATAGAAATTATACCAAAGAGAGCCTAAGTTATGATCTTAATCTGTTTCTCAAAATTATGCTACAGGTTTAGAAACTCTTATGCATCCATGGAATTCGAGAGAAAGGGTGAAACAAATTTGAACTTTATGTGACAACACCACAGTTGTGGGTTTAGGTTCAACCTGGTCCAATCCTTGGGCCAGCTTAACCTGATGAGCTAGTCTCAATACATTTAAGCTTTTGGGCCAAGCCCATCCCAACCTTGCATGTATAAATAGGTAATAATGTACATATATAGACATACATATATATTTGTATAAAAAGAAGATAAACAAAGAAATCATGGATTACATTCTTATGGCTCATCATATATAATTTCTTAAAATCAAATAAACGTTGAACTAGATTAATGGTCGATCCGGTTCAACTTTTGAACATTACTCTTAAAAACTGGGAACCAAACCGAAAAACTTGCAAGGCTGCAACCTTCTAGGTGGCCCGGTCTAGTTTAGCACATTTTGGCAGGCCAATTCGATAAGGTAATACTGACCCTCAAACCTTACTTAATTTATGAAATATCTCATTGTTTGATAATTTATCATTTGGTCACACTGGACTAGAACCAAATTTATGGATAGAACCCATCAAAAATTTTATGAAATCACTTTCTTTATTTTTGATAATCAATTTTAATTATCATCAAATCAGTTCTCCCAAAAAAATAAAAAAAAATAGCCTCAAATCACAAACCTATAAATTTAATTAAAATCCGTAACAATCTCTTTGGGTTATTATCAAAATTGTTAATACAGTCCATTACATTAGTTTATGCATATCACAGTTTGGACTCTTTTCTTTACCAAAAAAAAGTCTGGACTCTTTTTTTAGTTTTTTGCTCATGGTTGTATACAGGAGCAATTACCACAAAAAAAAAAAGTTGTATACAGGAGGGACCTTGTTATGATCAGAATGGTGCTGATCATAGGATCGACTGATGTGGCATTCCAGTAGTTAGTTTGCTAGGATTGGATGATACGATCATAGGCTTTAGAGGTATTTTGTTAATTGTTAAGGGTAGATGAGTAATTAGTTGTTAGATATGGCTTTATATAGTGTAAGGGGATCGGTCGTAAAAGGCATCAAGAATTAATCAAAATTATTCTCTCATCCTTGTTCTAGGAGGCCGTTGCCCTCGAAGGAGAATTTCCCTTCCCCTTCTCCTTTTTTAACTTAATTTGTTTCCTTCTAGTCTTAGGTTCGTATCATTGGTGCTTTCATTGAGAGAATCGGCAACGAGTATGGCTGACGAACTCTACCTCAACCCATCTTCCTCCTCTGTTCATTCCCAGCATTTAAGCTCTCTTCAATCCATATCCGATGACTAGCAACGAGTCAAGTCCGAGCTGTTTCGGGCACTCAATTTGTTGGAGAGTCAATTGGATCAATTTCTCAGTCTTCGAATCCAGTATTCCCTGCCAGATCCACATCCTACCACCGAAAACATTTCAGATCTGCAACCAGATTTCCTCATCGGAGAAGCCAATCAAATTGATCTGGTTCAGACCTCCCTTGCCAAAGACGAGTCTATAGTTTTAGAATTGGACTAGATATCCTTTTCTAGAGAAGACGAACGGACCAATCTCCTGCCCACCTCAGCTCTGGTGTCCTCTGTCGATGTAGATCAGACATCATTGGAAGCTCCGACGACAACCTCGGTGTTGGTTGACAGCTCAATAGCTTTGATCCCTAATATGTCATGAGACGTCAGCCAATAAGGGACTGGCACGTGTATCAGGGATGAGCCGAGGTCGTGTAGGATGGGCACAAGCCGACCCCATCCATAAAGAGCGAGGCCTGGGTGCACACCTGATCTCAAAGGGCACGCACACGAGGCCAGGCATCGCCATAATAGCGAGGGGTCGCCCGTTGAACCCTCCTTAGAGCATGACCTGACCAAGAACCTAGACTACCCCGTGGAAGGAGGAGGACGACCATATCCAAATGACCTGAGCACCACACTCTGCTAAAAGAGAACACGCCACGAAACCCCGTGGCTCAAGATTAACGCCCACACACCGCCTAATAAGCGCAATGGGATAAAGGGATCAACGCTATCCCTAGAATTACTCCTAAATTCTCTTACTCCACGCCTAAGACTCCACATTCCTAATTGAGCACGATTCTACCCGCCATCGCCTATAAATAATTGGGTAAATACCTTTCACGATTATCTGAATTCAGTTATTCTTATCTGTTGCTAAGAGTTCTGACTTAAACATCGGAGTGGAGAAATCGGCAAAGCTTGGTCTTCTCTTACTAATTCTGTATTGCAGGAACAGGTTGCTCTGGCACAGTTCTTGACGCAACAGATTGGCACCGTCTGTGGGAATGACAGTCTATAAACCTTTTTTAAGCTCTACCAACCATGTTACACCCGTACCCTAGATATACCCCTATACCCGGGGCAGTTTAGACCTTTACCCATAGGGTAATGCCTTATGACCATGGTCAACACTGATGACCTTGAACTAAAATTATTATAATAAGAACCCCCTTGAAGCCCTGGAAGTATGGGCCAAAGCCCCGTAACTTTCCTTGAAGTTTGGGCCTTGACAATAGCACCGGAGTCATGAATGGACTCACTCTTACTGAATCCGCTCGAGGATCCGCCCGTGCTGTCATTAGCTTTTTTGATTTATTTTCCTGTGGGACCCACATGGCCGTATCCCGAACACCATAAGGAGACCCTTGGGCTAGATGGACCCCTACCCTAACCATTGGATGGTTAGTTGAACCATAAGGGTGGGCCCACAAGGCTTAACTTGGGTGAATAATGGGTTTTGTACACCCTAGCCTAAACCAAACAGACCTTAGTGGAAAATTAAGTCCTATGGACTTAGGGTGCATCCCAAACATGACCTAATGGATCTAATGGTTATGGCTAAGACCAAACAAGCCCTAAGACCTAACTAAAACCCATTTAAAGACCTAAGGGCCACTAAGTGATTGGGGATACCTAAACCAAACACACCCTAAGGCCCATCTAACCCCTTAAAGCATAAGGAAACCCCTCTCTTTCAGTTATCTCTCCCCCTCCCAAATAAACCGTGGAGGAGAAGAGACAAGAGAAAAGAGGAGGAGGAAGGAAGAAGAAGTAGAAGTAGAAGAGGAATAGGAGGGTAAGGGAAGAGGATCGAAGCCATGGCAAGATGGCTGGCATCCCCATACCTCCTCCTAAGCTGGCCGGACCCAAGGGAGAAGAGAAAGAGGAGGAGAAGAGATGGAGAGAGTGGCTGAAAGAAGGAAGCTCCCCAAACCTAGCTCTCCCTCATTTCTCCTTGATTTTGATGGTTTCTTGAGGTAGGGCTAACCTAGGGTTCCATTTGGGACTCAAGGTGAAGCTCAGCCCTAGTTGGGAGCATTAGTGGTGCTGACCTAGGACTCTAAGTGCTGCAATTGCAGCCATGACCAATGAATCCTTGGTTTGAACCTTGAATCCCAACCTTTGGACCAATGTGTGACCCAACCCTTGTAGGATCTTGGATCCTTAAGGTGAGCCTAGGACCTAGTGACCTAGGAAGGCTTAGACACCTCCCCCTTGTCCCTGAGAGTTTGGGGTACTCCAAGCTTCAAGCTGGAGCAAAAGCCCTCTGAAATCTCGAAAGAGACTGCCGAAGGACGAACGACCAGATCCACCAATTATGGGACCGTCAGTTTGCCCAGTATAATCCCTGTGTGTTGGCCTGAGCGGACGAAGCCACTGATTCATTCTGTTTGCCTCCGCCAGAAGCCTGTTGCTCTCGGGTCTGTCTCAGGAATTGAACGGATGCAGGGGCGGACCCAAGAAGCACATTCTCCCGTGGATCCATTCCCTTTTAGTTATAACTCAGATGTCAAACGGATGCACCACCGGACTCAAGTAAGAAGTTCCGCTTGTGGGTCTGCTCGCTCTGAGTTTACCTTTTGGCCTGAACGGAGTCAGGGGCAGATTCACCTCTGCTGAGACCGCCCGTGAGTCCGCTCGTGCTATCTTGGTTGAAATCTGATTTTAACCTTATGGGCCTAGCATGGGACCCTTCTATGCATGCTTTAATGATTGTTTTTGTATTCCTAGGCTACCCAACTCGATGGAGAGCGGGAAGCCTAGGTGCGATTCATGTCAACCACACGCGGCGGCGCCTGTGTCAGGTGAGTGGGTTTTGGGTGACTTTGTTGGGTTTGATTATTATATATTTGTTAATAATAAGCATGCTATGATATATTTATAAGCATGGTGCGCATTACATTTTATTCACATGTGATCTGTATGAATGTGATATTATGCTCACCATTGTAACGGGCTACGGTGCCGGGTGTGCCGGTACCGGAACCCCAATTTATTTAAATTATAAAATCTGTTGTATGTCATCCTGATCTGTGTGTGTCATGCCGTGCTGGTACCTGGGTACTAGACGGAATGGGACGTTGATGCACCTGGAATACCTCTCCGGACGATAGGACGTGCATATAGTATATCTGCGGCTAGGATGCTTGTTCCCTTATGCTATGACCCTTGCAAACAGGGGTTTATGTGTTGAATAGTCTGAGCATCTGTGGTCTGTGGAGGTGGGAGAGGCCAGGACAGCCGTCGTGATGGCTATCGGGGTTTGCCACTGGGTGGTCATGATGGCTTCTATCGGCGCAGGTCCCCTCGTGATAATTGAGGTTTCACTGGGACGATAGGATAAGTGACCCTCAGTGTCTCCCGAGTTATCACAGTAGCATATACTTGACCGATAGAATTGTGTGCTAGGTGAAAAATGAATCTAACATTAGCATGCATCATTCTGATTGATATTGATTGTATGGTGTATGTGCATTCCCCTTTGGTCCCTCACTAGCTAGTGTAGCTAACCTCGTTGCGCAACCCCTTTTTAGTTGATTATGCAGGAGGTACTACTTGGATGAGAACCGTTGGATGCGCATCAAGTGGAGCCAGTGGCTGTGACTTGGGTGTAGATGTACACCCAAGATTGGTGCCCTCGTGGCAATTGTTTATTATTTAATTTTCTATCTTCATTTCACAATCATGTATTAACTATATGTTTATTTATAAGGAGAGTAATGAATGGTTACTTATGTTTGAATTGTAATATGTGTTATCATTAGAGAACCGATGCTCTATAATTTCACATGATTTAATTTAATTTCGCTTCTGCTAACTCTGTATCTGGAATGGTTTATTTCTTTTGTACATTCCCTTCTGTTATCAAGATGTGATGACAGGATGGACTGTGGCTCGGGACACTATATCTGCGATCTTGGTAGGTGTTGGGATGATGTGTGATTGTCCCAGTAATACCCCAATGTGGTAAAATATCTTACATCGGGATAGGGGCGTGACAAAGTGGTATCAGAGCGATGATGCTCTGCACCGGCCATAGTCCAGTGTAACCTCTTGATTTACTCTCCACAATTAGGTTCTAATTAAAAATCTAAAAAACATAAATGATTGTGTGCAGACTTAGGGAGAAGACTGATTGGAGTGAAAACAAGAATCTAGATGATAATAGGTAACATGAAACTTAGAACTTGAAACCATAGGCTATTGAATATAATTGTGTACTTGCTTGGTTGGGTCTTAAGTAGATATTAGTTGGGTAAGTATATATTATAATCCACACACAATAATGAATTAAACATAACCCACCCACAACAAGCCACAATGATCTAAACAAGAGGAATTAAACAGCATATATAGGTATATATATATATATATATATATATATATAAATTCCTAATTGTTCTAAATTCCTGCTTGGGCATAATTTTGTCCCTTTCGATCCAAAACCACAAGATTCCACCTGTGCCAATTCAAAACACCTGATTTGTTCCATTCCACATAAAGAGTACATTCATCCACCACAATGAAAAGTTCACAAAAGTTCACCACACCGTCTGATCAGAAGAAAATGAGGAAAAATGGGAAAACTAAAGGAAAAGAGCAAAATAAAGGAGTTCCACAAAGATCCATCAAGGATCGGATAAACAAGAGCTGATTCAAATAACTGTAAAGAATTTCTAGGAGAAGACTAAGCTAGGTATGTGCACCACCACCACCACCGTGACCTAGGAAGGCATTGAGATCTTTCACCCCTCGCTCGATGCTCTCTAGACACTGATTCTGATCAGAGAATTGCTTCTTGACATCGTCGAAGCCATCCTCCATCCTCAGGGTCAATCGTCGAATAGCCATCATGATGTCGCTACCTCTCCTGAGTGCACTAGAAGTACCTACTGCAGAAGGCCCTGAGCCCATAAATTCCAAGTCATCATCATTGTCATCGTCATCCTCCTCCCTGGCCCCTCTACCATTCCCGTACTACACCTGCTCTCCTGCACTATCATAATCATAAAATAAATTCATTTTCTGTAGTGCATTGAACCCAATAGGTCCCTCAGTGCATGTTCCCTTGGGTTCACGGTCTAGATCAACCCCAAGGAATAAGAAAATCTTGGTGAGCAGTCGACTGTAGGGTAGAGTGTTGTTTCGAGTAGGATTCATCACCGCGCGGGCCATATGCTGCATGACCATGTGAGGCAGACAAATGGGCTGGCCAGTGTACAGAGAATGAGCCAGAACTGTAGACATCAGAGGAGGAAGAGTGTTGTGTCCCTTGGAAGGAGCAAGATTGGTCCTGGCTATAAAGATCAGAACCCGCTATGAAGGAGGGAACTTGGAAAGATCTTCGTTCTCCTCGAACTTATCATTGGAGAGAATCTTAAATAATTGTTGCCTCTCATCTAGAGGAAGGCACTGGTCCGGATGACTGCCTGGAGGATAGTATACCCTCTCACCTTCTGAGGGTACATTGAGAAGAGTCCCTAACTCTGTCGCAGTGAAACCAATGGTAACTCCCTTCACATAGGAGGAAAGTTTATACTCCTCATCTTCCTCCTTGGTCAGGATTAAATTTGCATAGAACTCTCTAACCAGTGTGGGATAGTAGAAGTCCAGTTGAATGAGCATGTTGGTCCACTCTAGTCTATCGAACCTAGCCCCCACCTTGTAGGCTAAAAGCTCCTCCACTGTGACATCTCTCTCTACAAGGATCCTCCTATTAAAGAGATGCTCCCTGTAGATCCCTTCAGTCTTTTTGGAGGTGAATCGGTGTACATTATAGGCTGTAGTAATAGCTTGTACCATGGCCATGTTCCTCTTCCTCTTGGGACCCATGATTAGAATTACCTACACACGAGGCATTAACAAAGAAGGACAACAAATGTAAGCCCAATTGAAATGGTGACATACAATTGGCAAATAAATTGTGGGAATGGAATGCTTAAATAATATGGAGATGAATTGAAGAGGAGGTTACACATGATGAGAAAAATCAAATATACATATGTGAATGATGAGGATATGGAATGTGGAATATGGATACCATTTGAGATATGTGAGAAGGAAAGAAACAAGATCAATTCATACATGAAGTCTACATGAGATCCCTAGAGGTGAACAATGAGGTCAACACAAACGATATATGTGCTTTTGACTATTATATGTTTCAACTAATGTCAAACAAATAATTGATTGGGAGGAATACCCCAACAAGAGACAGGGAATTATTTATTTGAGGAAAAGGGGATAAATACCAAGGATTATCCAAATAAACCCATAAATAAGTAATGTATTGAGGTTGGACCAAGTGAATAAATTATTTAGAAAATAAAGGATGGATTTCAAGGATTTTGTCGACAATCTTATAAGCAAGAGAAGATGTTTGAAGATAAGACAATGGGATAAATTCCTATGAGATTCTAGGGCATATAAGGATTAAGCATAAACTTGAAGATTTTCCCAAGCATTGAAGGATTGAAGTTTTACCCAATTTAAACCTAAAATTATCCAAGTAGTTCTAACTACACTTGACAACCATAGCATACAACCTTCAAATGCTTGCAAAGGCTTTAAAATTTATAAGGAATATAATGCACAAACAAGGAATCCAACCATATAGTGCTATTAATCGATTAGGGCTTGATTTACACCCAAAACCCTAGCCTAAAATCGATTTTGGACATGATCTTGGCATACATGGCCATGAAAGTGTAAACAAAATCAAATCCGATCACAACCTAGGCTATCCATCTCAAATCCAAGAAGAAAAGGAAGAGAAAGATAAATAGACACAAGCCAAAATTCTACAATGGGGAAAAGAAATATGTAGAGACAAGCAAATCTTACAATGGAAGAAAGAAGAGAATGAGAAAGAGAAGAGGAGTATTACCTTGAGACTGTAAGGATTGATGTAGGGCTTGAGATTGCAAGAATCCACCCAAAGGAGTATTAGGAGGCTTGAACGAAAACTTTGTAGAGCTCTCTCCTCTTGCTATTGTGTTTCCTCTCTTTGGAGCCAAAAGTGAGTTTTAAAACTCACGGCTCTGTATTGTTAAAATTCTGCGAACGGACGAATGAACGGAACCACTTATCGTGACTCTGCTCGTCGATCCGCTCTATATAAAACTTGAAAGTTTTGGGGTATTAGCCTGAGCGGATCCACATTTATGAGTTTGCCCGTAGATCCGTTCGATTCATTTCCTCTTGGCCTTTAACCCTTCTGAGAACGGACGAATGAACGGATTCACATTCTGCATCCGCCCGTTATTCCGTTCTCCCTGTCTTCGCGGAGGAACCACGAATGGACCCAGAGTACTGACACTACTCGTGAGTCTGCCCGAGTTGTTTTAGGCTTTTGAGCTCAGATTTTTGGAGACCTTTTGTCCCACCCATGTATGATGAATTTATGCCTATACCCTAGGTTGGACACCCTGGTTGTGTGACCCATTTACGGGAATCACCTAAGTCTAGTTAGGGCCTTAAAGTTAAAGGGACTAGGACTTATACCCAACTGGGCCAGCCATTATAAGAGGGCAGGCATCAGTGTATGTTGTGACACCCCTCGTATGTGAGAGAAGGAGAGTTGTCTTGTGGAAGCAAACCCTTAGATCCATTAGTGAGTGAACCTAAATCTGCATGGTGTAGAAACCCTTATAGAGGTACATAGGATCCAACTCTTAGCCAGGCCTGTAGGAAGAAGACCACTAGACTAGTTGGGCTAGTTTAATTGTGTGAGCCACGAAGGCCACGTATACTTGGAAATCAGTCATGATGACACCTCAAGTTAGTGACAACTCTATTTGTAGTTTACTTGGTTCCTCCAAACCTTGTATTGACTCATAGAGGAAATCCTACACCGTGACTTGGTTTCCAAAGAGACCTAGTATACCATACCTAGAGCTACCCTTGTTCTTATGGATTGACCTAGGTTACAGATATGTCCATAGGGATGTGAATGTAATTATTAAACTTATACCTATGATTGGTGTGATAATAAATAAAATAAATGTGTCTTTTCACCCTTGTGTGTGGTAGATTAGTTCTCCTGAGCCACAAGTGTGACTTTAGATTGATCTTATCCTGATAGTTAGTTAAGCCCTGACCCTGGTCTACCAAACCATAGGTTAATAGGGAATTAATTTAATAATGATTGGGTAGGTTAGAAATGGAACCTGCCTAAGGGATTTGACTCAGACCATGAATGGATTGTGTGGTTCTCGAGAGAGGACCAGTAAGGACTTTTCTCCTGTGGGATAACTGTGTGATAGGGTTAAAGGTTGTGAAAGCTGGAACTGAAGGATGTAACAAGACCTTTTTCCAATGACAGATATGAAGGGAGTAATGGGTCACCAATGCGTTCCCTCCGTGCTGGGAGTGACACATATGGAGGTCCCATCAATATTCCAAATCATTCTAAAGTTGGGTTAGGTAATGAGATAACCTAAAGTGAAGGCATTCAGAATGTAAACCCTGTGCTCGGAACTAGGCAGGTTAAGCCCTACAACCCAAGAGTAACTAGAGTAGTGAAGGCCTAGGTGGTATCACTTGACCTGGAAGAGCTAGAAAACTTCTTGTTCTACATGACTCAGTTTAGTGTAGAAGACAATGTGGTTGCCTATGGAATGTGGTAACTATTGACTCTTGACCCAGTGGAGCTTAGGGTTACTATGAACCACACCCTTGTGGTGATAAGACCCAAAAAAGAGTAGAACCTGACTTGCTATGTCATGTAGGCACTGCCTCACTTTAACCCGACCCTTGACCTAGACTAAGAATGGGTAATCCAAAGCATTGATACTCAACGAACCCTTATACCTCGAAACCCGGATTGCCTCAAATTTTGAGGACGAAATTTTTAATAAGGTTGGGGGGATGTTACACCTGCACCCCAGATATACCCCTATACCCGGGGCAGTTTAGACCTTTACCCATGGGGTAATGCCATATGGCCATGGTCAACATTGATGACCTTGAACTAAAATTATTATAATAAGAACCCCCTCGAAGCCCTGAAAGTGTGGGCCAAAGCCCCGCAACTTTTCTTGAAGTTTGGGCCTTGACAGCAGCATCAGAGTCATGAACGGACTCACTCTTACTGAATCCGCTCGAGGATCCGCCCCTACTGTCATCAACCTTTTTGGTTTATTTTCCTGTGAGACCCACATGCCCGTATCCCGGACACCATAAGGAGACCCTTGGGCTAGATGGACCCCTACCCTTGCCATTGGATGGTTAGTTGAACCATAAGAGTGGCCCACAAGGCTTAACTTAGGTGAATAATGGGTTTTGTACACCCTAGCCTAAACCAAACAAACCTAGACAATTAAGTCCTATGGACTTAGGGTGCACCCCAAACATGACCTAATGGACCTAATGGTTATGGCTAAGACCAAACAAGCCCTAAGACCTAACTAAAACCCATTTAAAGACCTAAGGGCCACTAAGTGATTGGGGATACCTAAACCAAACACACCTTAAGGCCCATCTAACCCCTTAAAAGATAAGGAAACCCCTCTCTTTCACTTATCTCTCCCCCCCCCCCCCCCCAATAAACTGTGGAGGAGAAGAGACAAGAGAAAAGAGAAGGAGGAGGAGGAAGGAAGAAGAAGGAGAAGTAGAAGAGGAATAGGAGGGGAAGGGAAGAGGATGGAAGCCATGGCAAGATGGCTGGTATCCCCACACCTCCTCCCAAGCTGGCCAGACCCAAGGGAGAAGAGAAAGAGGAGGAGAAGAGATGGAGAGAGTGGTTGGAAGAAGGAAGCTCACCAAGGTAGGCTCCCCAAACCTAGCTCTCCCTCATTTCTCCTTGATTTTGATGGTTTCTTGAGCTAGGGCTAACCTAGGGTCCATTTGGGACTCAAGGTGAAGCTCGGCCCTAGTTGGGAGCACTAATGGTGTTGACCTAGGCCTCTAAGTGCTGCAATTGCAGCCATGACCAATGAATCCTTGGTTTGAACCTTGAATCCCAACCTTTGGACCAATGTGTGACCCAACCCTTGTAGGATCTTGGATCCTTAAGGTGAGCCTAGGACCTAGTGACCCTAGGAAGGCTTAGACACCTCCCCCTTATCCCTGAGAGTTTGGGGCACTCCAAGCTTCAAGTTAGAGCAAAAGCCCTCTGAAATCTCGGAAGAGACTATCGGTGGACGAACGATCGGATCCACCAATCATGGTACCGCCCATTAGTCCACCCCATATAATCCCTGTGTGTTGGCCTGAGCAGACGAAGGCACGGATTCACTCTGTTTGCCTCCGCCCGAAGCCTGTTGCTCTCGGGTTTGTCTCAGGAATTGAACGGATGCAGGGGCGGACCCAAGAAGCACATCCGCCCGTGGATTCGTTCACTTTTAGTTATGCCTCAGATGTCGAATAAATGCACCACCAGACTCAAGTAAGAAGTTCCGCTCATGGGTCCGCTCGCTCTGATTGTACCTTTTGGCCTGAACGGAGTCAAGGGCAGATTCACCTCTGTTGAGACCGCCCGTGAGTCCGCTCGTGCTGTCTTGGTTGGAATCTGATTTTAACCTTATGGGCCTAGCATGGGACCCTTCTATGCATGCTTTAATGATTATTTTTGTATTCCTAGGCTACCCAACTCAATGGAGAGCGGGAAGCCCAGGTGAGATTCATATTAACCACACACGGCGGCACTCATGTTAGGTGAGTGGCATCTGGGTGACTTTGTTGGGTTTGATTATTATATATTTGTTAATAATAAGCATGCTATGATATATTTATAAGCATGGTGCGCATTACATTTTATTCACATGTGATCTGTTATGAATGTGATATTATGCTCACCATTGTAATGGGCTACGGTGCCAGATGTGCCGGTACCGAAACCCCAGTTTATTTAAATTATAAAATCTGTTGTATGTCATCCTGAACTGTATGTACCATGCCATGCTGGTACTCGGGTACTAGATGGAATGAGAAGTTGATGTACCCGGAATACCTCTCGGGACAATAGGGCTTGCATATAGTATATCTGCAGCTAGGATGCTTGGTCCCTTATTCTACGACCCTTGCTAATAGGGGTTTATGTGTTGGATAGTTTGAGCACCTGTGGTCTGTGGAGGTGGGAGAGGCCAGGACAGGGGTAGTGATGGCTATCGGGGTTTGCCACTGAGTGGTCATGATGGCTTCTATCGGCGCAGGTTTCCTTTTGATAATTGAGGTTTCACTGGGGCGATAGGATAAGTGACCCTCAGTGTCTCCCGAGTTATCATAGTACCATATACTTGACCAGTAGAATTGTGTGCTAGGTGGAAAATGAATCTAACATTAGCATGCATCATTCTGATTGATATTGATTGTATGGTGAATGTGCATTCCCCTTTGCTCCCTCACTAGCTAGTGTAGCTAACCCCATTGCGCCTTTTTAGTTGATTATGCAGGAGGTACTACTTGGATGAGCACTGTTGGATGCGCATCAAGTGGAGCCGGTGGCTGTGACTTGGATGTAGATATACACCCAAGATTGGTGCCCTCATGATAATTGGTTATTATTTAATTTTCTGTCTTCATTTCACAATCATGTATAAACTGTATGTTTATTTATAGGGAGAGTAATGAATGGTTACTTATGTTAGAATTGTAATATGTGTTATCATTAGAGAACCGATGCTCTATAATTTCACATGATTTAATTTATTTTTGCTTCCGCTAACTCTGTATCTGGAACGGTTTATTTTTTTTGTACGTTCCTTTCTGTTATCAAGGTGTGATGACAGGGTGGACTATGGCTCGGGACACTGTATCTGCGATCCTGGTAGGTGTTGGGATGATGTGTGGTTGTCCCAATCATACAACTATGTAGCAAAATATCTTACATCTGGATAGGGGCGTGACAAATCAAGTCAGAGATGGCTGGCGAACAAAATGTTGTTTTTACCAATCCTGAGGTTCCCCAGTCTGAAGGGAACCCAGTACCCCACCAGGCGAAGAAGAACACTCGTGGCGGGGGACAAGCCGAAATACCAACCGCATGTCAAATAGTAGTCACAGCGGCTGGGTCTCAACCGTCAGCAACGGTGACAATGGCAGAAGGATCCCGGCCACCGCCTACAACTGCGGCTGGACCAAGCACAGTCCCAGAGGGTGGTCAGGGCACCCAGGGAGTGGGATCTCTTCCACCCTCACCGCCGCTACCAGAGGGGTTTCTCTCAATAAGCATGAACTCGGATGCACCGTCCACGGTGGGCCAGATCTATGACCTGCAGCAGTAGGTACTCTAGCAGAACGCCTTCTTTAGGGAGATAGTCAGGGAATTACAGGCGGTAAGGGTGGCCAACCCTATACCCATTGCAGCACGGGCATTACCCCCGCCACCGGTTTTCCCGAGGCCGGGGCGAGGAAAAGAAAGAGTCTCGAGGGAGGGGGAAGTACATGGAACCAGAAGCCAGGCTGGGTCATCCCATCCCTCTTGAAAAAACATTCCCCCTCCAGGGATCGTTGGCACTAGTGACCTGCCTACTCGAGTCAACCCTTCTCGCGTGTTGGAACTATCGGTCTCTACACCCAACGAGACCCATGGCAGAACAGAACAAAGCCACACCAAGAACTCAAGCTCGCTCACCCCACGTGCCAATCTACAAATGTCAGTCAGACAAGAGAACTGACAAGAGGTAAATGGGCGTAATGGATAGGTTGGGCCAGTAGCAAACCAGGTCGTAGAAAGGGAGGTTGACCGTAAGCTCGGGGAGATCAACAGCAAGTTGAAAGCCTTGGAAAAGGGGGGCACCCCAGAAGAGAATTTTAGGCCTGGACAACACCCATTCACGATCGAGATCATGAGGGTGGAGCTTCCTTGAGGTTTCAAACCCCCTTCCTTTGAAGCTTATGATGGGAAGACCGACCCCAACGACCATATTAGCTACTTCAAATCGATGATGACAGCATATGGTGGATCTGACGTCGTGTTATGTCGCTCTTTCCCGACCTCCTTGAAGGGACCAGCGGTGCTCTGGTTCACCAAGTTAAAGCCCAATTCCATAAGAAGTTTCAGGGAGTTGGCCAGAGCCTTCGTGAGCCGATTCCAAAGTAGTGTCAAGCAGAAGAAGACGGCCACGAACCTGTTAGCAGTAAGATAATGACCCAATGATTCCATACGAGATTATATCACTCGTATCAATGGAGAAACCCTGGAAATCAAAGACCTAGATGATGGCATGGCTTTCAATGCTCTGCACAACGGGGTAACCAACCATGATCTAGTAAAATCGCTCGCCCTCGAACCGGTCTCTACCATGGCATAGCTGCTTAACCTATGCTATCAGTACACCAACATGTTTGACATAATCAAGGCTCAAAGGATAGCCGACCCCAAAGCGGCAGAGAAGAAGTGGACGAGTAAGAAAGAAGAAAAGAAGGATAGTAAGAAGCCGAGGTCAGATCGATACTCAGACCGAGACCAAAGCCCAGACTACACGCCCTTGAACACTATCAAGATAAAGATCCTGATGGAGGTCTATGAATGGGGCCTGCCGCAGTGGCCCAGACTGATGTTCTCAAAGCCTAAAGATAGAAATAAGAAGAAATATTACAAGTTCCACCGAGACGTTGGTCATGACACTGAAGATTGCCGACAAATGAAGAGAGAGATCAAGGACGTGATTCAAAAGGGGCACCTATGGTGATATGTCAAGGAGGACAGGAAAGATAACCCTCGGGGCAGAGAAGACGCAGATGGCGATCCTAAGAGGGACGACCCACCCCGAGGAAGGGACGAGCGAGAATGTCAGGATGATCAGTGAGAAGATCGGAGAGATAACCAAGGAACGGGCACCAAGGCCAACACCTCCAACGCCCCAGCTATCCTCACCATTCTGGGAGGCCCGGGACAGGAATCGTCCAGGAAGGCAAAGTCCAAAGCACGGTTCGTGGCTGTAGCAAAAGTACCTGAAAAAATAGCACGAACCGAGCCAGCAATCACCTTCTCGGAAGAAGATTTTGAAGGGTTAAGCTAGCCACACGACGATGTTGTTGTGGTTCAGGCAGTTATAGTCAATAGACCAATACACAGGATATTGGTGACACCAGGGCATCTGTATTCATGCTATCATATGATGCCTATCTACAGTTTGGATTCGAGCCAGGTACACTGAAGCCTGAGATCACGCCGTTGTACGGGTTCTCAGGAGCACCCACCTCGATCGAGGGGTCAGTCAAACTCTTGATGACGATAGGGACAACCCCATGCCAAAAAACCATAAAGGTCAACTTTATGGTAGTTTGGGTCGCGACTGCCTACAGTGTCATACTGGGGAGGCCGAGCTTGAACGAGTTGGGGGCCGTGGTCTTCACCAAACATCTAAAGGTTAAATTCACCACCCCAAACGGCATAGGAGAGTATCGGCCTGAGCAGAAGAAGGCACGGGAATACCATGCTGCCTTCCTAAAGCAGATCAAAGGCAACTGCAGAGGAACGGCTTTTGCGATTGAGGTCAACGACAACTATGAGGGGGACCAGCGATATCAATGGAGCGAGCTGGTCGAGGAACTCATCAAGATTCTAATCGCCAACAAGGACCCCACGAAGACCGTAAAAATTGGGGCCTTGTTAAAAGAAGAAGAAGTGAGAGAGCTCGGGTCTTTCTTCCAGGAGAATGCCGATGTATTTGCCGTGACGACTGCCAACATGCTAGGCATCCCATGCCATATAGCAGAGCATGCCCTATACGTGGACCTTACCAGGAAGCCAGTCCAATAAAAAAAGGAGGAGCTTCACCCTAGAGCGACAGGTTAGTCAAGGCCCACCCCTATCTCTAGAGGCAACTAGTAGACAATCCCCGGGCCCTGCCTATTTAGAAGCATAGCATCTTGATTTGAGCATTCAATAGTAAGCTTCATCGCGATGAAAGAAGAGATAGAGAAGCTGAGAGCATCAGACTTTATCCAAGAAGAGCAGTTCCCAACCTAGCTGGCTAACGTGGTGATGGTACTGAAGCCAAACGGGAAGTGGCGGATGTGAGTAGACTACACCGACCTCAACAAAGCTCGCCCCAAAGATGAGTGTCCTCTCCCCATAATAGATCTCCTGATAGACGCAATGGTAGGACATGAAAGGCTGAGTTTTATGGACACATACTCAGGATACAACCAAATCCTGATGAAAAAAGGGAACGAGAAGTACACAACGTTCCGGTCAGACTAGGAGAACTTCTGCTATCGAGTTATGCCCTTTGGCTTGAAGAATACAAGGGTGACCTATCAGAGGATGGTCAATAGAATGTTCAAAGACCAGATCGACCAAAATATGGAGGTGTACATGGACAACATGCTTGTGAAGAGTGTACGGGCCAAAGACCACCTAGCTGACCTCGAAAAAGTATTCCAAGTGTTGTGTGCCCACCAAATTAAGCTGAATCCATTGAAGTGCACCTTTGGAGTAAGTTTGGGTAAGTTCCTCGGATAGATGGTATCCCAACGGGGGATCGAGGTCAACCCCGCCAAGATACGGGTGATATAGGAGATAAGCCCACCAAGAACGGTTCATGAAGTGCAGAGGCTGAATGGAAGAATAGCGACCCTAGCTAGATTTATGTCGCGATCGGGGGATAAGTGTTTGCCCTTCTTCAAGACCTTAAAAAACCTTAGAGAGGTTAAAGACTTCACCTGGACCGACGATTGCCAGAGGGCATTGGAAGATTTAAAGGAGTACTTGGCCAACCCACCTTTATTGGCATGACTTGACCCAAAAGGGGAGCTGTTGATTTACCTGGCAACATCGCCCGTGGCAGTGAGCTTGACCTTGGTAAAAGAAGAGAACGGGTCACAAAAACTGGTCTACTGCGTTAGCCATGTCCTCCTCGAAGCAGAGAGCCGCTACCTAAAGATTGAGAAGCTCGTGTTCACCTTGGTCAAAGCAGCAAGAAAGCTAAGGCCCTACTTCCAGGCCTACCCCATCTTAGTAATGACGGATCAGCCCTTGAAAAAGGTATTGCACAAACCGGACGTGTTAGGGAGACTTATATCCTGGGCAGTAGAGCTGAGCCAGTACCAAACCGAGTACAAGCCCTAGACAGCTATAAAAGGCCAAGCCCTCACTGATTTCGTGGTCAAGTGTATGCAGGGAGAGACTGAGCATGACCCAATGGAATGAGCTGACGAAGAGGTCAAATCTAAACTGTCCTGGACCATGTTTGTGGATGGCTCAAGTAACTCAAGGTGCAACAGAGCGGGCTTCATACTAACAAGTCCAAAAGGCTTCAAGATACAGTTTGTGCTGCATTTTGGATTCCCAGCATCCAACAACGAGGCCGAGTATGCACTGATAGCAGGACTAAAAATAGCCAAAGCCATCCAGGTCGGGGGGCTAGTGGTGAAAATCGACTCTCAACTAGTCGTGAACCAAGTGAACGGTGATTATGAGGCAGATGATGACTGAATGGCAGCCTACCTAGCTAAAGCAAAGGAGCTGGTAAGAGCATTCGAAGCATTCGAGATGCACAAAGTACTGAGGGACGAGAATGCCATAGCTGACGCACTCTCACACCTCTTAAACAAGGAGCTAGCATAATTGGACGGATCGGTACATATTGAAAACTTGCTGGAGCCATCCTATCAAGTGAAAGAGGTCGCGCCAAACAAGATGGAACCGAGCTGGATGGATCTAATAATTGCCTACCTAAGGGATGACATCTTGCCTGAAGATAAGATCAAGACACGAAAGATACGAGGACGACCAGCAAGATATACCCTAATTGAAGGGGAGTTGTATAAGAGGTCGATGTCGTCCCCGTTGCTCAAATGCTTGCCACGCATCGTGCCTAGTACACCCTAGAGGAAGTACACAGAGGAATCTGTGGAAGTCACACGGGAAGTCATGCTCTAGCCTAAAAAATACTCTGATTGTGCTTCTATTGGCCAAATATGCAAAAGGACACGATCCAATACATGAAAACGTGCAAACAATGCCAGAAGTTCACGCCCATACCTCATCAAATAGCTATCGAGCTGACTTTGGTACTCAGTCCCATCCCATTTGCCATGTGGGGAATGGACTAGGCAACTTCACCCCGACCTCTGGAGGAAGAAAGTATCTAGTTGTTGCGATAGATTACTTCACCAAATGGGTAGAGGCAGTACCCCTCGCAAAGATCACATGACAACAAATGAAAAAATTCTTCAGGAATAAAGTAATCTACCAGTTCATGCTACCTAAGATCTTAGTAACGGACAACAGGACTCAGTTCAACAACCCAAAATTCTGAGGATTCTGCGTGCACTACGACATAGACCTAAGGATGGTGTCGGTATCGTACCCGAAGGTAAATGATCAGCTAGAAGTCACAAACCGAACACTATTGGTAGGAATAAAAAGAAGATTGATCGAAGCAAAAGCAAAATGGGTGGACGAACTCCTAAGTGTTTTCTGGTCGTATCGAACTACTGTTTGAATGCCAACGGGGGAGAGCCCATTTCGGCTAACATATGGAACGAAAGCCTTAGCACCAATCAAGATACTATCAGGGTCGCTCAGAAACCTCAACTTCAAAGAGAGGACATATCAGGACGGGTTGAGAGCGAACCTAGACTTCCTAGACGAGGTAAGAGAAGACGCCTTGATGAGAAACATAGCTTATCAACAGAGGACTGCTCGCTTCTACAACTCATAGGTAAAAGAAAGAGTGTTCAGAGCTGGAGACTTGGTATTAAGGAAAACTAGCGCCTCACAACCTCAAAGTCAAGGAAAGCTGGATGCAAACTGGGAAGGTCCATATGTGGTCTCCAAGCAAATAAGGCCAGGCACATATTGCTTGAAGACCCTAGGGGGCAAAAAAAACCCCGACCTTGGAACTCAGAGAATTTGAGAAAAAATTTTCAATAAAGTTGTTGTAAGAATGACCTCCTTCAATAAAAGACTACGGTTTGAGTTAAAACTCTGACCAAAGTTCAAATTATTACACTAAAAGACCAACTCCGGTGGTAGGCGCTAAAGACCGACCTCGGTGGTCGGCATGAAAGACCAACCCCAGTGGTTGGCACTAAAGACCAACTCTAGTGGTTGGCACTAAAAGACCAACCCCAGTGGTTGGCACTAAAGACTGACCTCTGTGGTCGACATGAAAGACCAACTCCAATAGTTGGCACTGATGAGCACATTTATGTGTGAAATCTTAGGGCCATAAAGCATGCATTTTTATACTTGGAACGGAGCTACTCGAGGTTTTTGTTTGTGTTTTCAGGTTTTAGGTGAATTCTTATGAAACTAGAGCAAATGATGCTAATGAGCCATTTTTAAGCTGTTTAGTGGTGTTTGGCAGTAGTTGGAAGCGTCCAGGACTAGGAGTCGAGAAAATCAAGTTTGGATTGAGCACTGAAAGATTCACACCAATTAGTTAAATTTGAAGATGATTATAGTGGGCCCATTAGCATAATTTTGAGGTGTTAATAGTATGGATACGTAGCCCATCGAGTCAGCTTCGTAATGGTTCAAACGGCACTTGATTTCGAGTTGAAACGAAGAAGTTACGGCTGTTTCCGTAATGACGCACGAAAATGGCATATAGGGGTTTATTTGTAATTATCAAAAATTGGCCTGGGACAAAGTAAAACGGAAGTTTGGATTTGAGGGGCCATATTGTAATTATCAGAATTATCTTTTCTGTTAGCTGAAAGATTTATTTGGAAGGCTCTGGAGCAATCCAACTTCAACTTGAGATATCTTGGGCTCACGAACTCCAAATTGGACAAAATTTGGGTCTATTTTGGGTGATTTTTTACATGGAATACAACAATGATACCTATATAAGCATCCCATGCTCCACTTTTTTTGAAGGATAGAATGGGGATTTGATTAATTCTTGAAAGGAATCCCAGTCATCATACATTCTCTCTCCTCCAAATTTCCATGAGCACTTTTGGAATTGTACTATGGATAGATTTCTTTTGAAAAATATTCTCTCATCCATAGAAGGTTGAAAAGTCAAAGATGCCTTGATCTCTTTGCTTGGAGAAGACGCCTACAAAGATAAGGAAGCACAAGATGGAAATAGAAAGTCACTTTTTGTAAAATCAAAGGTTTATGTAGCTAAGATTCTTATCTCTCCCTCTTTCTATTTTTCTCTTTTTTCTTGGTGATCAAGCTATGTAAAGGAAGGAGAAGGGAATATTTCTCCTACCTTTTCTCCCTTCTCCTCTCCTTCCCTATAAATACCCCATGGTTCTCTCTTGTAAACTAGTTCAATTCATTAGTGAAATTTCTTCTTCTCTTCTTTTAGTTTTTGGCTTTCTAAGTTCTAGTTTAATTTTATGATTTCAATTTCATGGTTGTAATGCTTTTGATTCATGGTTGTAATGCTTTTGATTCATATTTTAATTCTAATTTAGTTTTAAAGCTTTCTAGTCTAGGCTTCTAATTCTAGTGAGAAGATTTAGAAGACTTGGAAGAGAAAATCATGCAAGGATTAATCAAGTGTTCAAGCTTCATCAAATTACATTCATGCAAGGCCTAGTTAATTCAGATTTGGTAGCGTGATTTCAAGTGTGAGAAGCAAGCAATTTCAGTCCGATTCACGCACCTTTGGGTTTACCTCTCTAATCTCTTATCTTTATTTTTTTTCCTTGTGTTTTTTTTATGTGGTTGTGGTTTGTGGTTGCGATTTATTCCTTCTAATCCGCGTTAATTTGATAGGTTAGATGCTTATGTGTTAGGACGCCAATCAATTCATGCCAATTCAATTCCTGAGATGCGTAATTTAGATAGATGCTTGTGAGGTAGGACGCGTTAATTTAATTATCATTAGTTTAATTCAACCTTTTTATCCATTTGGTTCACTTTGCATTACTTTAAAGTGAGTAAAATAGAGTGGCGTACATCTCCCTGAGTTCGACCCAGTTGCTACGGCTGATCCGTACGCTTGCAGTTATTATTTCTTGCAAACAAGTTTTTTGTGCCGTTGCCGGGGAGATTATTGACCACTTTATTTCTCTAATTTTTAAGTAATTAAAAGTTCTTTAATTTATTTTCCTTCTCCTCTTCTTTCTCAATAAAAAAAATTTTTATTTTAGGGAGACCTCAATTTTGGATAGGTGGTTAGTTTATGAATATCTGGAATAATGGGAGGTATACCTCCACCTATGACTTTGGGGGAAAGGTTTAAACAGGTTAGGGTGGCCAAAAGTAGTGAGTTAGGGAACCAATTTGCACCACTTGAGTACAATTTTGTTCCCCAACCCAACTATGGACTTTCAGGAAATTTTGATTGGTCAAATCCCCAGACTATCCATGTTATGGAAGGATGCCCTAATCTTTATGGGGGTAGCTGTGGTGATGAGAATGTGAGTCCTCTATTTAAGCACAATTCTTTTTGCACTTACAATCAGAGGTGGAGTGATCATCCTAGTTTCTCGTGGGATCAATGGAATAACCAAGCTGGACCACCCAATTTCCAATACCATGGTCAGTTTGGTCCTCCAATGCCCAACCCTTCTTTGAATCTCAATGAGCCACTTCTCCTTGAACCATATCACCAACCCCCTGAGTTTCAGAAAATGGGTGAGGACGCCAGACTGAGTGAGCTTGAGAGGAAAGTTGCCATTTTCATAGAAAGTAGTAATAACATGGAGAAAAAACTCTCTCAACTGATCACCATGATACAGGAGGAGGAAACAGGTATATTACCTAGTAAGTCTAAACCTAATCCATGTTACCAGATTCCAGTTCAGAATGAACTGCCCCATCCCCAGTTTAATGATGTTGATATTCCACCTCCCCAGTTTGAATTTAATGAGAGTCAACCCCAACAAGATAATTTCAAGATGATTTATTTGTTGAGATTGTGTTTCTTGAAGTTGTTAGTGAAGTGATGTTTGATGAGTCACCTGGGGAAGTCCAACTTTTGCCTGAAATTTTTTATCTTAGTGAGCCTAGTGTTTCAACTGATTTAGAATCAGATTTCATGATAGCATAGAAACCTAGGAAATTCGATCTCCCTCTCTCTCTTTGGAAAACCCAGATAATTGTCATACTAAGGATTCGATTGTCCCATATGTTGATTTGTCCAAACCTCCTAGGTTTGCTGATTTTATTGAGGAGGACAATGTTAGTCATGATGCTCCTCAAGCATATTATCATGATCCTGATTTGGCAACCCAAGTTATGCAAAGGACGGATAGTTTTATTGCTAGGATTGATTTGAGTAAACCTCCCATTTTTTATGATTATCTTGATGAGGTTACTGATATTCATGATCCTTTCGATGCTTGTTGCGATCCATTCTTGGTTGGAGTTTGCGATAATGACATGTATTTTGCATTGACCATGGGAGGGAATGGGAAGATTTGTCTACATGGACTATTTTCCACTGCCTTCATTTTCGATGGACTAATTTTCACTGCCTTCATTTTCCACTGCCCCATGAGGATAAATTTTCCTGTTGGGTATTTATCATTTGTGCTTAACTTCCATGTTGTTTCTCACTTTACTAAAATTCATGGTAGAGAATTTTTTGGTTCTGAAGCTTTTTTTACATTTATCGGTCATAGATTGAGATTTCTGTTGATGCTCCTAGGACCTATTGTAAAGCTGATGACTCTTCATGATCCTCTTTGTTGATTGTATCTGGTAAGCCCCTTCATCCCCTCCCTTGTCCTTATTCTTTCTTTTCTGCGTGCATTGAGGACACTGCATGAATTAAGTGTGGGGGGTGTGTTGGACTTAATTGTTGATTTTGGTGAATTTTGATTGTGGCAATAGTTGTGATTTTGTGCATACGTTCTTTGATTACGAAGCGAGAGAGAGAGGGAATTAGGTTCTCTACCATGCGAAATAATAAAAAAATCCCTTTTCAAGGATGGTAGTTGGTTTGTATCTGGTGAGAGGGATTGAGTTGGAAAATATGAGTGTTATTTCATTTGATGGCTAGATTTCTCTATGTGTTTTATGGACCCTTTGATCTTTTGGCTAGTATTTGAGATCAATTTGTTTGTGGCAAGGCAGGCATGAAAGTGAATGGAAAAAAAAAAAAAAAAAAAAAAAAGAGAAACAGAAAGGAAAGTGGAATTCCTTGGGACTAGATAGGGCACTGTTGTCTCAGGAAGCAGGGTGACTTGTTCGAAATTCCTTGGAAGGAAACTAAAAAAAAAATAAATCTTGCATCAATATCTCAATGTCTTATGGATATATGCAAAAAGCGAAGCTACCAAGTATTTGGGTGTCTGGTGTATGCTCCACCATGTCATTCAAAGAATAGTAGTGGAGCAGAAATAGAGTTTACTATTGTGAAAGAAAAGCTTTTGCCTTAATGCCTAAAAAGAAAGTATGGTAAAAAATACTTAAAGCCTAAGTCTTTGGTTCCATCGATGCTATGAGTGGTTTACTTGAAGGTGAGTAGTGCTCAGAAAATATGAGGAGATCCCTTAATCTTGATGCATGCTTGTTGCTTGAATTGATGTGGGGTGATAAAATTCAAGTGTGGGAGAACCTTTGGCTCCTTGATCTTTAGTTGAGCATTCTTAGAGCTTGTGTGCATCATCCTACTCATGTCATGATTAAAATTCGCATCATCTTTTGACTTATTGAATTTTGGGTGTACATTCACTGCAAACACCCACGAGACACAACTTGTCCACTAGGGGTAACCTAGGGGTTCAAAGGCTTGTTGCACATGCTAAGTGCAACCGTGACTCCTACGAAAGTGTGTTAAGATTTTTTGCATTCTATATTAGTTTTTTGTTTTTGTTTACTCGAGGACGAGGAAAGTTCAAGTGTGGGGGAATTTGATGAGCACATTTATGTGTGAAATCTTAGGGCCATAAAGCATGCATTTTTATACTTGGAACGGAGCTACTCGAGGTTTTTGTTTGTGTTTTCAGGTTTTAGGTGAATTCTTGTGAAACTGGAGCAAATGATGCTAAGGAGCCATTTTTAAGTTATTTAGTGGTGTTTGGCAGTAGTCGGAAGCGTCCAGGAGTCGAAAAAATAAAATTTGGATTGAGCACTGAAAGAATCACGCCAATTAGTTAAACTTGAACGTGATTACAGTGGGCCCCTTAGCATAATTTTGAGGTGTTAATAGTATGGATGCGTAGCCCATTGAGTCAGCTTCGCAACGGTTCAAACAGCACTTGGTTCCGAGTTGAAAAGAAGAAGTTACGGCCGTTTTTGTAACGACACGCGAAAATGGCATGCAGGGGTTTGTTTATAATTATCAAAAATTGTCCGGGGACAAAGTAAAGCAGAAGTTCAGATTCGAGGGGCTATATTGTAATTATTAGAAGTTATCTTTTCTGTTAGCCGAAAGATTCCATTTGGAAGGCTCTGAGCAGTCCAACTTCAACTTGAGATATCTTGGGCTCCTGAACTCCAAATTGGACGAAATTTGGTTCTATTTTGGGTGATTTTTCGTAAGGAACACAACAGTGAGGCCTATATAAGCATCCCATGCTCCACGTTTTTTGAAGGACAGAATGGGAATTTGATTAATTCTTGAAAGGAATCTTAATCATCACACACTCTCTCTCGTCCAAATTTCTATGGGAACTTTTAGAGTTGTACTATGGATAGATTTCTTTTGAAAAATATTCTCTCATCCATGGAAGGTTGAAAAGTCAAAGATGCCTTGATCTCTTTGCTTGGAGAAGACACCTACAAAGATAAGGAAGCACAAGATAGAAATAGAAAGTCACTTTTTGTAAAATAGAAGGTTTATGTAGCTAAGATTCTTATCTCTCCCTCATTCTATTTTTCTCTTTTTTCTTGGTGATCAAGCTATGTAAAGGAAGGAGAAGGGAATATTTCTCCTACCTCTTCTCCCTTCTCCTCTCCTTCCCTATAAATACCCCATGGTTCTCTCTTGTAAACTAGTTCAATTCATTAGTGAAATTTCTTCTTCTCTTCTTCTAGTTTTTGGCTTTCTAAGTTCTAGTTTGATTTTATGATTTCAATTCCATGGTTGTAATGCTTTTGATTCATGCTTTAATTTTATGTCTTCAATTGGGTTATAATAATTTAATTCTAGTTTAATTTTAAAGCTTTCTAGTCTAGGCTTCTAATTCTAGTGAGAAGATTTAGAAGACTTGGAAGAGGAAGCCATGCAAGGATTAATCAAGTGTTCAAGCTTCATCAAATTACATTCATGCAAGGCCTAGTTAATTCAGATTTGGTAGTGTCATTTCAAGTGTGAGAAGCAAGCAATTTCAATCTTATTCAAGCACCTTTGGCTTTACCTCTCTAATCTCTTATCTTTATTTTTTTTCCTTGTGTTTTTTTTATGTGGTTGTGGTTTGTGGTTGCGATTTGTTTCTTCCAATCCGCATTAGTTTGATAGGTTAGATGCTTATGTGTTAGGACGCCAATCAATTCATGTCAATTCAATTCCTAAGATGCGTAATTTAGATAGATGCTTGTGAGGTAGGACGCGTTAATTTAATTATCATTAGTTTAATTCAACCTTTTAATCAATTTGGTTCACTTTGCATTGCTCTAAAATGAGTAAAATAGAGTGGCGTACATCTCCTGAGTTCGACCCGTTGCTACGGCTGATCCGTATGCTTGTGGTTATTATTTCTTGCAAACATGAACCAAAGACAAACTCTAGTAGTCGGCACTAAAGACCGACCTCAGAAGTCGATACGAAGACCCCCAGCAAACTACCCAACCTCTATGGTTGGAAAGAAAATTCTTATGGGAAGTGCAGCCCGGCCCCCGCAAAGGCAAAGAAAAAATGACCCACAGAGTTACTAAAGTTAAAAGAAAATTATACTCGTGACACCAGAGCTGGGAACAAAGGATTTTTTATTGAATAGGATCCAAGTATTTACATAAAAAAAGGGAGAGAAAAGAAAAGATAAAAGGCAGTACAAAAAAAAATATAATACATCATTGGGCAGCTGGAAGAACTGATGGAGCGAACTGATCAGGAGACTTGGGTGGAGGAGGGACGTAGTACTTGAACTTGTCAAAGTTGAAACCCGGGCTCTTGTCGAGGACCTAGCCAACTGTGTTGCTTACGCCAAAGTCGTAGGCCTCCTTGGTCTTCAACTCTAGAAGTTTGGTCAGTTCGGCCGATCTCTTGAACTACTCCACGGCCTCGGCCCGGATCTGGGCTTCCCTGGCTTTATCCTGTGCCAGCTCCTCCCCTAGGGTCTTGATTCGCTTGGCTGCAGCCTCAGCCTCACCCTCCAAGACATCCTTCCTGTCGGCCAAGGTCTTGAGCGTGCCCTCATAGTCCTTGACCCTGGCCTCTAGGTTGGAGTTGTCCTTAGTCAAATTCAGCCTGCGCTCGTCCACCTCCCTACGAGCTCGCCTCTCTTGATGGTAGAGGTCGTGGTAGCACTCCAACCGGTGGAGGACTTCACTGGCCTTGGCCACTAGCTGCAAAACAGAAAGCAATATTAGACACTGGAAAAGCAATAAAAGGAAAAACACTAAGTAAAGGGGTCGCGAAATACTTACGATCGCCACATCAGGAGCAAACGAGGAGATGAGGTCCTCGTCAGGCATGGACTAAACAGACTTGCAGTCTTTCGGGAGCACACTCTAGGTCACCCACTCGCACGCCACCTCTAAGTCCTCGAGGGCCAACTCCCCCTCGTAGATCTCCCAGCTAGGTACCACGCAGGACCTCTTTCCCTTCACCACCTCCCTAGCCCGGTTGGCCAGGTACGCCTCCTTCGAGCTTTTGCCCCACGAAGGGGCCGACCTCTTCAACCGCTGCTCATGCTCGATGATGAGGACTTCCACCTCGTCCTCCTTCTCCTTGCCCTTCCCCTTCTCTGTCTCCTTCCTATTGCTAGGGGTCCGGGACTGAGAATGACCCCCAAGGAGACCTTGGTCCTTGGGAGGGGGGAGGACCGTCCTCTTATCTTTGTGGGGAAGGGGAGCTATACCACTTGACGTGGTTTGGTCGGCTTGCGCCTTCTTGCCCCGTTCAGCAGCCGACCTCCGAATATACCTGCAATCCACTTTGAAATCCACTATTAAAGAAATAAAGAGCCGTCAAGAATACAGGATATATAAAAAAAAAAAAGAAATGGGAGAACCAACACAGGGGACCAGAGACACTCACCCTAGGCCATAGCAGATCAGTAGATCCTCATTCTTCAGCTCGCGCACGTGGAAGGGTGAGCCATTCAGGAGCAACCTGAGGGACTCCTGATTGTACTGGCTCAACTCAAGGACGAGGTTCATAGTCCTCAGTCGGATCTTCTCCCACTCTGCCTTGAAGGGGTCCTCAAGTATCCGCACAAAGAAGAAGCGGTCCTTCTACTTCTTGGCCGACTAGGGCATGTGGCTTATGAATTGAATGCCCTTTATCGACCCCTTTAGACTGTACAACACCAGGTAATACCACCCACCCAATGACTTCTTCAGCATGAAGAACTAGGCAAAAAGGGCCGTGGTCGATTCACGGTCAAGCTGAGTAAAGTAGATGTGGAAGCTGACTATCTTCCTCCGCGAATTTGCCACCAACTGGCCCGGGGAGAGGGCATAGTGGCGAAGAGTATCAGCAATAAAGGCTCGGACGGGCAGACGAGGCCGCAGATGAACGTGACCTCATACAAGGACATCGAGCTCTTGTGCGGGGTGTTTGCCTTCACCCCTGGTTTGGGAACCCAGGCATGAACTTCTTTTGGGAACCCAAACCGGTTCCTTAGAATGGTTAAAGACCGTTCGGTCAGGACACTCTCATAAGAGTCAACCTCCCTAATAGCCTCTTCAAGGGCCTCAGAATCGGAGTCATCCTCCTCCTCCTCATCTTGGGCCTCACCATCGTCGGCAAGCCGCTCCTCTAGAGCATGGGTAGGGGCTGGATTACTCCCCATTGGAGGGACAGAAGAAGAACTGGCCAAGTGGCCATACTAGGCAGCAAAATGCTTAGACCCAAAAAGAACAGATTGGTCATCATAAGTCCTCTCAGAACTCACCTTAGGATCAGAGCCCCTGCTCATCCCAAGAACATCATCGGAGTCCCTATTGGGCTCCAGGCTAGAAGAAGATGAAGACATGGATACAGAAAACTTACTAAGGATGGCAGAAGTAAGGAAACAGGGAATGAAGCTCGTGTGCTGGGAAGCAAAGGGTGCTCGAATGAGAAGAGTAGCACGGACAGAAGGAACAGAACCTACTACAAGGCTGAAGACACCAACGCAAGCGTGACCAGGAGAGCAGAAGAGCAGTGAAGCAGAATAGCAGGAGAGAAATGAACGCAAGAAACTCAAGGCAGCAATAGATAATAAAGGGGAACAGCGATCCCAAATTTATAACCAAGAGAAGAAGATAAACCACCAAGATCCAACAGTCAAGAGCGAAAACCATCAAAGGGCCAGGGACAAGCGATGGTGGGCATACCCGAGACGTCATAAAGGCACGTGCCACTGGTCAGTTGGCGAGTGGAACACCATACATAGCAAAGCTCAAGCAACTATAACCCTGCCCTAGACATCATAATACCCACCGCCACATGTCAGATAGCGTATGGGACCTCAGAAGCCATCAAGCTCAAGCGACAATAGCCCTGCTCGAAGCGTAATCATGACTCTTGCCACGCACGCGTCAGCTAGAAGGTGGAACGTCAAAGGACTGCTAGTTATCAACCATCACATTCGCACACGGGAAGGGAAACATTAAACTATGGGAGATCAATTCAACTCCCCTGAGCGAGAATGCCCAGAGGAGTGGGGGGCTCGTGATATGTTAAGAGACTTCAGCCAATAAGGGGCTGGCACATGTATCAGGGATGAGCCGAGGTCATGTAGGACGGGCATGAGCCCGACCCCATCCATAAAGAGCGAGGCCCGATTGCCCACCTGATCTCAAAGGGCACGCGCACTAGACCAGACATCCCCATAATAGCGAGGGGTTGCCCATCGAACCCTCCTTAGAACATGACCTGACCAAGAACCTGGACTACCCAGTGGAAGGAGGGGGACGACCTTATATAGATGACTCGAGCACTACACTCTGCTAAATGAGAACACACCACGAAACCCCGTGGCTCAAGATTAATGCCCACCCGCCGCCTAATAAGCTCAATGGGATAAAGGGATCAACACTATCCCTAGAATTACTCCTAAAATCTCTCACTCCACACTTAGGACTCTACATTCCTAATTGAGCAAGATTCTACCCACCATCGCCTATAAATAACTGGGTAAATACCTTTCACGATTATCTGAATTCAATTATTCTTATCTGTTGCTAAGAGTTTTGACTTAAGCATCGGAGTGGAGAAACTGACAGAGCCAGGTCCTCTCTTGCTAATTCTGTATTGCAGGAATAGGTCACTCTGACATAGTTCTTGGCGCAACAATCCCTATCATCAAGGACCAGAGTCCAGTTATTTTCACGATTATGGCTTCAGCGCTCATTCCTGCCTTCATCAATCAACATCCAATTGAATTAGAGGTCGTTGCTTCAGAGATTGTTGCATCGGCGATTGTTCCAGTGGCATCAACACTCATTGTAGGATTCAAACTGGATGGATTGTTGGCAATTTCATTTCCGGATTCAACGCTACCGACTTCGCTGGATGCGAATGTTGCAGGCTTCGTTGTTTGCAGCATGGATGCATTTCTGCACATTCTGCTATGGCCACCATCGGCCACTAACTATCCACCACCAAACCCTTGAGTTTCCACACAGTCAATTGACTCAACCGCATTGGAAGCAAAAATGGTAGAACTCTCATTTATATGGCCTCGCTTACCTCCATGGTGCAAGATCATTCTTGTAGCCAGCACCACCTCCACCAAATGGGTGCAATAGGGAGAGCTGGGGACTGGAACCCTCGACCCCTACTAGAACCACCACCATCTTCTCCTTCTCTTTATTCTTCTCTAAAGAACGCCATGTTAATGTGATGCTTGACATACAAATCAACAACTATGTCAGATCCCTCTGTGGTGCCGAAGCCCCCTTTTCGATCCCAATTTATCGTTAATCTCAATCAAGAGTACACCCAGGTTGTCCAAACCAACCCTTACAAAGACAAATTGACCGAGATTCACATCCATTGCTTCTGCACCCCTTTCTCCATCTCCATCTCATCATCTTCATTCTACACCTATCTCTTTCGCCTCCCAAAGATGAGGGTTGCATCGGCGATTGTTCTAGTGGCATCAACACTCATTGTAGGATTCAAACTGAATGGATTGCTGGCAATTTCATTTCCGAATTCAACGCTACCAACTTCGCTGGATGCGAATGTTGCAAGCTTCGTTGTTTGCAGCATGTATGCATTTCCGCCCATTCTGCTATGGCCACCATCGGCCACCAACTATCCACCACCAAACCCTTGAGTTTCCACACAGTCAACCGACTCAACCGCATTGGAAGCAAAAATGGTAGAACTCTCATTTATATGGCCTTGCTTACCTCCATGGTGCAAGATCATTCTTGTAGCCAGCACCACCTCCACCAAATGGGTGCAATAGGGAGAGCTGGGGACTGGAACCCTCGACCCCTACCAGAACCACCACCATCTTCTCCTTCTCTTTATTCTTCTCTAAAGAACACCATGTTAATGTGATGCTTGACATACAAATCAACAACTATGTCAGATCCCTCTATGGTGCCGAAGCCCCCTTTTCGATCCCAATTTATCGTTAATCTCAGTCAAGAGTACACCCAGGTTGTCCAAACCAACCCTTATAAAGACAAATTGACCGAGATTCACATCCATTGCTTCTGCACCCCTTTCTCCATCTCCATCTCATCATCTTCATTCTACACCTATCTCTTTCGCCTCCCAAAGACGAGGCTTCCCATCGCTTTGACTCTCTCCTGCACAACCTATTCTACTCTATCCTCCGCATGACTCGTCTCAATCCTTGACTTACCATCTTCCATTTCTGCTGCTTCAGAAGATACCACACTTGAAGCTTCCCATCATCTATTGATTCCTAAGGAGGCCTAGATTGAAATCCCTGTTGAAAAGCTTTTCATTCCTCCAGAACTGATATTTCCTCGGGAAGCACTCCCCTGAGCAATAGGGTATTGAAAGGTTCTAACATTATTCTTAGCAGGTATGCGAGGGACGCCCTGATATCACAAGCAGAGTTCATGAAGAGTAGTACACGGACGGAGGACTGCCCTTCGGACGTGCTACCTAAGTTTGCCCTCGTTGGCCGCTCAAATGTTGGGAAGTCATCATTACTCAACTCTCTTGTTCAACGGAAGCGTCGCCCTCACATCCAAGATACCTGGTAAGGCACAGTTGATCAACCATTTTCGAATAAATGATAGTTGGTACCTAATGGATTTGCCTGGCTATGGATACACAACAAGCATAAAGAAAGTAAGAGGGAATCCATTTCATCATTCGACACAACTACACAGCTAATAGAGCACCGAGAGAGAAAAGAAAGGGAGAGAAAAGTAAGAGAGAGAAAAGTAAGAGAGAAAAGGATAAAAAAGGAACGTGGGTGTGGAGTATGGGTGGTATATTATCCTTATCACGTGTCCGTTATTGCATGTATAAGGATTGGAACTGATCATGGCTTCGGTACTGTTTCGATCATCGGGTTGTACTTGAGAGGCCCTTCCCAAATCCAAATCGTACAGTTCCGGTCCAGCTCGGTTCAATTCAACAACAAATGGCTTCTGTTGTGGGCGAGATGGTTTGAAATGGCTCTACTTTAGCATGAACCTTAAGGACAAGGTTCTTTGAAGGGGTTGGCAATGTTATGATCAGAATAGTGTCGATCATAGGATCTACTGATGTGGCATTCCAGTGGTTAGTTTATTAGGATCAGCTGATATGATCCTAGGCTTTAGAGGTATTTTATTAATTATTAAGGGTAGATGGGTAATTAGTTGTTAGATACAGCTTTATATAGTATAAGGGGATCAGTTGTAAAAGGTATCAAGAATTAATCAAAATATCAAAACTATTCTCTCATCCCTATTCTAGGAGGCCGCTGCCCTCAAAGCAGCATTTCCCTTCCCCTTCTCGGTCTTTAACTTAATTTCTTTCCTTCTCTAGTCTTATGTTCATATCAGACCTACTCCAGTGCTGAGCTATGAGGGCTACCATCATTCTCACAATGACCTCATCATGTCCGTCCAATCCCTACATTTACATAGTAGGTAATTCTGGGCCCTCAACATTGAAGTACTTTTCATTGTCAAAGGTGTACACAGGCTAGGATGGGCCTAGTTTTTGGAAAAATAGTCCCATCTAGGGGGCTTCCACGGATCATCCAAGGCTTGGCCCTTCCGGGTAGGTTGGGCTTGGTCTGTTTTAGTTATACACAGGCTAAAAGCCCACATGAGCCCCAAATTTTTCAGTGGGCTTTGACTTGTTGGGGCAAACTTGAGAAGCACGTTCTCTCTCTCCTTCTCTCTCCCTCATATGAATGATCTCTCTACCCCTATTTATGAAACTATTCCGCTGACCCTAATTGATGTGTTCCTCTATGCTGCTTGGTCAAATAACCCTCTCACATTACTTAGTTATAAAGGGTGGTTCAGGCGATGCCCAATGCATGCTAGCTAGCCTAAATGAAGCCTCTAGTCTTTCTTTCTCTTCCTACCCCCGGTGTCGGAAAAGGCTAACTCCCTGGATTCTGTGAACCCATATACTTTGCAGCCAAATCACAAAGTCAGAGTAATAATTTCTATTCTTCAACATATATTTTATAGGTCTCTCCGTATTCCCGATGCCAAGAATCCCATGTGCTTGCATGTGTTCATATGGAAGATCAAGCTACTCTCATACATGGATATAGTAATCGCTATCGGTCATCGGATACTGTATGGATCTTTGCCAATACCGATCTAGATTGGTGGTACAGCTAATATTATAGTGACATGCATGTAGCTATCAATACAAATAAGGATTAAAAAAATAATAAATATGGTGAAAATTAGTTTAGATTCCGTATTGGTATGTATTATACCCTAATATAACTACTCAATGATGTCGTGCCACGTTATCTGATCATTGCAATTTATTAATGATCAAAGGTTCAACAAATTTCTACCAAATAAAAAAAAAAAAAAAAAAAGTTCAACGAATCACGTCCATACCCGCTCCAATGAGGAGGCCATTCATAAGAACGGCACAACCTGCCGCGTAAGTGTGAGTCAATCCATCCTGAACCCACTTCTATAAGGAAACTACAAGAGTAGCGCCCATGATTCCTATCAATCAGGGATCACTCTCCTAAATGGACCCTACCACTGATTCTCCTACAATGAATAGAAAGCTAAAAAATTGGGATTCTCCACCACCATCTCTACTCACCATGAACAATATATATAATCAAGTATCACCCCTTACTGAATCATCTTCACTATTATTAACTATTTCTAAGAGAGATCTGACTTAAGCATAGGAGAGTCCCCTGCCCGAGCAATCAGCTCTCTCGTGCTCATTCTATTCTTCTGTGAAGGCCACAATGCTAGGAGATTTCTTGACGCAACAGTTTGGCACTGTCTGTGGGAATGATCATCTGATATCTAAACCACTCGAATTTTCTACCGATGGTAGGATCAAACCACACGAACAATGTCCGAAGAAATTCTCCTCCACCTGAAACCTCTCGTAGAGGTGAGGAAGGGGCACATGCAAGGCAAGGTCGACCACCTCATGGAGGTAGATCTACTTGTGGACGTCCTCGTCGCCAACAACTACTAGAGGCCAACCCACCAACAATAGTGGTTCCCAACTCTCATGTCAAAGGAGAGCTCCCCAAGGAGCAGCTGCCACCACCACCACCTCTACCAGTCTCTTGACCCTGATGCGCTAGCCACCAATGCCCAGATAAGGGATTTGTAGATCTAGATGTTGCATACTAACGAACTGGTCAGAGGGTTAATTATGTAGCAGATGGAAACCACCGTATAGCAGTAGCAGCTGATCGTCATACCAAACCCGTAGGAGGTTCCCGTACAGCAACAACCAACATTAATAACAAACCAGAATCCATGAGAGATACCACCTGCACCCGAAGAAAGAGCTGAAAGTCCGGTGGGATTGTCCCATCCTTGACGCTACAGATCAACCCTTATCCTAGTGGCTAGAACTAGAGATTTGCCCACTAGGGTTAGAGGGAGATCATGTGACAACCAGGGATCAACTCAAGTCCCTTCTAAGGGTGAAAGAACCCAGCACACTGAGTAGCAGAGTGATATCTCACCCAAGGCTAGTCGTAGTCACTGATCAGCAAGAAGTGAAACCCTAAAACTGCGGGATATCTGTCGAATGGGTAACCAAGTAAAAGACGTGAACCGGTTCGACGATTCACCGATGGGATTCCCCCAAGGCCGGATAGAGATCAGATTCAACAATCCACCGAACATAGGGGTTACCAGATCCAAGTTGAAGGTTGGGTTCGACGACTGTCCAACCCTCCAGAAACAAATCGAGTAGCAAAAATTGACCTTGAGAAGAAGTTGAAGGAAATCGACGAAAAGCTTAAAAGTCAGGATCGTCGATCCAGTGCTAAGTCACAACCCATCCTGGACAGTCACCCCTACTCAGTAGCTATCATGAAAGCTACCAAGCTTCGAGAGGTATGATGAAAAAATAGACCCACAGGATCACATTAACTATGTCAATGTAGTTATGACACAGTACGAAGGATTTGAGGAGGTAAGTTGTTGAGCGTTCCTAAGTTCCCTCAAGGGAGCAACCACCACTTGGTTCTCAAGCCTGGATTAATCAATAGTCTTACAGAACTGTACGTAGCCTTTGTTGCCCACTTTTAGAGAAAGATTAAGTAGAAGAAAACAGCTGCTAACTTGCTAGCAATGAAGCAGAGAGACTACGAATCAATCCGTGACTTCCTCACACAGTTTGTCTAAGAATCCCTGAACGTCAAGGACTTGGACAACCCCATGGCATACAATGCCTTATACAGCGGTATTACAGATAATGACTTGGTAGTATCTATGGTACTAGACCCTCCTACCAACATGGAAGAGTTAATGGACCGTTGCAACCAGTACACCATGTTTGCAAGAAATAATACCGCAAGCGTACGGGTCAATCGTAGCTACTGAACACAAGGAGATATACGTCACCCTATTTTACTTACTTTAAAGTAATGCAAAGTGAACCAAATTAAAGTGTTAAATTAAACTAATTAAACTAATAAACTAATGGATCCTAACTCACAAGCATCTAACAAACTAAATTGGCATGAATTAAATTGACGTCCTAACACATATCCATCTAACCTATCAAACTAACGTGAATTGGAAGGGATAAATTGCAGCCATACACCACAACTACATAAAAAAATAAAAAAAAATAGAGGGAGAAGAAGAAGGAGAATGAGATGGAAGAAGAGAGGGAGAATGAGTTTAAGAGTTTAGAGAGTAAAAACCTAGATACTTGAACAAACCTTGTATGACTTCCTCTTCTAAATCTCCAAGTCTTGTCATCAACTTAGGAACTTAGACTAGAAAGCTTGAAACTAAACTAGAATTATTACAACCATATTGAAGACATAAAATTAAAGCATGAATCAAAAGCATTACAACCATGGAATTGATAGCATGAAATCAAACTAGAACTTAGAAAGCCAAAAACTAGAAGAATAGAAGAAGAAATTTCACTAATTAATTGAACTAAAAACTAAATTAAAACTAAACTAAAACTAACTTAAAAACTGAACTAAAACTAACTTGTTACAACCCAAAGGGCAAGGGGTATTTATAGGGGGAAGGGGAGAAGAATGGAGAAGAGGGAAGTGGTAGGAGAAATATTCCCTAAGAAAAGAGAATATTCTCTTCTCCTTCCTCCTTTTCAATTCTTGACTCCCAAGAAAAAAGAGAAAAAATAGAAAGAGGGAGAGAAGAGAATCCTAGTCGCATAAACCTTCTATTTTTACAAAAGTAACTTTCTAGTTCTAACTTGTGCTTCCTTTTCTTTGTAGGTGTCTTCTCCAAGCAATGAGATCAAAGTATCTTTGACTTTTCGACCTTCCATGGATGAGAGAATATTTTTCAAAAGAAATTTATCCATAGTAAAATTTCAAAAGTGCCCTTGAAAAGTTGGAGGAGAAAGAAAGTGATGACTAGGCTTCCACTAAATAAAATACCCATTCTGTCCTTAAAAAACGTGGAGCATGGGGTACTTATATAGGCCTCACTATTGCATTCCTTGTGAAAAATCACCCAAAATAGACCCAAATTTTGTCCAATTTGGAATTCGGGAGCCCAAGATATCTCAAGTTGAAGTTGGACTACTCCAGCGCCTTCCAAATGGAATCTTTTGGCTGACAGAAAGATAACTTCTGATAATTATGTTAAGGCCCCTGGAATCCGAACTTTCGCTTTACTTTATCCCCGACTGACTATCAATAATTACATATAAACCCCTATCCACGAAAACGGCCGTAACTTCTTCGTTTCAACTTGGAATCAAGTGTCGTTTGAGCCATTACGAAGCTGACTTGACGGGCTACGCATCCATACTATTAACAACTCAAAATTATGCTAAGGGCCCCACTATAATCACATTCAAATTTGATTGATTGGTGTGATTCTTTTAGTGCTCAATCCAAACTTGATTTTCTCGACTCTTGGACGTTTTCGGCTATTCTTAACATCTTTTACTCCATTTTCACACACCTAAAACCTAAAAAGTACAAGAAAGCACCGAAGTAACTCTGTCCAATGTGGTAAAATATATACTTTATGCCCTAAGATTTCACACATAAATGTGCTCATCACACCATATGAAAGATGTCCTAAAGGCCAAAAAAGTGGTTGAACAAAAAGCCCTGGAGAAGGAGAGGTCATCTAATGACAAAGACGACCGGAAGGAGAAAGACAAGAAGCTCAAAACCAAGCGTCGTCAAGAAAGAGAACCATGCTAGGAGTATACACCTCTGAATACTACATGAATAGACATCCTAATGCAAATTCATCAAGGTATTGTTCAATGGCTAAAGCCCATGTTCTCTAAGCCTAAGGACCGGAACCAGAAAAAGTATTCCCGATTCCATAAGGATACAAGACACGACATAGAGGATTGCCATCAACTGAAGAAAGAGATAGAGGATTTGATCAAAATCGGTCACCTATGCCGCTTCGTGATGTTAGATGTAATGTTTATGTGTCCATCAAACCCAATTTAATTTGATTAAATTAATTAATTTAGTTTTATTTAATTATGTGCTCGTCATAATTGTATATTGTATCTGTCCAATTCAAACTTTTTTGTTCACAGCAATGGATAAATTTGGGCAATCTGTTCTATGGTTGCTATATTTTACATTCGTACAAGAGTGATTTACCAAAATGTAAATATAGGCACAATTCGTGTTGAACATGATCCACGGGGATTCGCGAATTATTCACCGTCAAGTTGTAGTTGCAACGGGAATCTCTGGTAGTTATTTTCTCTGTACTTGAGAGATACTTGCCATTTTATTGTTCTGTACATTTATGATGTGTCAATGGTTGATGTCTACCGAAAGGACTGACTAAATATCGGCCGCTTGGTGTGCACAATGTAAATAGTTATGGATGTGATGCTCAGTAAAGTTTCACTGCCCGTAAAGGGAGAACACCAAAAAGAGAGTGAACGGATTTGATTGTGCCAAATCCAAGGCCTTGGTATTTTGTAAAATGCTTGCAAAGAGTATTTTAATTTATTAATATTAAATTAAATGTATTTTGGAAAAGAGTTTTCAAAGAGTTTTATGGCCAATCAAAGTCCTCCATACTCTCGTGATAAATTATAATGGACCAGAATTGTGGCGGTGACATTTATTCCATGGTTGCAATGGCCCATTATAGGTGTTAGTAGTGTGGAAAAAAAATATAATAAAATTACCTACCGCAAGGGATTTTTTAGGTTACGCCCTGGTAGGATCGTCTTTTACTATGATTTTAGATAAATTTTATCCTTATGTGTAATTTAAGATAATTCTATGGGCTACCCTTTAGGATCACACCACTTTGTTAGATCTAGACCATAGGTTTACCTTAGGTCTTTATATATATATAAAGAGACCTCAAGCCAAAGATGATTGATGATGATAATAGAGAAAAAATCATTAGAATAATTTGCACAAAATTGTGAGAGAGCTTAGAGAGAGAAAAAAAAAAGTCTTATTCTTCATCAAGCACTATTGGCCATTCGAGGTGAAGCAAGCTTGGGAGATCTTTTTCAAATGTTGCATTCCTTTGGAGGAACACACCATTTGAGTGTTCTAGGTGACCTTACTCTCCCCTTGAGGTTAGTACATTAATGTGTTTATTGAGATCCTTGCAAGCTCATGAAAATTTTGTGATTACATGAGAATCGCATCGCTTCCGTCGCCACTAACAATTGGCATCAGAACGTAGGTTCTTCATTAAACACATGTCAAAATCAACTTACAATCTTCTTCTTCCTCCATTATTGTGTTTTGAGTTTTTTTTTTTTAATTTTGAGTATTGTACACAAAATTCAAAGTTGACAATATATGAGACGAAGGAGAAGAGGTCACACCAGTCGGAACCACCGGCTGGCAAGCGCGGCAAGCAGGCACGGCCTGCCAGCAGTGCCTGCTGGCCAGTTTATCAGTAGGTGTAGTGTGGGCGATCATACTCAGGCATAGCCCTACGTGTCGCGCGGCTGCAGGCTGCTGCCTGCGTGCGCCGCTTGGGCAGCGGCCCTTGCATTTTAAAAGAAAAAAAAAAGGTCCATGGGGGTTGGGGAAGATGATGATTTTTGAAATTTTTTATGTGTGTATGTGATGTAGATTTAAAAAGTTCATCTTCTTCATGTCAAATTCTATCTTGTAAGCTCTATTAATGGAGTTTTACTTGAAGCTATTTTAATGGAGACTGCTTGAAGATGCTCTAATTGTGTTTTGAACACAATAGGACTTTTAGCAAAGTTTCCTAATTAGATTAGGAAAGTTGGATTTATGAGTAAGATTGCCTAATTAGATTAGGAAAATTGTATTTGAATTAATTTTCTATTTGGATAGGAATCTAAATCTAATTAAGTTGCTCACAATATAATGAAAATTTAAAAGGAGTGAGATTCTGATTTTCTATTTGGAATCAAACTCTAACTATTTTCTCTCATGAATGAAAATTGATTTTAAATAGGAATCCTAGCTTGATTAGGAAAGTCCAAATTAAAATAGGATTCTATTTAATTGCAAATTGACCCATGGGACTCACTTTATTAATAAATGGGTTGGACCCATGGGACCCACTTTATTAATACATGGTTAGATCCATGGACCCATATGGTTTGGCCTTGGGTCGAACCAAGGGCCGACCCACATGGGTTTGACCCATGGGCCGGTCCATGTGGATCGGACCACTCGACCCATGGGCCTACTTAAATTGTAAATAATAAAAAAAAAAGTTTGAATGAAATATATGCAAATTTTATTTTTTAATTTAAAGTTCCACTTGGTGTGATTAATTGAGAATTGATTGGACATCGAGTTTTATGAGAACCAAAATGCACATTCTAACATCGTTTAATTAAAGAAATTTCAGAATAGTTCTTGAAGTTGTGTAATTAAACAAGTATGTGTGAAATTATAATTTTGCCCTCATTGCATTTTATTATGAGATAATACAGAGAATGCAATGCTTTCTTGAGTACATGCCTACCTATCGTGTATAGATTGGATATCCAAGTGTTGAGTATTAAAGTTGATACTTGAATCATTTTTAAAGAGTTAAAAGTGGGATTATGAGATTTATGTGGTACTTGCACTTTGATTTTGAGCAATTGATCTAACCATTTGTTTTGTAGCATGGAATGGTCATGGGATTAAATATGTGGTGGTTGTTTTATATTTACGTCACTTCTTAATTTCCCCCCATCTCTTCTTATCCCATTCTAAATGGCTGTATCCCCCTTAGGCAGCCCTATAATTGGAGGGTTGGTTTCCCAAGGTTTTCTAAATGGTTGTAAAATTTTAATTTTTATTTTAAATTCATGAGATGTAATTTAATTTTAAAGTCCAATGGATGTAACCGCTTGAAGACATGAGATGATCTTCGAGATGAAAGAAGAGGAACGTGACTTCAAGGAAGACAAAGTTTCGAGTGGGAGCTTCTCAAGTTTCAAGGAGTTGAAGACCTTTGAGAATCCCATGACCATATCATATTACTGCTTACTTTATTTGCTTTATATGGTTTGCTACATGTTAGTACATAGGGTAATATTTGCTTATGCGCATTATTAGATGCATGTGATGTATGATGGTTAGGAGTAACATGGTTAATGCGTAGTAATGTTAAAATTACCTTATTACCCTCGACTAAGTAAAGTAAGTAATAATACGAGAATCTTTAATGGTTAGAATCCCGTGGCCTCCTATCTCGATGAGAGAATGGATTATCCATAGACCACTTGGGAACTCCGAAAGGCTAACCTTAGTGATTAGTGGATAAGTAGCATCCTCCCATCTCCGACGTGATAGAAACAATCATAGTAAATAGGTATAGCCTGAGTATCAGCATTACCTAAGAGCTATAAATTGTTTTGAGGAGATAGGTACCTACTTGACTTGAGTGTGCAGTGGACTCCGAAAGGCTAAGCTGTCATTCAGGTGGCCAAAGTATATTGGAGGTTAACCCTTATATTAGGGTATTGACAGTAGAGTATATACATAGTGAACTCCGAAAGGCTAAGCTATGCATATTAAAGGCTTGGAAGACTCCAATTCACATTTTCGATTGAGAGGGATGTTGATTTTGTGAGTTACCATTTGAATGTGATGCATGTTTCCTTAATTATTTCGATGGTACGGTTGCTAATTAATTGCTTGTACATTATTTGTAGACCCTAGCTATCATGCCCCTATCCCGAGCTTATGCCATAAGCACAGTCAAGAGGGTGATTGGGATGCACACGTCACCCCAAGACCTTCCAGGATCAACGACACAGTGTCTTACATCATGGTCATCACCTAAGGGCCCACCCAATAAATAATTGAGTAAAAAGGAATACAATTCCAATATTTGTCAGAGTCATAATGAGCGGAAGCAGTAATTACATAAGTAGTTACAGTATGTTCAGCCATCTAAGTGATAATATGATAGTAGCACTGATGTCAGCTGACCATGACATAACTACTCAAAACTATAATAAGTTATTACAGAAAGAGTCTATAACGGGCACAATACCCCAAAAGAATCAAAAGTTAGGGAAGTATCCCTGAAAGTGTCAGTGCTCATAAGCACAGTCAACACAGGGACAACTATCGCCGTGTTCCTCCGACACGTACTCAGGTTCCTCTATCCTAATACCATCATAATCCACTGACTATACATCCAGACCAGCCAAGTAACCATCACCTGCATCAAAGTCTAAAAAGTTGTGTACATAGGGGGTTAGCTCCACTAAGCCAGTGAGGGGAAAGGGGAGTGCACATACATACAATCACACATAGTCCATGATGCATGAAATGTTAAATCCATATTTTCCACCTAACAAGCAATCTAAGTCATTGCGTCTACTACTGTGATAACTCGGGAGACACTGAGGGTCACTTATCCTATCACCCCAGTGAAACCTCAACTATCACATGGGACCTGCACCGGTAGAAGCCATCATGACCACCCAGTGGCAGACCCCGATAGCCATTACTACCCCTGACCTGGTCTCTCCCACCTTCACAGACCTCAGGTGCTCCAACTATCCAGCACACGAACCCCCGTTGGCAAGGGTCGTAGCATAAGGGAGTATAAACCCTAACCACAAATATACTACATGCATTTCTATCATCCTGAGAAATATTCCGGGTGCATCAACGTCCCATTCCATCTAGTACCCGGGTACCAGCATGGCACAGCTTATATAGACCAAGATGGTAAGCAAGTAAACATTATATTTATAACATTCACGGGGTTCCAGTACCAGTGTAACCAGCACAGCAACCCAATATTGTAATATAAAGCATCATAACCACATCTCATCAATTCATATCCACAGGTTTTATATGCAAGATGCAACATAGCAAGAATGAATGCAAGCACAAAGATCAATATATTAATCTAGATAATGCATCTCTATAATTATATATATCAATCCCAAACATCACCCAAAGCCCACTCACCGTTTGTTTGATTGCTGTTTGGTGAAGTTTGGTCAAGTGCACGCACTCCAATATGGATTCCAAAGTCTGAGAATGCGTGAAAGTAGCGTTAGGAGCAAATAGGTGGGTTCCACAAAGGGTCCCAACAAAATAAAGGAGTTTGGGGTCAAGACAGCAGGAACAGATGAAGGAACGGAGCCAGACAGGTGAATTCGATCGTTCGTCCGCCCTGGTCATGCCCCAAAAATGTATGGAACGAACTCACGGGCGGATGCGAAATGTGAGTCCACTCGTAAATCCGTTCCAACCCTGAGACACACCCGAGAGCAACTTAAGGATTTTGGGTTTCGAGCGGATTCATCTTAGGTGGGTCCGCTCGTAACTCCGCCCAGAGGAACAACCAAGTTAGGTTGAACGGACTAACGGACGGATACACGATAGTGAATCCGATCGTTCGTCCGCTGCCCTTTTGTAAAGCTGCGAAGAGCATCCCTTCCAGCCCTTCATTCATGAATCCAAAAGGGTCTTGTGGTAGGGGAGGTGAGCTCAGACCTTCGTTGGAGGTCCAATACATGAAGTCCATCACAAAGATAAGGGAATTTGGAGGATTTAGGTCCATTCTCGAGTTTCTTCCAAACCTAAACTAGGTATCCAATGATTGAACAACATAGGGGTAAATCAAATCCATGAATGCATTAAGGTGAAAGGGATTTAAGTCTAAAGGAGCATTAACTAGGTATTGTTGAGCTCCCAAGAGAAACCCCAACATTGAAATCGATCCCAACGGATTCCCAAGTTATAAAAAGAGAAGAGAGAGAGGAAGGTGAAGATGCCTACCTCAAAGATGGATCAATCGGTGACCTCCGCCTCCATAGCCTCTCAAAACCCCTTCAAGTTTCCCTCCACCAATGCCTTCAATGCTCCAAGCCTCCAACGTATTGGGTAGGTAGAGAAGTAATGAGGCTTGAGAGTTATGTCTTGGTTTTAAGACTAATCTCCCCCCCCCTTAAGGTCTGTTTGGTCTGAGGCTTAGTGAGTCAAAACTCATTAAAATGCTTATTTAGCCAATGGGTCCACCCAATGGCAATCCTACAAACCAAGGAAAGACAAGGATGAGGCCATCCTCGTCCAAAAGATAAAATAAAGTGTCCAAGGTACGGGGTGTGGGTCCCACATAAGGAAAACACACAAAAACCCAAGACAGCACGGGCGGACTAACGGATGGATGCAGTGCTGATGAGTCCGCTCGTGCGTCCATTGCTACTTTAAGGGCAGACACATAAGGGAAAAGGGTCGAGCTTTGGCCCACACTTCAAGGTCAACTAGAGTAAGGCTCAGTATCATTCATAGGGTTAAAGTCTTACCCCTCGGCTGTTACGATGTGTCCTTCATGATCCCGAATAGTTTCCCGATCGCTATACTAAGTTCATCGCCAAAGGAGGTATCTAACTGTGGGGACACGGGGAATGCCTTTTGGTACTCCTCACTTTGTGGACTCGTGCTAGGAGGATGATCAACGAAATCACCATCGACAAATCTTCCCCACTGCCGGTTAAGGAACCTCTCCTCCACAGGCAGGCCCGTGATATGGTCAACGATCTTGTGGCTAGGTTTAACCACAAGTGAAAATAATTCACCAGCATACACGGCAGCAGAATCTACATGTCACACAAGAGAGAAAATATTATTAAATAATAAATCTGGGCGTGGGTGTAACATCCTCCCCACCTTACAAGAATTTCATCCCAGAAATTGTTGTACCTTATAGGAATCCAAGGGAAGGGTATTTTGCTCACATTTCCACCTCGGCTTCCCAGGAGACTTCTTATTCCGTGTGGTTGCACCACTTCACCTTTACATAATGAATAGGTCTACTGCAGAGATTCACCACCTTGCTGTCCAATATCTTCTCAGGCTGTTCTTTATAAGACATATCTGCCGCCAGCTTTGGTGGCTCCTGAGACAGGATATGACTGGGGTCATGTATATACTTTCACAATATGGACACATGAAAGACATCATGTACGCCGTCGAGAGATGGTGGAAGTGCTAACCGATAAGCCACTGGTCCAACCTTTGCAAGAATCTCATAAGGCCCAATATATCTCGGGCTGAACTTACCCTTCTTTCTGAACCGCATCACGCCTTTAGTAGGCGACACCTTGAGAAATACCTTGTCACTGATGAGGAAATCCAGATCCTTTCACCTTTGATCTGCATAGCCCTTCTGCCTAGACTGGGAGGCTTTAATTCGCTCTTGGATCAAATCTACCTTCTCATAGGTTGCTTGGATTAGCTCTGGTCCAAGAATGCGCCGCTCACCTACGTCGTCCCAATATAATGGAGTATGGCACTTTTTCCCATACTGTGCTTCAAAGGGTGCCATCCCAATAGTAGCTTGGTAACTGTTGTTCTAGGCAAACTCGATTAGCGAAATGTGCTCATCCCAGCTACCCTGCATATCAATGGCACAACCTCAAAGCATGTCTTCCAATGTTTGTATTGTTCTTTTCGACTGACCGTCGGTCTGTGGATGGAAGGTAGTGCTAAAGCTCAACAGGGTACCCATAGATCTCTGGAATCCACCCCAGAATTTGGAAGTGAACCTGGGATCCCGATCTGAGATAATGCTAACTAGAACTCCATGTAGGCGAACCACGTTATCAATGTACAAGCGGGCCAATCTATCTATAGAATAGGTGACTTTGATTGGGATGAAATGAGCCATCTTCGTCAACCTATCCACAATAATCCATATAGCATCGACACCCCTAGGTGTACAGGGTAATCCAATGACAAAGTCCATAATAACATGCTCCCATTTCTATTCTGGCACAGGCAATGACTACAACAGGCCATGGGGACGTTGCCTATCTGCCTTCACTTGTCGACAAGTGAGACATCGGGCTACATATTCAGCAACATCCCTCTTCATTCCACTCCACCAGTAATGTCCTTTTAGGTCCCTGTACATTTTAGTACTACCTAGGTGAATCGAGTAAGGGGATTCATGTACCTCTACCAACACTTCTTTTCTTAGCGGATCGTCCTTGGGAACACATAGACGATCGCTAAACATGAGAACGCTACTACCTGTCAATAATCTCCTGAAGGTGTTCATCTGAAGCTTGAGCTGCCTTAATCTTTTCAACCAAGGTTGATTACACCGTTAAAGCTGCTAAGAATAGGGTAACACCCTCTACTAATAATTCCAAATCCATCTTTCTAGCTTCTTCTATAAGCTCCTTGCTGACAGCTAGGGATGCGATAGATAAGGTCTGTGATTTTCGACTGAGAGTGTCTGCTACAACATTTGCTTTACCTGGGTGGTAATGGATGGTGCAGTCATAGTCCTTCATAAGTTCTAACCAACGCCTCTGTCTCATATTAAGTTCCTTCTGAGTAAAGAAATATTTGAGGCTTTTATGGTCGCTATAGATCTCACTTTTCTCTCCATACAGATACTGTCTCCAGATCTTCAGAGCAAAGACTACAACCGCCAACTCTAAATCATGAGTTGGGTAATTCCTCTCATATTCCTTCAACTGATGAGAAGAGTAGGCTACCACTTTATCACCTTGCATTAACACACACCCAAGTCCCATTTTCGATGGATCACAGTAGACTACCATTCCCCCAGTGCCATTTGGTATGGTAAGCATCGGGGCCAAAATCAGTCGTTGCTTCAGGTCCTGGAAATTCTTTTCACATTCGTCTAACCACTCGAATTTCACTCCCTTTTGGGTCAATCGAGTCATAGGAGCAGAGATTTTTGAAAAGTTCTCGATGAACCTCCTATAGTAACTGGCTAGACCAAGAAAACTGTGAATATCTGCTACATTCTTAGGTGTTTCCCAATCAACTACCGATTGTACCTTGCCAGGGTAAACTTCAATACCCTTCGCAAACACCAAGTGACCTAGAAAAGCTACTTGTTGTAACCAAAACTCGCACTTGCTGAACTTAGCATATAACTGCTTTTCTCTCAAGCGCTAAAGCACAAATCGAAGATGGTCAGCGTACTCTTCTTCGCTCTTAGAGTAAACTAGGATGTCGTCAATAAATACAATAACGTATTTATCCAACACATCATGAAACATCATGTTCATTAACTCCATAAAAGCTACTGGGGCATTGGTTAGCCCAAAAGACATAACCAAGAATTCATAATGACCATATCGCGATCTAAACGCAGTCTTGCTAATGTCACTATCTCTGATCTTCAGCTGGTGGTACCCCGAGCGGAGATCAATTTTAGAGAATACCCTAGCACCTTGCAACTGATCAAATAAATCATCGATCCTAGGCAATGGGTACCGATTCTTGATTGTCAACTTGTTAAGTTCACGATAATCGATGCACAGACGCATACTACCATCTTTCTTCTTTACAAACAAAATAGGTGCACCCCACGGGGAAACACTTGGCCTAATAAAACCTTTCTTCAATCGGTCATTAAGCTATCCTTGAAGTTCTTTCAGTTCTGATGGGGCCATTCTGTATGGTGCCTTTGATACTAGGGCAGCTCAGGGTATCAAATCAATCATAAATTTTGTCTCTCGATCTGGTGGTAACTGTGTAAGGTCTTCTGGAAAGACATCAGGGAAATCTCTTACCATACTTATCTCTTCCATCGGTGTAACCTTAGCTTCAATGCCCACTACCGAGGCTAAGTAACATTGGCAACCTTGTGCTAAGAGCTTCTGGACTTGGAGAGCTGATATGATTGGGTTCTTGGGCTTCTTACTTTTGTTGCCCTTCAATACGAACTCATTATCCTCTCCTGTCCGGAAGAGTATCTTCCTTTCTGCACAAATCAGACTAGCTCCGTGTGTGGATAACCAATCCATTCCCAGAATTACATCAAAATCCTTCATGTCTAGGATGATCAAACTGGCCTCGAGCCCGTGGTCGCTTACTCACATAGGGCAAGAGTGAAAGGATTGATCAAACTCAACTTTGCTTCCAGTTGGTGTACTAACCGTCAACTTTTGCCCCAGTATGACCGGTTCAATAGGTAACTTTTCAGCAAAGGAGGGGGATACAAAGGAATGTGACGCCCCCGAATCAAATAACACATAAGCAGGTAAGGAGCACACAAAAATCATGCCTGACAAACACCGAACAGCCAAATATGGTAAACTAAATTTAATTAATTTGACTAAGATGGTTGAGTGTAGTACCTGTGATAACACCAGGGTCAGATTGGGCTTCCTCATGAGTAACAAAATAGACTCGCCCCTGAGTCTTGCTCACTGGAGAAGGTGCAAGTGGGCGAACTACAGTCCTTGCCAGGGGTAGTTTAGAAGTCACAACCGGCCATGCACCTGATTGCCGTGATTGTGGAAAATCCTTGGCCATATGTCCAGACTCCTTGCAGTTGTAACATATAAGAGTCTGAGCCCCATAATGAGAAGCAGGTACAAATTTAGGCACTTGAGTCGAATCAGGTCTACAAAATTGAATCGGGGCCGCATTGGTATAAGACCCTCTTCTTTGGAACTTACTAGGTCCCCTAGAGTCATGAGATGGCATTGGCCTCTTGCCTACCTGGATAGCCCGATATTCACCCTCTGCTGATCTTCTATCAGCTTAGCAGCTTCAACCACCTCTGCATAGGTGGGGTACTTGTGCAACACCAATGCAATACTCAGATTGGCTCTAAGTCCTCTTTTAAACCTTCTTGCCTTCACGTCCTCAGCCTTCAAGTGAGTAGGAGCAAAATAGAAGTACCGATTTGGATCCTTGACTGAGGTTCATGAATTCAATTTCCTTCTTTTCCCAGAAATTTCTTGGGAAGTAGTTCTCAAGAAAAGCTTCCTTAAATTGAGCCCAAGTAGCATTGGGATATTTAGCCCAAAAGTGATCCTTCGAGGAACGCCACCATACATCAGCGTCACCTCGGAGTTGGAAAGTAGCACATCAGATCTTCTCCAGATCATTGCACGGTAGTACCTCAAAGATTCGCTCAAGATCCCGTAGCCAAGTAGCCGGGAACATTGAGTCATGGATCAGCTTGTAAAAAGTGGGTGCATAATGCTTTTGAAATCTCTTAGAGAGTTTGGAGGCATCTACCCATTCCGGTATTTCATATCTAATCGGTAGGGCAACCGGAGGAGGGGGAGGTAGATCTTGGTTTACTTGCACTGCAGGAACTTCCTTAGCAGCCGGATTAAGAGGAAGAATGATGGGAGTGACATTAGTCGGGGGATTTGGGACTCCGTGCACCTGGGGTGGTACTCTTGGTCCTTTCCTACCAGCATTTTGAAGCTGGGCAGTCACATCACGCATAAAAGTGTACTGCTCATTTTGGGAATCCCGATGTTCTCTCTACATGTCACGAAGAATATTCCCCAAGAGCACTACGACATCGGCATTAGTGCTCACCGGAGTAGGTGCAGGCAAACCTTCCTCAGAAACATCACCGACGTCATCCCTAGGAGGGGAACAATTCCGGTTGCGAGTATTGACCATGTTTTAGCACCTGATTCCATTAGATGCCTCACATGTTAGCACAAGGTGGAGAGGAATAAGCACAATATAGAGAAGGAGCATATAAATGCACAAGTAAATGTGTGTTCCCACACACAGAAGCAACAAGAATCCTAAGAAGGGGGTTGAGCCCAAAATATAGGTCAATGACCTTTTAGAACATGAGCGGATCCACAAATGGATCAACTCCTTTGAGTCCGGTCGTGAGTCCGTTTGAAACTTTAAACCGGACGGACTCACAGGCGGATGCGAAACGTGAGTTCGCTCCTTCGTCCGTTCTCGAGGTGCTCACAGGCCGAGAGGAAAGGGGTTGAACGGATTAACGGGCAGATCCTTGTATCGTGGTTTCATTCGTTCGTCCGCTTAGCACAGAAGACGAAAGGTCAGAGGCTATAGGCTCAGCGATTCCACGAGCGGATTCACGATTAGTGAGTCCGTTCATTCGTCCGCTCGACAGATTTTAACAAAACAGAAACCACCCCATTCAGTTTCATATTTTGGGAGAGTTGGTTAGGAGTAGGAGAACAGAGTAAGGGTGTCCAAGCTTCATCCGCCCCAAATTTCTTGCCCCTAAATCATGAATTTGGCTTCTTCTACTTCAAACCTCAATCCTCTAACCTCAAGGTATAAATTTCCTCAACCATTTGGATTCCTTAGATTGTTTGAGTTTTTCTTCTAGGGTTTTATTCAAGTTTTTCTCCCTTATTCTTCTACATTGTGTTGAATTGTTTGAGAATATATGGAGACATCATTTTATAGTTCTCTTTACTATTTATCTATTTGTGAACATGTCCAACCATGTACACCCCCATCGATTTGGCCTAGGGTTAGCCAAACCCTTGCTAAAACTAAATTCTCCCATTTGTTTTGATGGTTTAGTTTTAAGACATGGGGTTTAACACCTATTCTCCCCACCTTACATAGGTTTATTGTAATAATAATTTGATCTTCCCTTTTAAGTGTTGCCATTATCCCTATGGATATTGGGAAGATTGTCCTATTTTGTCCTTAAGAAGGAAATTATCTAAATTCTTGGATGCAATTGTATACATTGCCTTCTAATTCCCTCTATTTCATTAACATTGCCATGGTCTTTCGCTCACATTTGCTCTTTGTTTTGTATTATGTGCAATTTATTTAGGTGTGAAGGGATGGTTCCCAAGAAAAGGAGTAATAGGGCTCCCGCAGTTGCTGCAGCACTAGCACAGGTTCTAGCCCCGGTACCATTCAATGTCAATCTATTCGTGTCCGCAGAGGTTGAAGTATTGTACGCCTAAACACTGCGGGAACGACAAATCAAGATAGGAAGGGATGCCATCGTCGAAGAGCTAGCAGCCTTTGAGGTAGGGCCAAGGTTTGAGTATCTAGGATGGTCCAACATGTTGGTTCTACCCCGACACTACTACTCCAAGCTAATTGGGCATTTCTTTGCCAACATGATTGTGGAGCAAGAAAACATGGAAATGCTCAGGATCAACTCCTTTGTGAAGGGGTCCACATCACCTTTAATGAGGTAGAGTTGGGGGTTATCTTAGGGATTAGTTCGGTGGGTGCTCGGGTGTATTACCCGCCTGCTAGAGATCCCTGTCCTGCATGTCTTTGGTGGAGTATGAACACCTATACAAGGCCATGACCAATGACATGCATGACAGTCGGGTGAATCTGACCAAGTTTGGCTACTCTCAAAGGATCCTGACTATGATAGTCAAATCAAACCTAGTGCCAGTGAAAGGTCATAGCACCGAGCCTTCCCTCATGTTTGCCACCTTGGGGTATTGTCTTTACCGGGGACAGCAGATAAGTCTCCCTTTTGTCATCATCAAGCACATGGAGCAAGTATAATTCAAATGTAAGATTGAGAAAACCCTTCCATACAGGAGGCTTCTAACCCGCATCTTCCAGTACTTTTAGGTCGATCTGAGTGATGAACCACCTTGCGAAGTTTTAAGGAACCATTTGGGAAGAACTCCCCGGCTCGCATGAGGATTGTAGCCATCACTAATAGCGATGGGGAGCTAGTGGTTCCAATAGGTGGTAGGGGTGCAGGTACAAAGGCCAGTGAGGGTGATGAGGAAGAGGGACCCATACAATATGCGGCTGAGGCCTCCAGTTCTGAAACCTCAGAGATGGGTGCAATTTTGAGTACCCTAAATCAAATGAACCTTAACATGACCCGGCTCAATTCAGACATGTTAGAGGGTTTTGCAGGTGTCCATGGGAAATTCACTTCGTACAACCATTGCTTGAAGAGAATGGAGAAGGACATCCACGACATCAATGCATACCTCTACTATGAAGGTGGCGATGATGAGGAGAAGGACGATGATGGTGGAATGGGGGATTAGACCCCAAATCCGATGGAGTGTCTATGGCTTCTTATAAGTTCAGTTCTTTTATGGTCTGTGAAAAATCTATGAACAATGTTTCTATTTTTCTGTTTTACTTGCTCTTTTCTTTATTTTAGCTTTTCACTCTTCCCCCCTTTTTCATGTAAATACAGTCCTACTAGCTGGAATTTTGGAACTTTCTATTTTGGGTCCTTTGTAGTTTGCTTACCTCCTCAGTAGGTTAAAGCAAGATCAGTTGGAGTGTAGGGAACTCGATTAACATATATATATATATATATATATAGATATATATATATATATATATATATATATATATATATATATAACTCTTTAACTCTCATGTTGTCCTTATTATGTGCTATGTTTCCGTGTTGCTCCCTAACTAGTCCTCTTATTATGTTCTGCACACATTCCAATTGTGCTTGTTAAGAGCTTTTAATTTAGACTCTATTGTGTAGAGTAAATCAAAAGGCCTTGGTGAATCATGTCTAATGCAGAGCATCATGCTTTGATACCACGCTGTCACGCCCCTATCCCGAGCTTATGCCACAAGCACAATCAAGAGGGTGATTGGGATGCACACGTTACCCCAAAACCTACCAAAATCAATGACACCGTGTCCTAGCGCATGGTCATCACCCAAGGGCCCAACCAATAAATACATTGAGTAAAAAGGAATACAATTCCAATATTTGTCAGAGTCATAATGAGCGGAAGCATTAATTACATAAGCAGTTACAGTATGTTTAGCCATCTAAGTGATAATATGATAGTAATACTGATGTCAGCTGGCCATGACATAACTACTAAAAACTATAATAAGTTATTGCAAAAAGAGTCTATAACGGGCACAATACCCCAAAAGAATCATAAGCTAGGGAAGTATCCCTGAAAGTGTCAGTGCCCATAAGCACAGTCATCACAAGGACAACCATCGCCGTGTTCCTCCGACATGTACTCAGGTTCCTTTGTCCCAATACCATCATAATCCGTCGACTGTACATCCAGACCAGCCAAATAACCATCATCTGCACCAAAGTCTAAAAATTTGTATACACAGGGGGTTAGCTTCACTGAGCCAGAGAGGGGAAAGGGGAGTACACATACATACAATCACACATAGTCCATGATGCATGAAATGTTAAATCCATATTTTCCACCTAACAAGCAATCTAAGTCATGGTGTATGCTACTATGATAACTCGGGAGACACTGAGGGTCACTTATCCTATCGTCCCAGTGAAACCTCTATTATCACATGGGACCTGCGCCGGTAGAAGCCATCATGACCACCCAGTGGCAGACCCCGATAGCCCTTACTACCCCTGACCTGGTCTCTCCCAGCTCCACAGACCTCAGGTGCTCCGACTATCCAACACATGAACCCCTGTTGGCAAGGGTGGTAGCATAAGGGAGTATAAACCTTAACCACAAATATACTATATGCATTTCTATTATCCCGAGAGGTATTCCGGGTGCATCAACATCCCATTCCATCTAGCACCCGGGTACCAACATGGCATGGCACATACAGACCAGGATGGTAAGCAAGTAAACATTATATTTATAACATTCATGGGGTTCCAGTACCAGTGTAACCAGCACCATAACCCAATATTGTAATATAAAGTATCATAACCACATCTCATCAATTCATAGCCACAGGTTTTATATGCAAGATGCAACATAGTAAGAATGAATGCAAGCACAGAGATCAATATACTAATCAAGATAATGCATCTCTATAATTATATATATCAATCCCAAACATCACCCAAAGCCCACTCACCGTTTGTTTGATTGTTGTTTGGTGAAGTTTGGTCAAGTGCACGCACTCCAATATGGATTCCAAGGTCTGAGAATGCGTGAAAGTAGCGTTAGGAGCAAATAGGTGGGTCCCATAAAGGGTCCCAACAAAATAAAGGAGTTTGGGGTCAAGACAGCAGGAACGGATGAAGGAACGGAGCCAGACAGGTGAATCTGGTCGTTCGTCCGCCCAGGTCATGCCCAAAAAATGTATGGAATGGACTCACAGGTAGATGCGGAACGTGAGTCCGCTCGTAAATTCGTTCCAACCATGAGACACACCCAAGAGCAACTTAAGGATTTTGGGTTTTGGGCGGATTCGTCTTAGGTGGGTCCGCTCGTAACTCCGCCCAGAGGAACAGCCAAGTTAGGCTGAACGAACTAACAGATGGATACACGACAGTGAATCCGATCGTTTGTCCGCTGCCCTTCTTTTGCAAAGCTGCGAAGAGCATCCCTTCCAGCCCTTCATTCATGAATCCAAAAGGGTCTTATGGTGGGGGAGGTGAGCTCAGTCCGTCTTTGGAGGTCCAATACATGAAGTCCATCATGAAGATAAGGGAATTTGGGGGATTTAGGTCCATTCCCGAGTTTCTTCCCAACCTAAACTAGGTTTCCAATGATTGAACCGCATAGGGGTAAATCAAAGCCATGAATGCATTAAGGTGAAAGGGATTTAAGTCTAAAGGAGCATTAACTAGGTATTATTGAGCTACCAAGAGAAACCCCAACATTGAAATCGATCCCAACGGATTCCCAAGTTATAAAAAGAGAAGAGAGAGAGGAAGGTGAAGATGCCTACCTCAAAGATGGATCAATTGGTAACCTCCACCTCCACAGCCTCTCAAAACCCCTTCAAGTTTCCCTCCACCAATGCCTTCAATGCTCCAAGTCTCCAATGTATTGGGTAGGTAGAGAAGTAATGAGGCTTGAGAGTTAAGTCTGGGTTTTAAGACTAATCTCCCTCCCTTTAAGGACTATTTCGTCTGAGGCTTAATGAGTCAAAACTCATTGAAAGGCTTATTTAACCAATGGGTCCACCCAATGGCAATCCTACAAACCAAGGAAAGATAAGGATGAGGCCAACCTCGTCTAAAAGATAGAATAGAGTGCCTGAGGTACGGGGTGTGGGTCCCACACAAGGAAAACACACAAAAACCTGAGACAGCACTGGCAGACTAACAGACGGATGCAGTGCTGATGAGTCCGCTCGTGCGTCCGTTGCTGCTGTAAGGGCAGAAACATAAGGGAAAAGGGTCAGGCTTTGGCCCACACTTCAAGGTCAACTAGAGTAAGGTTCAGTATCATTCACAGGGTTAAAGTCTTACCCCTCGGCCGTCACGATGTGTCCTTCATGATCCCGAATAGTTTCCCGATCGCGATACTAAGCTCATCGCCAAAGGAGGTATCTAACTGTGGGGATACGGGGAATGCCTTTCGATACTCCTCACTTTGTGGACTCATGCTAGGAGGATGATCAACGAAATCACCATCGACAAATCTTCCCCACTGCCAGTTAAGGAACCTCTCTTCCACAGGCAGGCCCATGATATGGTCAATGATCTTGTGGCTAGGTTTAACCACAAGTGAAAATAATTCACCAGCATACACGGCAACAGAATCTATAAGTCACACGAGAGAGAAAATATTATTAAATAAAAAATTCGGGCGCAGGTGTAACACTAGCTGCCATCAATATGACCAACAACGCTGCCCTCAATTCCCTACTTAAAGACAATAGACTAATCGGGACTAATTACCCCGGGTGGAATCGAAAGATTATACTCGTTCTGAAGGCAGAGAAGATCCACCATGTCATTTCTACTGATGCACGTCAAGTTTCTCTACAGTTTTGCCGTGGCAGCAAAGTTGGTAGTATATGCCCAAAGGTGATGCTACCCAAGTTTAAAGAAAATGTGCACGTACATACAAGTATAGGAAGGAACAGTAGTCTAGGAGTTCTGTCAAACCCTACCCCTTGACTGGCTGGAATCTGACTGAAGTGCAGGAACCCTTGGCCAGGCCACCAGGATCACTATGGAGCATCACTCCACTTAATGAGATCAATGAGAATGCTTTGAACAGGTTTCCCTATATACCTGTTAGAAGATGGATAGCAAACCCCTGCACTTGCACAACTCACAGACTGATGTATGACTTGGACCCCAGGTAATCTCTCTCCTCCCTAAAGTGGTGGGACCCACCTCTAAAAAATCATGTAAAAGCCCATGGTGGGCATGTGGGGACAATACCCTGACCTAGGGTCAAACCCCTGTGCAATCCCCCTTTGAATTCATGTTGCTGGAATTCACTGGGCGATGTGGCAATGCCCAGAGACATCGGCCAGTGGCTGTTTTTGCACATTTTTTATTATTTTAAATGTGGGGACCACCCCACTTGGCCATGGACACTCTCCAGTGATAGAGGGGACTTTGAGGGACCACATCATATCCCTGGTTCACTATGGACCCCACTAGAGAGCCCAGAACTGAACAGAATTAGTTTCAAAAATTAGTTTTTAAAAGAGGGACTGAAGGCAAACAGGCCTTAGTTGGCCTTAGGCTATAAATAGGAGGCCTTGGGTTCATTTTAGAACCCTTGGTAGAAACTGAAGCCGAAAGAGAGAAGAAAGGAAAGAAGAGAGAGAAAAGAGTGGAAGGGAAGGAAGAAGGAAGGAAGGGGGAAGAAAGGAGACCAGCTGCAACCATTCCAGCCTACAACCGAACCTCCCTCAGCCATTTTCAGGTATAAAAATCCCCTGTATACCTGCTGCCTTTTGTTTCCTCCCTATTCTTGCTGTGTTTTGTACACTGGGCAGCCCAGACAAGCTAGGGTTTGCCCAGTCTTGGTCCAAATCAGCCATGCAGACCTTGTGCATGGTAGATCTGGGTTTTTCTATGAAAATCAATATTTAGTTATGCTGCTACCTTGGCCAATATCTGGCTGTGCATGGTTCCACTACCCAGATCCCCTTCTGGTTGATGGATTGAAGCCCAGACTGCAAGCCAGGGCTGTAGAGACCAAACCCTAGGTGGTTGCAGCCCTGAAACCCTATTGAACTTGCATATCCAGCCTTGCATGTGGCTGAATCCAAGATTTCAGGTTTGATAAAACCCTGTGCACTCTTCATTTGGGTTACTTGGGCAGCCACAGTCAGCCTGACTGGAACCTTGATGATGAAATCGATTGGACCATGAGATAGACCATTTTAAGGGCTACCCAGATCCCCAAACATGTAGAGGATCAAGTGTGGGCCCAACCCTACAGGCCCCACCTTGGAAACTCAGCCCAAGGTCGATTCTACAGGCACTGGGCGATGCAACAAGGCCCAGTGCAAGGCCTAATGATGGAATCTTTCAAAAATGAAGGGGCAGATCTGTAATTTATTGTTGGCCTTGATCCCTGGACACTGTGGGATGTGGGAAATGACAAAAATGTCCTTCCCCCACATCTGTCCATAAATGAAAAATATTTTGGAACCCTAAGTGGGCCCCACATGTGACTGTGCACTGCTGTGTTTGATTCTACATCACTGACCTAATGTGGACAGCAGTGTAAATATGTCATAGACTATTATGGGACCATGTTCTGACCTAGTGGCAAGTACTGGTATTACAAATGACCAATTTGCCTCTGTGCCCTAGCACTGGCCCATGCACCAAAACATGACCTGAGGCCTGGTGTAAGGCTCAGTGATTCCAAGAGTGAACCAATTGAACTCCGGGTCAACCCAGTAATTTAGGGTAACCCTAGGACCACTAGTGTAGTGTAGAGCTGATAACTGAATAAGACAAAGTTTGATTTATGTCTAGGACTTGATCCCGTGCTCGAGGACAACAACCGGACAACTGCTGGAACTGAATTTGTGATTGAGTACCTAGAGCCAAGTACTGATGAGTGAATAATACTATCGTATGTGCAAATGTAATTATGATCTGATGCCGGCTATTAATAAATGAATCATGAATGCTGTGTTATTTATTTATAATTCAAGTTACTCAAATCACTGCATAATGACTATTGTTGATCAACACAGTGAATTCTATATGATGATTGTGATTGCTAGACTAGATGCCGTACTCGGGTTGGAAATGAGGCTTGTGCTAGCCCGTATTATGGGGTACGATTGACACCGCTGGACTCATACGATGCCATATAGACATGGGATTAGAGTTTCATCACCCGTGCCACGAATCCTTGCCAACAGGGGTTAAGGTGCTGGATGCCTGTGGGGACAATTATCAGGGAGTGAAAAAAAAGAAAGAATAAAAGAACACCAAAATGGTACGTAAATAAAAGAACACCGAAATGGTGCATGAGGGAAGAAACGGTTGTCCCCCTGGATAATCACAGAGGGCTGGTTGAGCTGACCTTGGTGAACGAATGCGGGGGTTGACCAGTCTTCTCCAACAACTCAATGGGTGTATCGCGGGAAGGGGTTAGAAGCCCGCACCAGGGATACATGTATTAGGGATTGTAGTGGCAAGACCAGACTTAGTTGTAATGATAGGTGGATAATAATAAAATCTAGACTTGCATATCATGTAGATCATGTGAACTGTGGATTGTGATTGCATGTGCATGCATGATGGATGTTATTTTCTCACGAGCTCAGTGGGGCTCACACTCTGTTATATATTGCTTTCTTCCTAGATGATCCTGCAGGTGGATGCCACTGTGGCGTGGCGGGCTATTTCGAGGAGGAGAGTTTTGGTGGTTATGACAATGTTAGTGTGGACCCCGACGGAGGTCATACCGATTCTGCGTACATTTTCGGTGGTTGTTGATGAAGACCATTGAAGCGTGCATGTGATGTTTTGACTGGGGACTCCTTTTGGGTTTTCTGGAGTTCTCCCCGTTTTGACTTGGTTATTGTAGTTTTCTTTTCTTTTTCTTTTGGGGCTGAGAATGCTCGCCCAGTATATATTTTCGTATGCACTTATTAGCTTTTGTTTCTTTGTTGTGGGTTATGTGTGCCCGGGAGATGTATCAAACAAGACTTTATATGTATATATTATCACCATTTCCCGTACCTCTATGCTTCCTTTTACTTTTGAATTGTAGACGTCCTGCATTACTCCGATCTTACTTATGGTTAAGATGTGGATGTGGTTTCATGAATGTAAGCACTGCTTCTAGATCCGTGGGATTTGGCGGATTGCCGCTACGCAATTTGGGTCACCTACCCAATCCTCCTAAGGGGTGATTTGGGGTGTGACAAGTTCTATATGCCCAAAGGTAATAGGATCCCTAAACTATTATTTCTTTCACTGTAAATGTGGATTTATGAAAGGACCAGTGCATCTTATGCCCCAAAGGGTAAAGATGTAGTCCGGTTGTGACTTTTATGTGATTTATATTGCTAGTAATTTGTATTCTCCTATGCTAGCTAATTTACTCATTTTGGTGTGTTTATATCATACCCAAGTTATGCTCCCATAGACTAGTGTGTGTATTTATCTGAGTTATACTATCTCAAGGATGGTTGTTAAGGATAACTTTTTCCATTGTTCATGCCCTATCTGGGGACACCTATAAGGAATGGAAAGAAGACTTAGATATGGCATTTTGTCTAATCAAGTTAGACTAAGTTTTTAATGAAACTAAACCCATAGTTACTGCCACTAGTAACTGAGATTTCCCAAATAGCTAAGAAAGGAGTATTGATGAATAAACTTCTCTTAGCATAGTTTGATTGCAATGGAAGAGTTGGAGAATACATACTTTAAATAGCTTCCATTGTAAAAAAATTCAAGGATCTTGGGACTTGTTTGGACAATGAACTTCTAGTCCACCTCACTCTCAAATCCCTCCCAGAACAGTATGAGAACCTGAAGACCACCTATATTGTTTTGGGAGAAAAGTGGACCAGAAAAAGAACTACGGAAAGGACAAGAAGAGAATTGAGAATTCTACTGCTCAAAAGGGTGTTGAATCTTACAGAAATAAGAAGAAGGTTTCTATGGTACATCAGAAGGAGGATACCCAACAAGGATGAGGTGATGATGTTTGTAGATAGTGGAGTAGAGGTTGTTGTTGAAGCCACATGAGTAGTTAGAATTTCTTTGAACAATGGCTTATTAAGACATAGATGTTTAGGTCAAATATCTGTATAGAGGATGGAGAGAATAGTTAAAGATGAGATTCTTGCACCATTGTTTTTCTCAAGATTTACATGATTGAGTTGACAACATGATGGGAAAGATCAACAAAACCAGGAAGATGAAGGCAGCTCATAGAATTAGTTTATTTGAGTTGATACGCAGACTTTAGTGACCCATTTCTTACTTGAACACTTAGTTTCCAGCAGTATTTCATTACATCTATTGATTTCTCACGTTATGAGTACCCCTATACCTTTTTTGAGAAGTAAAACTCATTGGACGTCTTCATGATTTACAAAGAAGAAGTTGAAAACTATTTGTCAAAGAAAATCAGGATGGTAAGATCTGATAGAGGTGGAGATTATTATGGTAAGCATGGAGATTCTTCCCAAGTATTTGGTCCCTTTACCAAGTACTTACAAGAGCAAGACATTATTGCCCAATATTCTATGCCAGGCACATCACAGTAGGATGGTGTTGCAGAAGGAAGGAACCGTACTCTAAAAGACATGATAAGGAGCATGTCTAGTAACATCAGTCTTCCATAGTCCCTTTGGGGAAGGAATCAAGTCACCTTTTTATATTCTAAATAGAGTGCCCAATAAATCAGTTCCAAAGACATTTTTTGAACTTTGGATTGGAAGAAAGCCTAGTCTTAATTGCTTGCATGTCTGGGATTGCAGAGCTGAAGCAAGATTATTTAACCCACATTTAAGGGTATTAGACCCTAGGACGGTCAATTGCTTCTTTGTGGGATATCCTGTGAGGTCTAAGGGTTACAAATTCTACTATCTTAATTCGGCTAACAGGATTGTGGAAACTAGTCATGCCAAGTTCATTGAGAATGGTCGTGGATTTCCTAAGCTTAGGAATTTTGTATTTGTTGAAGAGGGCATATTGCTTTTGATGTAGTGCCTAGCAGTAGTTTTCAACCACCTATTATTGTTGATCAAGCTACACTTGAACCTGCTGAGGAGGTACCTATTGAGCCAGTGACAACTACTGATCCCATTGGTCCAGTTCAGCTAGAGGAGGTTTTGAGAAGGTCTGCCATCGGATCCGACTGTTTATTGTACCTAACAGACGGTGATTTTGACATTGGGCAAGAGGAGGATCCAATTAGTTACAAGCAAGCTGTCTGTAATGTTAACTCTCAAAAGTGGCTGGAGGCTATGCAAGATGAGTTGCTATCTATGAATAACAATAAGGTTTGGGAATTGATCGATCTTCTAGAGGGTTGTCCACCCATGGGCTCCAAATGGGTGTACAAAACTAAGACTGATTCTCAAGGTAGGATTGAACACTACAAGGCCAGATTAGTAGCAAAGGGTTTCACGCAGCAGGAAGGAGTGGGTTTCATCAAACTTTTTCCCCGGTATCCACAAAAGATTCTTTAGAATCGTTATGGCACTTATAGCTCATTATAATCTAGAGTTACACTAGGCGGATGTTAAAACTGCATTCCTGAATGGAGATCTAGCAAAGTATGTTTACATGGTTTAACCAAAAGGTTTTGAGATTGTGGGGAATGAGAGGAAAGTTTGTAAGTTGAAGAAGTCTTTGTATGGTCTGCAGCAAGCCTCAAGACAGTGGTACCTCAAGTTTCATGAAGTGGTAGTCTCTTTTGGGTTTTCTGAGAACCCAGTAGATCATTATATCTATTTGAAGATTAGTGGGAGTAAGTTCATCATCCTGGTGCTATATGTAGATGATATCTCACTAGCATGTAGTGACATGACATTGTTACTTGAGATAAAGAGTTTTCTGTCTACGAGTTTTGAAATGAAGGATATTGGTGAGGCCAATTTTATCATTGGTGTTGAGATCAAGTGCGACAGGAAGTAGGGTTTTCTAGGGCTGTCTTAAAAGGCTTATACTGAGAGGTTCTCAAAAGGTTTAATATGTCTACTTGTTCAGCTGGTGATGTACCAATCAGAAAAGGAGATAGAGCGAACAAGCAGCTAGGGCTACAACAGGGTTGGTTTGGGTTGGGCTTTATAGAACCCTAGCCTAACCCTGAGTCCCCTTAGTTGGGCCAAAGCACAACCCGACCCTGACTCAGGGCCTTAAAAATCCAACCCTGACCCGCTCTCAGGGTCGGGCCAGGCTGACCCTGATTGGCCCTGATCATGGGGAGGGGGAAGGAAATGCATGGGCTGGAATGGGCCAGAGAGAAAATTATCAATTTTATGTAAAATAACACTCTAATAAAATATATTATATAACTTATTATCTTCATATATAATATATTATTTAACAAATGTGGGTGATGTTTAAAGTTTATAATATATATATATATATATATATATTATCAATATATATTTTATAGTATAACTTCAAATAGGGTCAGGCTAAGCTGGCCAGGCTTAGCTAGAGGCCTCAACCCTGGCCCGACCCAACCAGGACTCAGGGCCAGAGACTTCCAGCTATGACCTGCCCTCAGGGCCAAATATCTTGGCCTAGATCTTGTTGGGGCTCAGGGTGGGCTAGGCGGGTTTGGGTCGATAGGGCTAAACTTGCACCCCTACAAGCAGCAGTGCTCTAGAATTGATATTGAGAGGAGTTCTGTGGCTGACAAGTCCTATGCTTCTGTAGTAGAGAGTCTAACGTGTGCACATGTTCATACTCACCCGGACATAGCTTTTGCAGTCAGTGTTTTAGGGTGTTTCTAGTATAGTCCTGGGTTAGCACATTGGGTATGAGACTAAAGGGTCATTCAATGGAATTATTTATTTTGATTGCTGAGTATAAACTATTTTAGAGAAGACATAAATATTTCATTCTACAGCTCCTTATCTTCAAGATGAAGAAGCATCTACCCTACTTCCAATATCAACCGTAGAAATCTTAAGCAGGGGACCCACAATCCTGAGGAGCAAAGCAAAGAGCACCAGTTTCTCCTCATGTTCTATCTCCCAACTCAAAATCATTGGAGAATTTATGTTGCATTTGCTGAAAAGCTCCAATCACTATAATGGGGTCTGATCTAAGTAGAACACAAATATAATTTCTCCCTGCCAAAAATATATCAGTGGGTTGCAAAACAAGGTCAGCTCCTCTGAAATGGAATGACATAGTTGGATACCTATCAAAACCAGACAGATTAGGGAAATATAGATCAAATGTTGGCAAATCTCTTGGTCTACTTCCACTATCGTATGGTTGAATATGAAACTGTGCGAAATACTGAACAAAGCCAATTCTCACACAAGCATTAACATTAGGAAGAAGTACAGTTATCGGACATCCTGAATCTATGGCAGACCCCCAGAGAATGATCCCTGTAGTCTAAGATGAATGTTTTGGATACTAATATCCTGCAAGTCCAAATAATATAGTGCTTCATTTGATCCTCTCAGCAATGGTGTTGATAGCACCTTTGGTCCTACCATCTTTGCACCTCCAATATATAACTGAGAATTGGTGTGTTCAGAGTTTAATAGGCAATAAGAAAAGCATTTTTTGTCTACTTGGTTCAGGAAGGGAAGAATCCTAGAGCCTCTAAACCCTAAGCCCAAAATCCCACCAATTTTATTCGGTTGTTGAAATTCATACTGGTAGCTCTTAAAGCTACAACCCAAGAATAAATTTTTGTAAGATTCTGTACCTCTAAAATCAGAAGGGAAGGTTAAGGTCTCTCTTACAATGGCTCTTGCTATTGAGGCCAGAGGGTCCTCCCTATAACTTACTTTGAACCCACAAAATGATCGAAAACAATCCTGGTTTGAAGTTGGACAGGTTGGGCCACCACAAGGAATAGGCTTGTAACTCTGAGATCTTCTGTATGGGAAATTAGGTTGTTGTAGGAGAAAGCAAGGATCGCAACCTTCACATTGAACCCATGTTAAATAACATCAAGTGTCAATCATCAACCAATAAGGCATCGCCTTTTGGCCAGGAAAAGGTGGAAATGAACCTATACCCACCTGGGCTACAAAGTAAAAACTAGTGTATTGCACTGTTGCCACTATGTCGTCAACCTCACTGCTACCATTCCAGTTTCGTTCTCTCATCATTAAGAATAGATGATGCAAATGAGTGTTTGTGTCACACCCCTATCCCAATAAAGGATAAAATACTATAAATGGGGTATGATAGGATGCTTACCAACATCCTAACCACTACCAGGATCTCGATGCAGTGGCCAATGCACAGTCTTACACTAATATTAAATCACAATAATATTAGAACGCCGAAAGTAAAAGAATATTTCATTCCCAACAGGATCAGAAATGAGCGGAAACGTTACAAATATAAAAGGTTCAAGTCTACTTGATAGATAGTTTAATACTTTACATTTCAACCCAAAATGATTATCTAAAACTAAAATAGTAGGAATACTACTAAATATTTACAATGCTCATAATAAACGAAATAAAAAGATATAATTGTGCCCCAATGGCACAGTCCATGAGTGTACGCTATCATCAAGGTCCAATGTCACGGGCTCCAATCAAAAGGATCACCATCATAGATCACCTGCATATAGCTAAAAAGGGGTTGCGCAACGGGGTCAGCTACACCAGCTAGTGAAAGAGCAAAGGGGAGTGCACATACACCACACAAACAGTTTCAATATCAGAATGATGCATGTTAATGTTAGATTCATTTTTTACCTTGCACACAAATTCTATTAGTCAAGTGTATGCTACTGTGATAACTCGGGAGACACTGAGGGTTACTTATCCTATCGCCCCAGTGAAACCTTAATTATCATGAGGGGACCTATGCCGGTAGAAGCCATCATGACCACCCAGTGGCAGACCCCGATAGCCATCACTGCCCCTGACCTGGCTTCTCCCACCTCCACAGCCATCAGGTGCTCAGACTTTCCAACGTATAAACCCCTGTTGGTAAGGGTCATAGCATAAGGGAACATAAAACCTAGCCACAGATATACTACATTCAAATTCTATCATCCCGATAGGTATTCCTGGTGCATCAACGTTCCATTCCATCTAGTACTCGGATACCAGCATGACACGGTGCATACAGACCAAGATGGCAAGCAATGAATATCAATAATAATAATTTTGGGGTTCCGACACCATAACCCAATATAACAAAGTAAAGCAACATGTCCACAAATCATTAGTTCATATCCAACATAATTTATATGCAAGAATGCAACATGTTAAGAATGAATGCAGCATAAACACAATTATATGATCTATATAATAATATATAGAAATATCTATATATAACAAACCCAAACATCACCCAAAACCCACTCACAGTTCACTTGCTTGTTGTTCGGTGTGTTTGATAAGATTTGCCTTGGTGCACTCACTCTTGTACTGGTTAGGTAACCTAGGGATGTGTGAGAATAATGTTAGAAGTGTATAGGTGGGTCCCATGAAGGGTCCTAACAATTTAATTTAAGTTTGGGTCAAGACAGCAGGGGCGGATGAAGGAATGGAGTCAGCCAGGTGAGTCCGATCGTTCCCCCACTGCCATTCTTTTGAAGTCTGTGAAGATCCTCACCTCCAACCCTTCATCCATAGAACCCTAGAGGTCTTAGGGTTAGGGAGGTGAGTCCAATCCTTCATTGGAGGTCCAAAATACATAGTCCTTTATAGGACTATAGGAGAGACAAGAGATTGGATCCATCTCCAAGTTTTCTTCCCAAACCTAAACTAGGTTTTCAATGCTTGAACAACATTCAGGTTGTCAAAACCATAAATGCATTAAGGGAAGGGAATATAGGTTTCAAAGAGAGTATTCAATAGAGTTTGTTGGATTTCCATGAGAACCCCCAAGTGTTACAGACAAGTAACTATAAACATGAAATCCTTAAGTCAGTCTGATTCCCAACCATCTTCTTGAGATCCAATAGCCTCAAGAGCTAGGGGAGGGTGTCCTAAACCTTCCTAAGGGCATACTGTCTCATATCATTCATTGGTCTTGGGAGATCCCATGGATTGGTCTCTCCTTTGGATTTTCCATTCCTAGGTTGAGGTCACAAGTCCCTTAGGACAGCAAGGAGGTTTTGTGGGCATCAAGGGTAGACCTTAATAGGTCCATTAATACATTTAGGGGGCATTTTAGGTGGTAATTAACCCCCAATAAGGTTTACTAAGTCTTACACAAGCAGCCACAATGTGGGCAAGGTCACCGGACTAAAGTCATGTTCTAGAGTTGCTGTCAAAACACATTATCTGGGTTTGGGCCCACTTTTGAGAGTCTTTTATTTGGATTGGGCCCATAGTTCCTCATATAAAATATATCCCTTTGAGTCTATTTTACAACGCAACTTGAATCATGTCGATACGATATGTATATACAAAGTTACGGCCAAAACACTGAACAGTGGTCATGCTGTAAAACTGCTGGCGGATCCACAAACGGATTCTGCTTGTGTGAGTCCGCCTGTGCATCCGGTCAAACCCTGAAACACACCCAAGACACACCCGAGTGGGTGCATCCACGGGCGGATGGGTTTTTCAAGTCCGAATCTCATCCAAATTGATCCCCAATGCCTCTAATGGCTTCAAGGGCTTGTAGGGATGACTTCCAAGGTTCATTAAGGTACCAAATGTCCTAATGGCATAATGCATGAGACCATCTGTGGTCTATATCCAATCCCTCAATACAAACTTGGGTTTTTAGATGAAATCCATAGGCTTCCATGGCTTGGGTTGGATGGCACTTCAAAGAGAGGTGCAAGGGTATGCAAAGGCATCCCAAAGGGGATAAAATAATCTCCCCAACAAGAGCATTGGGTCCCAAGTGGAACCCAAGCCAAAACCCAACTTCAAATCCAAAAACCTAAACTAAAATTAGAGAAATAGAGAGGGATAGTTGGCTTACCTTCAATGGAGGCAACAAGCATAAGGCTAGGTGAGACTTCTTCAACCCCTTCCTTCTACTTCTCCTTCTTGTCCTCTTCTTCTTCCTTTCCCTTTCTTTTCTTCTTCTCGTTCTTCCTTTCTTTCCTTTCCTTTTCTTCTTTCCTTCTCCAGACAGCAAGAGGGGAGGGACGAGATGAGGTGTAGGAGGAGAGGGCAACAGCCTTCTCTCTTCTCCCTTCCCTTCTCTTCTTCTTCTTCTTCCTCTCTTCTACGATTTCAGCAATTTGGGAGAAATGAGAAAGCTTAAGAGGTTTCTCCCTATTTACCCTCTTAAGGCTAAAATAAACAAAATATAAACTCCCTAAACTACCCTTGTCTTTATTCCCTTTTTCCTTCAATAGCCCATGGTCCAACTATTGGGCTAAGGTTAAACCATGGTTCTTGAACCAACCCAACATCTCAAACCCAAAAAGATCCCATTGGCTATAAGACCAAATGGGCCTTAGGGCCTGTTTGCCTAGGTCCTTACATCCCAAAACTCATTTAAAATCATACCTGGGCTTTGTGGGCCCGCATACAAGGTTCAAAAATACAAAAGAAGGTAAGAGTGGGGATCCATCTAGTCCAAGGGTCTAAGTATGGTGTCAGGGACATGGAGGTGTGGGTCCCACAAGAAAATAAATCAAAAAGGCAGATGACAGCACGGGCAGATTAACAATCGGATTCACCAGCAGTGGATCCGATCATGACTCTAGTGCTGCTGTCAGAGCCCAAACTTCAAGAAAAGTTGCGGGGCTTTGGCCGACACTTCCAAAACTTCGAGGGGATTCTTATTATAGTATTTTGAGTCCAAGGGTATCAGTGTTGACCATAGCCATAGGGCATTATCCTTAGTAAAGGTCTAAACTGTCCCGGGGTATTAGGGAATATTTTGGGTGCGGGTGTAACAGTTTATGCCCTAAATAAATATATCAATCTTCTCCATATCTATTATGTTCCCTGAATAGAAAGGTGATTGGGGTGAGAATGGGCGAATAATACTTAGAGTGATAGGCTTGGGACCTTCAACAGCTGCATATAGTAGCAAAGCACTTGACAGTAGAGAAATTAGAGATAACAAAGTCTCCCTGAAAGCCATTGAAACTATTCGATGATAAGGAATGGAATGTCACCACTCTGGCTGAGGACATGAGATTTATAATTGAGAATTGCTACTAAAGCTGAGGTTAAAGGAGTAACCACATATCCTAAATTAAATGGGAAACTAGGCAAGTAAATGTATTCTTACCAAAAAAAGCGACAAGTAAATGTATAACTGAAGAATGTGACAGGAAACGTCTTAAGTCGACGCAAAAAATGGAAAGTCTTTAATGTGAACAATAAACCCAGTCAGTCTAAGAAATGTTTTTATAATTTGCAGGTAACTGCCAGAATGTGTATCAGAGAAAAAGTGAGAAAATTTATTATGGACAAAAGTCTCTGTAGAAGAGTGTACCGCCTATGCCTAGACACTGAGGGGGAAAAATGATCACCCCGCCCCCATGAAAGGCCAAAAGCCCACCCCATGATACTAACATACACTCATTGGCTCACGCTCGCATTAGGACCACATTTCCCCGTAGAGAACCTTGACCCATTTATTATAAATTAAGAAAACAGAGTCGAATCTAATTATGCTATGTGCCCAATGGGACTCGATCTATTATATGGGTGATAGATTGGACCAACCTAGTATGGGAGGTTAAAGGTTTCGATTTAACGTATTCCATTAGCTCTGGAGCTTTTGGCATATCGGTCATGTACTTAACATTTGGTATCAAAGTGGAGCACCATGTCACAGGTTAGAGTTGCAAAAAGGGTTACCTAGGAGAGGGTCAAGTATTCAACACATCAGTTCATAGATATTTAGTCTATACAATTAGTCATTGAAGATTTCATTTTTGTTATTTAGGAAAAAGGGAAATTTCATTAGTAAGAGGCCAAACCAGTTTGTGTAATTCCAATTTTCAATCTTAGATATATAGAATTTATACCATTAATAATTTTTTTTGGTAAGATATCATTAATGATTGACGGTTTCATCAATGTTTTTTAGGCAAAAGGAGAAGGTCATTACTATTAAGAAGTCAGACCAATCTAATTAATTCCTATTTCCAATCAAGTTGACCTCATTGGGGAAACTATATATCATTTTTTTCTTCTTTTTTTGGTCTATATATTTAGGTTGCCCCATGGGACTTTGACTACAAATACTAGAGAGTGACCATGTGAAAATGGGCAGAGAAGTGGGGAAGAGGGAAGTCGTTTTCTTAAGGCACATGGTGAAGACATGATGGTCGAACCAAAGACCTCTTAGGAGACTACACTATTGGTAAGGCACCGATCAACTACTCCAGTAGTTGTCTTCTACTATATAGTCCAACAGTCTCACAAAAACTACATATTTGGACGAAACTCAATTTTTAAGATAAGAAAATTATATATATATATTTTTTTTTGGCGAAAAGATCATTTGTATTGAAAAAAAAAAAGTGTACAAAAATAACTAGCAAAGCGCCAAACATCCCACTCTCTAACACCGGGTAGTGTGACTAGGATACTCCGTATCCCCTACCAACACCAGGATCTATCCTTGCAATACCAAGTTCATCAACCTAGTAATGTGTTCATAATCAGAGTAGAAGTGGAAGTAATATAACATAATCATAATATCAGAGTGCGGAATCTAGAAGAATGATATCATATAAGTAAGTCGCATCTTATTAACATCACAAGTTTATCAAAATCATACTGAATATATACACCAATCTATCATAATCAAAGAACACTATTGTATTTAATTACAGCCCAACTGTTAAAATAAAGTTTAATGTTCAAATGGGCCTCAAGCCCCAACACTACTGTGCCCCATAGGCACAAGCCTCACAAGTGCAGTCGGGTCCGTGCTCCAACTTGCTGGGAGCAACCCAAATATCAAATCCGTCATCATACTAATATGCTGGGTCAACCTCAACTAGGTCCACAAGACCTGCTTCCACATCTCAAAAGAGAGGACCCTCAAGGGATGAGCTTCACTAAACCTAGTGAGCAATTAGATCAAGCAAGCAAGCAGAAGTAAGTATACATGATGCTCAGTACATATATTGCATGAATTCCTTTGTTGATTTTCCACCTAACATTGCAACTAAGTCTTGTTCTAGTACTACTATAACCCATAGGTAGCATCCCGGGCCCCGGTGCCATAAAATGGATGACAGTCCGACTATGACAAACTCGAGTTACTATAGAAGCCTGCGGTACTGGACTCTTCCATGAGATTGTCCGCAAACCCCCAATACAAACCATGTCCTAGTATTCAATCTGAAATATGGTCGGCACCTAAACTTCTCAGTGGGCCATGCCCATGGGCTTGCCGACACCTAAACCCCTATCGATAAGGGTCGTAGTACTGGGCACATCACATCCTAACCAACATACAACTATTGCATGAGAGTGGTATGCATATGCGTAGGCTAGAGGTCGAATCCATAGTGCCAAAATAACGGTCGGCCTGGCTATCCTCTCACCTTCTCTAGGTTACTCATACACATGCAAGAGTACGACGACTGTGATACCGAAATAATGGCTGGCCAGTCACAGACCCATTTCCATCCTAATGCAGCAGTTATCTCTAATGCAAGTTACTTCTACATGAGCAACAAGTAAATACCACAGGGCGATCCCAAGTCCGGTGCCCACTGATGGCAGTTGGACTCCATCATTCACTTTCACCTCACAACCTTCATACACATTCATCTCATCACATAACCATTATATAATTACACTCACATTCATGTCTTAACATATAACCCTTATCCATAATGAATATTGTAGGAATAGTCATGGGATCATCTTCGGTTTATAAGCATTAGAAAATCTGGGTCACCCCATGGTTGCCCATGTTACCCTAAGGGTAACCCCATGGCTGCCCATAGGAACCCTATTGTAACCCTATTAGTGTTACATCCTTAACCAAACCTATACTAATTTAAACTTGTGTGTAGGGGCGGAGCTCTATTATGTTGGGGACCTCTGGAACATCACCATGAAACCAACCTATAGGGTCTTCAATATGTCGGATGGTGAACCTACTGAGGAGAAGTTCCTCGATAGGATTCAAGGAAGGTTCATCAACGATTCCACACATGTCAACCTTCCCCCGGAACTACCCTCCTTGGAGGAATGAAGGTTTGTTCATTTTACATTATTATATTTTCAATTATGCCCATAGGAAATTGGGTGTGCCAACCCTCTTGTTTGATGTCTGTTATTACCCACCTCGCTTGTTTGGACCCATTCAAGAGGCCCTAACCCTGTAGGACCTTTAAGTTATCATTTGGGGTTAGCGGCTCTTACAGTAAGATATCTAGCGGATGATGTATGAGCCGCCAGATGTCGGAATGCTGCTCTGTGAAGCTAAGACCAGCTTGGTTCGACCATGCCTTAGCCTAGGGCTTAGCCAATGCCTATTTTAGGCTATTTGGGACCCAAATGACTCAACTAGATCCTAAACCCATAAACCTATGGTTTATTTGCGTTACACCATGTACCAAACCCATTTTAGACCTTAAACCATTCCCAAACCAAACAAGGCTTAAGCCACTTAGCTAAACCCAGCTAAAACCCTACTCTCTCTTCATTTCTCTCATTTCACTGCACCAAGAAGAGGGAAAAATGTGGAGAGCAAGAAAGGAAGAGAGAGGGTACTAGAAGAAAGAAGGCAGAGAGAAGAAGGGAGGTTCCACCTCCATTGAAGACCCATTGGAGCTCACCTTGCCCTCCTAGCTGACTGCCTCCTTCCTTGGCTCTTGGAGCTTGTGGGAATAACTATTTAGAGCTCCATTTCAGCCATTAAAGGTTTCCACTTGGCTGTTCTAGCTCACTACTTGGTAAACCCTCCAACCTTAGTGATTTCCTAGATAGTACATGTTTAGATTTCATTAGAATCTATTCAATCTTGCATCTAATCTTAGGGCTTTTCGTACTTGATAATATATCTGTCTAATTGCATGCCTACTACATCAATTGGAACCCTAGGTTGGGCTATTCTCAGTCCTATGGCTATAGTGCCATGAAAGCCCTATTATGGAACTCCATTTTCATGGATTTTGGTGTTTGGGTCGAGTCTTGCTTGGTGGATCCTAATTGGATTAAAACCAAGGGTAGGATAGCTTAATTGGAGACCCTTAGTATCCTCACACTAACCCCTGATGGCTGCTTGGCCATTGACCAAAGTTTAGCAGCAATCCATGCCAAATATTGAGTTCTCGGACTCTGGCAGACGATGCAGCAAGCAGCTGATGCATGAGCCACCTAGTGCAAATGCTGCTATTTTGGGGTTTGAACCCTAGACCTCTGACCAGACCTCTTCTCACTTGTTGTACACCTGTGTATTGTCATGTTAGGCTAGTATACATGTATGGGAGGAGCGTGCACTGTGCGTGGTGAGCACATTTATGTGTGAAATCTTAGGGCCATAAAGCATACATTTTTATACTTGGAACGGAGCTACTTGAGATTTTTGTTTGTGTTTTCAGGTTTTAGGTGAATTCTTGTGAAAATGGAGCAAATGATACTAAGGAGCCATTTTTAAGCTGTTTAGTGGTGTTTGGCAGTAGCCGAAAGCGCCCAAGAGTCGAGAAAATCAAGTTTGGATTGAGCATTGAAAGAATCATGCCAAGTAGTCAAATTTGAATGTGAATATAGTGGGCCCCTTAGCATAATTTTGAGGTGTCAATAGTATGGATGTGTAGCCCGTCAAGTCAGCTTCGCAATAGTTCAAATGGCATTTGATTCAGAGTTGAAACGAAGAAGTTACGACCGTTTCCATAATGACATGCGAAAATGGCATGCAACTGTTTTTGTTTTTTATGATAGGGGTTTGTTTGTAATTATAAAAAATAGGTCGGGGACAAAGTAAAGCATAAGTTCAAATTTGCGGGGCCATATAGCAATTATCAGAAGTTATCTTAAAATTCAAGTAGCCGCCGATCCGAAGGCTGATATCAAGTCCGATTCTTAGAGGCAGATTTGATGGCCCAGAATGGTGTCATGGCGCAGTAGTTCCGCGTACGTGCCTATATCGTGATAAATCTATAATTGACCTTTCTGTTAGCCGAAAGATTCCATTTGGAAGGCTCTGGAGCAGTCCAACTTTAACTTGAGATATCTTGGGCTCCCGAATTCCAAATTGGACGAAATTTGGGTCTAGTTTTGTTGATTTTTAGCAAGGAACGCAACAGTGAGGCCTATATAAGCACCCTAGCTCAAAGATTGGAGATAAATTTATTCACATTACTTGGAGAAGACACCTACAAGAAAAAGGAAACACAAGAGTCAAATTGGAAAGCTCTCTTTTTAGAAAATAGCAAGTGTATTGAGCTAGGAACTTGTATTTTTTACTTTCCATTTTTTTTTCTTTTTCTTGGAAACTAAGCTTTGATGTAAAAGGAAGGTGGGGCCCACTCAAAATCATGGAGATCCTCCCTCCTTCTCTCTCTCTTCCCCTCTCTGCCTTCTCCTTTCCCTATAAATACATAGGGGGTTGGGGCTATTTAGAGTGTTCATTGCTATCAAAATTTTTAGTCTTTTTCTTACTTTTGGCTTCTAGTTTTCCAACTTTGCTTTTCTGAATTGTTATGCCAATGGTTGTAATTTCTTTTATGCAATTTTAATTCAAGGATTGTTCTTCAATTTTGGTTGTAAGCTCTTCAATCTCTAGGTGTAGTTATTGTTTCAAGACTTCTAGTTCTAGGTTTCTAGTTCTTATGAGGGGAATTTAGAGATTTGGAGAAGGAAGGTATGTAAGTTAATTCAAGCAAAGTAGGCTTCATCAACAACATTCATCCAATGCTCATTCAATACATTCAATTGCAAGTTTGGTAGAAGGGAGTAATCAATCTTAATTTTCTTTCTTTCTTTCATTCTCGTCCTCTTTATTTCTTCCACTCTCACTCTCATTCTCTTTACTTTAAGTACTTCTGTTGGGATTTTGTGTTTTTTTTTTATATACTCTCATCCTCATGTCTTATGTTAGATTCTTATTTTGATAATTTTTATTTTGATTTTCAGATTTGGTAGATGCGAATTCAAGTTTGGTAGAGGAAGCCTTATCAAGTTCAGTCCAGTTCAAGCAATTTTTGGGTTTTATCTCTTTGCTCTTGGATTTATGTTCTTTGTGTGGATGTGGTACTTTTAATCCGTCAATCTCATAATCCACGTTAGTTTTTGATAGGTTAGATGATGAATGGTTAGGCCTTTGGAATCGTTAGATGCATGTGTTAGGACTGTTAGTTAGTTTAATCATCTTAATTTGGTTCACTTCACGTTACTTTAAATGAGTAAGATAGAGTGGCTTGTGTCCTTGTGTTCGACCTATAGCTACAATTGACCTGTACGCTTGTGGTAATATTTCTTGAGAAACAAGTTTTTGGCGCCGTTGCCGGGGAGATAATTGTCCACTTTATTTTTCTTATTTTTAAGTAAATTGAAGTTCTTTATTTTCTTTTTCTTTTTCTTTTTTTCTTTAAAAAACAAAAAGAAGAGAAAACCTCATCTTGTTTCTCTTATGTTTCAAAGAATGTGTGCTCAATCCAAAATTTCTCATATGCCCAAACCTAGCCAATCTTGGTGTACCTCATAGGATTTCATCACCTATGACGATGCCCCTTGATTCATTTGGGTGGTTTGGATTGGCATGTGAGCTATTTTTGGAGGTGACCAACTTTGATAACAGGAAAGCAACATAATGAGTGCTTTTGTTTGAAAACAATAACGTATAGTCTTCCATTCTACATCCGAATCCACTTGGAGTCGTACGTCGGTGGCTAGTGAAGACTATATGGATTCCCTTGCTGTCATCCTATATGACAACCTTACAGCTTTGGAACCATCATTTTAACCTTTGAGGGGCAGATGCACCGACTATCTTTAGTCCCCTCGTGTTTTTAGTGTTTTTTTTTCTTTCTAGTCTTTTTATTTTTCTTTATAATTAAAAAAATAAAAAAAAGGGGAGACTTCTTATCTATTTAGGTGGCTAAAGTATGGACTCGTGACTCAACCAACCGTCTTAGTAGAATACAACCTTCTCCACCATCTTTGACCATGGTTGACCAACCTCAGCCTAGGACTCTTAAGGATATGTTCTACCCTACCAGGGCTGTACAGCCTTCCTGCATCAGTCTACCAGTCGCTACAGGAAATAATTATGAACTCAAGACTAACTTCATTAGTATGTTGTCCCATTTCCATGGGATGGCCAATGAAGATGCCTATCTCTTCCTTAGGGAATTTGAGGAGGTTTGTGTTCTGATTAAAGTCTAAAATTTATCTGATGATGCAGTTAGACTTCGGTTCATAACCTTTGCTCTGTAGGACCATGCCAAAAAGTGGCTCTATGGACTGCCGACTAATTTCATTACTACATGGGATCTGTTGCATCAAGAATTGTGCCGGACGACCTGCTCCTGCACTACAAAGTTAGCAAGAGAGGGTCGGGCCGGGCCTGTGTCTCCACTCCGATGCCAAAAGTTAGATCTCTTAGCAACATATATGAATAATTGAAATCAGATAAGCGTGGAAGGTGTTTACCCTATTATTTATAGGTGATGGTGCGCAGAATCATGCCCTAATAGGAAAGTAGAGCCCTAGGCGTGGAGTGAGAGATTTTAGGAGTGATCTTGGGGATAGCGTTGATCCCTTGATCCCCTTGTACCATATTAGGCACCATATGGGCGATAATCTCAGGCCATGGTAGTTCATGGCAGGATTTGCGTTAACAGAGTGTAGTGCTCAAGTCGTCCCCTCCCACTATGGGGTGGTCCAGGCTCTGGGTCAGGTTGTCCTCATAAGGGGGTCAGTTTGGAGACCCCTCGTTATGGCATGAGGACTGGCCTCGTACGTGCGTCCTTTGAGGTCTGGTGTGCACCTAGACCTTGCTCCTTATGAATCTGGTCAGCTCGTGCTTTCCCTATGCAACTTCAGCTCGTCCATGATATATGTGTCGGTCTCTCATTGGCGGCTAACGTCTCTTAACATATCACGAGCCCCCAACTCCTCTGGGCGTTCTCGCACAGGGGAGTCGAATCAATTTTTGGTTTTAATGCTTGTCTTCACCCGTGGGGATGTGACGGTTGGCAGTTGAGAGTGGACTTGACATTCTATCTGCTGATCGATGCGTGGCAGGAGTTATAATGGCGCCTCGAGTAAGGCTACCGTCGCTCGAGCCTGATGGAGTTTGATGTTCCACATGTTATATGACTTGTGGCTTTGGGTATTATGATGTCTAGGTCTGATCTACGATTGCTTGATCTCTGTCGCATCTGGTCTTCCACTTGTTAGCTGACGCATGGCGTGGGCTTTTATGATGCCTCGAGTATGTTCAACCATTGCTCGTTCCTGTCCCTCTGATGGTTTCTTATTCTGAAAGTTGGATCTTGGCGAATGCTCTTCTTCCCTTGGATATAAATTTGGGATTTCTGTTCTTCCTTCCTCTCTATTACTGCTTCGAGTTTTCTGCGTTCATCTTCTTCTTACGATTTTGTCTCATTGCCCTTTTGCTTCTCTACTCATGCTTGAGTTGGCATTTTTATCCTTGTAGCAGGCTCTGCTCCTCCTGTTCGTGCTGCATTTCTCGTTCGGGTGCCCTTCGCGGTCTCAGTAAGTTTTCTGCATCTATATCTTCGTCTTCTTCTCGGTCGGAGCCCAGTGGGGACTCCGATGATGTTCCTGGTATAAGTAGGGGCTCTGACCCTTTGGTGAGTTCTGAGAGGACTCACGACGACCAACCTATCCTTTTTGGGTCTAAGCATTTTGCTGCCCAGTACGGCCATTTGGCCAGGTCTTCTTCTGTTCCTCCAAGTGGGAGTATTCCAGCCCTTGCCCAAGCTTTAGAGGAGCAGGCTGATGACGGTAGTGAGTCTTACGAGAGTGTCCTAACTGAGAAGTCTCTGACTACCCTGAGGACCAGTTCGGGTTCCCCAAAGAAGTGCGTGCCTAGGCCCCAAAACCAGAGGATAGGGTGAATGCTCTGTGCGAACGAGATGACCAATTCTTTTGCTTTGGCTAGGTATGCCGCCATCCGATTGTCCTTTGCTTTGTAATCACCGTTCATCTGGTTCACAACCAGCTGAGAGTCACTTTTCATCACTAGTCTCTTGACCTGGATTGCCTTGGTTATTTTTAGTCCTGCTATCAACGCTTCGTACTCGGCTTCGTTATTGGATGCTGGGAATCCAAAACATAGCACAAACTATATTTTGAACCCTTCTGGACTCGTTAGTATGAGTCTTGCTCTGCTGCCTCTTGAGTTACTCGAGCCATCCACGAACATGGTCCAGGACGGTTCAAACTTGATCTCTTCCTCAGTTCGTTCCACCGGGTCTAGCTCGGTCTCACCTTGTGTACACTCGAGCACAAAATCGGCCAGGACTTGGCCTTTTATGGCTGTCCAAGGCTTATACTCGATCTAATACTCGCTCAGCTCTACTGCCCAGGCTACAAGTCTCCTTGACACATCTGGCTTGTGTAGTACCTTTTTCAAGGGCTGGTCTATCATTACTGAGATGGGGTAGGCCTGGAAGTAGGGTCTTAGCTTTCTCGCTGCTTTGACTAGTGCAAACACGAGCTTCTCGATCTTTGGGTAGTGACTTTCTACTTCCGATAGGACATGGCTAACGTAGTAGACCGGTTTTTATGACCCATTCTCCTCCTTTACTAAGGTCGTGCTCACCGCCACGGGCGACGTTGCTAGTTACATTAATAGCTCACCTTTTGGGTCAGGTCGTGCCAATAGGGGTAGGTTTGCCAAATATGCCTTCAAGTCTTCAAACACCCTCTGGCAGTCTTCAGTCCAGGTGAAGTCTTTGACCTCCCTCATATTTTTTAGTGTTTTAAAGAAGGGTAGGCACTTATCTCCAGATCACGATATGAATCTGACTAGGACTGCTATTCATCCCTTCAATCTCTGTACTTCACAGATCGTCCTTGGTGGGCTCATCTCCTGTATGGCTCGTATCTTGGTGGGGTTGGCCTCGATCCACCCTTGGGACACCATGTACCCAAGGAACTTACCTGAGCTTATTCCAAAGTCGCACTTTGATGGGTTCAGCTTCATTTGGTGGGCGTGTAGTACTTGAAATACTTCTTCCAGTTCGGCTAGGTGGTCTTCAGCCCATATACTCTTTACTAACATATCATCTACGTACACCTCCATATTTCTGCCGATCTGGGCTTTGATCATTCTGTTGACCGTTCTCTGGTAGGTTGCCCCTACATTCTTCAAGCTAAAGGGCATGATCGGATAGCAAAAATTCTCCTGGTCTAACCAGAATGTCATGTACTCCTCGTCCCTTTCTTTCATCAGGATTTGATTATATCCTAAGTATGCGTCCATGAAACTTAGCCTTTCATGACCCGCCATCACGTCTATCAGGAGGTATATCCTAGGGAGAGGATACTCATCTTTGGGGCAGGCTTTGTTGAGGTCGGTGTAGTCTACACACATCCTCCACTTTCCATTTGGCTTCGGTACCATCACCACATTGGCTAGCCAGGTTGGAAACTGCTCTTCTCGGATGAAGCTCGATACTCTTAACCTCTCTATCTCTTCTTTCATCATGGCCTGTCACTCTAGGGCAAAGCTTCTTCTTTTTTGTTGGATCGACTTTCTGGTAGGGTCCACGTGCAGGGCATGCTTCGCTATGTGGTGCAGGATGCCTGGCATGTCGATGGTCATCCAGGCGAATACATCAGCATTCTCCCAAAGGAAAGACCTGAGCTCTCTCGCTTCTTCTTCCTTTAGCAGGGCCCTAATTTTCACGGTCTTTGTGGGGTCCTTGTCATCGATTGGAATCTCGACGAGTTCCTCGATCGGCTCGCCCCACTGATAGTGCTGGTCCGTCTCATGGTTGTCGTTGACTTCAACTGTGAAGGCCGTTCCTCAGCAGTTACCTTTAATCTACTTCAGGAAGGTAGCATGGCATTCCCGTGCCTTTTTCTACTCGGTCTGGCACTCTCCTATGCCATTTAGGGTAGAGGATTTGACCTTTAGATGCTTGGTGGAGATCATGACCCCCAACTCGTTCAAGCTCGGCCTCCCTAGTATGACATTGTAAGCTGTCACGACCCGAACTACCATAAAGTTGACCTTTATGGTTTTTTGGTATGGGGCAGTCCCCACTGTCATTAGGAGTTCGACCGACCCCTCGATCGGGGCAGGTGCTCTTGAGAACCCATAAAAGGGTGCGATCTTGGGCTTCAGTGTACCTGGCTTGAACCCGAACTGCAGGTAGGCATCTATGATAGCATATCTACCGATGCCTCAGTGTCCACCAATATCCTGTGTAGCGGTCTGTTGGCTATAACTGCCTGAGCCATGACAGCATCGTCGTATGGCTAGCTTAGCCCTTCAAGGTCTTCATCTGAGAAGGTAATTGTTGGCTCGGTTCGTACTTTCTTTTTAGGTACTTTTGTTACTACCATGAACCGTGCTTTGGATTTTGCCTTTTGGGATGACTCCTTTCCCGGGCGTCCTAGAATGGTGAGGATAGTTGGGTCATTGGAGGTGTTGGCCTCGGTGCCGGTTCCTCGGTTATCTCTTCGATCATCTCACCGATCGTCCCGATAATTTTGCTCATCTCTTCCTCGGGGTCAGTCGTCCTTAAGGTTGCCCTCTGCACCATCTCGGCCTCTGGGATTATCTTTTCTGTCCTCCTTGATATATCACCATAGGTGCCCCTTCTGGATCACATCCTCGATCTCTCTCTTCAGCTGCCAACAGTCTTTAGTGTTATGACCGACGTCTCGATGGAACTTACAATATTTCTTCTTATTTCTTTCTTCAGGCTTCGAGAACATTGGTCTGGGCCACTACAGCAGGCCCGGATCATAGACCTCCATCAGGATCTTAGTCTTGGTGGTATTCAAAGGTGTGTAGTCTGGGCTCTGATCTCAGTCTGAGTACCGATCCAACCTCGGCTTCTTGGTATCTTTCTTTTTTCTTCTTTCTCGTTCGTCCTCTTTTTCTCTACCGCTTTGGGGTCAGCTGTTCTTCATGCCTTCATGATGTCAAACATGTTGGCGTACTGATATCACTAATCAAGCAGTTGGGACATGGTGGTGACCAATTCGAGGGTGAGCGATTTCACCAGGTTATGATTGGTTACCCCATTGTGCAGAGCATTAAAGGACATGCCATCATCTAGGTCCTTGATCTCCAGGGCTTCTCCATTAAAGCGAGTGACATAGTCTCGTATGGACTCATTGGGCCACTGCTTCACTGCTAACAAGTTCACGGCCGTGTTCTTTTACTTTACACTGCTTTGGAAGTGGCTCACGAATGCTCTGGCCAGCTCCGTGAAACTTCTTATGGAGTTGGGCTTTAGCTTGGCGAACCAAAGCGCTGCTGGTCCCTTCAGGGAGGTTGGGAAAGAGCGACATGACACGACGTCTGACCCACTGTATACCATCATCATCATGTTAAAGTAACTAATATGATTGTTGGGATCGGTCTTCCTGTCATAAGCCTCAAAGAAAGGTGGTTTGAAACATCGGGGGAGCTCGGCCCTCATTATCTCGATCGTGAAGGGGTGTTGGCTAGGCTGAAATTCTCTTCAGGGGTGCCCCCCTTTTCCAGGGCTTCCAACTTGGTGTTGATCTCCCTGAGTTTATGGTCAAGCTCGCTTTCCATTACCTGATTTTCTATCGGCTAGACTCATCCATTGCGCCCATTTACTTCTTATCGGTTCTCTTGCCTGACCAACCTTTGGAGACTGATTCGTGTAGTGCACGTGTCTAAATTCTTGGTATGGCTTTTCTCTATTCTACCACGGGTCTCTCGGGGCATTGAGACTGATGGCTCCAGTTCGTGTGAAGGGTTGACCCGAGCAGGTAGGTCTCCGATGCGAATGATCCCTGGAGGGGGAATGTTCCTTCGGGAGGGGTGAGATGACCCGGCCCAACTTTTGGTCCTATGTACTTCTTCCTCTCTTGGAGCTCTCTCATCTTCTTGTGTTGGCCTCAGGAGAACTTGTAATTCTCTAATTACTTCCCTGAGGAAGTCGTTCTATTGAAGAACCTGCCGCTGCAAGTCATGGATTTGGCCCCCTATAGTGGAGGTGGGGGCGGTAGAGCTCCCACACCCTGGGTGGTTTGAACACCTTTTGGGACTATGCTTGGTCCAACTGCCATTGTGAGTGACGGTCGGGGCCTTGCATCCCCACCGCTATTGCTGCCGGTGGCTGGGATCCAACTGCAGCCAAGGCTGTAGCCTATGTCTAGGATCCAGCCGCTGCAACTACTGCCTGGCATGCAGTTTGCTTCCCTGCCTATCCTCCACGAGTATTGTTCCTTGTCCAGCAAGCTACTGGATTCTCTACAATATGGGGAACCTCGGGATTGGAGGGAACAACATTCTGTTCATCAGCCATTATTTTTTATTAGCTTGTAGAACTTTGAAAGGCTTACAATCGTCATTCCCACAGACGGCTCCAATCTATTGCATCAAGAACTATGTCAGAACGACCTGTTCCTGCAATATAAAGTTAGCAAGAGAGGTGGGGTTGTGCCGATGCCTCCACTCCGATGCCGAAGTTAGATCTCTTAGCAACAGATAAGAATAATTGAAATTAGATAAGCGTGGAAGGTGTTTACCCTGTTATTTATAGGCAATGATAGGCAGAATCGTGCCCTAATAGAAAAGTAGAGCCCTAGGCATGGAGTGAGAGATTTTAAGAGTGATCTTGGGGATAGTGTTGATCCCTTGATCCCCTTATGCCTTATTAGGCACCATATGGGTGATAATCTCGGGCCATGGTAGTTCATGGCAGGATTTTCCTTAACAGAGTGCAGTGCTCAGGTTGTCCCCTCCCACTATGGGACGGTCCAGGTTCTAGGTCAGGTTGCCCTCATAAGGGGGTCAGTTTGGCAAACCCTTGTTATGGCATGAGGACTGGCCTCGCGCGTGCGTCCTTTGAGGTCTGGTGTTCACCTAGACCTCGCTCCTTGTGAATCTAGTCAACTCATGCTTATCCTATGTGATTTCAGCTCGTCCATGATATATGTGTCGATCTCTCATTAGCGGCTGACGTCTCTTGACATATCATGATCAGTTTACAATTATCTTCTTGAGAAGGTTTTTCCCTCTTCACAAAATCAATAAACTCAAGAGTGACATATTTCAATTTAGGCAGAAACCACATGAGTCTTTCTCTAGATTCATGGAAAGGTTCAAGGATCTCCTGTTAGAATACCCTCATCACGGTATTGACTTATGGCAAATTTGCCAAATCATTTATGAGGGAATTGACTTTCAGACCAAACAACTTTTAGAGTCTGTGTCCTATCGGATTTACCTCTTTTACTGATGAGAATGAGGCTTGGACATTTTTGACCAACTCGGCTGATAAGACTAGGGAGTGGAAATCCACCCAAGAGGTTAAAAGGACCACTAAGGGTTACCTCATTGAGGGTGTACCAGTCTAAGAAGCCAAACTAGATAGCCTCGTCAATAGGTTTGAATCCATAGTTCCTAAAGAGCCTATACCAATTAACCAAGTTAACCATGTCTCCATGTGTAGTTGGTGTCATACAACTTGTCTTGTTATGGAGGAATGCCCCAACACCTTTGCGGGTTATTCCAACACTTAAAATGTAAGTGCTCTTTATCAGAATAATCCATATAGCAACACTTACAATCCAGAATGGAGAAATCACCCTAATTTCTCCTGAAATCAAAGGAACCAAGTAGACCCATCTAACTCTCACCATCAAGGCCAGCTTGGTCCCCAAAGGCCTAATTTTGCACCACAAAACCCAAGTCTATTTCCTCATCCCCTTCCCCCTCATCCTCATTTAGGACCTCCAATGAATTCTGCTAGGCCACCTCTCCTTGTACCTTATCAGTAACCCCCTAGGTTCACCAATGTTGGAGAGGCACCAAGAATAAGTGAGCTTGAGAAAAGCATGACCCTTCTCATGACAAGCAATAACAATATCGAAAAGCAACTCATGCCGCTTGTTATAATCATGCATAACAGGGAAAAAGGAAAATTGCCTAGCCAACCTAAGCCAAATCCTAGACATTAGGCTCTGATTCAGCAAGGAACTCAAGCTCCTCACCTCAATGTTGCACAAGGTCAAGAACATCTAGGGCCCTCCAGCCAGATTAATGTAGTGTATGCTTTACGGAGTGGCCATGAGTATCAATAGGTTAGCACCCCTCAGTCTTTATCATCTGACATTTCTGTTGACTCTCCCCCTACTGATGAGGCTATTGTAGTGCCTTCTGTTCTAGGTTCGACTGATGAACCTGAAGAAATTCAAGATGATGTGGTTGAGGAAACCAAAGCTGATTCTTTTAAGAAGGTGAAAAGGACCACCCCGGAAAGAGTGTATACCCCACCTGCCCCATTCCCAAATAGGTTGGTTAGCAAAAAATCTCCTTCTGTGGAGAAAATTCTTGATGTTTTTAAACAGGTTCAGGTAAACATCACTTTGTTGGATGCTAAATCCCAGGTCCCCGCTTATGCTAAAGTCCTCAAAGACTTATGTACCCAAAAGTAGATCACCAATGTGCCAAAAAAGGCATTCTTGACTGCTCACGCTAGTTCTCTCATCGCACAGCTAGTAGCAACCAAACATAAGGATCCTAGACGCCCCACCATATCTTGCACTATAGGCAACACCACTATTAATCATGCTTTATTAGACCATGGTGCAAGAGTGAACCTATTACCTTTTTATGTCTACCAACAATTGGGATTGGGAGAGCTGAAACCCACTAGAATCACCCTTCAGCTTGCAGATAGATTAGTAAAAACTCCTAAGGGGATGGTTGAGGATGTCTTGCTTAAGGTTGGGGAATTTGTATTCCCTGTGGATTTCATTGTACTAGATACCCAACTTACTGCAAACTTCAAGGATCAAATCCCTATCATCTTGGGTAGACCATTCTTTGCTACCAGTAATGCTTTAATTAATTATAGGAATGGTTTCATGAAATTATCTTTTGGCAACACTTCTGTGGACTTTAATGTGTTTAGGTTGGGTAAGTAGCCCAAAATAAATGAAGAGGTGCATATGCTTCAAGGATTCCCCGATGATGTTGAGACTTTCTTTGAGCTTGATTTTGATTCGGGATTTTAGGAGTATAGGAAGGAATCAAAAGGTGTTGATGATACCACCTTATCCGAGGTCTGGAGCATCCAACCACCATTGGAGCCCTTTGGACCCCTATCCACCTCCATTCCTAAACCCTCCATTATTGAGCCCCCACATTAGAGTTGAAAGCATTGCCCTCCAACCTAAAATATGCCTTCCTAGGATAAGATCAAACTCTTCCTGCCATTATTGCTTCTGATCTGACGTCTAATCAAGAAGAAGAGTTTATTAAGTTTCTAAAAGAACATAAGGAAGCCATAGGTTGGATCATGTCAAACATCAAAGGTATTAGTCCCTCCATTATTCAGCATCATATTCATCTGATGGAGAGTTCCAATCCTTCTAGGAAACCCCAAAGAAGGGCTAATCCTATGATGAAAGAGGCAATTAAGAAGGAGATCTAAAAGTGCTTGGATCATGGCATCATTTATCCCATTTCTGATAGCCAATGGGTGGGTCTTGTGCAGGTTGTGCCTAAGAAAGGAGGAGTCACTGTAGTTGAGAATGCAAATAATGAACTGATTGTAACCCATATCCAAATGGGATAGAGAGTGCATAGACTATAGGAAGCTAAATGTGGCAACATGGAAGGACCACTTCCCCTTGCCTTTCATTGATCAAATGTTAGAGAGACTAATTGACCATGAGTATTATTGTTTTCTTGATGGATATGCTAGCTATAACACAAACCCTATTGCTTTGGAGGACCAACATAAGACCACATTTACATGCCCTTATGGAACTTTTGCTTACCGGCGTATGCCTTTTGGATTTTATAATACCTCTGCTACTTTCCAAAGGTGCATGATGAATATCTTTTCTGATATGGTAGAGCATTTGCTAGAGGTGTTTATGGATGATTTTTCTATTCACGGCTCTACTTTTTCTAATTACATACACCATCTTTTCTTGGTTCTCAAGAGATGCATAGAAAAGAACTTGGTCTTGAACTTGGAAAAGTGTCACTTCATGGTGAAGCAAGGCATAGTTCATTGTCACATTGTTTCCAAAGATGGGATTAAGGTTGATAGATCTCAGGTGGACCTTATTGTCAATTTACCACTACCCAAGAGTGTGAAGGATATTAGATCTTTTCTGGGTCATGCTGGCTTCTATAGAAGATTCATCAAGGACTTTAGCTAGATAGCTAGACCTCTAACTATCCTATTGGCAAAAGACCGCCCCTTCGATTTCTCCCCTGAGTGTCATAAGAGCTTTGAGCAATTAAAAAGAGAGTTGACCTCAGCACCCATTATTCAAGCTCCGAAATGGACATTGCCATTCGAGCTTATGTGTGATGCCTCTGATTTTGCTATAGGGGTTGTTCTTGGGCAGAGAATCAATAAACTGCCCCATATCATTTATTTTACAAGTAGGACTCTAGATGATGCGAGCTTACTTATATCACTATTGAGAAAGAATTTTTAGCTGTTGTATTTGCATTAGAGAAGTTCAGGCCCTACTTGATAGGCTCACATGTGATTGTGTATACTGACCATGTAGCTATCAAATATCTTGTGCAGAAGAAAGATGCCAAGGCTTGCCTCATTAGGTGGGTCCTCTTGTTGCAAGAATTTGATCTTGAAATTAGGGATTAGAAGGGTAGTGAAAATTTGGTTGCAGACTATCTATCCCGGCTGCCAATCTCCTTGACTGATGATTCTCTATTCAATGAGAACTTTCTTGATGAGTATCCGATGGCAGTGTCTAATGAACTTTGGTTCGCTGACATTGTTAATTATCTGGTTACGGGTGTGACATTTGCAAATTGGTCCACCCAATATAAGAATCGTTTCTTTTCTCAAGTTAAATATTTCTTTTCTTATCTTTTTAAGACTTGTCTGGATCAAGTCATCTGAAGGTGTGTTCCTGATCATGAACAACACTCTATCTTATCTTTTTGCCATGATCAGGCTTATAGAGGCCATTTTGGGCCCAATAAGACAGCGGCCAAGGTTTTACAGTGCGGATTTTATTGGCCTAGTCTTTTTAAAGACACTTTTACTTATTGCAAGGCGTGTTCTTCATGCCAATCTTTAGGGCGTCTCTCTAGGAGGAATATGATGCCCCTCAATCCAATTCTGGTGGTTGAGGTATTTGATGTATGGGGTATAGATTTCATGGGGCTTTTCCCCAATTCTTTTGGTAACCTGTACCTTTTACTTGCTATGGACTATGTGTCCAAGTGGATTGAAGCAATTGCTTGAAGGACCAATGACCACAAGATGGTTATAAAATTTCTAAAGGAGAATATTTTCTCCCGTTTTGGTACTCCTCGTGCTATCATTAGTGATCGGGGCAAGCATTTTTGCAACCATCCCTTTAAGGCCCGAATGAGAAAGTATGGTGTCATTCACAAGTTGGTCATGCCCTACCATCCCAAGACCAGTGGCTAAGTTGAGGTTTCAAATCAGAAAATAAAGCAAATTCTTAAAAAAAACATCAACCTGAACCGCAAGGATTGGTCTAATCGTTTGGTAGATGCCTTGTGGGTCCATAGACCACCTTTAAGATCGACCTTGGTCAATCTCCGTACTATCTGGTGTATGAAAAGGCATGTCACTTACCTATTGAGCTAGAGCACAAAGCCTTTTGGGCTATTAAAAAGCTTAACTTTGATCTACCTACTGTGGGTGCCCATAGGAAACTCCAACTATCTGAGTTGGAAGAGTTGAGAAACGATGCATATGAGAATGCTCGGATATACAAGGCAAAGACCAAGGCCTTCCATGATAGGCATATTTTTGAGAAAATCTTTTGAGGTAGGTCAGAAAGTGTTGTTGTACAACTCTCGTTTGCACATCTTTCCAGGTAAGTTGTGCTCTAGATGGGATGACCCTTATATTGTTCAAACTGTTTATCCTCATGGGGCTATTGACATCATCAATCCAAGTACAGGCGCTACTTTTAAAATGAATGACCAACGTTTGAAGCCATACATTGAGATGCCCATTCTAGTTGTGGAAGAGGTCATGGATCTCCATGAGCCTCTTACCTTGATGAATGATCTCCTGGTATGTCTACCCTCCCGTGTCCTTATTCTTTATTTTCTACATGCATTGAGGACACTGCATGAATTAAGTGTGGGGGGGTGTGTGAACTGAATTGGTGAATTTTGATTGTTGTGGTAGTTTTGATTTTACGCATACGTTTCTTTGATTGCGAAATGAGAGAAAGAGGGAATTAGGTGTCCTAGCATGCGAAATAATAAAAAAATCCCTTTTCGAGGACGGTAATTAGTACGTATCCGGTGATGGGGACTGAGTTGGAAAATATGAGCACCATTTCATTTGATGGCTAGATTCCTCTGTGTGTTTTATGGACCCTTTGATCTCTTGGCTAGAAGTTGAGACCAATTTATTTGTAGCAAGGCATGAAAGAAAAAAAAAACGAAAGAAAAAAAAGAGAAGAAAGGAAAGTGGAATTCCTTGGAACTAGATAGGGCACTGGTGCCTCAGGAAGCGGGGTGACTTGTTCGAAACTCTTTGGAAGGAAACTCAAAAAAAAAAAAAAAAAAAAAAAAAAAAAAACCTAGCATCAATGTCTCAATGTCTGTATAGATATATGCAAAAAGCGAAGCTACAAAGTACTTGGGTGTCTGGTGTATGCTCCACCATGTCATTCAGGGAATAGTAGTGGAGTAGAAATAGAGTTCACTGTTTGAAGACAAAGAAAAGCTATTGCCTTAATGCCTGAAAAGAAAGTATGATAAAAAATGGCCAAAGCCTGAGTCTTTGGTTCCATCGATGCTATGAGTAGTTTACTTGAAGGTGAGTAGTGTTCAGAAGATATGAGTAGATCACTTAATCTTGATACATGCTTGTTGTTTGAATTGATGTGGGGTAATAAAATTCAAGTGTGGGGGAATCTTTGGCTCCTTGATCTTTAGTTGAGCATTTTTAGAGATTGTGTGCACTATCCTATTTAGGCCATAATTAAAATTTGCAAACTTTTTTTTTGACTTATTGAATTTTGGGTGTACATTCACTGCAAACCACGAGACAAAACTCATCCACTAGGGGTAACCTAGGGGTTTAAAGGCTTGTTGCACATGCTAAGTGCAACCGTGATTCCTACGAAAGTGAGTAAGGACTTTTGCATTTTAGGATAGTTTTTGTTTTGTTTACTTGAGGACAAGCAAAGTCTAAGTATGGGGGAATCTGATGAGCACATTTATGTGTGAAATCTTAGCGCCATAAAGCCTGCATTTTTATACTTGGAACGGAGCTACTAGAGGTTTTTGTTTGTGTTTTTAGGTTTTAGGTGAATTCTTATGAAAATGGAGCAAATGATGCTAAGGAGCCGTTTTTAAGTTGTTTAGTGGTGTTTGGCAGTAGCCAGAAGCGCCCAGGAGTTGAGAAAATAAAGTTTGGATTGAGCATTGAAAGAATCATGCCAATCAGTCAAATTTGAATCTGAGTACAGTGGGCCCCTTAGCATAATTTTGAGGTGTTAATAGTATGGATGCATAGCCCTTCGAGTCAGCTTCACAACAGTTCAAACTACACTTGATTCTGAGTTAAAACGAAGAAGTTACAGCCATTTCCGTAATGACATACGAAAATGGCATGCCACTGTTTTCATTTTTTTATGATAGGGGTTTGTTCATAATTATAAAAAATCGGCTGGGGACAAAGTAAAGCTGAAGTTCGGATTCGAGGGGCCGTATTACAATTATCAAAAGTTATCTTAAAATTCAAGTAACTGCCGATCCGAAGGCTGATATCCAGTCCGATTCTTAGAGGCAAATCTGACGGCCCAGAATGGTGCCATGGCGCGGAAGTTTTGTGTACATGCCTATTTCTCGATAAATCTAGAATTGACTTTTCTGTTAGCTGAAAGATTCCATTTGGAAGGCTCTGGAGCAGTCCATATTTAACTTGAGATATCTTGGGCTCCCGAATTCCAAATTGGACGAAATTTGGGTCTAGTTTGGGTGATTTTCAGCAAGGAACGCAACAGTGAGGCCTATATAAGCACCCCATGCTCCATATTTTTTTTGAAGGACCGAATGAGAATTTAATTAATTCTTGAAGAAAGGAATCCCAGTCATCACACACTCTCTCTCTCCACCAAATTTTCAAGGGCATTATGGGAATTTGACTAGTGATAGATATCTTGTGAGGAATATTCTCTCATCCTTGGAAAGTTGAAAAGTCAAAGATTAGAGATAGTCTTTTTCACATTATTAGGAGAAGACACCTATAAGAAAAAGGAAACACAACAGTCAAATTGGAAAGCTCTCTTTTTAGAATATAGCAGGTGTATTGAGCTAGGAACTTGTATTTTCTACTTTCCAGTTTTTTTTCTTTTTCTTGGCAACTAAGCTTTGATGTAAAAGGAAGGTGGGGCCCACTCAAAGTCGTGGAGATCCTCCTTCCTTATCTCTCTCTTCCCCTCTCTTCCTTCTCCTTTCCCTATAAATACATAGGGGGTTGGGGCTGTTTAGAGTGTTCATTGTTATCAAAATTTTTAATCTTTTTCTTATTTTTGGCTTCTAGTTTTCTAGCTTTACTTTTCTGAATTTTTATGTCAATGGTTGTAATTTCTTTTATGCAATTTTAATTCAAGGATTGTTCTTCAATTTTGGTTGTAAACTCTTCAGTCTCTAGGTGTAGTTATTGTTTCAAGCCTTCTAGTTCTAGGTTTCTAGTTCTTGTGAGAGGAATTTAGAGATTTGGAGAAGGAAGGTATGCAAGTTAATTCAAGCAAAGTAGGCTTCATCAAGGATGAGAGAGAGAGAGAGAGAGAGAGCTTGAAACCCTAAACCTGAAACCAGAATCCTTCTTTATCCATCAGTCTTGAAGCCCACGCCCTTCATTCTTGAAACCCTAACTTGATTCCTGAGGCCTTCATTGACCTTGAAACCCTAAACTAAAACTAGAATCCTTCTACAACTAAGAACATGTTTCAAGGTCGTGTGTTGAAACCTGAATCCTTCATCACCCAGAATCCGTCTTTGACCTTGAAACCTTCTTTGCCCTTCCTTCTTGAAACCCTAACTTGATAACTGAAGCCTTCACTGACCTTGAAACCTCTTCCATCTTCTCAACTTAAACCTTCTTAGAAATTTGAAACCTTTATGTTCCATCCTATCCGTCAACTAAGATCGATATTAGCCTGGTTTTTTTGGATCATCACGGTTTAGGTCAGGTGCACGATTACATATTTTCTTGCAGCCTAGGTTTTCATGGCTGTTCCTCCTCCTCCAAGGGAGGAGCGTCCTCCTGATCCACCTCTGGCTCCGGTTGTGGGTTGCGGCCTTCCTCGCTCATATGCTAATATGGTTTCTTGATCTGTCTCTACCCCCTGTTGAAGTGGAACTCAAAAAGCCCGCTCTTTATTTTGGAGATCCAGCGGTCTTCTTCACAAGGGACGAAGTGCAGAAGTCTGAAGTTTCCTTTCGGTCCACGTTGATAGGGAAGTGCAGTTATGGAGGGCCTTCACTCTTTGATATCAAATCCCATCTTCTGAAGATGTTATTCATTCAGGGAGATGTGGTAATCTCTTCTTTAGATTAACGGCACATTCTGCTTTGATTCTCAAACCACTAAGGTGTGGATGAAAGAACAAATTCATGTTAAGGGTTTTCTGATGCGTTTCATAAAGTGGACGTCTAATTTTACCTCGGGTTGGGAATCTCCCTTTGTACTGATCTTGATTTCTATGCCAGGGCTGCCTATCAATTTTTACTAGGGTAATTTCCTTCTCTCTATTGTTGGCACGATCAGGAGGGTTCTCAAAGTGGATAGTGAGACATTGAATTGTACAAGAATTGTGGCCACATGTGTTTGCATTGAAATTGATCTGTGGGTCTCGCTCCCTTCTAGGGTGTGGATTGGCTACGGAGGAGAAGGTTTTTACCAGAGAGTGGTGTATGAAAAGCTCCCTCTCTACTGTAATTGTTGTTTAAAGCTTGGGCATATCGGGGTTGATTGTAGGAAGAATTTTAAAAACAAAACAACAAATAAAGATCAGAAAGGAAAAGGCTTAGAACTGGCTGCAGAGGGCGTTGGGCTTGCAACAGTTGGTGGGGAGGGTGAGTCACAGCCTTCGGTGGAGGAATTGAAATAGTATGGTGAGGGAACGGCCAGGAGTGCAGCGGGCCTGGTTTTGGCAAGGGCATCTGTTGGTGCTTTCAATGACAGGCGGCAGGGTGTTAATGGTTTCCATGATTTGGTTAACAGAGGTCAATGGTAGCTAGCAAAACCCTAAGAAGGTGCGGTTAGTGGCACTGCTGGTGGATCGTTAGTGGGCATGGATGCTCAGTTGCAAACCATTGAATCCTCTCAGCGGGATGAGGCTGAAGTAAGGAGGTTAAGGCCACATGTGATATCGTTGGTAGGCGTGGATAAAGAAAGGGCCGTGGGTATGGTGAATGGCCATTTGTGCCCTGCAAACGTGGTTGAAGCAGCGGAGGAGGATGTGTTCTCAAAATGGCCACATACAATGTCGCGTTTGTTACCTCTTGAAGAGGCTGAGGATGGAGAAATTAGAGAAGCTCCTACAAGTGCTTTGCAAGGTCAAGATACGACTAGTGTTCGGGTGGTGTGGAAAGGGAGTAGAGGCTGACTTCCTCGTTTCCCTTGGAGGTTATTTGTGAAGAGGAAGAGGAGAATGGTGGTAAGAATTTTGGGGTGTCTAGTTGTATGTCTGAAAGAGGGTCTCCAAGACAGTTTTTTTAAGCCAATTAGCCAGTTAGGGGCACACGGGATGACTCAGCTTTGAAGGATTGCAATGAAGGTTTGGTGGATAGGGCTGCTATGATGGAGGACATTAGACACTTCAAAGCTCTAATGGAAAGAAGGTTTGGCGCAACCTTAGAATCCAAAGGGAAGGAAGCTACTACAGTGATCCTGGCTGCTTCGGTGGGGGTTCAACAAAGGAAGATGAAGCGCAAGAGGGCCAAGAAGGTTATGAGCCTGAAGCGTATCACCAGGTCCATGGACCCTAAGGGTATCTCTGAAAATAAGTGATTATGAATTGCCTCTTCTTTAATGCCCGGGGAATTGGCAATAAGCCTACTTCTAGGCGTCTGAAGTCTTTGGTCTAATTGCATAAGCTTGACACTATGGCAGTAGCAAAGCCGAAAGCCCGGTTTGTGAAAGCAGGCAAAATTTTGAGAAGAGTTGGTTTAGATTCGGTGTGTTCTAATGGGTAAAATTATGGGGAGCAACTATGGATTGTTGGAGGAACACTCAAAATTATTATGGTGGAAGAGCATCAACAATTTGTCACTTTGGAGTGCTTGGACACTTCCACGGGTGGGACTTTTTTGGTTACCTTTGTTCATGGGCTTTGTTCACTGGCAGATAGGAGGAATATGTGGGAGCGCTTGGGTTTCTTTTCTCGCTCAGTCACGCTTCCTTGGGCCATTGGGGGGGAAATCAGTTCTATTCTTTTTCCATCAGAGAAGGTGGGGGGTCACCCGACTTGCTCTGTGTCAATGGCAGAGTTTGGAGATTTTGTTAGCAATACGGGCCTCATCGATGTGGGGTATGTGGGTAATGCATTCACTTGGACCAACAACCAAGTGGGAGTAGAAAAAGTTATGGCTTGCTTGGATCGATTCCTGGTAAATAGTGCTTGGTGCTCTACTTTTCCTTCTTGCCAGGTAAATCACTTAAATAGAGCGTGCTCTGATCATTCCCCGTTATTTCTCACTGTTACCTCACCTGGAACTTCCCATTACTCTTCTTTCAAATTTCAGCAAATGTGGCTTCTTAACCCATGTTTTCATGATTTTGTCAAGGAATAGTAGGGTAAGCCTTGCTTTGGTTCCCCACTCTATATTCTTTATATGAAATTGAAGCAGCTTTGTAGTAGCCTTCGTACTTGGGACAAGGAGGTGTTTGGTAATATTCATCAGAATGTCAAGGATGCAGAGAATGAGGTTAGTAGGTATGAGGCAAACTATGACTAGCTTTCTAGCCCTCAGGCGATGGACTCTCTGGTCGTGGCAAAGGAGAGGCTGAAGAGTGTGCTTCTTCAGGAGAAGATGTTTTGGCGGCAAAAGTCAAGAGCAACTTGGTTAAAGGAAGGAGACTGGAATACTAGATTTTTTCACACCATGGTAAATGTTACGAGGAAAGGATCGAGAATAAATAAAATAAAATCTGTAGAAGGTGTTTGGATTGAGGAGGCAGGGGGAGTGAAGGATGAGGCAATTTGGCACTTTTCCAAGATTTTTTCTTACCATGGGTATGTAGTAGATGAAGATTTGCTAGATTGTATTCCACAACTGGTGACTGAGGAAGATAATGTGCTGCTTTTAAGTCCCCCTTCATTGGAGGAGATGAAAAGAGCGGTTTTCTAGCTCTCTTCTGACAGCGTGCCGGGTCCTGACGGGTTTACTAGATATTTCTTTACTTCTTGTTGGGAGTTTATTGGGAGCAATGTCTGGGCAGCAGTTAAATATTTTTTCTCTGGTGGTTTCTGTCCTAAAAGCTATACCTCGGTAAATCTAGTGCTTATCCCAAAGAAGGAGAATCCTGAGGTTATGTCTAACTTTCGCCCTATAAGTCTATGTAATTTCTCTTTTAAAATTATTGCAAAGATCATTTCTTCTAGATTAGCAGGTTTATTGCCTTCTTTGATTGCAGAAGAACAGGGTGCTTTTGTTTAAGGTAGATGTATCGATGATAATGTCGCTATTGTTTAGGAAGTGGTGCATGACTTGAACAGGAAAATAAGAGGTGGGAATGTGATTTTAAAGCTGGACATGGGTAAGGCCTATGATCGATTAGAATGGGGTTTTCTCTACAAAGTGCTGCTCAAGTTTGGGTTTGCAGAAGCCTGGATAGAATTAATCAAGAACGCCGTGGAAAACTGTTGGTTTTCCATTATTATTGGAGGTGCTCTTGCTGGTTACTTTAAATCTACTAGGGGGTCCATCAAGGAAATCCCCTCTCCCCTGCGCTTTTCATTCTTGCAGAAGGAGTCTTAAATATTTGCCTTAAATGCCTTTTTGAGGGAGGGGCCTTTTTTAAACTCCCTAGAGGATGTTCGGGTATATCTCACTTTGTTTGCTGACGACACCATCATCTTCACCAAGGGCTTGAAGACTTCCTTAAAGGAGATTCTAAAATTTATTGGTAGATATGAAAGGTTCTCTGGGAAACTGGTTAATAAGCAGAAAAGTTGTTTTGTCATGAGAGACAGGACTCCGAAATCAAGGGCTCGCATGGTTGGAACCATTACTGGCTTTGTCAGAAGGTTTCTTCCTCTGTCCTATCTAGGGGTGCCTCTCTTCACGGGATGAATTAAAATAAGTTTTTTTGATGATCTCTTAGGGAAAATCAGAAATAAGATTGCATGGTGGAAAAGGAAATTGTTGTCTACAGGGGGGTGAATTATCCTTTTAAAACATGTCTTGGCGTCGATGCCAATTCATGTTCTGGCCACTATAGAACTTTCAAAATCGGTGAGGGAAAGATTTTACGAGATGTGTGCTGACTTTCTTTGGGGAAGTTCTGAGTGGGGCAATCGACATCACTATGTTAGATGGAAGAAAATCTATCGGCCTGTGGTGGAAGGAAGGCTGGGTGTTAGACTCTTGGAGGAATTAAGCCTTTCTCTGAGGTTAAAAGGTTTGTGGCGTGTTATAGTAGAACAGTCTTTGTGGAGTAATATTTTCAAAGCAAAATTCTTCAAAAATATTCATGTGACATTGGCTGAGCCAAATAGGCCTGGGTCGAAATCATGGAGATGTGTCCTTGCTTATAAGGATTTTATGTTGACCAGATCCAGGTGGTTTAGTGGGTCTGGTAATATTTATTTCTGGCTTGATAATTGGTTAGGGGTAGGACCTCTTATCGATTATGTGGATAACGCTATGCAAGTTGACCTATCTCTATGTCTGAAGGATGTTGTTGATGAAAGTGGCATGTGGAACCAAGAGGTTTTAACTCATATTGACTCGATAGAGGTGAGGGACAGCATTACCACTATTAATTATGCTTTTTCCAATAAGAATGATAGGTTAATCTGGACACCATCTAATGATGGTAGTTTTACAACCAAATCAGCCTGGAATGAAGTTCGACAATGGGCGACAGTGGTCCCTTATGTGATGTGGATTTAGAATCGTTTCCTTCCTACTAAGGCCTGATTTGGTATGATTTCTATTTCAATTTTAGGGGGTAATTTCTATTTCTGAAATTGTTTGGTTTGATTTTTGTACCTTATTTCAGTGAAATAGAAATTCTGAAAGAGCTCCTCAACTGTTTCAGAATTTCTATTTCATTTGATTTAGCACTCATGCTCTTGAATGACCATATGGTTAATTTCATGGGCAAAGTAGTAATTTCATGTTAAAAATAAAACACCACCCTTCTTCTCCTAATGGTCTCACCATCACCACCCCACTCCCACCGTTGCCACCGCCACCACCACCACTACCATCACTACTACCCTGTTACCACCACCACCACTACCCCGCTACCACCACCACCACTACTACCCCGCTACCACCACCACTACCCTGCCTTCACCACCACCGCCACCCCTGTCGCTGCCACCGCTACCGCCACCACCACCACCACCACCATTGCCATCGTTACCACCACCACCCCCATTTACTTCCACGTCACCACTACCCTGCCACCACCGTCACCACCACCACTAGCCCGCCGCCACCACCACCATCCTTCCCAAAGAAATATAGAGAATCTATTCTTAGAATTTGAACTACCAAATTGATTTTTTTTATTCTTGAAATATTTCATATTGATACAACCAAAATAATTTCAATTTTTTGACTATTTCAAGAAATCAATCAAAAATTGAAACATAAATCATACCAAATCAGGCCTAAGATAGCCTTTTTCTCCTGGCAAATCTTCAACTGTAGAATTTCCACTGATGACTCCTTAATGTCATTAGGTATAGCTCTGGCTTCCAAATGTTTTTGTTGTGGGAGTCCGAGGAGGGATACAACAAACCACTGCCTGCTCGAGGGAGGTACGACTTCCAAGGTATGGCTTTATTTCTCGAAGTTGGTTGATATGGATTGCATTCATTCGTAGGAGATCAGAACCCGTATTTTAGCTTGGCAGTATTCTACTAGTTTTCAATGTTTGGGAAGCTTTATTACTTGCATTCTTCCTTCTCTAACTATTTGGGAGCTTTTGCGGGAAAGAAACAATAGAAGACATGATGAAGCTCATCGTACTGCAGGTACCATTATAGAGAAGATAAAAGAGTGGGTGAGAGGTATTCCTCACCCGGTCAAATTTAAAGATTCTCCCATACACAGAGAAAGGTTAATTCTTGATTGTTTTGGCTTTCAGCCTTCTGTGCCAAAGTGGAAACTCCCCATTCCAGTTTATTGGTGCCCTCCTTTTGGCACGATCAAGCTTAATGTTGATGATGCTTGCAAAGGTAACCCAGGTTTGGGGGGTGGAGGTGGTATAGTTAGAAACCAAGAGGGGGTGGTGTTGGTGGTGTTCTCTTATTTCTATGGGGAATGCACCAATTCTATTGTGGAATTAAGGGCCTTGCGGGATGGATTGAAAATATGCTTTGATCTTGGGTTGTCGAATTTGGTAGTTAACTCAGATTAAAATTCAGCTATGACCATTAGAATGGTCAATCAGAGTAAATGCAATCTCTGGAAGGGGTGGTACTGGTTTCAGGAGATCATGAAATTATGTGTATCTACTAGGTCCTGCATCACTTTTGCTTTCCGGGAAAGCAACCGAGCAGCGGATTGGCTGGCGAAGCTAGCTTGTGAAACAAATGCCAATAAGTTTTTCCAAACTGGGGAAGAACCACCAGGGGAACTTAGACAGATTCTATGGGAGGATAAGATCAGCCTTCCGGTTCTTAGAAAGTAGGTTGTTTTGTCTTGCACTCATATCTTTTATTTTTTTCATGTGTAGGGGAGGGGTTTTTTTTGGAGTGTTTTTGAGAGATGTTTCTCCTTTGGGTTGGGGTAAGGCGGCTATGTCCCCCCTTATACCTTTTAAGTTTGGTTCCTTTTCATTTAATAAAATTCTAGGGGTTCCCTGGGTCCTAGATAATATTTGGGTTACAAAAAAAGTAGGCTTCTTCAACAACATTCATCCAATGCTCATTCAATGCATTCAATTGCAAGTTTGGTAGAAGGGAGTAATCAATCTTAATTTTCTTTCTTTCTTTCTTTCATTCTCATCCTCTTTATTTCTTCCACTCTCATTCTCATTCTCTTTACTTCAAGTACTTCTATTGGGATATTATTTTATTTTTATTTAGTCTCATCCTCATGTCTTATGTTCGATTCTTCTTTTGATAATTTTATTTTGATTTTCAGATTTGGTAGATGCGATTTCAAGTTTGGTAGAGGAAGCCTTATCAAGTTCAGTCCGGTTCAAGTAATTTTCGGGTTTTATCTCTTTGCTTTTGGATTTATGTTCTTTGTGTGGATGTGATAATTTTTATCCATCAATCTCGTAATCCGTGTTAATTTTTGATAGGTTAGATGACGAATGGTTACGCCATTGGAATCGTTAGATGCATGTGTTAGGACCGTTAGTTTAATCATCTTAATTTGGTTCACTTTTGTGTTACTTTAAATGAGTAAGATAGAGTGGCTTATCTCCTTGTGTTCGACCTGTAGCTACGATTGACTTGTATGCTTGTGGTATTATTTAATGACAAACAGTGTGGAAGCAAAAGATACCTATACTTCGACAGTGAGTGTCACACCCCAACCCACCCCCTAGGAGGATTGGGTAGTTGACCCGAATTGCGTAATGGCAATCCGTCAAATCCCACGGATCTAGAAGCAGTGCTTACATTCATGAACCAATGTCCACATCTTAACCATAAGTAAGATTAGAGTAATGCAGGACATCTACAATTTAAAAGTAAAAAGGAAGCATAGCGATACGGGAAATGGTGTTAATATATACATATAGAAACTTGTTTTTACATTTCCCAACACACACAACCCACAACATAAGAAAACATAGGCTGATAAGTACAGTACTACATACATGACTATATACAGGGTTAGGGCACCCATCCCCAAAAAGGAAGAAAGAAAAGAAAAACAACTAAAACTGGTCCACGGTCAAAATAGGAAACCTCCTAACAAAACAAAAAGGAGTTCCCAGCACAAAACATCAGAAGCACTTCTCAACGGTCTTCATCCATAACCACCGAGAAAGTATGCAGAATCGGTATAACCTCCGTCGGGGTCCATACCAACATCATCATGCATACTAGGACTCTCCTCCTTGAGATAGCCCGCCATGCCATAGTGGCATCCACCTGCAGGATCATCTAAGAAGAAAGCAACATATAACAGAGTGTGAGCCCCACCGAGCGCGTGAGCAAATAACATTCATCATGCATGCATATGCAATCACAATCCACAGTTCACATGATCTACATGATATGCAAGTCCAGATTTTATTATTAGCCACCTAACAATACAACTAAGTCTGGTCTGTGCCACTACAATCCCCAATACATGTATCCTGGTGCGGGCTTTGTTACCCCTTCCCACGATACACCCATTGAGTTGTCGGAGAGGACTAGTCAGCCCCAGCACACTAGTCCTTGGTTAGCCCGACCAACCCTCTGTGATTATCCACGGGGACAACCGTTTCTTCCTTCATGCACCATTCCGGTGTTCTTTTATTTATACACCATTTCGGTGTTCTTTTATTTATACCCCATTCCGGTGTTCTTTTATTTATTTATTTTTTTCACTCCTTGATAATTGTCCCCACAGGCATCCAACACCTTAACCCCTGTTGGCAAGGGTTCGTGGCACGGGTGATGAAACTCTAGCCCCATGTCTATATGGCATCTTATGAGTCTAGTGGTGTCAACCGTACCCCATAATATGGGCTACCACAGGCCCCGTTTTCAAGCCGAGTACGGCATCTAGTCTAGCAATCACAATCATCATATAGAATTCACAGTGTTGATCAACAATAGACATTATGCAGTGATTTGAGTAACTTGAATTGTAAGTGAATAACATAGCATTTATGATTCAATTATTAATAGCCGGCATCAGATCATAATTACATTTACACATACGATAGTATTATTCACTCACCAGAACTTGGCTCTAGGTACTCAGTCACAGGTTCAATTCCAGTTGTTGCCTGATTGTTGTCCTTGAGCATGGGATCAAGTCCTAAACATCAAAATCAAACAGTGTTTTATTCAGTTATTGGCCCTACACTGGTGTCCTAGGGTTACCCTATCTTACTGGGTTGACCCGGGGTTTAGTTGGTCTCATTTGGAAACACCGGGTTTTGCACGGGGTCTCAGGTCATGTCCCAGTGCATGGGCCAGTGCCTAGGGCACAGGGGCAATTTGGTCATTTACAGTGCCCGCACCTGCCTCCCGGTAAGATTTGGTCCCAATATAGTTTATGTCATAATACACTGTTGTCCAACTTAGGATAGTGCAGTAAAACCAATCACAGTAGTGCACAGTCACCTGCGGGGCCCACTTAGGGTTCCAAACTAATTTTCACCTAGAAAGATTCTAGAAAGATTCCTTCACTGGGCGATGGCTCTGGGCCTTGCTGCATCACCCAGTACATCGCCCAGTGCCTGCAATCGACAGCAGGGCTGAGTTCCCTAGGTCGGGCTTTACAGGGCCAAGGGTCTAATGGATCCTCTGCATGTTGGGGTGGTTGGGTAGCCCTAGTGGTGGTCTACCATTTGCCATAGGCTGATCGCACGGTAAATCCACTATCAGGCTGGATCTGGCTGCCCAAATAACCCTGATGAATAGTGTTTAGGGTCTTACAAATCTGAGAACTTGAGATTCAGCCACATGCAAGGCTGGATATGCATGTCCAGCAGGGTTTTAGGGCTGCAACCACCTAGGGTTTGGTCTCTGCAGCCCTGGCTTGCAGTCTGGGCTTCAGTCCAGCAGCCAGAAGGGGATCTTAGCAGTGCAACCATGCACAGCCAGGATTCGGCCAAGGCAGCAACATAACACAATGTTGATTTTCATAGAAAAACCCAGATCTACCATGCACAAGGTCTACATGGCTGATCTGGACCAAGACTGAGCAAACCCTAGCTTGTCTGGGCTGCCCAGGGTTGCAAAAATGCAGGAAACAAGGAGAGAAAATGGAACCAGCAGGTATACATAGGGTTTTTATACCTGGATATGCAGGAGAGCAAGCTCGGATGGAGCAGGGATGGGTGGCAGCAGCTCCCTCCTCTTCCTCCTTCCTTCTTCTTCTTCTTCTTCTTCTTCTTCTTCCTTTCTCTCTTCTTTCCTCTCTTCTCTCTTTCAGATTCAATTCTGCCAAGGGTTCTAAATGAACCCAAAGGCCTCCTATTTATAGCCAAAAGCCAACTAAGGCCTATTTGGCAACAGTCCCCTCTTCTAAAAATTGATTTTTGGAACTGATTCTGTTCAGTTCAGGGCTCTCTGGTGGGGTCTACACTGAACCAGGGATATGAGGTGGTCCCTCAGAGTCCCCTCTATCAGTGGAGGGTGCCCATGGTCAAGTTGGGTGCTCCCCACAATTATAATAATTAAATATATGCAAAAACAACCACTGGACGATGTCACTGGGCCTTGCTGCATCGCCCAGTGCATGGCCCAGTGAATTCCAGCAACATGAATTCAAAGGGGGATTGCATAGGGGTTTGACCCTGGATTATGTTACTGTCCCCACATGCCTACCATGAGTTTTTACATGATTTTCAGAGTTGGGTCCCACCATTTTAGGGAGGAGAGAGATTACCTGGGATCCAAGTCATACATCAGTCTGTGAGCTGTGCAAGTGCAGGGGTCTGCTATCCATCTTCTAACAGGTATATAGGGAAACCTGTTCAAAGCATTTTCATTGATCTCATTGAGTGGAGTGATGCTCCACAGTGATCCTGGTGGCCTGGCCAGGGGTTCTTGCACTTCAGTCAGATTCTCTACCATTCAGGGGGCAGGGTTTGACATTTCTCCCCACCTTACAAAAATTTCATCCTCGAAATTTTCTTACCTAGTAATCCAAAGAGTTGAGGATACTTCTCCCTCATTTCTTCCTCATGCTCCCACGAAGCTTCTTCCACTGGGTTATTTCCCCATCGAACCTTCATGAAAATGACGGTGCGGTTTTGGAGGTTATGCTCCTTTCTGTCCAATATCTCCATGGGGTGCTCTTCATAGGTCATATCCACGTCCAATTGTTCAGGTTCAGCTGATAATACATGCGTCGGATTATTTATGTATTTTTGTAGCATTGACACATGAAAAACATCGTGGATACTTGATAAAGTTGGTGGTAGAGCCAGCCTGTATGCTACGGGTCCCATTTTATTTAGAATTTCATATGGACCAACGAATCTTGGGCTCAATTTGCCCTTCTTGTTGAAACGTAGCAGTCCTTTGGTTGGAGACACTCGAAGGAATACTTTTTCTTTGACGTCAAATTCAATATCTTTCCTTCGGTTGTCCGCATAACTCTTCTGTCTCGACTGGGCTGCCTTGATCTTCTCTCTTATGACATCCACTTTGTCGTAGGTCGCTTGTATCATCTCAGGTCCGAGATACTTCCTCTCACCAACTTCATCCCAATAGCGCGGAGTTCAACACTTCCTGCCATAGAGTGCTTCGAACGGTGCCATGCCAATGGTGGAGTGGTAACTGTTATTGTATGCAAATTCCACCAATGGTATGTGAGCATCCCAACTGTCATTCATTTCCAAAACATAGGCTCGGAGCATATCCTCCAGAGTCTGAATGGTTCTTTCTGATTGTCCGTTCGTCTGCGGATGGAAAGTTGTACTAAGATTTAATTGAGATCCCAATGCCTTTTGTAGACTTCTCCAAAACCTTGAGGTAAATCGAGGGTCTCAGTCAGACACAATACTAACAGGCACGCCATGTAAGCAGACTGTGTTGTCAATGTAGATCTGGGCAAGCTTTTCCATCGAATAAATTATTTTAATCGGTATGAAGTGAGCTGCCTTTGTCAGTCCATCTACGATCACCCAAATTACATTCATGCCCTTCCTGGTGTTGGGAAGATTTGTTACGAAATCCATAGTGATTCTTTCCCACTTCTACTCAGGTATGGGAAGTGGTTGCAAGAGTCCATACGGTCGGTGTCTTTCCGCATTTATTTGTTGACAGGTAAGGCACTTGGATACATAGATTGTTATGGTCTACTTCATTCCAATCCACCAATAATATTTCTTCAAGTCCTTGTACATCTTTGTACTTCCCGGGTGGATAGTATAGGGTGAGTTGTGTGCCTCTTTAAGAATCCGATCTTGGCCATCAAAATCCTCAGGCACGCACAATCTATCCCGAAACTTTAATGCTCCATCTTGGGCCAGTGTAAAGTTCGGGTCCTTGTGGACACCTTGTTGAATCTCCCAAATTATTTTGGCCAGCTTGGGGTCCAATGGTTGTTTCATAATTATCTCCTCTCGTATCGATGGTTGTAGATCCATTGTTGCTAATTGCATAGCCGCTTCTTCAATCACGAGTTCCAGATCAAATTTTTTAGCTTCCTCTATTAACTGATCACTTACGACTAATGACGCGAGGGACGCAGTCTGAGATTTTTTTCTTAATGCATCTGCCACAACATTGGCTTTACAAGGGTGGTACTAGATTTCACAGTCATAATCCTTTACCAATTCCAGCCACCGCCTCTGTCTCATGTTTAGTTCCTTTTGGGTGAAGAAATACTTTAGGCTTTTGTGATCACTGGAGATTTCACTCTTTTCTCCGTACAGGTAGTGTCTCCATATCTTCAACGCGAAGACTACCGCTGCCAATTCTAAGTCATGTGTGGGGTAGTTCTTCTCGGGTTCCTTTAGTTGCCTGGAGGCGTGTGCGACTACTTTTCCTCTCTGCATCAGGATGCCACCTAAGCCTGTTCTAGATGCGTCTGTTTATACCACCATTCCTCCGGTTCCATCATAAATGGTAAGAACTGGAGCTATTACTAATCGATCTTTCAATTCTTGAAAACTCTTCTCGCATGTCTCATTCCATTCAAACTTAGCACCCTTCCTCGTGAGTTTTGTCATGGGCGCCGAGATACGTGAGAAATTCTCAATGAATCGGCGGTAATAACCAGCCAATCCCAAGAAACTTTGGATCTCCGTGGCATTCCTTAGAGTTTTCCATTTGAGAACAGCTTCCACCTTGCCGGGGTCTACTTTGATGCCGTCTTTGGTGACAATATGTCCCAGGAAACTAATTTGGTTGAGCCAAAATTTGCACTTACTGAACTTGGCATAAAGCTGGTGTTCTCATAGCTGCTGCAACATGAATGTAAGATGTTGCGCATGCTCTTCCTCACTCTTGGAGTTCACTAGGATGTCGTTAATGAACACTATAACGAACTTATCCAGTACATCATGGAATACTCTATTCATCATATCTATGAACGCTGCCGGGGTGTTGGTTAGTCCGAACGACAATACTTAAAATTCATAATGTCTGTATCGAGTTCGGAACGCCGTTTTATGGATGTCACTGCTCTTGATCTTCAGTTGATGGTATCCTGACCTAAGATCAATCTTGCAGAAAACTCTTGCTCCTTGTAGCTGATCAAAAAGGTCGTTGATACATGGCAACGGGTATCGATTCTTGATTGTCAACTTATTCAACTCGCGGTAGTCGATACACAGCCGCATGCTTCCATCTTTCTTCTTTACGAATAGCACAGGTGCTCCCCAGGGTGACACTCTGGGTCAAATAAATCCCTTCTTCAGTAAATCTTGAAGTTGTGTCTACAACTCTTTCAATTCGACTGGCGCCATCCTGTATGGTGCCTTAGATACCGACGCTGTACTAGGAATCAGATCAATCACGAACTCTATATCGCGGTCCGGTGGCAATTGTGTCAGATCTTCTGGAAATACATCAAGAAATTCTCTGACAACGCGAAGGTCCTCCAAGGGTTTTATCTTCGCATCCGTGTTTATCACAGTGGCCAAAAAGCCTTGGCATCCATTATCGAGCAACCTTTGCACCTGAAGTGCGGATAATGTTATTCGTCTGGACTTCCTCCTCGGTTCACTTTGATAGGTGAATTCTGACCTAGCTTCTAGTTTAAACTTTATCTTTTTCTCCGCACACATGACATTTGCATCATAGGCAGACAGTCAATCTATGCCTAATATCATGTCAAAATAATTTATACCCATTTTTATCAGTCGTGCGGTTAGTCTCTTCCCACAGATTTTAATCTGACAGGGGTCATAAACCTCTTTCAAACTCATGACACTCCCTATCGGCGTACTGACTATTAACTCGTGCCTAATGTCCCTTGGTTGATCTTCCATCTTACTCGCAAAGGTTGAGGAGACGAAAGAGTGGGTTGCACCCGAGTCAAATAATACTCGTACGGGTATGGTTGAGACATTCAGGGTACCTAGGGTTTGTAGGTAATTTAGGTTTCATGAATTAAACCAATTATTCTCTATAATTTACAGTGTTCGACCACTTACCTGTCATTACGTCGGGGTTTGCCTTAGCTTCTTCATTAGTTAGAGCGTACACCTTTCCTTGCGTCCGATTGTCATGCGGTTGGAATGGCCTAGCGTAGGGCTGATTAAATGAATTGTTGTCGTATCCACGCGATTTGCAATCTCTGGTCATATGCCCTTCCTTGTTGCACATATAGCATTTGAAAGGTAGAGCTCCAGGTGTTGAGGCCTTGCTCACTTGACTTGTTGTTGGTTGAGCTGGCAAAACTCCTGTATTCGCTTGACTCGTAGTAGGTTGAGAAGATCGAGTATACGTAGGATGAAAAGAATTCTGACCTATACTCGGCCTACGATACAGAGTTGGAGTAGGGCCTGAACTTGTTCCTCGGTAAACCTTATTTGGCCAACCATAGGTTTGGAAATTATTCAACCTTTTGTTCAAACCAGGCGACGTCACAGTCTTTTCTTTCTCTTTTTCCTTGAATCGGTCCTCCATTGTCTTCGCCTTATCAACCATTTGAGCATAATCCCGAATATCCATGATTGACAAAACTGATCCAATCTTAGTTTTGAGTCCCTTCTCAAATTTCTTAGCCTTACTAACTTCCCCTTTTAAGTGCTCAGGAGCAAAGTGGAATAGATCTTCGAACCACTGTTGGTAATCTAGTTCCGACTTGTTCCCTTGCACCAGTGCGATGAATTCTGCTTCCTTTCTATCCTTGAAACTTTCGGGAAAGTAGTTCTTGAAGAAAACTTCTTTAAACTGTTCCCATGTGGGGTTCGGGTGTGTAGCTTCCAAATTAGGTCTCGTGGCTTTCCACCAAGCTTTGGCTTCATTTTGCAACTGATAACCCGCACAAATAATCTTTTGTGTGTCCGTGCACTCGAGTACTTCAAATGCCTTTTCTAGGGTACTGATCCATCGTTCCGGCTGCATTGCCTCTGATGTTATTTTAGAAAATGCAGGCGGTTGGAGTTTCTTGAACCTTTCCATAACCTTGGCGATAGAATTTTCCACTAAGTACTGAGGCACAGGTGGTGCGGGTCAATTAGGTGGTGGTGGTGGTGTAGCGCATTCGTGCATCGTAGTTGCAAACTATGTAGACATCTAACCAAGCAACTCCTGTTGTTGTTGCATGGTTCACATCATCGTGGTCATGAACGCAGTCACGTCGCCGGCTGCCACACTTGGCTGAGGTGCTGCTGCAGTAGCTTGTGCTCCTGATGAAGCAGCCGATGCCTCAGAGTTTTAAGCCTCAGGTCCGTTGGGCAGTTCAACCTCTGGTACAATTCTAGGTTGTTTACCCTTACGACCTCCATGAGAACTTCTAGTGTTGACCATTGTTGCTTCTCTAAAAAGAGGAGCATGTTCAATATTCCAATTTCATCTATGTGGGTAAATAGTTGTTTTCTAACTTAAGCAGGTTCAAATTCAGTCCACAGTTCCAATGAGTAGCATGAGTCATACCAGTAAGGTGGAATTTGTTAGATTCTTTATCTCTGTTTGTTAAGTGATGTGTTTCATTGAATGCTTTGTGTTTCTCTGTCTTATGCATTTTATGAGTCAATATGCTATACATGGCACTAATGGAAAATTTTAGATTTTTAAATAAAAAGCTTTTAGTTAATTACCTGACCTAGCAGGCAAGCATCTCCAGCTTCTTCCCGATCTCAAACTCTAGTGCCAATAGAAATTCTATGTCAGCTATCACCTCTCCAGCTAGACTCAGAAAATTCTCCCGGTCCTCGGGTCCACTAATGGCTGCAATAGCCAAGTAAAAGTCCAGTCGACTCTCAGCCCGGGGTAACAATAACCGTATCCGTCTCAGTCTCTCTCGTACATGTCTAATATAAAGCATGATGCTGGGGTCACCAGCCTCAGTCGACTCACTGGTCCTGTTACGCAACATGGTTCTAAGCATTAGGACATACTTAATTGAAAGAATTAAGTACACAACTATTGGAAACTTAAATAACCATAACACCAACATAAAAAATTCTTGGGTTGGCTCGAGGTACCTTAGCATCTACGTCTTCGATTTGGCGATGAGCCCTATTAGGTCCTATTCTTAGTTATCCTAGGCCTAGGTTTGGATGAGGTCTACGCTTCCCATATGTACTACGCACGTAACACAACATACTTATGTAGCTATGTTCTGTTTTGCATAGCAACAGTCCAGTCAGTTCATACATTACAATAGGCAAGCATAAAGCATATTAACAATATATATCATATTTTATATTTATATATATTCATTGTATATAATTAAGCACATTAGTATATGACACACACTTGTCTAAAACCTAGCCATATAGATTCGTTTCCCTTAGTCCCTATTTGTGAAATTTGCCTTCTTGAGCTTATGTAACCTAAGTCCTTAAGTTTTCAATTTCCTATTATGTAATATATTTTAATATTTTTATTATTTAATAATAATAATAAATTAAATTTTTTTTCTATGTAAAAGTCCTTACTTTAAGGCCTTATGAGGTTATTATGCCCAAAAATAGGGTTTCCATGTGAAAATTCTGGTTTTTCTGTAATATTCCATCACTGGGCGATGTCTCTGGGCGTTGCCACATCGCCTAGTGCCATCGCCCAGAGAATCAGGCTCAGGCTTTTTAAGTCCGAGAGGGCCCCACTTGTTCCCTATTCTATTCCAAACTTCTCCAAACCTTAGGGAAAAGTTCTTGAAGGGTAAGGGGACTACTTCCACACTATTTCTCATCAATTCCTCGGGCCATTTGTGATCACATATGCTCTCCGGTAAGCTTTCTAGGTCAAACTCTTCTTTTACATATCTCTATTCACTTCCCTCTTGTTTTGGTTTTGATTTTCACCCAATTGCTAGTCCTAACCATGGGGTTTTTTTTTCTCTTTTGCAGAGAATGTCCACTAGTAGGCATACTACACGCAAATCAGTAGCCCGGAAGAGGTTATGGGCTGAGTCTAAGGATTCTTCCTACTCAGAGATTCCTCCTCCATCTCCTAGGGAGGATTCATCTTCAGAGGAACCTTCGACCACCATCTTTTCTCCAGGTATGAGTACGCTAAGGAGTGGAAAAACTTCATTTCTGTAAAAATAGTGAATGGCTGGGTGGTGCGAGTAGAGGACTTCCACCAATATGGCCTTTTTGCCAAATTTAATGCCCTAGGCTGGGCATCGATGCTATCCCCTATTGAGCTATGTTATCCCAACTTGGTTCGGTACATTTATTGTAACTTGGGGCCTTCTAGTGCCCAGGAGTTCGGGGTGGAGAGTTAGGTAAAGGGAGTGGATATCAAGCTGATCACTACCCTATTGGCGGAGATCCTGGGTTTACCTGACACAGGTGATAGGGTTTATTACCAACCCCGCATGGACATTTCTGATATGTTCTCTTTGGAGACTAGGAGGACTGTGTTCAGGGCTTTGATAGGTTCAAGGGACACTCCCAAGTCTGAGACTGCCTACACGCCCAGTGCTAGGGTGATTAGTAGATGTGTGACCTATAACATCTACCCGAAGGGTGGCAACAAGGGTAGTATCTCTATGATGCGAGAATACATCACCTACTGCTTGCTAGGTGCTGGTCAGGGGGGTCTAGTCATCAACCTCCCATATTTATTACTTCAGGTGATGCTGTATCACGCACGGAACCCAGCTGACGAAAACCTTCCTTATGGGAAGTTTCTTACCTTAGTGTTCAGATACTTTGGGGTTCCACTAGAGGGCGAGTACATTGACATGGTTCGATCCAGGCCTATAGACAAGACTTCTATTCTGAAGATGAAGGTGCCTGGTGAGGATCCTATAGAGGGTGAGGAACCGATGGATGTACCAGAGGGTGAGCTTCAGGGTGGTGGTGCACATGTCGAGGGTCAGATTGGTGAGGAGCAGGGTGACATCGGGGGTGGCACTCAGGGCAAGTACACACAGGAGCAGGGGTTAGGTCCAGCTGATATTGAGGGTTTTGACACACCATTTATGGACTTACCTGCTTATGGGATGACCAGTACCACTAGTTCACAGGTTCCAGGGCCTCCAGATTGGGCTCAGGTGATGGCACAGCTTCAGAGCCTCGGCACACAGATGTCAAACCTGGGGTCTAGAGTTGATCAGGGTTTTACTTCTTTGGGTGGTAGAGTAGGTGCAGTTTAGCAGAGACTAGACTTCTGGGACCGGTACTTGCGTGTCGACTCACGCCAGCCTCAGCCTCCTACTGATGACCTACCTCCTTCAGAGTAGCTCCTAGCATCTTCCAGACACTTGTGGCTACATGATTATGATCATCTCTTTTTTTTTTTTGTAATTTATGCATTTTAGTCCTTCACCTGATGTACTCAGCAAGTTTTTTTTTTTTTTTTTTTGTCTTATTTCCATCAGCTTATGTACTTGTTGAATTGTAGTTTATGCAATCAAACTTATGTAAATATTGTTAATTTTAATGAAAATTTCATGTCTTTATTTAATTGCATCTACCTCCCCTGTAGCTTTTACTTATTACATGTTTTAATAGTTATATCTTGTTAACCCTAGTCTGCACATCATGAATGTAAGAAGAGCCTCACGCTCTGATACCAAGCTTTGTCACACCCCAAACCACCCCCTAGGAGGATTGGGTAGGTGACCCAAATTACGTAATGGCAATCCACCAAATCCCACGGATCTAGAAGCAGTGCTTATATTCAGGAAACAATGTCCACATCTTAACCACAAGTAAGATCAGAGTAATGCAGGACATCTACAATTTAAAAATGAAAAGGAAGCATAGCGATATGGGAAATGGTGTTAATATATACATATAGAAACTTGTTTGTTACATTTCCCAGCACACACAACCCACAACATAAGAAAACATAAGCTAATAAGTACAATACTACATACATGACTATATACAGGGTTAGGGCACCAAACCCCAAAAAGAAAGAAAGAAAAGAAAAACAACTAAAACCGGTCCACGGTTAAAACAAGAAACCTTCTAACAAAACAAAAAGGAGTTCCTAGCACAAAACATCAGAAGCGCTTCTCAACGGTCTTCATCCACAACCACTGAGAAAGTACACAGAATCGGTATAACCTCCGTCGGGGTCCATACCAACATCATCATACACACCAGGACTCTCCTCCTCGAGATAGCCCGCCATGCCACAGCGGCATCCACCTGCAGGATCATCTAAGAAGAAAGCAACATATAACAGAGTGTGAACCCCACCGAGCTCGTGAGCAAATAACATTCATCATGCATGCATATGCAATCACATACCACAGTTCACATGATCTACATGATATGCAAGTCCAGATTTTATTATTAGCCACCTAACAATACAACTAAGTCTGGTCTGTGCCACTACAATCCCCAATACAGGTATCCCTGGTGCGGGCTTGGTTACCCCTTCCAGCAATACAGCCATTGAGTTGTCGGAGAGGACCAGTCAGCCCTAGCACACTAGTCCTTAGTCAGCCCGACCAGCCCTCTATGATTATCCAAGGGGACAACCGTTTCTTCCCTCATGTACCATTTCGGTGTTCTTTTATTTATGCACCATTCCAGAGTTCTTTTGTGTTTTTATTTTTTTCACTCCCTGATAATTATCCCCACAGGCATCCAACACCTTAACCCCTGTTGGCAAGGGTTCGTGGCACGGGTGATGAAACTCTAGCCCCATACCTATATGGCATCGTATGAGTCTAGTGGTGTCAACCGTACCCCATAATACGGGCTACAACAGGCCCCATTTCCAAGCCGAGTATGGCATCTAGTCTAGCAATCACAATCATCATATAGAATTCATAGTGTTGATCAACAACAGACATTATGCAGTGATTTGAGTAACTTGAATTGTAAGTGAATAACACAGCATTCATGATTCAATTATTAGTAGCCGGCATCAGATCATACACATACGATAGTATTATTCACTCACCAGAACTTGACTCTAGGTACTCAGTCACAGGTTCAATTCCAGTTGTTTTCTGATTGTTGTCCTCAAGCACGGGATCAAGTCCTAAACATCAAAATCAAATAGTATTTTATTCAGTTATTGGCCCTACACTGGTGTCCTAGGGTTACCCTATCTTACTTGGTTGACCCGGGGTTTAGTTGGTCTCATTTGGAAACACCTGCCTTTGCACGGGGGTCTCAGGTCATGTCCCGGTGCATGGGCCAGTGCCTAGGGCACAGGGGCAATTTGGTCATTTACAGTGCCCGTACCTACCTCCAGGCCAGATTTGGTCCCAATATAGTTTATGTCATAATACACTACTGTCCAACTTAGGACAGTGCAGCAAAACCAATCACAACAGTGCACAGTCACCTGCAAGGCCCACTTAGGGTTCCAAACTAATTTTCACCTATGGACAGATGTGGGGCAAGGTCATTTTTGTCATTTCCCACATCCCACAGTGTCCAGGGATCAAAGCCAACAAGAAATTATAGTTTTACCCCATTATTCCAAAAAGATTCCTTCACTGGGCAATGGCTCTGGGCCTTGCTGCATCGCCCAATGCATCGCCCAGTGCCTGCAATCGACAGCAGGGCTGAGTTCCCTAGGTTGGGCTTTGCAGGGCCAAGGGTCTAATGGATCCTCTGCATGTTGGGGTGGTTGGGTAGCCCTAGTGGTGGTCTACCATTTGCCATAGGCTGATCGCCCGATAAATCCACTATCAGGCTAGATCCGGTTGCCCAAATAACCCTGATGAATAGTATTCAGGGCTTTGCAAATCTGAGAACTTGAGATTCAGCCACATGCAAGGCTGGATATGCATGTCCAGCAGGGTGTCAGGGCTGCAACCACCTAGGGTTTGGTCTCTACAGCCCTGCCTTGCAGTCTGGGCTTCAATCCAGCAGCCAGAAGGGGATCTGGGCAGTGCAACCATGCACAGCCAGGATTCGGCCAAGGCAGCAGCATAACATAATGTTGATTTTCATAGAAAAACCCAGATCTACCATGCACAAAGTTTGCATGGCTGATCTGGACCAAGACTGGGCAAACCCTAGCTTGTTTGGGCTGCCCAGGGTTGCAAAAATGCAGGAAACAAGGAGGGAAAATGGAACCAGTAGGTATACATAGGGTTTTTATACTTGGATATGCAAGAGAGCAAGCTTGGATGGAGCAGGGATGGGTGGCAGCAGCTCCCTCTTCCTCCTTCTTCCTTCTTCTTCTTCTTCTTCCTTTCTCTCTCTTCTTTCCTCTCTTCTCTCTTTCAGATTCAATTCTGCCAAGGGTTCTAAATGAACCCAAACGCCTCCTATTTATAGCCAAAAGCCAACTAAGGCATGTTTGGTAACAGTCCCCTCTTTTAAAAACTGATTTTTGAAACTGATTCAGTTCAGTTCAGGGCTCTTTGGTGGGGTCCACATTGAACCAGGGATATGAGGTGGTCCCTCAGAGTCCCCTCTATCAGTGGAGGGTGCCCATGGTCAAGTTGGGTGGTCCCCACAATTATAATAATTGAATATATGCAAAAATAGCCATTGGGCGATGTCACTGGGCCTTGCTGCATCACCCAGTGCATGACTCAGTGAATTCCAGCAGCATGAATTCAAAGGGGGATTGCACAGGGGTTTGACCCTGGGTTATGTTACTGTCCCCACATGCCCACCATGAGTTTTTACATGATTTTTCAGAGCTGGGTCCCACCATTTTAGGGAGGAGAGAGATTACCTGGGATCCAAGTCATACATCAGTCTATGAGGTGTGCAAGTGCAGGGGTCTACAATCCATCTTCTAACAGGCATATAGGGAAACCTGTTCAAAGCATTTTCATTGATCTCATTGAGTGGAGTGATGCTCGACAGTGATCTTGGTGGCCTTGCCAGGGGTTCCTGCACTTCAGTCAGATTCTCTAGCATTCAGGGGGTAGGGTTTGACAATGAGTGGATCGAACGTTTGAACTATTTTATGGCGTGTTTGTCATTAGGCATCAAGCTAGTTGTCCATAATGAATAGTATGAGCATTTTGCATATTGATTCAACTTTATCTTGGTTATTAATAGGATTGGATATTAAACATGATGAAACATGATCAGTTATGCATAATGCTATATAAGAATGAGATGTGGATAGTGTAGCATACTTTACATGTGAAATTCTTTATAATGAGTGATTGATGGATTTGATTTGGGTGGTGACTGGCCGACTATTATTTCGGTATAACACCTGCCGTATTGATACTTGGTGTGGGTGCATGCTGGAGAGACGAGAAGATAGTTGGCCTCCGATTAAGGCACTGTGGACTCGATCTCCAGGCTACACCCACATGCACGAAATTATATATATATACACATATGTATTCAATAGTTGTTTGCTGGTTAGGATGTAACATACCCAATACTATGATCCTTCCGACAAGGATGTAGGTGTCGAGCAAACCCACTGGTCCCGACTGTATTTCTGGGTAGCCCATCGAGAAGTCATCGATCGTATTTTGGTAGATGTCAGGATGGGGTTTATATTGGGGGTTCGCAGACAACTTGGTGAGTGAGTCCGGTCTCACGGGTTTCCTTGGTAACATGGGGTCGACATGGTCGGAATACCATCCATTTCTATGGTATCGTTATTTGTCATCTGTTTATAGTATCGTTTGCCAATGATGCTGCCTATGTTATTGTAGTACTTGACCCGACTTAGAATCTTGTTACTAGGGGGAAAATTGAACAAAAGCATTCATGTATCATATGTGATGTGCATACTTTAGCTTGCATTGATGGTGTACCTATTATTGTATGATTATGATTGGTTTGATCGCTCGCTGGACTTGTGTAAGTTCATCCCTCAGAAACCTTTATTTTTAGATACGGATGCAGGGACGGCGGATCCAGTCGAGATTGACCCGGCCTATCTTGATGGTGAGGATTATGAGGCATGGGGTGGTTAGCCAGAGATGGACATGAAGCACCGTAGTTCGGGCTAAGGGCCCTTTGATTGGAACTTTACTTCTTTCTTATTGGTTAACATTCTGGATACTGTAACCAATAACCTTGGGATTTTATTTCTTTTCCTTGGATATTATTAACTGCTATATGCGGTATTTAACTGTTGAGTTGGAACTGAGGCCATTATCTATATAAAGGAATTTTCATTTAGAATTCCTAATATATTCGAATTGACTACTACATATAAATTCCGCTGCAACTTTGGTTTCGGTTCTTATATTCTGAATAAGAACCCGGGTAGTGTACATGACATAGTAAATCGTTGATCTTGTTGATCAGTGTGGAATACAGGGGTATTCCTGTCGTATTTCCCCAGGTTGAGGGATGGGGTGTGACAATAGGGTATCAAAGCCCTTTTGCCTTGCCATGTACACTACCAGATCTGATCCATCTCGATCCATTTTTTGTTAGGATTTGAAACATAAAAATCTTAACAAACACAATTAAAGAAATTAAGGTAGAGACATTTTGATGGTTGAAACTAAAAAAAATAAAAATTCATTAGGTAGAATTTTCCTTACATAGTTAGGTCGTCCAAGGCCGACATAACTTTGATAACATTAAAAAGAAATAAAGAGAAAATACGTTGATCCTTCTCTAATCCTTTACAACCTTACCATACTAAATTGACACTAAATGAAACGATGGGCATAACAAAATAGGAACCCAAGATAGATCCTTGGGCTGATCTTATTCCTTCCCTTTTCCCTTATCTTGTGCTTAAGTTGGCCCTGCCCTTCTAGCTCTAGCTGTAGCCCTGTCCATCATCAGACGGGACTCGATGTCACTCAGCCGCTTATCAGTGTCATCAAACCCCGCATTCACAAGATCCACTAGATCATTGTATTGGGCCTTTGATTTCTTCTCTAAGGCAGAAAGCCTCTGCTCCTACATCTGCTCCATGGAAGAGAACCTCTGTACCATGTACCCCCAGCCTGGTACACTCGATATATCTCGCACCCCCTCTGGTGGAGGTGGATCCTCACGAACCTGGGAACTAGATGCTCTAGCATCTCGGCCTATAGTGGCGGCACCACGGCCTGTAGAGGCAGCACCTCTCCATCCACGGCCCTGTGCTGATGCACGTGTAGAGACTCGGGTAACTCTGACCTCCGTAGTAGCTAGAGGAGCCACTGCACCATCACCACCATCTCCATCAGAACCATCAGAACTATTAGAACTATCACTACCATCACCATCCCCTGCTGACCTCTCCGGTGATAACTCTACACTCCCCTCTCTCCCAGTCATCTTCATCTTCATCTTCGTGAGTGTAGTTTTGTTGATTGGAGTCACCGCCTTGTCTAGCCAGTTTGCATTCAAAGGAACATAGAACCGGCGTCGAATCTTACTGATCAACTTGGCATAGTGCAAGTTTCCATCCAAAGGATACTCACCATGGTGCCCCATTGTCCAAATAATTACATTTAGAAGACACAATGGTCGCCTTGTGTAGAGGCAGTAGGCACAGTAGCTCTGCATATTTGAGACTTGTCAAGAGATAGAAAACAAGAGTAAAAAATTTTAATGATTTAAACCATTGGGTAATAAAATAAAAAATTGATTAAATACTTACCTAGTGCTTGTGACCACCTGAGGGGAGGTAAACTAACTGCGCCAGATGCCTAAAGATGCGAAGTGATGGATAGTAATCCTTGATGAGGAGTCGGGAGGTTATCTCCTCTAGGCGTAGGACCTTGATCATGTCCATGTATTCCTCGTCAGTAAGAAAGGCCGAGTAATCACACCCTGGGGGTCTGTACTTGCATGAACTCGCCATGGATACCCCCACAACTCCCCCAACTCGGCGGTGGTGATATTAATGTCCACCCCCATTGACTCTGGTAGTGAGTCAATGTCCTATTGTGCCAATGTCGTCCAGCTCAAGGTTGGCATAAGAATACCGGACTAACAAAGGATAGTAGTTGTCCCCCGGTTCAAGAATGTTTGACCAGTCGAGATGGGCAAACCTCTCTGCCACTTGGAAGGAGTAAAAATCCTCTACAATGACCTACCTTTTGGGTATGACTGAGTCGCATTGTAGGTCACCCCACAACTCTACATACCCTGGCTCACGGAACAAACGCTCGTTGAATTCCATGGCTAATCTACACAAGTAAAAGGGAACACATGAGTAAGTAAACCCTGATTAGAACAAAAATATTCATTAACATCAATACACAAACACCTTGTGTGCATTCTACATTGTACACAAGTTATCCAATTCAAATGTAACAAAACCTAACGAATTAGAGATTCGAAAAATCCTCAAACCAAAATCCAAAATGTAGAGGAAGCTATTGGACATTCAAACAAATCTGATGGGAATCCAAAAAAAAAAAAAACAAATTACATTCACAATATAAGAAATCTCATGTTTGGGGACAAAACACAAAAATGCAAAATAAGGGGAAAACTTGGATTTTGGAACACAATAGATTCGAACTTAAAATTTACACTAATATGTATGTGCATTGGTGTGTGTTTAATGTTTAGACATGTATGAAATTGTTGTGTCAATAGGTTTTGCCCTAGATAATTCAAGAATTTTGGTTTTGGGTAGGATTTTTACCCCAAAAACCCAAAATAGGGTTACGGAGATCAAATAAGAGTCATGAAATCACAAGATAGTACCCTAGATTCATCAAGTTTGTTAGCTAGCATTCATGGATTAACCAAGCTCTACCATCATTGAACAGATTTTAACACAAAGAGATTTCAAGGAAATGCCCTGAATCCTAAGCTATAATCTGTTGGAGAAGAAGAGGAGTTGAGAAAAGGGTTTGAGAAGAAGAACACACCTTGAAAGAAGTTTGGAGGGATGAAGCTTATGATTTGGAGCCTTAGGAGTAGAGCTTAGAGTGGAGGAAGACCACTCTTGGTCACCTTGGCTCTACTCTGGTGGATGTTGCAACAGGAAGGGGAGAAGAAGTGTCGTGGCTCACGTTTTAAAAATTGATTTGTGCCATGGCGGACGATGCGATTGTCCGCCAGAATTTTCTGTACGAGCCACCAGGAAATCTTAGCCAATTACTGACTGCATGAGCCACCAACTAGCGGATGATGTACACAGGCCGCCACATACATCGTATGCTAGGTACAATTTTGGCCTGATTTGTTGGTTTTGTTGCCCCGTTCGGCATGCACCCTTGTTACATGATTTGGACCCTTCGTGCATTACCTCGCATATTTGTTTATGTTCTATACCGTTATGATGATTGATTATGTTATGCTTTATGCAAGATTATTTATTTTTTTGGTCCCTTCTTTTTTAGGATTTAGTCATGGTGCGTAGACGTCGTGGTCATGGTCCTAGGGCACCCACACCTGGTGGGGACTATGATTGGAACATGGTTGGTACTTCCGACGACCCCTTTTTGAATGCCCCCAGGTACACTATGGCTCATGACGTGAGCCAAATGGTTAGAGATATGATGGGAGAATCTCAGGTCCAACAGATGGACTACTTAGAAGAGATGAGATGGACCCTCCAACAGCAGCAAAGGGAGTTTGCAGACTACTTGATGGGTCGATATGAGGCCGATGAGAGGGCTAGGGCGGCAGCCTATACTCCACCCCCTCCACTCCCGACATTTGTGGTGGCGGCTCAGCCGGCTCAAGTATAAGTGGATGTTACGAAGATTATTGAGAGGTTCCAGAAGATGAGGCCCGTGGAATTCAATGGGCTAAACAAAGGTCCTTTGTACCTATCTATGTGGATTAGGGAAATGGAGAAGACATTCATAATGAGTGATTGCACTGAGGATTGCATGATTTGGTGTTCCGCCTACATGTTAAAAGGTGAGGCAGATGATTGGTGGAAATCAACTGAGCCCAACCTCCTTATAGAGCATCCCAACCTTACTTGGGAACAGCTTAAGTGGGCTTTCTTTGAAAACTACTTTTCGGAGAGATTCCAGGAAAGGAAGGCGATAGAGTTCATGGAGGTCGCTCAGGAAGCCAAATTTGTCCTTGAATATCAACAAAAATTTGAGGAGCTGTTCCACTTTGCACCTCCCCACCTAAGGTCTGACATTGAGAAGGGGAAGAGGTTTGAGAAGGGCTTGAGGTCGGGAATCAGCTCGATTTTTTCATCCCATGGGCCCCAGACTTAAGCCAAGGTGGTTCAGATAACCAAGTCCATTGAAGACAGGCAAAGGAGTGTGTACTTTGCTCACTCGGATTAGAGTAAGAGGCCGGTAACAACAACAATTGGCCGAGAACCGAGCAAATTCCCTCGGCCACAGTACTCGGGCTCTGCACTCACATATTACAAGCATGCAGATTCAACCCAGCCCGCACAGCCTGCTCAATCTGCAGCTTCATCCCTATTTACTGGTGGCACCGTACGGTGTTACAATTACAACAAGCATGGACATATCTCCAAGGCTTGCCCTCAGCCTAAGCCTAGGGTGCCACAGACTATAGCTCAACCTTTAGCTTCGCAAGCATCTCAAATCAAGCCGGTGGGTAAACCCCCTATCCAAACACACGGTAATAGAATCCCAGCCTAAGCATACATTATGACTGATGCCGAGGCAGAGGCAACACCTAGGGTGCTAACAGGTCATACTCTAATCTTAAGCTACTTGAATTAATGTATTGCATCGTGCCACTTCATGCATGCATGGTTGTATAATGTATTTGTAACAGGTACCATTCTTATTGCTTCTATCCCTGTGTACGTTCTCTTTGACTCAGGAGCATCGCATTCTTTTGTATCCTCTTCTTTTGCCAAGAAGTTGGGTATTAGTCCAAAAAGTCTAGTGCCAGGATTAGCGGTTAGTACACCTATGGGAGGTGTGGTTGGCTTAGACACAGCTTATGAACCAAGCCTCGTGCGGATCAGTGGTCGAGATATGATTGCATACCTTTGTGGAATTGGACGTGAAGGACTTCGATGAGAATTTGGGTATTGATTGGTTGGCTACCTATAAGGCGAACCTAACTTGCACGGCAATGGGTTGTTTTCAAACCTACCGATGGGGAAGAATTTGTATTCAATGGTGATAGGAAAAAGCGATCCAAAAGGCTTGCCATTTAGGCTCTTTAAGCCAAGAAGCTTATGGATCAAGGGTGTGAATGCTACCTAGCATCCGTAATTGACAAAGAGGCTAAGGTGGTGCCATTAGAAGAGTTGAGGGTCGTGAAAGACTATCCGGAAGTTTTTTCGGACGCTTTGACTGAGTTGCCTCCTGACAGAGAGATCGAGTTTGCCATTGACTTACTACCTGGAGCGGCACTGGTATCCAAAGCCCTATACAGGATGGCTCCAACCAAATTGAAAGAATTGCAGGAGTAGTTGCAAGATTTGTTGAGAAAGGGTTTCATCCATCCTAGTGTATCTCCATGGGGAGCACCGGTCCTCTTCGTCAAGAAGAAGGATGGGAGCATGAGGATGTGCATTGATTATAGGGAGCTTAACAAGCTCACAATCAAGAATAGGTATCCACTACCTAGAATTGATGATTTGTTTGATTAGCTCTAGTTGAGCGAGAGTATTCTCCAAGATAGACTTGAGGTTTGGGTATCATCAATTGAAGATTACAAAGAGTGACAATAGCAAGACAGCATTCCAATCACGCTATGGCCACTACAAGTTTTTGGTGATGTCTTTTGGTTTGACTAATGCCCTAGCTGCATTCATGGAGTTGATGAACCAAGTATTCCAAGATGTTTTGGACAAGTGTGTGATCATATTCATTGATGACATCCTGGTTTACTCAAAATCTGAGGAAGAGCATGCGGTGCATCTCAAGATGGTATTGCAACGGTTAAGAGAGAAGAAGTTGTATGCAAAGTTTAGCAAGTGTGAGTTTTGGCTCTCACAAGTGGCCTTCCTAGGCCATGTGATATCAGCTGAAGGGATTAAACTTGATTCGGGCAAGGTAAAGGCGGTAATAGAGTGGGAGGTATCGAAGAATGCGGGGGAGATCCGAAGTTGGTCTGATGAATGTGAGAAAAGTTTCCAGGAATTGAAGCAAAAGTTAAGTATTGCATTGGTTTTGACATTGCCTGATGGCACAAGTGGGATGACTGTCTACAGCGATGCTTCAGGACTGGGATTGGGATGCGTGTTGATGCAAAATGGAAAGGTTATGGCCTACACCTCGAGGCAGTTGAAGGACTACGAGAAAAACTACCCCACTCACGACCTTGAGTTGGGGCAGTTGTTTTTGCATTGAAGATTTGGCGCCACTACTTGTATAGCGAGAGGAGTGAGATCTATAGTGACCACAAGAGTCTGAAGTATATCTTCACACAAAAATCGCTAAACATGAGATAGAGGCGGTGGTCAAAACTTATGAAGGACTATGACTGCACGATCCATTACCACCCTAGTAAGGCGAATGTGCTAGCAGATGCCCTTAGTTGAAAATTTCAAACTACATCTTTGGCAGCATTGACCACGTGTGATAAGTTGATTGAGGAAGCTTGCCATATGGATCTGGAGGTATTAGTAGAAGATGTAGCAATGTCGTTAGCAGCCCTCATTGAGAACAACCTGATTGATGATACAATGGTATCCTTAGCTGCCCTCACAATGTAATCATCTTTGATCGAGAGGATCAAGGGGGCTCAACCCAATGACCCAAAATTTTAGGAGTTGATGAAGAAGGCTTAGGGTGGGCACAACTTTGATCCAGACTTCACCATATCTGGGGATGGCATACTTAGATTTTAGGGAAGGGTTTGTATACCTAATGATGAGGAATTAAAGAAGGAAGTGTTGAGCGAGGCTCACTATTCACCATACTCGGTACATCCAGGTAGCACCAAGATGTACAAGGATTTGAAACAAAAATATTGGTGGTATGGTATGAAGATAGATGTAGCAGTTTATGTCTCCCGATGCTTAACTTGTCAGCAGATAAAGGCCGAGAGGCAACAACCCCATGGGCTACTACAGTTGATGCCTATCCTAGATAGGAAATGGGATAACATCACCATGGATTTTGTCACTGGTCTACCTCGCACAACTAGAGCAGTAGATTCCATTTGGGTCATTATTGATCGATTAACCAAGGCAGCACACTTCATCTCTATGAAGATGACATATACTATGGACCGGCTCGCCAAGCTTTACATTGACAATGTTGTTCGCTTACATGGTGTACCGGTTAGCATTATTTCAGACCGAGACCCGAGGTTTACTTCAAGATTTTGGGGTAGTTTTCAGAAGGCCATGGGCTCACTACTAAATTTTAGCACAACTTTTCACACTCAGACCGACGGACAGTCGGAGCGTACCATCCAGACATTAGAGGATATGCTTAGGGCATGTGCTATCGACATGCAGGGTAGTTGGGATGAGTACATTGCTCTCATCAAATTTGCTTACAACAATAGCTATCAGGCATCCATTGGTATGGCACCTTTCAAAGCCTAGTAGGGAAGGAAGTGTTGGACGCCATTGTATTGGGACGAGGTTGGCGAACGATGCATCTTAAGACCGGACTTGATTCAGGAGACTTGTAGGGTGGTAGATCTGATTTGGGAACGGTTAAAGACTATTAAAGGAAGATAGAAGAGTTACGCCGATGTTAGGTGGAAGGACCTCGAGTTTGAAATAAGGGTGAAGGTATTTCTTCGGGTGTAACCTACCAAAGGAGTGATGAGATTCGGGAAGAAGGGGAAACTAAGTCTTAGGTACATCGGACCATATGAAATCCTAGCCCGCATTGGGCAGGTGGCCTATAGGTTGGCTCTGCCTCCTACCTTGGTAGGGGTACATGATGTATTCCACGTATCCATGCTGAAGAAATATGTTCCGGATCCAACTCATGTTCTTTCCCAAGAACTACCAAAAATAAATGAGGATTTGACATATGAGGAGCGATCGGTTGCAATATTGGAGCGAAAAGAGTATAACCTTTGGAACCGCTCTATCCCTTATGTTCGGGTATGTTGGAGCAACCACGCCGATCAGGAAGCATCCTGGGAGCTCAAGAACGAGCTAAGGGCGAGACATCTGGATTTGTTTGGACTATCAGGTACGTCAAATTTTGAGGACAAAATTTTTGATAAGGTGGGGACAATGTTACATCCGTAACCAAAACTATACTAATTTAAACTTGTGTGTAGGGGCGGAGCTCTATTATGTTGGGGACCTCTGGAACACCACCATGAAACCAACCTATAGGGTCTTCAATATGTCAGATGGCGAACCTATTGAGGAGAAGTTCCTCGATAGGATTCAAGGAAGGTTCATCAACGATTCCACACATATCAACCTTCCCCCAGAACTACCCTCCTTGGAGGAATGAAGGATGTTCATTTTACATTATTATATTTCCAATTATGCCCTTGGAAAATTGGGTGTGCCAACCCTCTTGTTTGAGGTCTATTATTACCCACCTTGCTTGTTTGGACTCATTTAAGAGGCCCTAACCTTGTAGGACCTTCAAGCTGTCATTTGGGGCTGGTGGCTCTTACAGCAAGATATGTGGAGGATGATGCATGAGCCACCAATACATGAGCCACCAGATGTCAAAATGCTTCTCTTTAAAGCTAAGACCAGCTTGGTTCGACCATGCCTTAGCCTAGGGTTTAGCCATTGCCTATTTTAGGCTATTTGGGACCCAATGACTCAACTAGACCCTAAACCCATAAACCTATGGTCTATTTTGGTTACACCATGTACCAAACCCATTTTGGACCTTAAAACCATTCCCAAACCAAACAAGGCCTAAGCCACTCAGCTAAACCCAACCAAAACCCTACTCTCTCTTCATTTCTCTCATTTCACTACACCAAGAAGAGGGAAAAATGTGGAGAGCAAGAAAGGAAGAGAAGGGTGCTAAAAGGAAGAAGGGAGAGAGAAGAAGGGAGGTTCCACCTCCATTGAAGACCCATTGGAGCTCACCTTGCCCTCCTAGCTGGCTGCCTCCATCCTTGGCTCTTGGAGCTTGTGGGAATAACTATTTGGAGCTCCATTTCAGCCATTGAAGGTTTCCACTTGGCTGTTCTAGCTCACTACTTTGTAAACCCTCCAACCTTAGTGATTTCCTAGCTAGTACATGTTTAGATTTGATTTGAACCCGTTCAATCTTGCATCTAATCTTAGGGCTTTTCATACTTGATGATATATCTATCTAATTGCATGCCTATTGCATCAGTTAGAACCCTAGGTTGGCCTATTCTTAGTCCTATGGCTATCGTGCCATGAAAGCCCCATTACAGAACTCCATTTTCTTGGATTTTGGTGTTTGGATCAGGTCTTGCTTGCTGGATCCTAATTGGATCAAAACAAGGGTAGGATAGCTTAATTGGAGACCCTTAGTATCCCCACACTAACCACTGATGGCTGCTTGGCCATTGACCAAAGTTTGACAATAATCCATGCCAAATACTGAGTTCTTGAACTCTAGCGGACGATGCAGCAAGTGGTTGATGCATGAGCCGCCTAGTGCAAATGCTCCTATTTTGGGGTTTGAACCCCAGACCTTTGACTAGACCTCTTCTCACTTGTTGTACACCTGTATATTTTCATGTTAGACTAGTATACACGTACGGGAGGAGCGTGTACCATGTGGGAGAAAAAGATACCTATACTTTGATTGTGAGTGGATCGAACGTTTGAACTATTTTACAGCGTGTATCTCATTAGGCATCAAGCTAGTTGTGCATGTTGAATAGTATAAGTGTTCTGCTTATTGATTCAACTTTATCTTGACTATTAATAGGATTGGATATTAAACATGATGAAACATGATCAATTATGCAGAATACTATATATGGGAATGAGATATGGATAGTGTAGGATACATTACATGTGAAATTCTTTATAATGAGTGATTGATTGATACGATTTGGGTGGTGATCTGTCGACCGTTATTTCGGTATCACACCCATCGTATTGATACTTGGTGTGGGTGTAAGCTAGAGAGACGAGAGGATAGTTGGCCTCTGGTTAAGGCATTATGGACTCGATCTTTAGGGTACACTCGTGCGCATGAGATTATATATATATACATATACATTCAATAGTTGTTTGCTAGTTAGGATGTAGCATACCCAGTACTACAACCCTTCCGACAAGGGTGCAGGTGTCGAGCAAACCCATGGGTCTCGACCATATTTTGAGGTAGCCCACCGAGAAGTCACCAAAAGTATTTTGGTAGATGCTAAGATAGGGTTTGTATCGGGGGCTTGCAGACAACTCGGTGAGTGAGTCCGGTCTCGCAGGTTTCCTTAGTAACATGGGATCGACATGGTCGGAATACCATCCATTTCTATGGCACTGTTATTTGTCATCCATTTATGGTACCGTTTACCGATGATGCTACCTGTGTTATTGTAGTACTTGACCCGGCTTAGAATCTTGTTGCTAGGGGGAAAATTGTACAAAAGCATTCATGTATCATATGTGATGTGCATATTTTAGCATGCATTGATGGTGTACCTATTATTATATGATTGTGATTGATTTGATCACTCGCTGGGCTTGTGTAAGCTCATCCCTTGGGAACCTTTGTTTTTAGATATGGATGCAAGGATGGCGGATCCAGTGGAGATTTACCCGGCCTATCTTGGTGGTGAGGATTATGAGGCTTGGGGTGGTCAGCCGGAGATGGAGTATACATTTGACTACCTGTGTAATGAGTGTGCTCATAAAGCACCATACTTCAGGCAAAGGGCCCTTTGATTGGAACTTTACTTCTTTCTTATTGATTAATATTCTGGATTACTGTAACCAATAACCTTGGGATTTTATTTCTTTTCCTTGGATATTATTAACTTCTATATGTGGTATTTAACTGTTGAGTTGGAAACTAAGGCCGTTATCTATATAAGGGAATTATCATTTAGAATTCCTAATATATTTGAATTAACTACTACATATTAATTCCGCTGCAACTTTGGTTTCGGTTCTTATATTCTGAATAAGAACCCAGGTTGTGTACATGACATAGCAAAGCGTCGATCCTATTAATCAGTGTGGAATACAGAGGTATTCCCATCATATTTCCCTAGGTTAATAAGGGATGGGGGTGTGACAATTAGGGTTTGGTATAATTTTTTTTACTAGATCCTCTCTTTTTTGTCCCATAAAAATTAGGGGATCCATAAGAATTGAGACAGACATCTCTTTTCCATCCCATGGAAAAAGGGATCCATCCCATACCCGAATGTGCAACGGAAAATAGATCGACTTAGGTTTCTTTCACATCCGATGATTATCAAATAATTAAAAGAACTCTTAATGCATAAAATAAACATCAAGGTCTGCTAACCTATAAAGCCTCAAGTGTTGCTCCTCCTCCAGATAATGGTTCTTCCCCTAACGAGCCTTTCAAGAAAGCCCCAATTTGAATCTCCTTGATGCAGTAGAAGATTCTCAAGCCAAACCATAATTTTTTCTCCAAAAACCATTGGATCCAATCTAACAACCTAGGGTTTCCAAAACCCTAATTGATCTCACAACTTAAGAGAGTAAGAGAGTAAGGGAGAAGAGAGAGAGAGAGACGATCACCAGAAGGGGGCAATCGCCCAAGCATGGCTGGTCGTCCCCCTGGTGTGTTTGAATAGGTAAGGCTCTAATGAGCCTCCTGATTACCAGTGAGAGTCTGACACTCTCTCTTCTATTTGACTTACAACCCTGATGGAATTCTAATTAGTGAAGAAGCAAAATCTAAAAGGAAAAAATAAAATAATTAAAATTTTAATCTATAATGGGCCTATAATTAAATATTACATCAATTCGATCCATTTAAGATTAGACAAAGTAATTATTAATTAGCAAATCTCAAAAATACCCCTGCATAACGACTGTGCATTAACCCTCCACTAAACAACATCATCATGGAATCTAGGGCATGTACACTAGAACTGCCAAACTCCATTCCATGGTACATGTTCGTATCAAAGCACTTGTGTACGTGATCAGAATCTGCAAAACACCATTAAATAATTTAATGCAAAATATAATTATAATTTATCATTTTATGTGAAAATATGTTATGCAAAACCATCTAACAAAAATGTTACAGGGTCTTGATTCTTATCTGACCATCCACAGACTAACTCGTCTTAATGTTCCTCAATCGAGCAATGGCGACCATGTTGAGTGACTCTTTTACTCACATAATATTTACGCATTCCTAGAACACTGACTTTAGTTCTCTTGAACCTCGGGAATTGGTTTTCACCAAAAAAACCCTCAGTAATTGGTGAACCAAAGAATACATTCATATCATGCAGTGACAAGACCCTCTCAGGCACTGGTTCTCGGTGACACATGTCTATCCTAAACCTACACCTAGCAGTTATACATGAGGGAATTGATAAAAAAAAGAGATTTTTTGCCAATACACATCCATGTGAGTACTTGCATCCGTACCCTGATATCAACATGTCTAGGCATACCCAATGCGACGACCATATGATAAGTTGAACATATGGACATACATTGCTCAAAAAGTTCATATCGCATGTGATCATATTAAAGAAAAATGTATGAAATGTTAAAAACACAATAAACCAAGTCGAACTAGATTGAACCGCATTTGATCGACACATACATCCAACAATCTCCCATTTGTACATAAAGTTAACTCCCTATTAATTTTAAACCCATGCCCTCCATGTATTTTTTAAATACTCTAGGAAACAAGTTGTCACACCCCGCTCCCTACCCCACACCCCGCTCCCTACCCCTAGGGTAATGTGATTGAAATACCCCTTGTATTCCATACCAACTCCAGGATCTACACTTTGCAGTACCAGGGTCACCGACTCCATATAACAAATCAAATTAGACTGTGAGTACGGAAGCTATATAACATTTATAGATTACTAGAGTGCAGAAGCTACATAGGTGATATCATATAGTAAGTGTTATACCCGCACCCAAACTACACCCTAATTCTCTGGGCCAAGTTGGACTTTCTTTCGTAAATGTTGCGACGCTGCCAACGGTCAACACCTGTGACCTTGGGCCGTGGCAGTCAAGGGGATAACTGGAATAAAAGGGTGGAATTTTGATGTGATGGGCGATGTGACCGCTTGAAGGTGAGCATTTAACCCTTAAATATCATGTGTACATGCTTCCTTTGTAACCCTCGAAAGGTGGGCCAAAGCCCGGGGTCTATTACCTTGGGTTTATCCTATTTCTGTAGGACTGGACCCTGCGCTGGACTCACTGGGGTGAGCCCACAATTGCTGTAAGGTCAATTTTGGGTAAAGTCTTATGGGACCCACTTGTCCCATATCTCAGATTTCGTCGTGGTGTCCTCGGATATGGTGGGCCCCACCCACTTCTATTCTATTTGTGTTGGGCCTTAAAAGTGGGCCTAAGGAACCAACTTAAACTGAAAAATGGATTTTGAGACTTAAGGACCAAACAAACAAGCCCTCACTTAACCCTTCTATAAATAGAAGTCATAACCATTTAATAGTCATAACTTCTCTAACCTACCTAGAGTCGTGGAAACAAAAGAAGGGAAAGAAGAAATAAGAGAAAGGAAAGAAGAAAGCAGAGGAGGAAAAACAAGGAGGGAGATTGGAGGACGAGTTAGGGCTTGTGGAGCTCAACCATAGGTGCTTCTTGAATTTTTGGCTCAGGTAAGTTCTTGGGTCTCTCTCTATCTTCTTTATTTCTTTTGGGTTTGGGGAAGAACCGTTGAGGTTGGGGGTTTTGACCTAGGGTTCTACTTGGAACCCAAGGATGTCTATGATTTAGGTATCTTACCTTATTGGGGGCTTGAAGCTCACCTCCAAGACCTCTCTTTACCTTCTATTGGAATCTATTTCTTAGATCTAGGGTTCTTGATGGAGAAACCCTAGTTTTGGATCATTTGAAATGATTTACTCTTTGAACCCAAAAACCCCTTGATTGGGTTAGGGTATTATGACCCTAAGTGGTTTAAAGATCCTTTCCCCAAGTCCTGGTGGCTTAAAACCAAAGTACAATTGAGTTGGGGAGCTCAAATCTTAGGAATTTTTTATTCAGTAGAGGTGGACCCAGGAGTGGACCCAGCCCAGAGTCTACCCCGTGAGTCCGCATGCTTGTTGGTTTATGCTGGACCCAGGAGTGGACCCAGACCAGAGTCCACCTAAGAGTCCGGTCCTAGTTTTTAGAGCTTTTTGCTCCGGTTGGACTCAGGCATTGTGCCTCCACTCTAGAGTCCACCTAGACCCTATTATCCTTCCTTAAAGCTTAAACTTTGGAGACCCTTTGGGATCCTCCTACCTTACCTAACTTGCTTTGTCCCACTTCTTTAGGTAATATTACTCTTACGATGAGGCTTATCTTACGTTGATCAACGATGAACCCTAGTAAACGAGTCACGAACTAATAGGTGAGTGGGTATGGAATTGATTTAATTTGGGAGTGTTTTGCATTATGTTATGCTTGTATGCCATTTCTCATGCATACTCATTCTTGCATTATTATAACCATGTTTGTGGAATTTGCGAATGTATACATTATGAATGTGGCTTGTTAATGTCTTCATCATGTTTATAATTAGTCTATCATGCGTCGTGTCGTGCTGGTACCCGAGTGATAGATGGTATGGGACGTTGATGCACCCGAAAAACTTCTCGATATGATAGTATCATATTGCATCATACGGTTAGTGCTATTATATGGTTTGTCGTATGCCGTGTTGTGCTAATACCTGGGTACTAGATGGAATGGGACATTGATGCACCCGGAATACCTCTCGACATGATAGTTCATATAGTATGGTTAGGGTTATGTTCCCCTAGCTACGATCCTTACCAACAGGGGTTTAGGTGTTGGGTAACCAAGGCTCCCTATGTGCCTGAGGAGTGATACGAGGCTAGGTCAGGGATGATCATTGGTTATCGGGGTTTGCCTCCGAGTGGCGAGTGGCTTTTACCGGTGCGAGCCCCATTATAACAATTGAGGTCACATTTCGGTGATAAGTTAAGTGATCTGCGATGTTATCTGAGTTGTTGCAGTAGCAAGAACTTAGTAACTTAGACATGTTTGCTAGGTGGCTAATATTGTTAATTAATTCATGCATCATGGACTATGTGTTATTGCTTGTATGTTCTCCATCCCCTCATTGGGCTCAGTGGAGTTTACCCCTCTTTGCACAACCTTTTTAGATGCATTGCAGGTGATGTTTTGGTGGAAATCTCTGTGGCTCTTTCTTGTGGATATGTTTTGCTCGGTGTCATTGACCTGCAGTCGGTGACTTCTATCTATGATGTTGATTAGCTGTTGATGACTGTGCCAATGGGGTACTTGGATCGAGACACTTATTTCTTTGTTCCTTTTAAGTTTTCTCATTTGTATGGTATAAATTCTTTAATATTACTGTTGTTCTTAGTTTTAGTTAAGCTCTTGAGAAAAGATGTATATATTAATTGTCTATCACTTAGACTTTTGAACTCTTTTATTATTACAAACGCTTCCGCACTTTTGTATCTACATTTACTTTTATTGTAAATGTATTTCTTCCCGCACTCTGATGTACATATGAGTTGTATTGAGTGGACTGTGATTCGAGCCACTGCATCGAGATCCTGGCGGTAGTTTAGAATGTTGGTAAGCATCCTAGTCATATAAAAACCCTAGGGTAGGGGTTGGGGTGTGACAACATGGTATCAAAGTGTGATGCTCTGCACTTGGAATCACAGTCGAGCGGAATATCGATTTACTCTATACAAGTAGGTTTTAATTAAAAGACTTGCAAGACAACGATATTGTATAACAAAATCTAGGTAGAAGACTAGATAGGTGTGAAAGCCGATAACGTCAATAATAAAACAAGAATAATATTACACAGTAATGATGAATTAGCATTCCATTCTTAGATACAGCTTTGATTCGATATACCTCCCCCTGAGGCGTTCACAAAGGTTGAATTCTCAAAAATTCAGTTGGGTTTCTTGTTATTCTTACATAGAAGGAAGTACATAAGCTACTACAACTTAAACTAATAAATGTAAAGTGCATAAAACGTAATAAAGGTGGGCCATGGACCCTAAGCCTAGTTCCATGTCACTGTCACTGCCAAATCATCTCTAGATTTTAGTACTCTTTCCTTATGACTTCCCTCACTACTTTTGATTTGTCGTATATCTATATATGTGAAGACTCTCTAGACTTGGATTCCTCTTTCACGCTATGAAACCTACTAAATGTGCGTGATGGGTTGAGAATTTTGAACAGGTATTTACAATGGTTCGCACCCATTCAGATGAGAATTTCTCCCATCCCCGTGATGAGGCCTCAGACACCTCGGATAAAGCTGTACCACTCGCCCTTCCTGCCTAAAACAATGCCGACGTGATGGCAATACTGGGGAGTATATTGCAAGTCATGAAACAGGAACATCGGACCTTATACAAACCATGAATGCCTAAAACCAAGTGGTAATGCAGAAAGAAGAAAGACAACCAGTGACTCCTGCACAAGTACCACCTCCTGCACCTGCTGCTCAACCTCCCTCACTAGTGATGATGTTATCTTCATAGTGAATGATGTGCTGAGAAGTTTTCACAACAACAAGGCAAGTATGTGGAGGATATGTTGGGGCAATAAGAAGGCGACAACAAGAGTTCATGGCCAGTGTGAACGCACAAATCCAATTGGCACAACAGACGCAGACCGTGCTAGCGGATTCCTCCGTAGTTGTTGCACCATCTACAAGCGATGCACCTCAGGATCAACCTGTACCGCCACCTCGAACACAAGGATCTAAGAAGAAACCTGTGACCTCACAAGAGTCTGAGACACCTAGTAAAGCTCCCAGAGGACCCTATCCTGTTCGAGTCCAACAAGCTCTGGTAGAAAGGATGCAAACCAACCTGGCCAAACGGTACAATTCACAGTTTCACCTCAGTCGTCTAGGCCAAATTTCCGGTGTTACGACTATAATCAGCTGGTGTATACAGCTAGGGTTGCCCATATCGTGGAGCCAAGTATGTGTCGAATCTACATGTCGCATATCCCGAGCAGTCATAATAGGACGGTAGGTCCCAAGGCAGCTTTTCACCTTGACTATAGAGAAGACAGAGTCAACACCGGGCACCGTAGCAGGTACCTTATCTATACCTATGACCTGTGCATGTGTTATCTTTTTGGGACTGCATTCTTTTTAGCCGCCGGCTGAGGTTGCTAAGAATCACTTGGTACTCAGTTTGACTATCGGTGAGGGACTCACTGAAGGGCTTGTTATTAGTCTAGTGGTTGGAGAGGAGGTTTTAACTTTCTTTTCTGTGTTGTGTAGACACATAGTTGAGTTTTGATAAAATTATGCACCCGTAAACCTATGGTTAGAACTTTTCAATTCGGAAGCTTAATTGGTGTATGGTATTGTGTGGGGAGTTGGTTTTGTAGTCTTGTGTGAGTAAGAGTATGGAAACTGGAACTGAAGGATTTGACAAAACTTTACTCAACAATGGATATGAGTGGAGTAATGGGTCACCGAATGTCCCCTCTGTTATTGGGAGCAAATAGTAGGGATTCCATCAATATTCCAATTCACACTAAAGTTGAGTTAGGTATTGGAGAATCAGAAGTGAAAGTCTTTAGAATAAAAGCCTTGTAAGAAAAGTAGTACAAACCTATGCCATATAAACCCAAGTGCCTAATTCCTCTGTCTTTTCACAAAATACAGCAAAGTCGGGGATTTAATTCTTAAATTACAAAGGGGTAAGACTTACAAAATTTTTTTAAAAATAGAAATATTTATACTATGACCAAATAGAATCATAAATATGAAGTTTTAATGTTATTCTATGTATCGAACATGGTACACTGTTATAACAAGTAAGAATGGTGTAAATAGAGAGAACAAATGGAACTTGCATATTTGGATGCTAAAATCTTAGTAAGATCTATAAATAAGACTAACAACCCCATGTGCAAAATCTCTAAGTCCATTTAAAAAAACAAAAGAAGGTAAATTTAGAGGTGAAAATCCTTGATTCATAAGTAGAGAACACTTAAAAGTTAAGAAAAATGGGATTTGTTTAGGTGATGGTCAAATGTTTCCACTAACCTAAAACTATAATGCTAACATATGCTTAGGACATGGTATGCCAAATAAAGGAAATAAAAATTCAACCTAGAGCATGCTAGCAACTTTAACATATATTATAAAAAAATTTAAAAAAAAATTTGGTTTTGATTGGTGAAACAGGGGAGGTGTAACATATACAACTTATATCAAGTGGTAGAGACACAATTAAAATCCTACATTGACAATCCAATCCGTATATAACAAAGGAAATTGGGAATTAAACTTTGGGTTGGGTTTTCTTTCTCAAAACCTTGTCTAGATCCTTGGTTTGGAAATTTAAAGTCAATAAATGTAGTATTATATAAACCTTATATAGTGTAAATAGGTTGATGTTATGCTGCAAACAAATTCCTAATAGAAACAAAATCACAATAGTAGGTTTCGAGAAAGAACTTAAGTTTATCAATTTCTACCCCAAGCTTGAGGGCATAGCTCTAAAGACTTGGAGTCAAACAAACACTTGCACAAAGAATAATCAATGCAAACTAAAGGAAAGGGGGAATACAAAATACAAAAAAAAAAAAAAAAAAAAAAACCTCATTCAAGTAGAGATATGAGAAAAAGGGAAAAGTACCAATACATTACAACTTAAGTATAAAAATTCTGAAATCAGTGAATGGATGATCTAGGTAGTATATACCAATCTCCAATGACAGGATTGATGTCATTTGTGTTTGATTATTTAATAAAAGACAAAGATTATGAAAGATTTGACCTAGAGTAGGGGGCTTTTCCCCAAAATTGCTTGAAACCCTTGGTGAGCATGCTAAGGAATATGGAGTCAATGCTATACAAACCACACATAGAGCAAATGGGTCAAGATTCAATCATAAACAATGCACTAATAGGAGATAAAGCATAGTAGCAAAAAAATTTTTTTTGCGAACTAGGGATTTTGTTCTCGACCTCAAGTTGAAACCATAGCTTGAAATGCTTAAAAATCAAATGGAATGCTCACAATGGCTATAATTGATGAAAGAAATTGAAAAGAAAATACAAGACCATGTCCAATTCGGGTAGAGATGAGAATCCATGTATGGTTGGGGGTTTCCCAAATTTGACTTAGATTGATGATCTGGAAGGGCAAAATCCATGAATGGAGTGCTAAACCAGGCCTCCATAATACAAATAAGTTGGCACATAACTACAAACAATGCCTTAATAATTAAACAAAGCATGACAGTAGAATTTTCTACAACTTTGGATTATAAATTTTCGATCTCAAACTTGATGTAATAACTTGGACTTTTCTAAATCAAATATAAAACATATATTAGCATGTTAGATGCGGATGGATTTAAAAGAAAGAAAAACACAAACCTAGTCCACTATATGTAAAAACAAAGAGAATTGAAAATAAACCCAAAATAGTAACATCCAGAAATTTATAAGGTTGGAAATTGAATTGGGAAGTGAAAACTTCAAATTCAGGATTGGGGTTTTAGCCAAAAATCCGTCAGATCTTCGATCAGATCATCTCTCAGGAAGATTCGACCGAGAATATGATTAGGTCAACACCTATGTTTTGGCCCATTTTTTGGGGTCAACTTGTTCTCCTTATTGCCCCCCACCTTTTATGACTCGTCATGTACAATTGCGGACGAAGTACCCCTCTCTTTTCGAGTTACAAGGTACGGCAAATTTTGGGGACAAAATTTCTTGTATGGTTGGGGGAATGTTATACCCGCACCCAAACTACACCCTAATTCTCTGGGCCAAGTTGGACTTTCTTTGGTAGATGTTGTGACGCTACCAACGATCAACACCTATGACCATGGGCCGTGGCAGTCAAGGGGATAATTGGAATAAAAGGGTGGAATCTGGATGTGATGGGCGATGTGACCGCTTGAAGGTGAGCATTTAATCCTTAAATATCATGTGTACATGCTTCCTTTGTAACCCTCGAAAGGTGGGCCAAAGCCTGGGGTCTATTGCCTTGGGTTTACCCTATTTTTGTAGGACTGGACCCTAAGCTGGACTCACAAGGGTGAGTCCACAATTGCTGTAAGGTCAATTTTGGGTAAAATTTTATGGGACCCACTTGTCCCATATCTCGAATTTCGTCGTGGTATCCTCGGACATGGTGGGCCCCACCCTCTTCTATTCTATTTGTGTTGGGCCTTAAAAGTGGGCCTAAGGAACCAACTTAAACTAAAAAATGGATTTTGAGACTTAAGGACCAAACAAACAAGCCCTCACTGAACCCTTCTATAAATAGAAGTCATAACCATTTAATAGTCATAACTTCTCTAACCTACCTAGAGCCGTGGAAACAAAAGAAGGGAAAGAAGAAATAAGAGAAAGGAAAGAAGAAAGAAGAGGAGGAAAAACAAGGAGGGAGATTGGAAGAAGATTTAGGGCTTGTGGAGCTCAACCATAGGTGCTTCTTGTCTTTTTAGCTCAGGTAAGTTCTTGGGTCTCTCTTTATCTTCTTTTTTGCTTTTGGGTTTGGGGAAGAACCGTTGAGGTTGGGGGTTTTGACCTAGGGTTCTACTTGGACCCCAAGGATGTTTATGGTTTAAGTATCTTACCTTATTTGGGGCTTGAAGCTCACCTCCAAGACCTCTCTTAACCTTCTATTGGAATCTATTTCTTAGATCTAGGGTTCTTGATGGAGAAACCCTAGTTTTGGATCATTTAAAATGATTTACTCTTTGAACCCAACAACCCTTTGATTGGGTTAGGGTATTATGACCCTAAGCGGTTTAAAGACCCTTTCCCCAAGTCCTAGTGGCTTAAAACCCAAGTAAAATCTAGTTGGGGAGCTCAAATCTTAGGAATTTCTAATTCAGCAGAGGTGGACCCAGGAGTGGACCTAGCCCAGAGTCCGCCCCGTGAGTGTCACACCCCACACCACCCCCTGAGAGGATTAGGTAGGTGACCCAAATTGCATAATAGCAATCCGCCAAATCCCACGGATCTAGAAGCAGTTATTACATTCACGGTCCCACATTCATCACTTTACCATAAGCAAGATCAGAGTACAGCAGATAAACTACAATTATAATACCAAAAGAGAAAGCGTAGCGATACGGGAATGATGGTGATACATATATACATAAAAGAGTTCGAAACATTCCCTCCCAGACACAACCCACATCTGAAAGATAAAGCTGACAAAAGCCAAAAGGAAATACATACATATATATATATATATACAGGTTGAGATAACCCAACCCCAAAAAGAAAGAAAAACTAAGACTGCACTACAAGCAAGACGGGGATAAACTCCTAACAAAAACAAAAAGGAGTCCCCAAGATAAAAAGTATCAAGTACACTCCTCAATGGTCTTCATCAATGACCACCGACAATGTACGCATCATCGACATGACCTCTGTCGGGATCCACACTAATATCATCATAATAACCAGGGCTCTCCTCCTCGTAATGAGCCTCCATGCCTCAACGGCATCCACTTGCAGAATCAACTAAAAGAAAAACATGTATAACAAAGTGTGAGCCCCACTGAGCTCGTGAGCAAAACATATCATCATGCATGCACATGCAATCACAATCCACATGACCCTACATGATATGCAAGTCCAGATTATTTATTAGCCACCTAACAATACAGCTAAGTCCGGTTAGTGCTACTACAATCCCCAATACATGTATCCCTGGTGTGGGCTTAATTACCCCTTCCCACGATACACCCATTGAGTTGTCGGAGAGGACCAGCTGGCTCCACCATCTCCCTACCCAGGTCAGCCCGACCAGCCCTCTGGATTAACTCCTGTGAGGTAACCGACTCAATATTAATTCACCCAAACCGGTGCATAATCATAATATGTGGCATTCCGCCAAAAGTTCACCTTTCGGTGCTTCCCAAGCTTGTAGCCTGAGGCTTCCCGACATATTTGCCCTGGGGCATCCCAGCTGTGCTGAGGCTTCCCGGCGTAAACACCTCTAGGGTTTTACGGTAGTCCTCACAGTTATCCAACACCTAAACCCTTGTTGGCAAGGGTGCGTAGCACGGGTAATGAAACTCTAGCCCCATGTCTATATGGCATCATATGAGTCGAGCAGTGTCAACCATATCGGGCTACCACCAGCCTCATTTCCAAGCCAACTAAAGCATCTAGTCTAACATTCACAATCATCAGATAAGAAAGACAGTGTTGATCATCAGACAGTCAATGTGTAGTAATTTAAGTAAATTGAATAGAATTTAAATAACACAGTATTCATAATTTAAGAATTTAATTGCTGGCATAATAATGCAGTTACACAAACATACACGATAACATTTCACTCACCTGGGTCTGGTTCAAAGAACTTAGTTGCAAATTCAGTTCCGGCTGCAGTCTGGCTGTAGGCCTCGAGCGCAAGATCAAATCCTAGATATAAATAAAAAATTGTCATTTTAATATTCCAACCTGTTTCTGGAGGTCCTAGGGTTGATCTGAGCTCACTGGGTTGACCCGGTGTACAATCGGTCTTCACTTGGAATTCTTTAGGCCTTGCACTGGGCCTTAGGCCTATGTCCTTGTGTATCAGCCAGAGATGGTGGCCTAGGATAAAATGGTCATTTACAGTATTGGTACATGATTCTAGGTTACAATAGGCTTACAGTGCTATCCCCAACATGATAGTACTGCAGGACCAATCACAAGAAGGGTTTCCAAGTCCTCAACGGTCTTCATCAATGACCACCGAGAATGCACGCATCATCAGCATGACCTCCATCGGGGTCCACACCAACATCATCATAATAACCAGGGCTCTCCTCCTCGTAATGAGCCTCCATGCCACAGCGGCATCCACCTGCAGAATCATCTAAAACAAAAACATGTATAACAAAGTGTGAGCCCCACTGAGCTCATGAGCAAAACATATCATCATGCATGCACATGCAATCACAATCCACATAACCCTACATGATATGCAAGTCCATATTATTTATTAGCCACCTAACAATACAACTAAGTCCGGTTAGTGCTACTACAGTCCCCAATACATGTATCCCTGCGGGGCCCACTTGGGTTCCCAAAGCATTTATGCACATAAACAAATGTGGGGAGGGGCATTTAGGTCATTTTCTACCTTCTCATACAGTTACATGGCCAATGGGTGAAGTCCCCCAAGTCAGATCAGCAAAACTATCAAATTCCATTCACTGGGCGATGTCTCTGGGTGATGTCTGCATCGCCCAGAGATTTCAAACACAAGATCTGGCTGAGTTTCCAAGGTTGCTGGCCATGGGCAGTGACCAAACCTTTCCCCCATGCATGTTTGGGTATCATGTACCCCCAGGGGTGATCTACACTCTGGTCCTTGTGCATTTTCAACTGGGCCCACCACTTGGCTGCCAGAGGCTGCCCAGATAGCCTAGTGAATAGTAACCATGATTCCTCTAACTTCCCAAACTTGGTTTCAGCCACATGCAAGGTTGATTACAGGTTTAATTCACTGATTCAAGTCTGCTACCATTTAGGGTTTGGTTCCATGTAGTCAGGACAAGGATTCAGGGCTCCAAACAGCCAGTCTTCAGTGTAACTGGGCAGTGCAACCATGCACAGCCAGGTTTCGGTTCCAGATCAACAAAACAGGTATGAATATCAATGTAAAACACTTATATCTTCCATGCATCATGTTTGCATGGAAAATCTGAGGTGGTACCTGGCAGTCCCCAGTTGTTCTGGGCTGCCAAAGGTCAGAAACTCATCAGAATACTAAGGAATCAAGTAAGGAACAGTGGCAGTACATGAATAGCAGGTTAGAGGTTAAATTTTATACCTGCACAGGTCTATGGTTGCTCGAATCCAGGCCTTAGATGCAAGGCTGCCCCCCCTCTCTTCCTTCTTCTCTTTCTCCTTCTTCTTCCTCTCTTTTCTCTCTTCTTTTCTCTCCCACGATTTGAACAATACCAAGAGCTCTAAAATTAGCTGAGGTACACCTATTTATAGGCCCAGCCTTGACTAAGGCCTGCTTGGTTGCTAAGGCCATTTTCTAGAATGCATTTTTGACTGCATTCTCAGCCATTCTGGGTACTCTGGTGGGGTCCATAGTGAACCAAGGGTATGAGGTGGTCCCTCAGACTCCCCTCAACCTATGGAGGGTGTCCATGTCCAATATGGGTGGTCCCCACATATTAAATCATTAAAATAAGGCTATTTTGCACTCTGGGTGATGTCTGCATCGCCCAGTGCATCGCCCAGAGAATTCAGCAAAGCTGAAACTCTATGGGCTTGCACAGGGGTTTGACCCAGGGTCAGGGCCTTATACCCACATGTCATTTAGGGTCTTTTACACACATTTCCAGGAGTGGGACCCATAGATGTGAAGAGGAGAGAGAATACTTGGAGTCCAGGCAGTACATCATGCTATGAGTTGTGCAGCTGTAAGGGTTAGCTGTCCATCTTCTGACAGGTATGTAGGAAGACTTGCATAGGGTTTCTTCATCAATTTCAATCACTGGAGTGACACTCCACAGTGTGCTTGGATGCCATATCTGGGATTCTTGTTCTTCAGTCAAGATTCCAGTCAGTCAGGGGCAGGGTTTGACATTTCTCCCCACTTTAGAAAAATTTTGTCCTCGAAATTTGCTTACCTTGCAATTCTAAGAGTTGGGGATACTTTCCTTCGTTTCTTCTTCACGTTCCCATGAAGCTTCTTCTATCGGGTTGTTTCCCCATCAAACTTTTACAAAGGTGACTGTGCGGTTACGGAGGTTGCGATTATGGAGGTTACGCTCCTTTCTATCCAATATCTCCGTAGGTTGCTCTTCGTAGGCCATATCCACGTCCAATTATTCGGATTCAGTTGATAGCACATGTGTCGGGTATTTGATGCACTTTCTCAACATCGACACATGGAAAACATCATTGACGCCCAACAAAGATGGTGGTAATGCCAATCGGTATGCTATGGGTCCCACCTTGTTAAGAATTTTATAAGGACCGATGAATCTTGGAAATTAACTTGTCCTTCTTGTTGAAATGTAGCAATCCTTTAGTTGGAGACACTCGGAGGAATACTTTGTCCCCAACTTCAAATTCAGTGTCTTTTCTTCGATTATCTACATAACTTTTCTGTCTTCACTGGGCTGCCTTGATTTTCTCTCTTAAAAAGTCTATCTTGTCACAGGTTGCTTGTATCATCTCTGGCCTAAGATATTTCCGTTCACCAACTTCATCCCAATATAGCAGGTTACGGCACTTCCGGCCATAAAGTGCTTCAAATGGTGCCATGCCAATGGTGGAGTGATAACTATTATTGTATGCAAATTCCACCAAGGGTATGTGAGCATCCCAACTGTTGTTCATTTCCAGAACACAGGCTCTGACTATACCCTCCAGAGTCTGGATAGTTCTTTCTGATTGTCCGTCCGTCTACGGATGGAAAGCTGTACTAAGGTTCAGTTGGGATCCCAATGCGTTTTGCAAACTCCTCCAAAACCTTGAGGTAAATCGAGGATCTCTGTCAGACACAATACTGACAGGCATGCCATGTAAGCAGACTATGTTTTCTATATATAATTGGGCAAGCTTCTCCATTGAATAACTTATCTTGATTGGTATAAAGTGAGCCGCCTTTGTTAGTCTGCCTACAATCACCCAAATCACGTTCATGCCCTTCCCGGTGTTGGGCAGATTTATCACGAAATCCATAATAATCCTTTCCCACTTCCATTCAGGTACAGGGAGTGGCTGCAATAATCCATACGATCGGTGTCTGTCGGCTTTTATCTGTTGACAGGTGAGGCACTTGGACACGTATATTGCTATGGTCTCTTTCATCCCCATCCACCAGTAATACCTCTTCAAGTCCTTGTACATCTTCGTACTTCCAGGGTGAATTGTATAGCGTGAGCTGCGCGCCACCTTAAGGATTCGTTCTTCGACATCATAATCATCAGGCACGCATAATATGTCTCGAAATTTTAGTGCACCATTTTCAGCCAATGAAAAATCTGGGTCCTTATGGACTCCTTGTTGTACTTCCCAAATAATCTTGGCTACCTTGGGGTCCAATGGTTGCCTCGCAATTACCTCTTCTCGTATTGACGGCTGTAGATCCATAGCTGCTAATTGTATAGCCATTCCTTCATTCATGAGTTCTAGATCTAGCTTCCGCTTCTTCATATAACTGTTCGCTTACAACCAAGGAAGCAAGAGATGTTGTCCAAGATTTTCTGCTTAACGCATCAGCAACAACGTTGGCCTTACCAGAGTGGTGTTGAATTTCACAGTCATAATCTTTCACCAGTCCTAACCACCGTCTCTGTCTCATATTCAGCTCCTTTTGGGTGAAGAAATGCTTCAGACTTTTGTGATCGCTGAAGATTTCACTCTTCTCACCGTATAGGTAATGCCGCCATTATTTTTAATGTGCAGACTACCACTGCCAACTCTAAATCATGAGTGGGGTAAATTTTTTCATGTTCCTTCAATTGTCTGGTGGAGTAGGTGACTACTTTACCTTTCTGCATTAGGACGCCACCCAATCCTATCCTGGAAGCGTCAGTATATACCACCATTCCTCCGATGCCGTCCAGAATGGTCAAACCTAGAGCTGTCACCAGTCGGCTTCTCAATTCCTGAAAACTTTTCTCGCATGCTGCATTCCATTCAAACTTGGCGCCCTTCTTTGTAAGTTTTGTCATGGGTGCCAAAATTCATGAGAAATTCTCAACAAACCATCAGTAATATCCGGCCAATCCTAAGAAACTTTGGATCTCAGTGGCACTCTTCAGAGTCTCCCACTCGAGAACCGCTTTCACCTTTCCTGGGTCTACTATAATGCCGTCCTTGGTAACGATGTGTCCCAGGAATCCAATCTGGTGAAGCCAGAATTCACATTTACTGAACTTGGCGTAAAGTTGGTGTTCCCATAACCACTGCAACACAAAAGTAAGGTGTCGAGCGTGTTCTTCCTCATTCTTAGAGTACACCAGAATGTCGTCATTAAACATAATAACGAACTTATCCAACACGTCATGGAACACTCTATTCATCATATCCATGAACGCTGCCGGGGGGTTGGATAACCCGAACGATAAAACCAGGAATTCATAATGTCCATATCGAGTTCAAAATGCCATTTTATGGATGTCGCCGCTCTTGATCTTCAATTGATGGTATCCTGACCAAAGATCAATTTTGGAGAAAACTCTTACTCCTTGTAGCTGATCAAATAGGTCATCGATGCGCGACAATGGATATCGATTCTTGATGGTTAGTTTATTTAACTCGCGGTAGTTGATACATAGTCGCATACTACCATCCTTCTTTTTCACGAACAGCACGGGTGCTCCCCAGGGTGATACGCTGGGTCATATAAATCCCTTCTTCAGCAGGTCTTGAAGTTGGACCTGCAACTCTTTCAGTTCGATTGTCGCCATCTGATATGGTGCCTTGGATACCGGTACTGCACCAGGAACTAGATCAATTGCAAACTCAATGTCGCGGTCAGGTAGTAGCTGAGTCAGATCTTCTGGAAAAACATCAAGAAATTCCCTGACGATGTCAAGTTCCTCCAAGGGTTTTATCTTCGCCTCTGTGTCTATCACAGTGGCCAAAAAGCCTTGGCATCTTTCGTCTAACAACTTTCGCGCCTTAAGGGCAGATAAGGTTATCCTTCTGGGTTTTCTTACTGGCTCACTTTGATAGGTGAGAACTAACCCATCTTCCATTTTAAACACTATCTTCTTTTCCGCACACATGACATTTGCACCGTAGGTGGACAACCAATCCATGCCTAGTATCACGTCAAAGTCCTTCATATCAAACTTTATCAACCGTGCGGTTAGATTCTTCCCATAAATCTTAATCTGGTAAGGGTCGTATAGCTCTTTCAAACTCACGGCACTACCTGCCGATGTGCTGACTATTAACTCGTGCCCGATGTCTCTCAGTTGATCTTTCATCCTACTTGCAAAAGTGGTAAAAACAAAAGAGTGGGATGTGCCCGAGTCGAATAATACTCGTGCAGGTATGGTTGAGACACTCAGGGTACCTAGGGTTTGTATATAATTTAGGTTACATGAAGTAAACCAGTTATTCCCTATAATTTAGTAGTGTTCAGCAACATACCTGTCAATACATCGAGGTTTGCCTCAGCTTCTTCATTCGTCATTGCAAACACCTTTCCTTCTGTCCGATTGTCCTGTGGTTGAAAAGGTCTAGCGTAGGGCTGATTCGGCGAGTTGTTGCTATACCCACGCGATCTGCATTCTTTAGCCATGTGCCCCTCCTTATTGCACACATAGCACTTATAGGGTGGGACAGCAGGTGTTGAGGCTTGGCTCACTTTACTGGCGAAGCGATTGTTGTCGCTTGACTCGTAGCCGGTTTAGCAAGTCAATTGAGAGTGGGCCAGAAAGGGTTCTGACCCACGTTCAGCCTACGATATGGAGTTGGATTAGGGCTTGAACTTGTTCCTTGATACACTTTGTATGGCCATCCAAAAGTTTAAAAATTATTTGGCCTTTTGTTCAACCCAGGCGACATCGTAAGCTTCTCTTTCTCTTTCTCCTTAAATCTATCTTCCATTGTCTTTGCCTTGTCGACCATTTGAGCATAGTCCCGGATGTCCATAAGTGACAGTACTGATCCAATCTTAGTTTTAAGTCCTTTCTCAAACTTCTTTTCCTTACTAAATTCCCCTCTCGGAACAGGTCTCCAAACCGCTATTGTTAATCCAACATTGACTTGGTCCCTTGCACAAATGCGGTGAACTTAGCTTCCTTCCTGTCCCTGAAGCTCTCTGGGATGTAGTTCTTAAAGAAAACTTCTTTAAATTGCACCCACGTGGGATATGGGTGAGTGGCTTCCAAATTAGGCTTAGTAGCCTTCCACCAAGCTTCAGCCTTATTCTGTAACTGATAACCCGCACATATCAGCTTCTGTGCGTCCGTGCACTTGAGCACATCAAATGCCTTCTCTAGGGCACAAATCCACTATTTCGACTGCATTGCCTCGGAAGTTATCTTGGAAAACGCTGGTGGTTGGAGTTTCTTGAATCTTTCCATAACTTTGGTGGTAGAGTTTTCCGCTAAGTATTGAGGCACAGGTGGTGGGAATAGTACAGGCCGGTTGGATGGTGGTGGGGGTGCCGCACGCTCATGCATCATGGTTGTAAATTGTGTAGACATCTGACCAAGCAATTCTTATCGTTGTTGCATGGTCCGCATCATAGTGGTCATGAAGCCAGTTACATCGCCGACTGCCACATTCTGCTGGGGTGCTACTATAGTAGCTTGTGCAGTCGCTGGTGCCTCTGACGAAGCAGCCGATGCTTCAGAATTTTGAGCCTCAGTCCCATTTGGCAATTCAACCTCTAGTATAACATGAGGTTGTTTTCCTTTGCGACCACCACGTGAACTTCTTCTTGTGTTGACCATTGTTGCTTCTCTGAAAAGAGGAGCATGTTCAATATTGCTCATCAGGGTCAACAATTAATTCCTAGTTAGTGCATGTACAAACCTAATCCATAGTCCTAGTGAATTTCATAAGTCGCACGAGTAAGGTATATTATTAGATATGTCTTCTTTGTTTGTTATGAGGTGTTTCCTTCATTTATTGTGTTCTGTTTCTTAAACATTTTATGTAATGGGGTGCTATGCATGACACTATATGAGAGACTTCAAATTTTTAAATAAAAGTCTTTTAATTATTTACCTGGTCTAACAGGCAAGCCTCTATAATTGCCAACTAGTAATGATGGTCTGCACGTAAAGGTAAGCTATATAGCCTCTAATCTCGTCTACTAAAGATAGGTAAATGGCCCAACCCACAGGTTCACTGGCATCCACAAGAGCTAAGTAAACTACTAGTTGGTTTTCGGCACGAGCTCGTATTTCACGTATCTGGATCAGTCTTCTCCTCATTTGCCTAATGTATCGCATGATACTTGGGTCTCTAGCCTTGGCTGAGGTAATGGGTCCTGTCATAGAAAATGGTTCTAAGCATCCGGTTATGCTTAATTAAAATAATTAAGTACATGTCTACTGGAATTTAAATGACTATAAACAATAAGAATATAATTAGGTTGGCTAGAGGTACCTTAGCGTCTAAAGAGTTTAGATTGACTAGACAACCTATTAGGTCCTAATCTTGGCTGACCTAGGTTGTGGGTATGGTAAGATCTATGCTCACTAAACGTCATAAATACGTATTACAACATACCTACATATCTATGTTCGGATTTGCATTACATCACACCACTTAACTCATACAAACACAGTATTAGGCACATAATATTTATTATTTACACACACACCGTTTCTTATAAGTATATATATATTTTTTATCTATCATTAGACAAAGAAAATAAAAAAAATTAAATAAATAAGAAAATAATAAATTTCAAATTCCCATGTGTTTTACACCAAAAATTCCTAGGTAGTATTTATATTCCAACCAAATTGGATCCATCTAATTATTTAATTTAATTAATTATTTAATCAAATTTTTTTTTATGTTATGGTTATTTATAAAATTCCATATTTTTATGTTTATTGAAGTTATTTTAGGTAATACTAAAGTTTCCATGTGTTAAAACACAAAAATAGCAGAAATATAACCACTGGATGATGTCTCTGGGCGTTGGATGCATCGCCCAGAGAATCGGGCCGCAGTTATAACAGTCCGAGAGGGGCCTATTTTATTCCACTCTTTTCCTAAACCTCTCTAAACACCTAGGGCAGCTCTTTGGAGTGTAGTGTGACCATTTCCATACCAAATCCTCACATTTCCTCGGGTTTTCCGCAAATCTACGCAAGCTTAGGTAAGATTCTTGGTTATTTTTACTACTTTAGACCCTTTCTTAGTTCCTCCTTGTTTAAGCTAGGGTTTTGTCAAATTTCTTTAGCCCTAACCATTTTCTTTTTCTTCTCTCTTAGTAGCCTAATGTCTACAAGTCACCGCACGGCTAGGAAATCCGTAGCCCGTAAGAGGCTACGATCCAAGAGCGAACATTCTTCATCCTCCGCGGTGCCACCTTCTTCACCCAGGGCTGATTCCTCTTCGGAGGAGCCTGAGTTTGACCGATTTCTCTTTTCTAGGTATGAACATTTCAAGGATTGGGACAAGTTTAGGTCCCTCAAGATAGTCAATGGTCGGGTAGTATAGGTGGATGACTTCCATCAGTACAGTTTGTTTACTAGGTTCAACACTTTGGGTTGGGCCTCTATGTTATCTCCTACTAAACCTTATTATCCCAACTTGGTTCGGTATTTTTATTGTAATTTGGAGCCATCTGGGGCACAAGGGTTTGCACTAGAGAGCAGAGTGAAGGGCGTGGATATTAGGTTCACCACTGCTTCACTAGCAGGTATTCTGGGGTTACCCAACACTGGGGAGAGGTGCTATTACAAACCCCGGGTTGACATTTGAGAGATGTTTTCATTGGAGACCAGGAGAAGGGTCTTCAAGGCATTGACTGGGTCTGAGAGCACACCTAAGTCAAAGGCTTCCTACAAGCCTAGTGCTCGCATCATCACTAGGTGTGTGACCTACAACATCTACCCCAAGGGCGGAAACAGGGGTAGCATTTCTATGCTGAGGGCTTGTAGTACTTACTAGCTATTGGGAGAGGGCAGAGGAGGTCCGGTGATAAACCTCTCATACTTGCTGCTACAGGTTATGTTATATGATGCACAAAACCCCTTTGATGGGAACCTTCCATATGGGAAGTTCCTTACCTTAGTCTTCTAGCACTTCGGGGTTCCTTTGGAGGGCAAGTATGTAGAGAGGGATAGATCCAGGCCCATTGACAAGACCTCAATAGTGAAGATGAAGGTGCCAGGAGGTTATCCACAGGAGGAAGAGCAGATGGAGATGCCAGGAGATGAGCAGCAGAGAGATGAGGAGTCGGGTGAGATGCAGGGTGAGCATGGTGAGGAGCATGATGACATTGAGGGAGACATTCAAGGTGAGGAGCAGGGTGACTTTGAGGGTGTTGGCACACAGTTCATTGGTTTACCTGCTTATGAGGTGACGGGTGCTACTAGCTCGCACGTGCTAGAGCCATTTGAGTGGGCACAAGTGATGTCACAGTTCCAGGGTCTCAGTACTCAGCTTTCTGACATGTCGACAAGGATGGATCAGGGCTTCTCATCTTTGGAGAGCAGAGTTGTATCTGTAGAGCAGCGCCTGGACTTTTGGGGCAGGTTCTACCGTGTTGACTCTCGCCATCCTTATCCTCCATCGAGCAACTTACCTCCGCCGGAGTAGTTTTCTCAGCCAACCCTGTCTTTCTATTACGTGGTCCAGACTTACTTATCTTATTTTTTTTTATAGCTTATGTATTTCTTTTGTTCGAAATGTATATAGTTTTTTTTTCAGCTTGTTAAAATATTGAATGCAGTATTGTCAGTCAAAGCTTATATAGTGGCTTGGCCATAGTTGTCTTTAAATTAATGGAAATATTGCATATTTGTCTTTTAATTACTTCTACATCCCCTGTAGCTTTTTCTTAATTACATGTTTTAAAGTTGGTAACTCATTAGACCTAGTCTACATCCCGTGAATGTAAGAAGAGCCTCACGCTCTGATACCAAGCTCTGTCACACCCCAAACCACCCCTAGGGAGGATAAGGTAGGTAACCTGAATTACAAAACTACAATCTGCCAAATCCCACGGATCTAGAAGCAGTTATTACATTCACGGTCCCACTTTCATCACTTTACCATAAGCAAGATCAAAGTGCAGCAGATAAACTACAATTATAATACCAAAAGAGAAAGCGTAGTGATACGGGAATGATGGTGATACATATATACATAAAAGAGTTTGAAACATTCCCTCCCTGACACAACCCACATCTGAAAGATAAAGCTGACAAAAACTAAAAGGAAATACATACATATATATATATATATATATATATATATATATATATATATATATATACAGGGTGAGATAACCCAACCCCAAAAAGAAAAAAAAACTAAGACTGCAAGAAGGGGATAAACTCCTAACAAAAATAGAAAGGAGTCCCCAAGATAAAAAGCATCAAATACACTCCTCAACGGTCTTCATCAATGAGCACAGAGAATGCACGCATCATCAGCATGACCTCCGTTGGGGTCCACACCAATATCATCATAATAACTAGGGCTCTCCTCCTCGTAATGAGCCTACATGCCACAGCGGCATCCACCTACAGAATCATCTAAAACAAAAACAACTATAACAAACTGTGAGCTCCACTGAGCTCGTGAGCAAAACATATCATCATGCATGCACATGCAATCACAATCCACATGACCCTACATGATATGTAAGTCCAGATTATTTATTAGCCACCTAACAATACAGCTAAGTCTAATTAGTGCGGCTACAATCCCCAATACATGTATCCAGATTAGGGCATTCTTTAGCCATGTGTCCTTCCTTATTGCACACATTTCTCTCTTCTTTTCTCTCTCATGATTTGAACAATACCAAGAGCTCTAAAATAAGCTGAGGTACACCTATTTATAGGCCCAGCCTTGACTAAGGCCTGTTTGGTTCCTAAGGCCCTTTTCTAGAATGCATTTTTGACTGCATTCTCAGCCATTCTGGGCACTCTAGTGGGGTCCATAGTGAACCAAGGGTATGAGGTGGTCCCTCATACTCCCCTCAACCTATAGAGGGTGCCCATGTCCAATATGGGTGGTCCTCACATATTAAATCATTAAAATAATACTGTTTTGCACTCTTGGTGATGTCTCTGGGTGATGTCTGCATCGCCCAGTGCATTGCCCAGAGAATTTAGCAAAGCTGAAACTCTATGGGCTTGCATGGGGGTTTGACCCAAGGTCAGGACCTTATACCCACATGTCATTTAGGGTATTTTACATAAATTTCCAGGAGTGGGACCCACAGATGTGAAGAGGAGAGAGAATACCTGGAGTCCAGGCAGTACATCAAGCTATGAGCTGTGCAGCTGCAAGGGTCAGCTGTCCATCTTCTGACAGGTATGTAGGAAGACTTGCGTAGGGTTTCTTCATTAATTTCAATCACTGGAGTGACACTCCACAGTGTGCTTGGATGCCATATTTGGGGTTCCTGTCCTTCAGTCAAGATTCTAATTAGTTAGGGGCAGGTTTTGACATTTCTCCCCACCTTACAAAAATTTCGTCCTCAAAATTTGCTTACCTTGCAATTCGAAGAGTTGGGGATACTTTTCCTTCATTTCTTCGTTACATTCCCATGAAGCTTCTTCTATTGGGTTGTTTCCCCACCAAACTTTTACAAAGGTGACTGTGCAGTTTCGGAGGTTATGCTCCTTTCTGTCCAATATCTTTATAGGTTGCTCTTCGTAGGTCATATACACGTCCAATTGTTCGGGTTCAATTGATAGCACATGTGTCGGGTATTTGATGTACTTTCTCAGCATCGACACATGGAAAACATCATGGATGCCCAACAAAGATGGTGGTAATGCCAATCGGTATGCTACGGGTCTCACCTTGTTAAGAATTTTATACGGACCGATGAATCTTGGGCTCAACTTGCCCTTCTTGTTGAAACGTAGCAATCCTTTAGTTGGAGACACTCAGAGGAATACTTTATCCCCGACTTCAAATTCAATGTCTTTTCTTTGATTATCTGCATAACTTTTCAGTCTTGACTGGGCTGCCTTGATTTTCTCTCTTATGACATCTATCTTGTCACAGGTTGCTTGTATCATCTCTGGCCCAAGATATTTTCGTTCACTACCTTCATCCCAATTTAGCGCGGTACGGCACTTTCAGCCATAAAGTACTTCAAACGGTGCCATGCCAATGGTGGAGTGGTAACTATTATTATATGCAAATTCCACCAAGGGTATGTGAGCATCCTAACTATTGTTCATTTCCAGAACACAGGCTCGGAGCATATCCTCCAAAGTCTGGATAGTTCTTTCTCATTGTCCGTCCGTCTGCGGATGGAAAGCTGTACTAAGGTTCAGTTGAGATCCCAATGCATTTTGCAAACTCCTCCAAAACCTTGAGGTAAATCAAGGATCTCTGTCAGACACAATACTGAAAGGCACGCCGTGTAAGCAGAATATGTTTTCTATATATAATTGGGCAAGCTTCTCCATTGAATAACTTATCTTGATTGGTATAAAGTGAGCTGCCTTTGTCAGTCTGTCTACAATCACCCAAATCGCGTTCATGCCCTTCCTGGTGTTGGGAAAATTTGCCATAAAATCCATAGTAATCCTTTCCCATTTCCATTCAGGTATAGGGAGTGGCTGTAATAATCCATATGGTCAGTGTCTGTCTACTTTTATCTGTTGACAGGTGAGGCACTTGGACACGTATATTGCTATGGTCTCTTTCATCCCCATTCACCAGTAATACTTCTTCAAGTCCTTGTACATCTTCGTACTTTCGGGTTGAATTGTATAGGGTGAGCTGGGCACCTCCTTAAGGATTCAGTCTTAGACATCATAATCATCAGGCTCGCACAATCTGTCTCAAAATTTTAGTTCACCATCTTGAGCCAATGAAAAATCTGGGTCCTTATGGACTCCTTGTTGTACTTCCTAAATAATCTTGGCTAGCTTGGGGTCCAATGGTTGCTTCGCAATTACCTCTTCTCATATCAACAACTGTAGATCCATAACTGCTAATTATATAGCCATCCCTTCGATCACGAGTTCTAGATCTAGCTTCCGAGCTTCTTCATATAACTGTTCGCTTACAACCAAGGAAGTGAGAGATGCTGTCTGAGATTTTTTGCTTAACGCATCAGCAACAACGTTGGCCTTACCAGGGTGGTGTTGAATTTCACAGTCATAATCTTTTACCAGTTCTAACCACCATCTCTATCTCATATTCAGCTCCTTCTGGGTGAAGAAATACTTCAGACTTTTGTGATCGCTGAAGATTTCACTCTTCTCACCGTATAGGTAATGCCACCATATTTTTTAACGCGAAGACTACCGTTGCCAACTCTAAATCATGAGTGGAGTAGTTTTTTTCATGTTCCTTCAATTGTCTGGTGGCGTAGGCGACTACTTTACCTTTCTACATTAGGACGCCACCCAATCCTATCCTGGATGCGTCAGTATATACCACTATTCCTCTGGTGCCATCCAGAATGGTCAAAACTAGAGCTGTCACTAATCGGTTTCTCAATTCCTGAAAACTTTTCTCGCATGCTTCATTCCATTCAAACTTAGCACCCTTCTTTGTAAGTTTTGTCATGGGTGCCAAAATTCGCGAGAAATTCTTAATAAACCATCGGTAATATCCTGCCAATCCTAAGAAACTTTGGATCTCAGTGGCACTCTTCGGAGTCTCCCACTCGGGAATCGCTTTCACCTTTCTTGGGTCTACTTTAATGCCATCCTTGGTGATGATGTGTTCCATGAATCCCATCTGGAGAAGCCAGAATTCACATTTACTGAATTTGGCGTAAAGTTGGTGTTCCCGCAACTGCTGCAACACAAAAGTAAGGTGTCGAGCATGTTCTTCCTCATTCTTGGAGTACACCAGAATGTCCTCTATAAACACAATGACGAACTTATCCAACACGTCATGGAACACTCTATTCATCATATCCATGAACGTTGTCGGGCGTTGGTTAAATCGAACGACAAAACCAGGAATTCATAATGTCCATATCGAGTTCGAAACGCCGTTTCATGGATGTCGCCGCTCTTGATCTTCAATTGATGGTATCCCGACCTAAGATCGATTTTGAAGAAAACTGTTGCTCCTCGTAGCTGATCAAATAGGTCATCAATGCGCGGCAATGGATATCGATTCTTGATGGTTAGTTTATTTAACTCGTGATAGTCGATACACTGTGGCATACAACCATCCTTCTTTTTCACGAACAGCATGGGTGCTCCCCAGGGTGATACACTGGGTCGTATAAATCCCTTCTTCAACAGGTTTTGAAGTTGGACCTGTAACTCCTTCAGTTCGATTGGCGCCATCTGATATGGTGCCTTGGATACTGGTGCTACACCAGGAACTAGATAAATTGTGAACTCAATGTCGCAGGTAGGCAGTAGCTGAGTCAGATCTTCTGGAAAAACATCAGGAAATTCCTGACGGTGTCAAGTTCCTCTAAGGGTTTTATCTTTGCCTCAGTGTCTATCACAGTGGCCAAAAAGCCCTTGCATCGTTCGTCTAACAACTTTCGCGCCTGGAGGGCAGATAAGGTTATCCTTCTGGGTTTTCTTACTGGCTCAATTTGATAGGTGAGAACTAACCCATCTTCCATTTTAAACACTATCTTCTTTTCCACACACATGACGTTTACACCGTAGGCAGACAACCAATCCATACCTAGTATTACGTCAAAGTCCTTCATATCAAACTTTATCAACCGTGCGGTTAGATTCTTCCCACAAATCTTAATCTGGAAAGGGTCGTATACCTCTTTCAAACTCACGGCACTACCTGCCGATGTGCTGACTACTAACTCGTGTCCGATGTCTCTCGGTTGATCTTTCATCCTACTTTCAAAAGTGGTAAAAACAAAAGAGTGGGATGCGCTCGAGTCGAATAATACTCGTGCAGGTATGGTTGAGACACCTAGGGTACCTAGGATTTGTATATAATTTAGGTTACATGAAGTAAACCAGTTATTCCCTATAATTTAGTAGTGTTCAGCAACATACCTATCAATACATCGGGGTTTGCCTCAACTTCTTCATTCGCCATTGCAGACACCTTTCCTCCTGTCCGATTGTCCCGTGGTTAAAAAGGTCTAGCGTAGGGCTGATTCGGTGAGTTGTTGCTATACCCACGCGATTTGCATTCTTTAGCCATGTGCCCTTCCTTGTTGCACACATAGCACTTGTAGGGTGGGACAGCAGGTGTTGAGGCTTGGCTCACTTTACTGGCGAAGCGGCTGTTGTCACTTGACTCGTAGCCGGTTCAGCAAATCGATTGAGAGTGGGGCGGAAAGGGTTCTGACCGACGTTCGGCCTATGATACAGAGTTGGATTAGGGCTTGAACTTGTTCCTCGATACACTTTGTTTGGCCATCCAAAAGTTTGAAAATTATTTGGCCCTTTATTCAACCCAGGCGACGTCGTAACCTTCTCTTCCTCTTTCTCCTTAAATCTATCTTCCATTGTCTTTGACTTGTCGACCATCTGAGCATAGTCCCGGATGTCCATAATTGACAGTACTGATCCAATCTCAGTTTTGAGTCCTTTCTCAAACTTCTTTTCTTGACTAACTTCCCCTCTCAGGTGCTCTGAAGCGAAATGGAACAAGTCTTCAAACCGCTATTGGTAATCCAACACTGACTTGGTCCCTTGCACCAATGCGGTGAACTCAGCTTCCTTCCTCTCCCTGAAGCTCTCTGGAAAGTAGTTCTAAAGAAAACTTCTTTAAATTGCTCTCACAAGGGATTCGGGTGAGCGGCTTCCAAATTAGGCTTAGTAGCCTTCCACCAAGCTTCAGCCTCATTCTATGACTGATAACTCGCACATATCACCTTCTATGCGTCCGTGCACTCGAGCACATCAAAGGCCTTCTCTAGGGCACAAATCCACTGTTCTGGCTGCATTGCCTCGCAAGTTATCTTGGAAAACACAGGTGGTTGAAGTTTCTTGAATCTCTTCATAACTTTGCTGGTAGAGTTTTTCGCTAGGTGTTGAGGCACAGGTGGTGGGAATAGTACAGTCTGGTTGGATGGTGGTGGTGGTGTCGCACGCTCATGCATCATGGTTGCAAATTGTGTAGACATCTGACCAAGCAATTCTTATCGTTGTTGCATGGTCCGCATCATAGTGGTCATGAAGGCAGTTAAATCGCCGGCTCCCACATTTGGCTGGGGTGCTACTGCAGTGGCTTGTGCAGCCACTGGTGCCTCTGACGAAGCAGCCGATGCTTTAGAATTTTGAGCCTCAGTCCCATTTGGCAATTCAACCTCTGGTATAACACGAGGTTGTTTTCCTTTGCGACCACCATGTGAACTTCTTCTTGTGTTGACCATTGTTGCTTCTCTGAAAAGAGGAGCATGTTCAATATTGCTCATCGGGGTCAACAATTAATTCCTAGTTAGTGCATGTACAAACCTAGTCCATAGTCCCAGTGAATTTCATAAGTCGCACCAGTAAGGTATATTATTAGATATGTCTTCTTTGTTTGTTATGAGGTGTTTCCTTCATTTTTTGTGTTCTGTTTCTTAAACATTTTATGTAACGGGGTGCTATGCATGACACTATATGAGAGACTTCAAATTTTTAAATAAAAGTCTTACACTTATTTACCTAGTCTAACAGGCAAGCCTCTGTAATTGCCAACTAGTAATGATGGTCTGCACGTAAAGGTAAGCTATATCGCCTCTAATCTCGTTTGCTAAAGATAGGTAAATGGCCCAACCCACAAGTTCACTGGCATCCGCAAGAGCTAAGTAAACTACTAGTTGGTTTTTGGCACGAGCTTGTATTTCATGTATCTGGATCAGTCTTCTCCTCAGTTGCCTAATGTATCGCATGATACTGGGGTCTCTAGCCTTGGCTGAGGTAATGGGTCCTGTCATAGAAAATGGTTCTAAGCATCAGGTTATACTTAATTAAAAGAATTAAGTACATGTCTACTGGAATTTAAATGACTTTAAACAATAAGAATATTATTAGGTTGGCTCGAGGTACTTTAACGTCTAAAGAGTTCAGATTGACTAGACAACCTATTAGGTCCTAACCTTGGCTGACCTAGGTTGTGGGTATGGTAAGATCTATGCTCACTACACGTCGTGAATACATATTACAATATACCTACATATCTATGTTCGGATTTGCATGACATCACACCACTCAGTTCATACAAACACAATATTAGGCACATAATATTTATTATTTACACACACACCGTTTCTTATAGGTATATATATTTTTTTATCTATCATTAGACAAAGAAAATAAAAAAAGTTAAATAAATAAGAAAATAAGAAATTTTAAATTCCCATGTGTTTTACACCAAAAATTCCTGGGTAGTATTTATATTCCAACCAAATTGGATCCATCTAAATATTTAATTTAATTAATTATTTAATCAAATTTTTTTTTTATATTATGGTTATTTATAAAATTCCATATTTTTATGTTTATTGAAGTTATTTTAGGTAATACTAAAGTTTCCATGTGTTGAAACACAAAAACAGCTGAAATATAATCACTGGATGATGTCTCTGGGCGTTGGATGCATCGCCCAGAGAATCGGGGTGTAGGTATAACAGTCTGAGAGGGGCCCATTTTATTCCACTCTATTCCTAAACCTCTCTAAACACCTAGGGCAGCTCTTTGGAGGGTGATGTGACCATTTCCACACCAAATCCTCACATTTCCTCGGGTTTTTCGTGAATCTACGCAAGCTTAGGTAAGATTCTTGGTTATTTTTACTACTTTAGATCCTTTCTTAGTTCCTCCTTGTTTTAGCTAGGGTTTTGTCAAATTTCTTTAGCCCTAATCATTTTTGTTTTCTTCTCTCTTTATAGCCTAATGTCTACAAGTCACCACATGGCTAGGAAATACGTAGCCTAGAAGAGGCTACGATCCGAGAGTTAACATTCTTCTTCCTCCACGGTGCCACCTTCTTCACCCAGGGACGATTCCTTTTCGGAGGAGCCTGAGTTTGACCGATTTCTCTTTTCTAGGTATGAACCTTTCAAGGATTGGGACAAGTTTAGGTCCCTCAAGATAGTCAATGGTCAGGTAGTATAGGTGGATGACTTCCATCAGTACAGTTTGTTTACTAGGGTTAACACTTTGGGTTGGGCCTCTATGTTATCTCCTACTGAACCTTGTTATCCCAACTTGGTTCGGAATTTTTATTGTAATTTGGTGCCATCTGGGGCACAAGAGTTTGAACTAGAGAGCAGAGTGAAGGGAGTGGATATTAGGTCGACCACTGCTTCACTAGCAGGTATTCTGGGGTTACCCAACAGTGGTGCTATTATAAACCCCGGGTTGACATTTCAAAGATGTTTTCATTGGAGACTAGGAGAAGGGTCTTCATGGCATTGACTGGGTCTGAGAGCACACCCAAGTCAGAAGCTTCCTACAAGCCTAGTGCTCGCATCATCAGTAGGTGTGTGACCTACAACATCTACCCCAAGGGCGGAAATAGGGGTAGTATTTGTATGTTTAGGGCTTATATTACTTGCTGGCTATTGGGAGCGGGCAGAGGAGGTCCGGTGATAAACCTCTCATACTTGCTGCTATAGGTTATGTTATATGATGCACAGAACCCCTCTGATGGGAACCTTCCATATGGGAAGTTCCTTACCTTAGTCTTCCAGGACTTCGGGGTTCCTTTAGAGGGCGAGTATGCGAAGAGGGATAGATCCAGGCCCATTGACAAGACCTCAATACTGAAGATGAAGGAGCCCGAAGGTGATCCACAAGAGGAAGAGCAGATGGAGATGCGAGGAGATGAGCAGCAGAGAGATGAGGAGCTGGGTGAGATGCAGGGTGAGCATGGTGAGGAGCATTATGACATTGAGGGAGTCATTCAGGGCGAGGAGTAGGGTGACTTCGAGGGTGTTGGCACACAGTTCACTGGTTTACCTGCTTATGAGGTGACGGGTGCTACTAGCTCGCACATGCCAGAGCCATCTGAGTGGGCACAGGTGGTGTCACAGTTCCAGGGTCTTAGTACTCAACTTTCTGACATGTCGATTAGGATGGATCAGGGCTTCTCATCTTTGGAGAGCAGAGTAGTATCTGTAGAGCAGCACCTGGACTTTTGGGGCAGGTTCTACCGTGTTGACTCTCGCCAACCTTATCCTCCACCGTGTAACTTGGCTCCATCGGAGTAGTTCTCTCAACCAACCTTGTCTTTCTATTACGTGGTCCAGACTTACTTATCTTATTTTTTTTATAGTTTATGTATTTCTTTTGTTCAAAATGTATATAGTTTTTTTTTTCAGCTTGTGTAAATATTGAAAGTAGTATTGTCAGTCAAAGCTTATGTTGTGGGTCGGCCACAGTTGTCTTTAAATTAATGGAAATATTGCATATTTATCTTTTAATTACTTCTACATCCCCTGTAGTTTTTTCTTAATTACATGTTTTAATGTTGGTAACTCATTAGACCTAGTCTACATCACATGAATGTAAGAAGAGCCTCACGCTCTGATACCAAGCTCTGTCACACCCCAAACCACCCCCTGGGAGGATAAGGTAGGTGACCCGAATTGCATAACGGCAATCCGCCAAATCCCACGGATCTAGAAGCAGTTATTACATTCACGGTCCCCCATTCATCACTTTTCCATAAGCAAGATCAGAGTGCAGTAGATAAACTATAATTATAATACCAAAAGAGAAAGCATAGCGATACGGGAATGATGGTGTTACATATATACATAAAAGAGTTTGAAACATTCCCTCCCAGATACAACCCACATCTGAAAGATAAAGCTGACAAAAGCCAAAAGGAAATACATACATATATATATATATACAGGGTGAGATAACCCAACCCCAAAAAGAAAAGAAAACTAAGACTGCACCACAAGCAAGACGGGGATAAACTCCTAACAAAAACAAAAAGGAGTCCCCAAGACAAATAGCATCAAATACACTCCTCAATGGTCTTCATCAATGACCACTAAGAATGCACGCATCATCGGCACAACCTCCGTCGGGGACCACCCCAATATCATCATAATAACCAGGGCTCTCCTCCTCTTAATGAGCCTCCACGCCATAGCGGCATCCACCTGCGGAATCATCTAAAACAAAAACATGTATAATAAAGTGTGGGCCCCACAGAGCTCGTGAGAAAAACATATCATCATGCATGCACATGCAATCACAATCCACATGACCCTACTTGATATGCAAGTCCAGATTATTTATTAGCCAACTAACAATACAGCTAAGTCCTATTAGTGCTACTACAATCCCCAATGCATGTATCCAGATTAGGGTATTCTTTAGCCGTGTGCCCTTCCTTATTGCACACATTTTTCTCTTCTTTTCTCACCCATGATTTGAACAATACCAAGAGCTCTAAAATGAGCTGAGGTACACCTATTTATAGGCCCAGCCTTGACTAAGGCCTGTTTGGTTGCTAAGGCCCTTTTCCAGAATGCATTTTTTACTGCATTCTCAGTCATTTTGGGTACTCTGGTGGGGTCCATAGTGAACCAAGGGGATGAGGTGGTCCCTTAGACTCCCCTCAACCTATGGAGGGTGCCCATGTCCAATATGGGTGGTCCCCATATATTAAATCATTAAAATAATGCTATTTTGCACTCTGGGTGATGTCTGCATCGCCCAGAGAATTCAGCAAAGCTGAAACTTTATGGGCTTGCACAGGGGGTTTGACCCATGGTTAGGGCCTTATTCCCACATGTCATTTAGGGTCTTTTACACAAATTTCCTGGAGTGGGACCCATAGATGTGAAGAGGAGAGAGAATACCTGGAGTCCAGGCAGTACATCATGCTATGAGCTGTGCAGCTGCAAGGGTCAGCTATCCATCTTCTAACAGGTATGTAGGAAGACTTGCACAGGGTTTCTTTATCAATTTCAATCACTAGAGTTACACTCCACAGTGTGCTTGGATGCCATGTCTGGGATTCCTGTCCTTCAGTTAAGATTCCAGTTAGTCAGGGGCAGGGTTTGACATTTCTCCCCACCTTACAAAAATTTCGTCCTCAAAATTTGCTTACCTTGTAATTCGAAGAGTTGGGGATACTTTTCCTTCATTTCTTCTTCACGTTCCCATGAAGCTTCTTCTATCGGGTTGTTTTCCCATCGAACCTTTACAAAGGCGACTGTGCGGTTATGGAGGTTGCGGTTACGGAGGTTTTGCTCCTTTCTGTCCAATATCTCCGTAGGTTGCTCTTCGTAGGTCATATCCACGTCCAATTGTTTGGGTTCAGTTGATAGCACATGTGTCGGGTATTTGATGTACTTTCTCAACATCGACACATGGAAAACATCGTGGACGCCCAACAAAGATGGTGGTAATGCCAATCGGTATGCTACGGGTCCCACCTTGTTAAGAATTTCATAAGGACCGATGAATCTTGGGCTCAACTTGCCTTTCTTGTCTAAACGTAGCAATCCTTTAGTTGGAGACACTCGGACGAATACATTGTCCCCAACTTCAAATTCAATGTCTTTTCTTCGATTATCTACATAACTTTTCTGTCTTGACTAGGCTGCCTTGATTTTCTCTCTTATGACGTCTGTCTTGTCATAGGTTGCTTGTATCATCTCTGGCCCAAGATATTTTCGTTCACCAACTTCATCCCAATATAGCAGGGTATGGTACTTCTGGCCATAAAGTGCTTCAAATGGTGCCATGCCAATGGTAGAGTGATAACTATTATTGTATGCAAATTCCACCAAGGGTATGTGAGCATCCCAACTGTTGTTCATTTCCAGAACACAGACTCGAAGCATATCCTCCAGAGTCTGGATAGTTCTTTCTGATTGTTTGTCCGTCTGCGGATGGAAAGCTGTACTAAGGTTCAGTTGAGATCCCAATGCATTTTGCAAACTCCTCCAAAACCTTGAGGTAAATCGAGGATCTCTGTCAGACACAATACTGACAGGCACACTGTGTAAGCGGACTATGTTTTCTATATATAATTGGGCAAGCTTCTCCATTGAATAACTTATCTTGATTGGTATAAAGTGAGCTGCCTTTGTCAGTCCGTCTACAATTACCCAAATTATGTTCATGCCCTTCCTGGTGTTGGGCAGATTTGTCACGAAATCCATAGTAATCCTTTCCCACTTCCATTCAGGTATAGGGAGTGGTTGCAATAATCCATACGGTCGGTGTCTGTCTACTTTTATCTGTTGACAGGTGAGGCACTTGGACACGTATATTGCTATGGTCTCTTTCATCCCCATCCACCAGTAATACTTCTTCAAGTCCTTATACATCTTCGTACTTCTGGGGTGAATTGTATAGGGTGAGTGTTTAAGTTAAAAAATTATCGCAAGCGTACGGGTCAATCGTAGCTACCGGTCGAACACGAGGAGATATACGCCACTCTATTTAACTAACTTAAAAGTAATGCAAAGTGAACCAGATTAAAGTGTTAAATTAAACTAATTAAACTAATGAAAATTAATGCATCCTAACTCATAAGCATCTAACAAAATTAAGGGATTAAATTGACGTCCTAACACATGAGCATCTAACCTATCAAACTAACGCAAATTGGAAGGAATAAAAACAAACTATAAAACTAACGCAAATTGAAAGTAATGAAAGTGCAGCCACACATCCACAACCACATAAACAAAATAACCACATAAAAAAAAGAAACAAAAGAAATAGAGGGAGAAGAAGAAGAAGAAAGAAAGAATGAGACAGAGGAGAGGGAGAATGCGATTGAGAGTTTAGAGAATGCAAACCTAGATGTGCTTGAACCGGATTAATTGAAGAAGCTTGAATGAATACTTGCATGAAGTTACCATGGCCTCCTCTTCTAAATCTCCAAGTCTTGTCATCAACATAGGAGCTTAGACTAGGAAGCTTTAAACTAAAACTATTACAACCATATTGAAGACATTAAAGCATAAACTAATCCTATTACAACCATTAACTAATCTTATGAAAGAAAAATTAAGAATTTGAAAGAACTAATCTTATGAAATCAAACTAAGAACTAAAACCAAAAATAGGAGAAGAAGAGAAAATTTCACTAAGTGAATGAGCTAAAAATTACACTAAAAACTGAATTAAAATTGAACTAGAAACTAACTAAAAACTAAACTAAAAAATTAACTTGTTACAACCCAGAGGGCAAGGGATATTTATAGGGGGAAGAGAGGAGAAGAAAGAAGAGGGAAGTGTAGGAGAAATATTCCCTAGGAAAAGAGAATATTCTCTTCTCCTTCCTCTTTTATAATGCCTTGAATCCTAAGAAAAAAGGAAAAAATTAGAAAGAAGAAGAAGAGAAGATTGTTTACATAGACCTTCTATTTCTAGAAAAGTAAACTTCCAATTCTAACAAGTGCTTCATTTTCTTTGTAGATATCTTCTCCAAGCAATAAAATCAAAGATGCTTTGATTTTTCAACCTTCCATAGATGAGAAAATATCTTTCAAAATAAATCTATCCCAAGTAGAATTCTAGAAGTGCCCTTAGAAAGTTGGAGGAAAGAGAGAGTGATGACTAGGATTCCTTTAAGAATAAATAAAATACCCATTCTATCCTTTAGAAAAGGTGGAGGAGGGGGTGCTTATATATGTCTCACCATTGTGTTCCTTGCGAAAAATCACCCAAAATAGACCCAAATTTTGTCCAATTTGGAGTTGGGGAGCCCAAGATATCTCAAGTTGAAGTTGGACTATCCAGAGCCCTCCAAATGGAATCTTTCGGGTACAGGAAAGTAATTTCTGATAATTACGTTAAGGCCCTAGAATCCGAACTTCCGCTTCACTTTGTCCCCAGCCGACTATCAATAATTATAAATAAACCCCTACAGACCATTTTCGCACGTCGTTACGGAAACGGCCATAACTTCTTCGTTTCAACTCGGAATCAAGTGCCATTTGAACCGTTATGAAGCTGACTCGATGGGCTACGCATCCAAGCTATTAACACCTCTAAACTGCTTAAAAACATTTTCTTAGCATCATCTCCTCCATTTTCACAAGAATTCACCTAAAACCTGAAAAGCACCAAGTAACTCTGTCCAATGTGGTAAAATGTATGTTTTATGCCCTAAGATTTCACACATAAATGTGCTCATCAATGAGCTACGCGCCTCCTTAAGGATTTGGTCTTGGACATCATAATCATCAGGCACGCACAATCTGTCTCGAAATTTTAGTGCGCCATCTTGAGCCAATGAAAAATCTGGGTCCTTATGGACTCCTTGTTGTACTTCCCAAATAATCTTGGCCAGCTTGGGGTCTAATGGTTGCTTCGCAATTACCTCTTCTCGTATCGATGGCTGTAGATCCATAGCAACTAATTTTATAGCCATTCCTTTCAATCACGAGTTCTAGATCAAGCTTCCGAGCTTCTTCATATAACTGTTCGCTTACAACCAAGGAAGTGAGAGATGCTTTCTGAGATTTTATGCTTAACGCATCAGCAACAACATTGGCCTTACCAGGGTGGTATTGAATTTCACAGTCATACTCTTTCACCAGTTCTAACCACCGTCTCTGTCTCATATTCAGCTCCTTCTTGGTGAAGAAATACTTCAGACTTTTGTGATCGCTAAAGATTTCACTCTTCTCATCGTATAAGTAATGCTGCCATATTTTTAACGCGAAGACTACCACTGCCAACTCTAAATCATGAGTGGGGTAGTTTTTTTCGTGTTCCTTCAATTGTCTAGTGGCGTAGGAGACTACTTTACCTTTCTGCATTAGGACGCCACCCAATCCTGTCCTGGATGCGTCAGTATATACCACCATTCCTCCAGTGCCATCCAGAATGGTCAAAACTGGAGCTGTCACCAATCGGTTTCTCAATTCCTGAAAACTTTTCTCGCATGCTTCATTCCATTCAAACTTGGCGCCCTTCTTTGTAAGTTTTGTCATGGGTGCCAAAATTCGTGAGAAATTCTCAATAAACCGTCGGTAATATCCGGCTAATCCTAAGAAACTTCAGATCTCAGTGGCACTCTTCGGAGTCTCCCACTAGAGAACCGCTTTCACCTTTCCTGGGTCTACTTTAATGCCGTCCTTCGTGACGATGTGTCCCAGGAATCCAATCTGGTAAAGCCAAAATTCACATTTACTGAACTTGGCATAAAGTTGGTGTTCTCGCAACTGCTGCAACATAAAAGTAAGGTGTCGAGCGTGTTCTTCCTCATTCTTGGAGTACACCAGAATGTCGTCAATAAACATAATGACAAACTTATCCAACACGTCATGGAACACTCTATTCATCATATCCATGAACGCTGCTGGGGCGTTGGTTAACCCGAACGACAAAACCAGGAATTCATAATGTCCATATCGAGTTCGAAACACCGTTTTATGGATGTCGCCGCCCTTGATTTTCAGTTGATGGTATCCCGACCTAAGATCAATTTTGGAGAAAACTCGTGCTCCTTATAGCTGATCAAATAGGTCATCGATGCACAGCAATGGATATGGATTCTTGATGGTTAGTTTATTTAACTCGCGGTAGTCGATACACTGTTGCATACTACCATCCTTCTTTTTAACGAACAGCACGGGTGCTCCCCAGGGTGATACGCTGGGTCGTATAAATCCCTTCTTCTGTAGGTCTTGAAGTTGGACCTGCAACTCCTTCAGTTCGATTTGCGCCATCCGATATGGTGCCTTGGATACCGGTGCTGCACCAGGAACTAGATCAATTGCAAACTCAATGTCACGGTCAAGCGGTAGCTTAGTCAGATCTTCTGGAAAAACATCAAGAAATTCCCTGCTGATGCCAAGTTCCTCCAAGGGTTTTATCTTTGCCTCTATGTCTATCACAGTGGCCGAAAAGCCTTGGCATCCTTTGTCTAACAACTTTGCGCCTAGAGGGCAGATAAGGTTATCCTTCTGGGTTTTCTTACTGGCTCACTTTGATTGGTGAGAACTAGCCCATCTTCCATTTTAAACACTATCTTCTTTTCCACACACATGACGTTTGCACCGTAGGCGGACAACCAATCCATGCCTAGTATCACGGCAAAGTCTTTCATATCAAACTTTATCAACCGTGCGGTTAGATTCTTCCCACAAATCTTAATCTGGCAAGGGTTGTATACCTCTTTCAAACTCACGGCACTACCTGCCGGTGTGCTGACTACTAACTCGTGCCCGATGTCTCTCGGTTGATCTTTCATCCTACTTGCAAAAGTGGTAGAAACAAAAGAGTGGGCTGCGCCCGAGTCGAATAATACTCGTGCAGGTATGGTTGAGATACTCAGGGTACCTAGGGTTTGTATATAATTTAGGTTACATGAAGTAAACTAGCTATTCCCTATAATTTAGTAGTGTTCAGCAACATACCTATCAATACATCGAGGTTTGCCTCAACTTCTTCATTCGTCATTGCGAACACCTTTCCTCCTGTTCAATTGTCCCGTGGTTGAAAAGGTCTAGCGTAGGGCTGATTTGGCGAGTTGTTGCTATACCCACGCGATCTGCATTCTTTAGCCATGTGCCCATCTTTATTGCACATATAGCACTTATAGGGTGGGACTATAGGTGTTGAGGCTTGGCTCACTGAATTGTTGTTGGTCGGGCTGGCGAAGCGGCTGTTGTCGCTTGACTCGTAGCCGGTTGAGCAAGTCGATTAAGAGTGGGTGGAAAGGGTTCTGACCCACGTTCGGCCTATGATACGGAGTTGGATTAGGGCTTGAACTTGTTCCTTGATACACTTTGTTTGGCCATCCAAAAGTTTGAAAATTATTTGGCCTTTTGTTCAACCTAGGAGACGTCGTAACCTTCTCTTTCTCTTTCTCCTTAAATCTATCTTCCATTGTCTTTGCCTTGTCCACCATCTGAGCATAGTCCCGGATGTCCATAATTGACAGTACTGATCCAATCTCAGTTTTGTGTCCTTTCTAAAACTTATTTTCCATACTAACTTCCCCTCTCAGGTGCTCTGGAGCGAAATGGAACAGGTCTTCAAATCGTTGTTGGTAATCCAACACTGGCGTGGTCCCTTGCACCAATGCGGTGAACTCAGCTTCCTTCCAATCCCTGAAGCTCTCTGGGAAGTAGTTCTTAAAGAAAACTTCTTTAAATTGCTTCCACGTGGGATTCGGGTGAGTGGCTTCCTAATTAGGCGTAGTAGCCTTCCACCAAGCTTCAGCCTCATTCTGTAATTGATAACCCGCATATATCAGCTTCTGTGCGTCCGTGCACTCAAGCACATCAAATGCCTTCTCTAAGGCACAAATCCATCATTCCGGATGCATTGCCTCAAAAGTTATCTTGGAAAACACAGGTGGTTGGAGTTTCTTGAAGCTCTCCATAACTTTGGCGGTAGAGTTTTCCGCTAAGTGTTGAGGCACAGATGGTGGGAATAGTACAGGCCGGTTGGGTGGTAGTGGTGGTGCCGCACGCTCATGCATCATGGCTGCAAATTGTGTAGACATCTGACCAAGCAATTCTTGTTGTTGTTGTATGGTCCGCATCATAGTGGTCATGAAAGCAGTTACATCGCCGGTTGCCAGATCCGGCTGGGTTGCTACAGCAGTGGCTTGTGTAGCCGCTGGTGCCTCTGACGAAGCAGCCGATGCTTCAGAATTTTGAGCCTCAATCCCATTTCGCAATTCAACCTCCGGTATAACACGACGTTGTTTTTCTTTGCGACCACCACGTGAACTTCTTCTTGTGTTGACCATTGTTGCTTCTCTGAAAAGAGGAGCATGTTCAATATTGCTCATCGGGGTCAACAATTAATTCCTAGTTAGTGCATGTACAAACATAGTCCATAGTCCTAGTGAATTTCATAAGTCGCACCAGTAAGGTATATTATTAGATATGTCTTCTTTGTTTGTTATGAGGTGTTTCCTTCATTTATTGTGTTCTATTTCTTAAACATTTTATGTAATGGGGTGCTATGCATGACACTATATGAGAGACTTCAAATTTTTAAATAAAAGTCTTTTAATTATTTACCTGGTCTAACAGGCAAGCCTCTGTAATTCCCAACTAGTAATGACGGTCTGCACGTAAAGGTAAGCTATATCGCCTCTAATCTCGTCTGCTAAAGATAGGTAAATGGCCCGACCCATAGGTTAACTGGCATCCGCAAGAGCTAAGTAAACTACTAGTTGGTTTTTGGCATGAGCTCGTATTTCACGTATCTGGGTCAGTCTTCTCCTCAGTTGCCTAATGTAACGCATGATGCTGGGGTCTCTAGCCTTGGCTGAGGTAATGGGTCCGGTCATAGAAAATGGTTCTAAGCATCAGGTTATACTTAATTAAAAGAATTAAGTACATGTCTACTGGAATTTAAATGACTATAAACAATAAGAATATAATTAGGTTGGCTCGAGGTACCTTAACGTCTAAAGAGTTCAGATTGACTAGACAACCTATTAGGTCCTAATCTTGGCTGACCTAGGCTGTGGGTATGGTAAGATCTATGCTCACTAAACGTCGTAAATATGTATTACAACATACCTACATATCTATGTTCGGATTTGCATTACATCACACCACTCAGTTCATACAAACACAGTATTAGGCACATAATATTTACTATTTACACACACACCGTTTCTTATAAGTATATATATTTTTTTATCTATCACTAGACAAAGAAAATAAAAAAAATTAAATAAATAAGAAAATAAGAAATTTCAAATTCCCATGTGTTTTACACCAAAAATTCCTGGGTAGTATTTATATTCCAACCAAATTGGATCCATCTGATTATTTAATTTAATTAATTATTTAATCAAATTTTTTTTATAGTATGGTTATTTATAAAATCCCATATTTTTATGTTTATTGAAGTTATTTTAGGTAATACTAAAGTTTCCATGTGTTGAAACACAAAAATAGCAGAAATATAATCACTGGATGATGTCAAATTTCTTTAGCCCTAACCATTTTCTTTTTCTTCTCTCTTTGTAGCCTAATGTCTACAAGTCACTGCACAGCTAGGAAATCCGTAGCCCGTAAGAGGCTACGATCCAAGAGCGAACATTCTTCTTCCTCCGCGGTGCCACCTTCTTCACCCAGGGACGATTCCTCTTCGGAGGAGCATAAGTTTGACCGCTTTCTCTTTTCTAGGTATGAACATTTCAAGGATTGGGACAAGTTTAGGTCCCTCAAGATAGTCAATGGTCAGGTAGTATAGGTGGATGACTTCCATCAGTATAGTTTGTTTACTAGGTTCAACACTTTGGGTTGGGCCTCTATGTTATCTCCTACTGAACCTTGTTATCCCAACTTGGTTCAGTATTTTTAATTTAATTTGGTGCCATCTGGGGCACAAGAGTTTGGACTAGAGAGCAGAGTGAAGGGAGTGGATATTAGGTTGACCACTGCTTCACTAGTAGGTATTCTGGGGTTACCCAACATGGGGAGAGGTGCTATTACAAACCCCGAGTTGACATTTCAGAGATGTTTTCATTGGACAGTAGGAGAAGGGTCTTCAAGGCATTGACTGGGTCTGAGAGCACACCCAAGTCAGAGGCTTCCTATAAGCCTAGTGTTTGCATCATCAGTAGGTGTGTGACCTACAACATCTACCCCAAGGGTGGAAACTGGGGTAGCATTTCTATGCTGAGGGCTTATATTACTTACTGGCTATTAGGAGCGGGCAGAGGAGGTCCAATGATAAACCTCTCATAATTGCTGCTACAGGTTATGTTATATGATGCACAGAACCCCTCTGATGGGAACCTTCCATATGGGAAGTTCCTTACCTTAGTCTTCCATTACTTCGGGGTTCCTTTGGAGGGCGAGTATTTGGAGAGGGATAGATCCAGGCCCATTGACAAGACCTCAATACTGAAGATGAAGGTACCAAGAGGTGATCCACAGGAGGAAGAGTAGATGGAGATGCCAGGAGATGAGCAGCAGAGAGATGAGGAGCTGGGTGAGATGTTGGGTAAGCATGGTGAGGAGCATGATGACATTGAGGGAGGCATTCAGGGCGAGGAGCAGGGTGCCTTCGAGGGTGTTGGCACACAAATCAATGGTTTACCTGCTTATGAGGCGATGGGTGCTACCAACTCACATGTGCCAGAGTCATCAGAGTGGGCACAGGTGATGTCACAGTCCCAGGGTCTCAGCACTCAGCTTTCAGACATGTCGACTAGGATGGATCAGGGCTTCTCATCTTTGGAGAGCAAAGTAGTATCTGTAGAGTAGAGCCTAGACTTTTGGGGCAGGTTCTACCGTGTTGACTCTCACCAGCCTTATCCACCATCGATCGACTTGCCTCTGCCGGAGTAGTTCTCTTAGCCAACCCTGTCTTTCTATTACGTGGTCCAGACTTACTTATCTTATTTTTTTTATAGCTTATGTTTTTCTTTTGTTCAAAATGTATATAGTTTTTTTTTTCAGCTTGTGTAAATATTGAATGTAGTATTGTCAGTCAAAGCTTATGTAGTGGCTTGGCCACAGTTGTCTTTAAATTAATGGAAATATTGCATATTTGTCTTTTAATTACTTCTACATCCCCTGTAGCTTTTTCTTAATTACATGTTTTAATGTTGGTAACTCATTAGACCTAGTCTACATCCCGTGAATGTAAGAAGAGCCTCACGCTCTGATACCAAGCTATGTCACACCCCAAACCACCCCCTGGGAGGATTAGGTAGGTGACCCGAATTGCATAACGGCAATCCGCCAAATCCCACGGATCTAGAAGTAGTTATTACATTCACAGACCCACATTCATCACTTTACCATAAGCAAGATCAGAGTGCAGCAGATAAACTACAATTATAATACCAAAAGAGAAAGCATAGCGATACGGGAATGATGGTGATACATATATACATAAAAGAGTTTGAAACATTCCCTCCCAGACACAACCCACATCTGAAAGATAAAGTTGACAAAAGCCAAAAGGAAATACATACATACATATATATATATATATATATATATATATATAGGGTGAGATAACCCAAGCCCAAAAAGAAAAGAAAACTAAGACTGCACCACAAGTAAGACGGGGATAAACTCCTAACAAAAACAACAAGGAGTCCCCAAGATAAAAAGCATCAAATACACTCCTTAACGGTCTTCATCAATAACCACCGAGAATGCACACATCATCGGCACGACCACCGTCGGGGTCCACACCAATATCATCATAATAACTAGGGCTCTCCTCCTCATAATGAGCCTCCATGCCACACCGGCATCCACCTGGAGAATCATCTAAAAGAAAAATAAGTATAACAGAGTGTGAGCCCCACTGAGCTCGTGAGCAAAACATATCATCATGCATGCACATGCAATCACAATCCACATGACCCTACATGATATGCAAGTCCAGATTATTTATTAGCCACCTAACAATACTGCTAAGTCTGGTTAGTGCTACTATAATCCCCAATACTTGTATCCCTGGTGTGGGCTTGGTTACCCCTTCCCACGATACACCCATTGAGTTGTCGGAGAGGACCAGCTGGCTCCAGCATCTCCCTACTTAGGTCTGTCCGATCGGCCCTCTGGATTAACTTCTGTGAGGTAACCGACTCAATATCAATTCACCCAAACCGGTGCATAATCATAATGTGTGGCATTCAGCCAAAAGTTCACCTTTCAGTGCTTCCCAAGCTTGTGGCCTGAGGCTTCCCGGCATATTTGCCCTGGGGCATCCTAGCTATACTAAGGCTTCCCGGCGTAAACGCCTCTAGGGTTTTACGGTAGTCCTCACAGTTATCCAACACCTGAACCCCTGTTGGTAAGGGTGCGTAGTACGGGTGTTGAAACTCTAGCCCCATGTCTGCTGCATCACAATCTGTAAGGTATTTTGCTTTGGTAGTAGAATTGGCTATAAATTTTTGGTTTTTCTCTCCTCCAAACAATGGAACCTCCTCCCATTAGGTAAACCATTTCACATGGGGGTTTTCTGTCATCTTTATCGGTTTGGAAATCTAGCTCAGTATACCCCAAAACCGATAACTAGTCACATCCAAAAACTAAAAAATAATCCTTAGTCCTCCTGAAGTACTTGAGGATGTTGATTTAACTGGTAATGGCTCACAATACCTATTATATAGCAAATATCTGGCTTCGTACACAAAATATCGTACATAAGACTCCCTATTGTGGAAGTATAGAGAATCCTTCTCATCTCTTCAATGTCCATCTAAGTCTGAGGATAGTTAGATTTAGAAAGATTGACTCCATGCTGAAAAGGAACACTTCCTCTCTTGGAGTTCTCTATACTGAATCTAGCTAGAATTTTATCTATATAGGATGCTTGTGATAAGCCCAACATCCATCTTAAGCGATCTCCCTTACAAGTTTAATCTCTAGGTATAGTTGGCTTCTTCGAGATCTTTCATTAAAAAAGTAGTGGATAACCACCACTTAATCGATGTAAGGAACCTCACATTGTTTTTTATTAGTAGTATGCCATCTACGTATAAAATAAGAAAACATATCCCACTCCCACTGAATTTCTTGTAAACGCATGGTTCATCTATGTTTTAATCAAACCAGAAGATTTATTTAATTGATCAAACCTAATCTTCTAGCTTCTGGAAGCCTGCTTCAGTCCATAAATGGAACAGTCAATTTTCATACTTTGCCTACTTCCTCCAATGAAGAGAATCCCTCCTGCTACTGCATATAGATTTCCTCATCGAGAAATCCATTCGGTAATGCGATTTACATATCCATCTACCAGATTTCATAATCAAAGTACGTTGTGATTGGTAATAAAATCCTGATGGATTTCATCATTGCCACCAGGGAAAAGGTCTCATCATAGTCTAGACCCTCTTTCTCGGTATATCATTTTGCCACCAGTCTAATTTATCAGATCATTATCCGACTCAACTGAAGCCATATGGAACTCTTCCACTGTTTTCTCATCTTCTGTGAGATAAGTAAACCTTGTGGGTGGTCTAGATATCCTCCCACTGCATTGAGGTTCTTAAGGTGTTGGAATTTCAGTGGGTACGTTGCTTGGTCTCACTTCAGGGAGTGATGTTTCTGAGTTATCCAATAACTCCTCAATAACTATAGGTTATGACCTTTTGGTGAGTGTTTCTTCCTCTACATACAATGACCTTTTATTCATCGGGGTTATAAAAGTAATAACCTATCGTGCCTTTGGGGTATCCCAACAAATGGCATATTGAAGTCCTGGATTCCAACTAATTTGTTTGTTGCTTCCGCACATGTGCGATACAACCCCATACCTTAAGATGTTGTAGGCTAGACTTATGCCATTTCCACAACTCAAAAGGTGTTTTAGCTACAGCCTTAGTTGGAACCCTATTCAAGATATAAATCACTATCTCAAGGGCAAACCCCCTGAAAGATAGATGGAGTTCACTATAAGTGAGCATACTCCGAACCATATCCAACAAAGTCTAGTTGCATCATTTGGACACACCATTCTATTGTGGTGTTCCAGGATTTGTTAGCTAACTAACAATCCCCTTTGATGTGAGATACTCCATAAATTCTTTTAATAAATATTCCCTTCCACGATCTGATTGCAAGGACTTGATGCATTTATCCAACTGTCTTTTGAATTTGGCTTGGAATTCCTTGAATTTCTCAAAGGTTTCCAATTTTCTACGCATCAAGTAGACATAACCATATCTAGAATAATCATCGGTGAATGTTATAAAGTACTCAAGTCCATACCTAACTTGTATATTTATGCTTCCACACACATTAGTGTTTCTTAGTTATTTTTCCTTGAAGGCATGACTCGCATGTGGGAAAGAATTTGAATTTTAGACTCTCCAGAGGTCCATCCTTCACCAGCCTACTGATTTGTTCCATATTAATGTGACCTAATCTTAGGTGCCACAGGTATGTTAGAATCACTGGAGTTGCTTTTTGTTTTAGATCAACATTTGAAACTATATTTGTTTAATCAAGGCAATCTAGAAAGTACAATCCATTTTGTAAATAACCAGATGCCACAAAGGAATTATTAAGACGAATAACTAATTTAGAATTAAAGGAAAAACTATATCCATCCAAAACAAGTTTTGAAACTGAAATAATCTTCCTCTTAAAAGAGGATACATAGTAGCAAAAACCTAAATTAACAAAACCAAAACTTTATGCAAAAGTTCCAACAACCATCGCCATGGCTTCAGCTCCAGTGCCCATCCTCATGTGCACCTCATTTCTTAGCAGTTTCCTTGTCTCCCTAAACCCCTGCAATATATTGTAAGCATGGATAGTGGCGCCACAGTCCACCAACAATAAATTAGATGGTTCAGTAGGAAAAAATCAATTCATAAAGAGCATTTATGTCAAATGTAACTTCTTTAGGAGTACCCGATTCTTCCAGCTTCTTTTCTTTCACAGTAGCTAGGAATGCAGGACAATTTCTCTTCAGTGGCCTCCTTCTTTCAATAAAAGCACTTTCCACGTGCCTTCTTATTGCCATCACCCCCACCGTTGGCTTTCATGGTCTTTCCCTTGTTGCCCTTTTTCTTCTTCTTCCCTTTTGAAGAAGACTTTGCATCAATGGTGTTTACCTTAGGCTTGTTCCCTTTAAGGGTCTGCTCTGCCTCACCAAAGCACTGGCCAATTCAGTCAGTTCCAACTCCCTATCACTAATGTTATATGACATCCGAAAAGGGGCGTATGACCTTGGCAGAGAGTTTAGTATCATATTAGTCTTGTAGAGAAGATGGAATGTTGTCCCCTTGGTCTCCAGTTTCTTAAACAGATTTATCATTTTCATGACATGATCCATTACTCAGGTCCCTTGGGACATCCGAGTATTATGGATCTGGCTCACCACATCATAATGTGCATGAGTGAATTGTCGATTAAACAACTCAGTGAGCATTTCCATTTTACCCCTGGCCATACTTATGTCTTTAACTGACTCCACTAGTGACTTATCAATGGATCATTGAACTCACAATAAAGTTATGATAAAACTCTATATAGTTGTGGTCATCATTTGGGTGGGGTTCTTTGGGAGGTTCCTCATCAAGAACACTGATGAGTCCTTCTACAGTTAGGAGGATTTTAATGTTCTGGTACCAATCAATGTAGTTGGGTCCTGTTATACCCGTGCCCAAATATCTGGGGCTAATTTGAATTTTTGCTTATAGGTCCAGGAACCCAAGTCCTAGCTACCAGTACACTATGGTACATTGACCCCATGGTTGAATTTAACGAGGTTGCCTTGCTGGTGAGGACTCACATACCAGTGAGGAGGGAAATACCATCCCCATGCAGCTGTACAAAACATCATCAGATGTACAACCTAAGGTAAGAGTCATCCTAATAATTCTGAGATCTTACCTAAATACAAATAACATTTGGCCTAAGAAGCACGTAGGGTGAGTAGTCATGTGAAGACCTTGGCCTTTGGGATGATCTAACACAAAAACAGTAGGGACATACACTCTGGTTTGTTGTTGGTGAAGCCTGATTTGGTCCAGAAAGTGTGGTTGAGACCTTCGAAGGGCCGTTTCAGCCTCGAAACAACCTCGGAATGCCAAAAAATGGCGGGGCTTCATGCCTAAGACATGGAGTTGTGTTGGGCTGAGATCTTCGAAATGAGTACTTTTGAGCCATGTGTTATGTTTTGGTCCAGCTCAGGTTTTTAGGCATTTTTGGGCTAGGGGCATTTGTGTACTTTCTGGGGTTAGGGTTTTCTTATATTTTGTTCTTATCTCTTTGAGATAGGGTTATGAGGGTTCCTAACATTTTCCAGAGACAATAGTGAAACTTGTTCTACTGCTCGGCTGTGGACGTAGCTTCCATCTTGGAGGTGAACCACATAAATCTCTATGTTGTGCGTTGTGTGTGATCTTTCTATTTTCATTTTTCTTCTACAAATCGCCATTCTGGGCATTGTTTTCTTAACATGGTCGATCCACTTTGGTCGATCTAGATTGACCAGTCCAATCGACCAGAGTTGTTGAACTATTTAAAATTGCCTTCCAGGAGTGTGGGGCCTAGTATCAAGTATCGGGGTTCCCTTCACCATGTCTAGAATACCTAATAGAGGTATTTCCCCAACAATCAGGCTAAGCAGGACCCGTGTAGATGCCCATGTACACGGTAATCGAGAAATTAATGCATTTCAAGCAATAAGGCCTCCAACCCAAATAGACCCTTAGGGCCCCACCTATTTAAACCCAACTCAAATTCCGAATTCATTTCTTCAGTCTAATTCATTGAGAAGAAAGAAGAGAAAGAAGAAGGATTAGGCTACCAAATTCGGTTCTAGTAAGGTAATTCCAAATCCCACTTTGTTTTCTTGCTTCTAAATCCTTTCCTTAGCCTAAATCAGTTTCATAATCTAGAATAAGTTAGGAATGTAACCATCTTGTTATCATGCATGATGATCTAGTCATTTCCATGTAATTGAAAACCTAATTCCGTCATGCATGTTCACTCTAAATCCAAGAACCTACACCTCAATCCGTTTCTAACCTAATTTTTATGGCATCTTTCATCTTAATTGCTGAATTAAGGTTTTAGAAAACAAATTCCAGTCATGCATGGCTGTCTTGGTGAAATCGAAACCCAAATCCCTTGCATGCATGCCCAAATTCCCTTTTTGATTTCTTCTTTTACTCTCCCTAAACCTAGACTTATCATGTACTTCAATTCCAGCTATGGGATGATCACCTATTTTACCAAAATGTGAACTTGATTTGTAAATTGAGAAGTTAGAACTTAGTTTTCCTTGCATGCAAGCTTATCCCAACACTAGGACCTAAACCCTTACTATTTTAAATCCAAATCAGATCAACTCTCATTTGGTTTTACATTTGATGCATACTGGGAATCAAGTTTCTGCCATGTATGACTATTCTAATAAAGCTTAAACTGAATCCATCATGCATGCTTATTTCCATTTCCAAAGTATAGAATTCCACCATCTAATCTTTAATTTGATACACCAATAGTGTGGAATGAACCCCTGATTCCATCCCTAAGGCCAATTGGGAAGAACCATGCAAAAACCCACTGTAACCATTCAAATTTTCGTGTTGTACAGGGTTTGGTCGATCTGGATGGACCAGTCTGATCGACCAGAGTTGGTCCTTGAACCACAATTTTATTTGGAACCTTGGGTATTGTCCCTCATGGTAATTAACATGAAATCACATAGATTTCTATGGATTCCTTTCAACTTTGTTACAATCATTGTGAGTGGTCGATCTACTCTGGTCAATCTAGATGGACCAGTCCAATCAACCAGAGTGTTGTCAGCCTGTTTTGGGTTGAGACCTAACTTGGGTTGTGAACAAGTTCTATTTTAGGTTAAGATTGAGTGATCTAAACCCTTACATGTCAAATGTGTCATGATAAGAACTCAATTTCATGCATGCATAATAAATCCCAACTCAAACTGATTTTCTGTGAAATTCTTCTATTCTCTCCAGAGGCCATAACGCAGATGCTTCAGAGAACGTTCTATTAGTCATTTCGGGTTAAAATTAACTAGAGAGATAAGTACATGTTAAGTTTCGTATGGTGATAATTCAGTATCTTCCATTGAGAATGAACAAAATAAATATACACAATAGGGAGTGATTTACTCCATAAGAAAGGAAAGAATAAGAATGAATCCTAACTATCCTAATATGTAGTTTACACTAATTGACAGCCATACACAACATTATAAACGTGTGTGAATGAGTCAATACTCATCCATAACGTTAACAGTCTCCCTCAAGGTGGAGCATGAAGATCATGAATGCCTAACTTGGACTTCAGATGTAGAAACTGTGGGCAGCCAAGAGACTTGGTAAACAAATCAGCAAGCTGATCAGAAGAAAAAATCTTGAGGGCATGTAATAGTCCGTGTTGTAATTTTTCATGAATAGCATAACAATCGAGCTCAATATGCTTTGTTTATTCGTGATAAATAGGATTGGCAGCAATGTGAAGGGCTGCCTGGTTATCGTAGTAGAGGGGAATATGCGTTGGAGGGGGTAAACCTAGATTGCGTAAAAGGTACGTGAGCCGGGTGAGTTTGCAAGTAGTGACAGCCATGGCGCAATATTCAGCCTCTGCGGAAGAACGAGATATGGTAGCCTGGTTCTTCGTCTTCCAAGTAATGGGAACGGAGCCAAGAAAAATGCAATAGCTTGTGGTGGAGTGGCGAGTCATGGGGCAGCTGGCCCAGTCAAAGTCGCAGTAGGCAGTGAGATTAAGAACATTCTTGGCAGGGATGAGAAGACCTTAACCTGGTGTGCCCTTTAGATATCGAAGTAACCGGTTTGCAGCATCAAGGTGTGGTTGACGGGGTTGATGCATAAATTGGCTTAAAATATTAACAATATGCACAATATCCGGCCGTGTAACAGTGAGATAAATTAAATGACCAACCAACTGTCGATAAGGAGCTAGATCAGAGAGAATGGGCCCTGATGAATCCAAAAGTTTCAAATTTTGTTCCATGGGAAAATCAATAGGTCGAGATCCAGTGAGTCCACAATCATCCAAAATATCTAAAGTATATTTCCTTTGACAAAGATAGAGACCCTGCTGAGAACGAGCAACCTCAATGCCAAGGAAGTATTTGAGTATGCCGATGTCCTTTGTATGAAACTGAGTGCAAATGTGATCCTTGATAACCTGAAGTAAGGTAGCATCAGACCCAGTAAGAATGATATCGTCCACATAAACAAGGACAAAAACTAATGCAGACGTCCAATGAAGAGAAAATAAAGAGTGATCAGCCTCTGATTAAATGAAACCAAAACTGATCAAGGCAACAGATAGTTTAGAGAACCAATTGCGGGAAGCATGTTTGAGACCATAGAGAGAGCGCTGCAATTTGCAAACCAGGTTGTCCCCCTTGCGCCGATATCCAGGCGGGGATTGCATGTAAACGTCTTTAGTAAGATCCTCATTTAAGAAGGCATTATGTACTTCTAGCTGCCGAATAGGCCAAGCATTGGCGATGGCAACAGTGAGGAGAACCTAGACAGTAACTAGCTTAGCGGCTGGTGCAAAAGTGTCATGGTAATCGACCCCTTCAATTTGTGTATAGCCTTTGGAAACAAGGCGGGCTTTGTACTGCTAAATAGAGCCATCAGGCTTCCGTTTGATTTTAAAAACCAATTTGGAACCAATAGCTCACTTGCCAGCAGGAAGAGGAACAAGAGACCAAGTTTGATTAGTAGTGAGAGCATGAATTTCAGATTCCATGGCAGCACACCATTGAGGGTATTTCATGGTGTCTGCAAAAGGTTGGCTCAGAGGTAGCGGTTAGAGCAGTGAGAAAAGACATGTGAGTGTCAAAAAATTGGTGATAGCATAAAGAATTAGCTAGAGGGTGAACCGTACCTGAACCGACTGTTGAAGATGACGTTGCTTAGGCAAGAGATAGGTAATAATCCTTCAAGTAGCTCGGTTGTTTGGTGAGGCAGGTAGGGCGGGTGGAAGGGGTGGCGTGGGTGGTAGCCAGAGGGGCGGGAGGTGGAGAGTCATCAGGAATAGGAGGTGTAGGGTCATTAGAAATAGGAGGTGGAGGGGTATCTTCATGATCATATAGGGGTAATGGCAAAACGGAGGAGGGTTGGGTTGTAGTTGAAAAGGAAATATCGATTCGTGAAAAACCACATCCCATGAAACGTATGATTTTTTTGAGGTGAGGTCGTAGATTTTGTAACCCTTTTGACCATGAGGGTACCCAATAAAAATTTCAGGCAAGGCTCGGTGATCAAATTTATGGCAGATTGTAGTATTACGCCCAAAACAGAGACAACCAAACACCTTGAGGTGGGAAAAGGTAGGACTTTTGTGAAATAAAAGTTCATGGGGACGCCCACGAAGCACAGGGGTGGGTAACCGGTAGATTAGATAACATGCAGTGAGAACTTAATCATCCCAAAATTCTAAAGGGAGGCTACCCTGATAACGAAGAGCACGGCAAATAGCCAATAGATGGCGATGTTTATTCTCCACAACACCATTCTATTGGGGAGTATAAACACAACTAGATTCTTGGAGCACCCCAAGTGTGGAAAAAAACTGAAAAGTGTCATTGTTAAAAAATTCCCGTGCATTGTCAGAGCGTATTTTATGAATGGAAGCACCAAATTGAGTTTTAGCCATGAGAAAAAAAGGAACAAATTAAAAAGTTCACTTCAGATTTGTGGTTCATGAGAAACACCCACATTGTGCGAGTATAATCATCGACAATAGTTAAAAATGAACGTGCTCTAGAGTGGGTGGGGGTATGATAAGGGCCCCAAACATCAACATATATTAAATCCAAACAAGATGAAGTAGATATCATGCTAGATGAAAACGGTAAACGTGTTTGCTTTGCAAGGGGACAAACAGTGCATATATGTTTAAGATAAAAAGAAATAGAATCATCTAATTATTTTAAATGTGAAAAAATAGAGGGAGACGGATGACCAAGTCTCCAATGCCAAAGATCAAACTGGGGAGAGGTGGTGGCAGAAGCCAGTGAAACCGAGGAGTCCAAGAAGTATAAACCACCATGCCGCTTACCCGTCGCAAAAATCATCTTTGTCCGTCGGTCCTGAAAAAGACAAGAATCAAACATACAAGTAAGAATACAATTGGAAGTGGAGGTTAGTTTGCTAACAGATAAAAGGTTGTATTGGAAAGAGGGAACATGTAAGACATTAGTGAGATGCAAATGGGGAAATAGGGGAACAGTTCCAATATGAGTAACAGGGGCAGAGGACCCATTTGGGAGCCGAATGGTAGAGGGGGAGGGGGTGGAGGAAGAAAAGAATGTTAAATCTGAAACCATATGATCGGTGGCACCGGTATCAACAATCCAAAAAGAGTAGGAAGGTAAGGCAAGTATGGCTGTACCTGCAACATGGGCTAGTGGATGGGGAGTACCAGTAGGAAAGTGAGACAAGAGCTGCTAAGCTGGTCGGCGGTGAGGGAAGGCGTGGGGTGATAGAAGCCTGATCTGATGACTGTGTGAGATGGGCAGTAGAGCGAACAGGTGGAGCACGAGCAGGAGCAGCAGAACGAGTAGCAGATTTGTTCCCAATAGCAGAGCGAGGGGTCCAACTGGCCGAGTACCCATGTTGTTTGAAACAATGTGAGTTAGAATGTCCATCAATGTTGCAAAAATTATAGTGATACCATGGTCATTCTGGGTGGGAAGAAGAATGTTGAGCGGCCATGGCAACCTAGTCCAGAGCAGGGGAGCACGCGGTCTGCAGAGAGCGCTGGTGTTCCTCTTGAAGGAGCAAGGAATAGGCCTTGGCCATGGTGGGTAAGGGATCCATCAGAAGGATTTGGCTACAAACCGTCGAGAACGAGTCATTGAGGCCTTGGAGGAAGTCGATCAATGCATCAGTCTCCACAAAAGAATGGAGTGTAGTCATGGCGTCACAAGTGCATGTGGGAAGTGAACGGTAGGCAAAGAGTTCATTGCAGAGAGCCTTTAAGGTAGTATAGTACTTGGAAATCGAATCAGTACCTTGCGAAAGATTGGAGATAGAACACCGTATCTCAAAGATACGGGGGGCATTCTGTTGAGAGAAGCAGGCAGAGAGGTTTTCCCAAATGGCATGAGCATTGGTAGTCCATAGGATGCTGTCAGCAATAGAAGGGATACTTGAATGGATCAACCATGAGGTGACCATGGAGTAGCAGTGCCTCCAAGCCAGAAGGTCATCAGAGTCATCAGCAGGCTGTGGGAGGGAACCATCGATGAAGCAAACTTTATTTTTGGCTTGGAGAGCCATGGTAATGGTGCGACTCCATGTAGGAAAATTGTTGCCGTTGAGAAGCTGAGTGACCAACGGTGTTCCGGGATGGTCAAAATTATGAAGAAAATAAGGGGAAGTAGGATTAGAGATCGCCGGAGCCATGAGAAAAGCTCATGATCGAGTCTTAGGCTGATACTATGTTAAGTTTCGTATGGTGATAATTCAGTATATTCCATTGAGAATGAACAAAATAAATATACTCAATAGGGAGTGATTTACTCCATAAGAAAGGAAAGAATAAGAATGAATCCTAACTATCCTAATATGTAGTTTACACTAATTGACAACCATACACAACATTATAAACGTGTATGAATGAGTCAATACTCATCCATAACGTTAACAGTACAGGATCCTCTATGGCATTTCTGCACTATGGAAGTTGGTGAACTATATCAAATCTCTCACCCACTGGGGTGATTTTACAAAACCCTAGAGTGAGCGAGAGCTATTAAAAACATAAATATTTTACCTGTGCATTTCATTGCAAAATGTAAGAAAAGAGAGCTTCCCAGACTCAGAAAGAATCACCAGAAGATCTCTTCCCTGTGTCTACAAAAGCAAGAAGCACTCACCAAAATTAAGTCAACTTAAACAGTTGAAATTCTGATCTCTCTTTTGACTACTTTTGTTTAATCTCTCTTCAAAGAGACATAACTAGCTAGAAACATCTAATAACATGATAACACCTGTACCCATTTATTTATCAACAACAAATACTTGGTAATACAAAATGCTTCATAATAAATCTATTGTTCTGGAAAGTTGGAAGTGTAAAAAAAAAAAAAAAAAAACAAACAGACCTGTGGAATTGGTGCATGGAACTTTTCATTCCAGCTCACAACTGCAAGATCCTTAATTGTTCCAAACACAGCCTGTTCACAAATAGACTGTACAACCCCATCCTCACCAATTACTACCAACTGTATAGATGTTTCCTGATCAGAAGACCATCAAGACATTAAATGCCAAATAAAAAATATTGCTCCAATGAAAAGGATCTGCTAATTGTTATATAAGCATATAAAATTCAAAAACAAGGTGATGGTATACTGCCCTCCCCCCCCCCCCCCCCAAAAAAAAAAAAATTTAATAAATAAATAAAGGGAAGCAGTTTTCTGTCCGGGAGTGCTGGCGTAGTGTCTATCTCTCTCCTCCTTGAAACAAGGGGTCAGAACTGTCTTTTCAAATAGGGAGGAGAGAGATAGACTCATGGAAGTGTTGGCGTAGGCCACACTCCCGGACAAAGTTCTTTTTCCCATAAATAAATAAGCCAGAAAGGAACCAGAACTTAGTGATGCGATACTTCTAAGTATGAATGATATTTACTATCCACATTTCATTTTATGAATAATACTCCCAGAATCAGAATTAAGCAAAATTTTGGGCCGCTAAGAAACAACACATACAAAACGAGTGCAGCTGAGATGCAGATATCAAGATAGACTAGTGACTAAACTAGAGAGAACAGAATCAGGAATTAAAGCATCTGAAAGAACTTTTAAAGGTTGCACCATATGTGACAATATGTGTTAAGTCGATAAGATGGTTCTTTAATGTACAACCATGACTGCACAAAATAAGTCATTTGATGCAGATAAGTCACATAATGAGCTTATTTATTGGAAATAAGCCTTGGGCGGGGTTATGTTTGCATTGGACCCTTGATTCCTTATGTTTTTTGTGTAATGGGCCACTTTAGTGGACCTAAAATGTGGGTACAAGGAAGGCATACGGGATTAGGCTTAGTAGTAGCTTATTTTCATATTTCCTAGGTTTATTTAAGAGTCCTTTCATATTTCTAGGTAGAAGTCTAATAGGTACTAGAGTATCTCCTAGTTTTTAGTATTTGCGTTTTTGAATTCCAAGGCAGCAGTAAGTGCCTTCCATTATCAGTTTTCAAAGTCTGGTTAGTAGTTCCTATGTCTTGGGAATAGCTTTCTAGGTCTTGGGGGTACGTAGTTTTCCATGTCTAGAAATTGTTATCAATGTATGGGGAATTCCAAAGGGGTTTTGGAATTCTAAGAGTTTCTTAATGTTATTGTGATGTACTCAAGATTTCCATCTCTATATAATGCAAGTCCTGGCTGCTCTCAAAGGCAACCATGAATTGAAAACAAACTACTCTTTGAGAATTTTTGCTTGTGAGACTCAAGTGGGACCAAGGTGGAACTCCTTCAATCGCGACATCGGTGGGACTCCGACGGTTGGGCAATAGTGGGACTCTAGGCTGCCACCTATATATATATCTTCATCTTCAACTATCATCATCCTCATCATCTCCATCATCCATTCCTGCAACCACACTCCATCAACCTCCATCATACTTACCCATAACCCACTCAAAACAGATTCATATCAGAATCCTCTTCCAGATTCGATCTTGGCTTGCTTACCTTCTTGGGTTTGCATCATCATTTGCTGAAAGTTTAAGGCAAACAGACAATGGGAAGGTCAAAAATCAGTTAGAAGTGTAGTGAGGGAGGACAAAAGTGATTATAAACATAAGAAATGGCCCTAGACCGCGTGGAAATAGAAGGACATGATCGTTGTAGCCAACCTCATGCAGTTTGGGTGAGGATCTAACTTGAATCATAGAATTACAATTTTTTTGCAATCAATCAGAAACTACCTCAACATTTTCATTTTATATCACAAAGTGCAATACATTTCAACCAGAACCCTCATTTTAGTTGAAAATCTCTTAACATCAAAATAGGGGGAAGGCAAAAAAACTACTTGTATTTTGCCTTTCCATTTCCCTTCCCCTCCCTCCGCACTTCTTTTAGGCACCATTGGAAGATGTGTTGGTATTCAGAGATGCAGTCTCCTATACTCACTATGATTGAAGATTTGCAATCTTAACTAGATTGCAGCAGTCCAACTACATTTTAGCTTTCTTTTATTTTCTTATATAATTCCTCCTTCAATAGATTTAGCATTAAATGGGCACAAATACATTTCTACTTGTCAATTTTATGCATTACATTAAAACTATTTTCAGTAAATCATATTTGTAAAGTGAGCACCAAAATAAATTAATGAATAAAACTGGAATTTCATTTATGATCTATAAAGCTCGAATTTAGGTATATGTCTACTTACCAATTTTATGCATTAAATTAACACTATTTTCAGTAAATCAGAATTGTAAGGTGAGAACCAAAATAAATAAATGAATTAAACTGGAATTTCATTTATGATCCTTAAACCTAGAATTTAGATCCTAATCAAACTTATGTAAAACAATTTTAAATAGAGAAAATTACTTGGACACCCCCTAGACTATGGCCTAATTACTTATTCTCTCCAACGTTTCAAACAATTACTTGAACACCCCCTGTAGTTTACCATTTCTTTCAAGTAGGTCTTGTTCGTTAGTTTAGTGATAATGTCATCAGTTAATTTTTTTTGTAATGCCTAAACTACCCTTAAAGGGTAGTGAAGTGACCCTTTTACCCTCTTCCTCATTCTTCTTCCTGCAAATCACCGATTTCAGAAACCCTAATCGATTTCAAAAAATTTTCTCTGTTTTTAAAAAAATTTCAAATCAAAATAACCCAAATCCTTCTTCTTCTTGCAACCCACCGATTTTAGATTCAAACCCTAATCAATTTCAGAAAAAAGCAAATGCTTGATTAACCCTAATCGATTTTAGAAAAAAGCAGAGTCTTTACAGATGTTTAGGGTAAGAATGAGGTTTCTTTAAATTCACCTGCAGAGCTGCAGAGTATAGAGAAACATAAATCTAAGATGGTCATTAGTCCTTTTCATGAACCCATCAATGTGACAATGTCTCCTTGAATCTCAGTGTTCCCAATTCTCAAAACCCAGATTTATAACATTTTGTTCATTTGGGTTTTTTCTAGAGCATAAGAGCTGCAATGAAGAACAGAGTTGTACCAGTAGTACTAGGGTGTCTTCTCATTTCAGCTTCTATGGATTGTTTTTCCTCTATTTTTTCGTCTACGTTGAGGACTAAATCCCAATTTTAAGTACCCTTTCCCTCATTTCTCAAAAGATTACATTTGGGGTGAATCCATGTTGTTTTGGTGAGAGGATTAGTATAGGAAGTTGTTTTTTTGGCAGAACTTGTTGGGTTCTTCATTGGCTGGGGAAGAAGTGATCAACCTCGCATAGGTGGTTTCCTCTGAGTGAACTGGAGTAGTTGCAAAAATTTTTTAGACCTCAGAGCACTAGAAAATAGAGTTATCTTCTACAGTGTCTGCTTTGATTGATTGAAAAGTTTTTTATGAGCATCACTATTGAAATCCTCCATTCTCTAGATACATTTAGCTAGCCTATTCTAGGTGGCTTGAGTTTGTGTCTTTTGAAGTAAAATATTTGGTCCAAAATGAGAGAAGAGAACCCATTAGAGAGCCGACCAAAGCTATGCAAGTTTGCTAATCAAAATCAGGTGGTGAGGGCTAACATTAAAGTCGTTAACAACCCATCGAAACTCAAATCTGCTTCAGCTTGGGGTTCACACATTGTAAAAGGGTTCTTAGGGGAAAAGAAAAGCAGGGTGCAGGGTGGCAGGATGTGTGGTTACAGTAGGAAGAAGAAGAAGAAGGGTAAATAGGTAATTTTAATTTCATTATTTTCTATTGAATAGGTTATAAGGGTAAAATAGACATTTCCATTTAAACTCTAACAGCAGACTAACTGTTGGACAAGTGTGTGTCCATCAAACCCGGTTCGGTCAGATTCAACCCGGTTCACCTTTGTATTGAATATTTATACATTTTAGTTTGATATTGTCACATGCGATATAAACTTTTTGAGCATTATATGTCTATAAGTTATACTTAAAATGGTAGTCACGACTAGGGTTTGGGTTGGGCACCCTTATCATATGGTCGTCGCATTGGGTATGCCTAGACAAGTGATGTCAGGGTACGAATGCGAGTGCTCACATGTTTGATGTGTGCATTGGCAAAGAATCTACTTTGTCGATTCCCTCATGTATTACTGCTAGATGTAGGAAGGGATAGACATGTGTCACCAACACCCTGTACCTAAGGGAACCCTGTCACTACAAAGTGTGATCGCATTCTTTGGTTCATCAATGACTGAGACTCAAGCGAGTCAAAGCCGGTGTTCTGGGAATGCGTGAACACTTTGTGAGTGAAGGAGTTATCCAACACGGTCACCACTACCCGATTGGGGAACACCAAGATAGAGACTGTCTGTGCATGGTCGGATCAGAATCTGGATCCAGTGCCATTTTGGAAATGGTTTTGGAAAAATGAATTTTAAATAAAATGATACATTATTTATAATTATTTGAACAAAGTATTTTATCGAGTTTTGTGGGACCCGATCAGATGCACAGACGCTCGTATATGGACATGTACTATGGATTGGGGTTTGGCAGTACATGTGTACATGCCCTAGATTCCATAATGATGGTGTTGATTAGTGGGGGGGTTGTATATGATAAATTGTTATCATATAGGGAGTTATTTAGAATTTGCTAATTTAATTGGCTCTTTATTTAATTAATGGATTTGGTGCCAATTGTAATTATCCATTAATAATTAAATAAAGAATCTAATTAATACTTTCCCTATTAGATTCTGCTTCTTTACCTATGTAGCACTTTGAGTTTAAACAGAACTGCCAAACAAAGAGAGAGAGAGTCAGACTCTCACAGGGGCTCTATTAAATCCTACTAGGATTTAATTAAATAAAAATATTATAAATAGGGGACCATAAAACGCAGAAGAGAGAAGCTCTCCACATTTTTTAGCAGACACTCTCTCTCCTACGTTTTTGGTTTCTCTCTCTCCCTCTTGTGATCTCTCTTCTTCTTCTTGGTTCTCTCACCTGTGTTTGAGAGTTAGGGTTTGTGAAACCCTAGATCTATGCTGAGGAGTTTGAGGGCATCTGGGATTGGCGTGTAGAACCTTGGTAGCACCATTGGAGGTTCAGATCTGTTTGCTTGGAGCCCTCACTGGAGGAAGAACCACTGTCTATTGGAGGAGCAACACTTGAGGCTCACCAGGTTAGCAGTTCTTTATTAATTCCTTCAGTTTATTGATTATTAATATTTATGGGATGCGAAAGAAACTCGAATCGATTTAATTCCGCTGCGCATTCGAGTATGGGATGGATCCTTCTTGCCATGTGATGGACTAGAGATGAATTTCTCCGTCCCTATTATGATAATTAATTTCATGGGACGCAATAGGGAAGGAGAAACCCTAATAGGGATGCACCAGGGTTCCCATGGGCGACCATGGGAAACCCTAAAATTTAATGGGGCACCCATGGGACACCATGGGATAACCCAAGGCATGCAAAACCCTAATTTTGTAGTATATTGGTTTCCCTAGGGAACCATGGCTTGATCCCTGGACCGTTGTTTGACCTACACTAACATCGTCAGGTTTCGGGGGGTGTCAAGTAATTGTTTCAAACGTTGGTAATTGTAAGCAAAATGGCCATAGTGTAGGGGGTGTCCAAGTAATTTTTTCTTTTAAATAACACAAATCTATTGCTTATTGGCAATTTAATTAAACATTCAACAAACAGTCTGTTTTTTATGCAGAATTGGTACATCAATTGGATTTCAAACCAGGTCCATACCTGGCCCCTACTTGGAATTATTTAATTCCAATTTCCCAGCCGATATTCTGCCCAAGGATAGCTATCGGCCAGCCTTATTTGGGGGGGAGAATATAGTTCTTGGTTTGCTAATTCAAGGAGATATCAATAATCGAGTGCTACCCAGTTACAGTTGAATTCTGTCCAAGGATTAACTATCTAGCTTGCCTATTTGGGAGGATATCAATCAACAGCTAGTTTGGAGATAATTGACCAGATCCTGTGGCCCCATGGCCAGCTATTGTTAAAGACCAATGCTATTGCGTGGAAGGTTGTTAGACAGATTAGTCTTTGTTTCTAATTAGGATATATTATTCATTTATTTGATGTAAATATGTAATTAGAGTTAGAGATAATTTTGGATTATTTCCTTTAATGCGGTAAAGACTAAAGAGGAGGTATCTACTCAGATTTGGTGGGTCATGACAGCTTGCATGGAGTACTTTGAATGCAAAAGGGTTGTTGCCTTGCGTGCGGTTTTAGAGGTTTAGTATTTTAGTTATTTTCTAGATTAGGAATAGGAGTTTTATTTTAATTGGATTTTGGTTTTGATATATTTCTAGCAGAACCTAGGATGTCATCAGTTGGATTTATATATAAAGGAATAGGCTGATAACCAGCCAAGTCAAGTTTGAGAAAGAAAAAAAAAGAGACTTTTGGTTAAACCTTGCTATGCTGTGAGATGCAGTGGGGAAGGGTGAGATGCCTGTATCTATGAGTGGATGAGAGACCCAGGAGAGAGCGGGATACTCAATCCAATCCTATCCTTATTCTCTATCTTCTATTTTCTTCATGTTTCTATTTCAATTGATTTCATTGTGTGATATGCTATAGGTTCTGCAATCGATTAAGGAATATATTCTACAAGTTCATCAATTGTTGCCCAGTTTTGAAGACCAAACTAGCATTAAACTTTGTTCAAGAAGATCCTGCCTGGGGCTATGCCCTTCGTGATCCAGCTCTACATTAGTTTTTCCTAAAATGAGGATACATCTAATCAAAAAATTTATAAAACAAAAGCATCTAGTAAATGTAAACATGTACAACTGATCACAAGACAGTTGCTAACAGTGACAACAAAAACTTGATATCCACTAATGAACACTCTGGTGTACATTGGTAGAGTTAACACCACCTATACCTCATGGTTTTGTGTCTTGGTAAACTTTTCCCCTGACTAATGAATTGGGAAAAGATATTTAGCTCTGCAGAGAAGCAACATTATTGATGTTCAAGTAACAAAAACGATAACACCACAAGTCAACACACGACTCTATCCCTGTGCTATATATTGATTATTTAAATATGCTGGGCCATATATGTGCATCACCATACAGAATCATAAGAAAGATGAGCTTATTGCCCTAGGATAAGGCGGTGGATCATAAAAGGAGATACTTTGAAATTATTTACTATTGAAGTGGTCAAACAAGGAAAGTGGAACTTTGAGAGAGACACTAATATGATATGGAATGAGATGACTGAGATGATTGTTTGTACAATGAAGGTTGTTAAAGATGTCTTAGGCAAATCGAAAGGAAAATGCCATTCCTCTAGAGAGACTTGGTGGTGTGATGATGAGGTTCAAGTAGCCATTAAGACTAAGAAAACTAGTTTTAAGACATGGTAAAGGAATAAGGATGTAGAGGATCTACAAAAGTATATATTTGCCATTAATGAAGCTGAGATGATTGTGGAAAAGCAAGGGCAAAGTAATATGAAGATCTTTATAACAATATGAGCACAAAGGAAGGGGGAAAAGCTATCTATAAGATAGCTAAATTGAGGGAAAGGAAGAGTAGAGATCTCGACCATGTTAGATGTATTAAAAGTGAAGATGGTAAAATACTAACAAGGGATGAGGACATTAAGAAGAGAAGGGAAGGTTATTTTTGCATCCTACTAAATGAAGACACTTCGAGTAATAGTGTTCCGGAACACAAGCAACCACACATATATACAAAAATTTAGGGTGTTTGAAGTAAAAGAAACTTTAAAGAGGATGAAAATAGGCAAGGTACAAGGCCCAGATGAGGTCCCAATAGAAGTATGAAAGAGCTTAGGAATTTGTGGTTTATCTTGGCTAACCAAGTTGTTTAATAAGATTACGAACACAAGGAAAATGGTAGATGAATGGAAGAGAAGCATCATGGTTCCAATTTACAAAAATAAAGGTGATATTCAGAGCTGCAATAACTATAGAGGCATAAAACTAATGAGTCATACACTCATACTATGAAATATGGGAGGGGGTTATTGATACCCATCCAAGACAAGAAATTACTATTACAGAGAACCAATTTGGTTTTATGCTAGGAAGATCCACGACAGAAACTATTTACTTTCTTAGGAGACTCATGGAAAGATTTAGAGATTGGAAGAAGGATCTCCATATGGTCTTTATTGGCCAAGAAAAAGCTTATGACGAAGTCCCTACAGAAGAGAAGTGATTCAAGTAAATATGTCGACATAATTAAAGATATGTATGATGGTGCAGTGACAAGTGTAAGAACTATGGGGGATCAAGGTAGTGAATTTCCAATTATAGTTGAGTTACATAAAGGATCAGCTTTAACACCCTATTTGGTTACGCTTATCACGGATGATTTAACTAGAGACATTTAAGATGAGATTTCTTGGTGTATGCTTTTTACTGATGATATTGTCTTTGGGCGGATGAGACAAAAGCAGGGATTAAAGCCTAGTTGGAGTTATGGAGATCAACCTTGGAATCAAAAGGTTTTAAGATAAATAGAATAAAGATGGAGTAAATGGTGTGTAACTTTGGTTACACTAGGATGGATAATGAGGTGGTGGAAATTAATGAGAGGGAGATTCTGCGAAGTGATTATTTTAGGTATCTGGACTCAATCATAAATAAAGAAGGTGATATAGAGGATGATGTTTCATAGAAAATTAAAATAGGATGGATGAAGTGGAGAGGTGTGTCTAGAGTGTTATGTGATCGTCGTATTCCTTTAAAACTTAAAAGGAAAATTTTATATGATAGACATACGACCGGCTATGATGTATGGTGTGGAAAGTTGGGCAATTAAGAAACACCATATTGATAAAACTCAATGTAGCAGAGATGAGGATGTTAAGATGGATGAGTGGTAAAACTAGGAAGGATAAAGTAAGGAATGATCATATAAGAGCTGGTTTAGGAGTAGCTCTGATACATGATAAGCTACAACCAAGTCGTTTGAGGTGGCATGGCCATGTTCAACAGAGGCCTTTGGATGCTCCAGTATGGAGGAATGGTTTCATTCAGAATGAAGGAACTAAAAGAGCCAGGGACAGACCTACAATGACCTTAGAGAAGTGGTGAGGAAATATATGCATAGCTTAACCCTTGAATCAAGTATGACCTTGAATAGAGCTGATTGGAGGGCAAGGATCCATGTTGCTGACCCCATTTAGTTGGAATAAGGCTAAGTTGTCCTCATTTGACTCTTCCAATTTTGTGATTGAGTAGTTGCCAAAAATTTACTAAAAAGGCACAAAAACATTAGAAAGAGTCCCAAGACATATGAAGACCAATGAATAAGGAAAACATGGGGAAAAGCCAAGGTCCCCATAATAATATAGAAATCATACAGGGATAAGTACCAAGTATATCTTAAACATCTACAGTTCTTCAAATATTTATTTAGTTTTTCCATGTTTCTCCCTTTCTTACTGCTGGTGTTTTGAACTTTGAGAGCATAACAATGTCACTATAAAACAACTCCTAAGTTTCCCTAAAGAACACAATGTTTTTCCCCAATACTGTGGAACTTCCCACAAATTTTAAGGAATCAATTCATTCACTATAATAGAACCACTATTGTTTGAGCTATTACTTGATGATTTCAGGGATTAAATGAATTTCTCCACCAGCATTGCTTGACCTAGCTACTTCTTGGAAACCTGGGCTTTTGGCATTGAATGACAGAAAAGTATGGGAAATGCTACCTTTTGGAAAAAGGTCAAAGTATTTGAAAAGAGAGAACTAGTAATATTTTTTAAAAAGTTTCCAAATTAACAGGATATATAAAGATAAGGAATATTAGTTAATGGACCAATGCTCCACTTTGAAATAATTGAAGCACAACTGCACAAGAACAGTAGCATCTTAATATTCTTTGAGATCCATCATTGTGGAAGACTAGATATAATGTAAGAACTCAACTCAACTCACTAATCCTCATCCCAACTACATATCGTATGCAGTTCTATAAAAAATAAAAATATACGGCATACATTTAATGTATAGTTCTATTACACCAATTGTTAGATTTATGTGTCCATCAAACCCAGTTTGGTCCGGTTCAATCCGGTTTTACTTTGTATTGAATCTTTATGCATTTTGGTTTAATATTATCACATGCGATAAAAAAATTTTGAGCATTATGTATGTGTCCGTAAGTTTTACTTAAAATGGTAGTCATGACTGGGGTTTGGGCTGGGCACCCTTATCATATGGTCGTCGCATTGGGTATGCCTAGACATGTGATGTCAGGGTACGAATGTGAGTACTCACATGATTGATGTGTGTATTGGCAAAGAATCTACTTTGTCGATTCCTTCATATATTACTATCAGATGTAGGAAGGGATAGACTTGTGTCACCGACACCTTTTACCTGAGGGAACCCTGTCACTGCAAAGTGTGATCACATTCTTTGGTTCATCAATGACTGAGACTCAAGTGAGTCAAAGTCGGCGTTCAGGGAATGCGTGAACACTTTGTGAGTGAAGGAGTTACTCTACATGGTCACCAATGCCCGATTGGGGAACACCAAGATTGAGGTTGTCTGTGTATGGTCGGATCAGAATTTGGATCTAGTGCCATTTTGGAAATGATTTTTGTAAAACCTATTTTACATAAAATAATAGATAATATGTAGTTTTTTGAATAAAGTGTTTTATCGAGTTTTACGGGACCCGATCAAATATACAGACACTCTTATATGGACATGTACTATGGAATGGGGTTTGGCTGTAAGTATACATGCCCTAGATTCCATAATGATGGTGTTGATTAGTGGGAGGGTTGTACATGATAATAAATTATCATGTAGGAAGTTATTTGGAATTTACTAAAATAATTGATTCTTTATTTAATTAATGGATATGGTGCTAATTATAATTATCCATAAATTAAATAAAGTAATTAATTATATCATTCCCTATTAGATTCTACTTCTTCACCAATTAGAAGCACTTTGAGCATAAACAGAACTGTCAAACAAGGAGAGAGAGAGAGTCTTGTTGAGGAAAGGACCTCTGACACTCCTTCATATCATGGTTTTGATGATAACAAATAAACCTTTGAGTACTAACTCTTATTCTAGAAGCCCTTTACAAGAGCATGGCAACAAGTGAGGGGGAGCACCTAAGTTCAAGAATCCATATACACAAGCACTTCAATAATTCATGGAAGAAATTCAAGTTAAGCTATGAAGTACCCAAGACACGAAGCACCCAAGACTTGAAGTATTCTTGAATTGTTGAAATTATAATAAAGTTGTAAAAGATGTATTAAGGTCTAAATCAATATATCGCACGCACACGCATGCATACATGAAGAAAGACCCTAGGAGGTTAAAAATAACCCAATTCCATGTGCCCATGCCAATTGGAAGTGACCCCATATCAATCCTTTAAAGGACTAGCAGTATTCAAGCAAAACTGCTGATACGATATACCGGATCTGAAAATGGCACACTGAATCCCATTAATCCCACAAATATAAGTCACACAGAGCAAACGAAATACTCTGGATTTGAATCCGGCATACCGGATCAAAAATGTCACTACAGACATTGATCCAGCATACTGAATCCAATTATTACCATTGGGATTTGACCGTTGAGTCAAAGGTTATAATTTAAGTAATTTGGTGATCCGGCATACTAGATTGGGAAACAGTATACTGGATTAGCTCTGTCTTTTGAATCCGATCTTAAGACAGATTCCTAATTAAATTGAATTACCTAGTCTATAAATAGTGTCACACCCCCATCCCATTAAAGGATAAAATACTATAAATGGGGTATGATAGGATGCTTACCAACATCCTAACCACTACCAGGATCTCGATGCAGTGGCCAACGCACAGTCCTACACTAATATTAAATTACAGTAATATTAGAACGCGGAAAGTAAAGGAATATTCCATTCTAAAATATCAGAAATGAACGGAAGTGTTACAAATACAAAAGATTCAAGTCTACGTGATAGATAGTTTAATGTTTAACATTTCAACCCAAAATGATTAACTAGAAACTGAAACAGTAGGAATACTACTAAATATATACAATGCTCATAATAAACAAAATAAAAAGATATAATTGTGCCCCAATGGCACAGTCCACGAGTACACGCCATGATCAAGGTCCAAAATCGTTGCGTAATGGGGGTAAGCTCCACTGAGCCAATGAGGGGAAGGGGAGTGCACATACACACATTCACATATAGTCCATGATGCATGAAATGTTAAATATATTTTCCACCTAACAAACAGTCTAAGTCATGGTATATGCTACTGCGATAACTCGGGAGACACTGAGGGTCACTTATCCTATCGCCCCAGTGAAACCTCAATTATCACAAGGGATCTACGCCGGTAGAAGCTATCATGACCACCAAGTGGCAGACCTCATATAGCCGTTACTACCCCTGACCTGGCCTCTCCCACCTCCACAGACATCAGGTGCTCCGACTATCCAACACCTAAACCCCTGTTGGCAAGGGTTGTAGCATAAAGGAGCATAGATCCTAGCCACAGATATACTACATGCAAATCCTATCACCCCGAGAGGTATTCCGGGTGCATCAACGTCCCATTCCATCTAGTACCCGGATACCAGCAGGGCACAGCACGTACAGACCAGGATGGCAAGCAATGAATATCATAAGCATTTCGGGGGTTCTGACACTAGCATATCTGACACTGTAACCCGATATAATAAAGTAAAGCAACATATTCATAATTCATCAATTCATATCCAACATAGTTTATATGCAAGAATGCAACATGTTAAGTATGGATGCAAGCATACACAATTATATGATCTATATAGTTATATATATATATATATATATATATATATATATATATATATATATATATAACATGCCCAAACATCACCCAAAACCCACTCACAGTTCGTTTGCTCGTTGTTCGATGTGTTCGATAAGGTTTACCTTGGTGCACATACTCCCGTACCAGTTATGAAGTCTGAAGATGCATGAGAATATTGTTAGAAGTGTATAGGTGGGTCCCACGAAGGGTCTCAACAGTTTATTTGAAGTCTGGGTCAAGACAATAAGGGCGGATGAAGGAACAGAGTCAGCCAGGTGAGTCCGGTCGTTCCCCCGCTGCCATTCTTTTGAAATCTGAGAAGATTTCTACCTTCAGTCTTTCGTTCATGGAACCACAAGGGTCCCAGGGTTAGGGAGGTGAGTCCAATCCCTCGTTGGAGGTCCACAATACATAGTCCTTTATAGGACTTAGAGGATTCAAGGGATTGGATCCAACTCCAAGGTTTTCTCCAAGTGTTACTATTGCTAAGTTTAACAAAATACAACACAAACTTCCTAAGTCAATCACTTTCAATCTTCACCCTTATAGGTGTTATGATTTTTAGGATCCTAAAAGGACCACTTCAAGGTCCAACAAGACCACCAAGGCCTAGTCTAAGCATTAGTCTTGGGGTTCACGGGTTTGGAATCACTTTAGGATTTTTCCAATTCTAGGATGAGGTCACAAGTCCCTTAGGACAGCAAGGGGTTTTGAGAGCATCAAGGGTAGACCTTGGCACCCCGATAGGTCAATTAATTAATACATTTAGGGGGCACTTTAGGTGGTAATTAACCCCCAATAAGATTCATTAAGTCTTACACAAGCAACCACAATGTGGACGAGGTCACCAGATTACAATCATGTTCCTAAGTTGCTATCAAAATATATCATCTGGGTCTGGGCCCTCTTTTTAGGGTCTTTTGTTTGGATTGAGTCCATAGTTTCTTCATAGAAAATGTATCCATTTGAGTCTATTTTACAACGCAAGTTGACCGAATTGATACGATGTGTATAGACAAAGTTATAGCCAAAATAATGAATAGTGGTCATGTTATAAACTGCGGGCGGATCCACGAACGGATTCTGTTGTGTGAGTCTGTCCGTGCATCCGTTCGAACCCTGACACACACCCGAGACACACCCGAGGGGGTAGATCCATGGGAGGATGCATGATAGTGAGTCTGGTCCTTAGTCTGCTCACAGCAGGAATGGATTTTTCAAGTCCGAACTTCATCCAAATTGATCCCCAATGCCCCCAATGGCTTCAAGGACTTATAGGGATGACTTCCAAGCTTCATTAGGGTCCCAATAATCCTAATGGCACAATGCATTAAATCATCTATGGTCTATATCCAATTCCTCAACCCAAACTTGGGGTTTTTTGGGAAAAATCTAGGTTGAATGGCTTGGGTTGAATGGCACTTCAAAGAGAGGTGCAAGGGTATGCAAAGGCATCCCAAAGGGACTACAATCATCTCCCCAACAAAAGCATTGGGTCCCAAGTGGAACCCAAGCCCGCCAAACCCAAGCTCCAAAATTCAAAACCTAAACTAAAAATTAGAGAAATAGAGAGGGAGAGTTGGAAATCACTCACCTCCAATGGAGAACAAAGATCTAGGGCTAGGTGAGCCCCCTTTCTCCTTCTTCTTCTTCTTCTTCTTCTTCCTTTTTTTCTCTTCCTTTCTCCCTTCTACGGTTTCAGCAATTGGGAGAAATAAGGAAAGCTTAAGAGCTTCCTCTATTTACCCTCTTAAAGCTAAAATAAACAATAAAAGGTAAACTTCCTAAACTACCCTTGTCTTTATTCCTTTTTTCCTACAACAAGCCATGGTCCAACTATTGGGCCAAGATTAAACCCATGGTCCTTGAACCAACCCAACATCTCAAACCTAAAAAGAACCTATTGGCTATAAAATCAAATGGGCCTTAGGGCCAATTTGGTTAGCAGCCCAAATCTCCAAAAATCCATTTTAATTCAAGTTGGGCCTTAGGGCCAATTTGGTTAGGTGCCCTCAAACACTTAGTGGCCTCTAGGTTTAAATGGGTTTTGGTTGGGCTTTAAGTCTTGTTTGGCCCTTGTCTTTACCCATTAGGTCAAGTTAGTTAGTTAGGACATGTTTGGTTTAGCCTTAAGTCTCAAAAGACCTTTTAGTCCTTAGGCTTTGTTTGGTTTTGAGTTAAATATAAAACTCATTAATTCTTTAAGTTAAGTCTTATGGGCCCACTTTCATGGCCCAACTAACCATAGGAGGGTAGGGGTGAGGGTCCATCTAGTCCAAGGGTCAGATTATAGTGTTCGAGACACACGAATGTGGGTCCCACAGGAAAATAAACTAAAAGGACAGGTAATAGCACGGGCGAATTATCGATCGGATTAACCAGCAGTAGATCCGATCGTGACTTCGGTGCTGTTGTCAGGACCCAAACTTCAAGGAAAGCTGCGGGGCTTTGACCCGTACTTCCAAGACTTCAAGGGGACACCTATAATAAAATACTAGGTTTAAGGTCATTAATGTTGACCATTGCCACCATGGCATTACCCTTTGGGTAAGGTCTAAATTGCCCCGGGGTATTAGGAAATATTTCGGGTGCGGGTGTAACAAATTGGCACTTGTTTAAGCTCTAATTAATACTAATCACCATCATTAAGAGACTTCAATACAAGTTCTAAGTGTCATAGCCACAAGTGAGCATTCATTGATTTCAAGCATCAAATCATCACAAAGCTCACACACTCAAGCTCCTCTACGTCATCTAGCTTCAAGCTCCAAAGGTGGAAGGTAGCATGTATTCCTACTAAGGTTGAGGTAACCCTTTACTTAGTAGTTTAATGTGTTAATTAAGTCCTCTTGCTCGAAATCAAGATTGGTTGAGTCCTCTTGCTCGGAATCAAGAGTAGTGTTGAGTTCACTTGCTCGGAATCAAGATTTGTACAAGTTCTCTTACTCTTTCTCAATATTATTTTTAATAGAATTCTCTCTAAGGTGAGAAGAGTGGATGTAGGTAAGTTTGGGCCGAACCACTATAAAATCTGTGTGTTATTTGTGCAATTACTTTAAGTTTAGTTAATAACTCAATATTTTTGCAAAATATTTTATTTTATACTAGCATCACCTATTCACCCCTCTCTAAGTGATTTTACATTTGGTATCAGAGCGGGAGCCCAAGACCTTGATTATTATCTTGATCTTATTAATAGTAAAAAATCCATGGGATCCTCTACCAATCGAAAGATTGAAGGATATAACATTACAAGACAACCTTTTTTTTATGGAAAATGATTTTTCTATTGGAAGAATCGCTTCAAAAACTTTGTGTGTGCAAATAATATTAATGCATGAGAGGTCAATGAAAATTGACCCAATGTCATACACAAATCCAAAGAATAATGGACTATTGCTGAAAAAGCAAAGGTCCAACTCAACTATGTAGCCATTAGGTATATACAATGTGCTTTGAGAGAAAAAGAATATAATAGAACTTGTATGTGTGATTCTGCTAAAGAAATGTTTGACGAACTTATTGTTACTTGTTGTTTTTAAGAAATAATACCGCAAGCGTATGGGTCAATCATAGCTACGGGTCGAACACAAGGAGATAAGTCACTCTATCTTACTCATTTAAAGTAATGCGAAAGTGAACCAAATTAAGATGATTAAACTAAATTAACGGTCCTACACATGCATCTACCTAATTGACTTCCAATCCTTTCATCATCTAACTTATCAAAAACTAATGCGGATTATGAGATTGACGGATTAAAATCACCACATCCATACACAAACAAAGAAAATAAATCCAAGAGATAAGAAATAAAACCCGAAGATTGCTTGAACCGGATTGAACTTAATTAGGATTTCTCTACCAAACTTGAATTCGCATCTACCAAATCTGAAAAATAAAATAAAAATTATTAAACTAAGAACCTAACATAAGACATGAGGGTGAGAGTAGACAAAAAATAAAATCCTAATAGAATGGAAGAAATAGAGAGGATGAGAGTGAGAACAAAATAAGATAATGGAAGAACTAGAGAGAATAAAAATAAAAGGAAGACAAAAAAAAATAGTATCGATACTCCCTTCTACCAGACTTGTAATTGAATGCATTGAATGAGCATTGGATGGATGTAGTTGATGAAGCCCCAAAAACTTGAATTAACTTACATGCCTTTCTCTTCCAAATCTCTAAGTCCTCTCACAAGAATTAGAAACCTAGAACTAGAAAGCTTAAAACAAAAACTAGAAGCTAAATATTGAAGAGATCACAACCACAATTGAAGAACACTCCTTGAATTAAACTTGCATAAAAATATTTACAACCATGAAAATAAAATTCATAAAAGCAAAGCTAGAAAACTAGAAGCCAAAAATAAGAAAAAGACAAGTTTTGATAGCAATGAACACCATAAACGGCCTAACCCCCTATGTATTTATAGAGAAAGGAGAAGGAAGAGAGGGGAAGAGAGAGAGACGTAGGGAGGATCTCCACGATTTTTAGTGGGCCCCACCTTCCTTTTACATCAAAGCTTAGTTGCCAAGAGAAAGAAAAAAAATGGAAAGTAGAAGATACAAGTTCCTAGCTCAATACACCTGCTATTTTCTAAAAAATAGAGCTTTCCAATTTGACTCTTGGGTTTCATTTTTCTTGTAGGCGTCTTCTCCAAGTAATGTGAACAAGGCTATGTCCAATCTTTGACTTTTCAACTTTCCAAGGATGAGAGAATATACAAGATATCTATCACTAATCAAATTCCCATAATGCCCTTAAAAATTTGGTGGAGAGAGAGTGTGTGATGATTGGGATTCCTTTTAAGGATTAATTAAATTCTCATTCTGTCCTTCAAAAAATGTGGAGCATGGGATGCTTATATAGGCCTCAATGTTGTGTTCCTTACGAAAAATCACCCAAAATAGACCCATATTTCGTCCAATTTGGAATTCGGGAGCCCAAGATATCTCAAGTTGAAGTTGGACTGCTCCAGAGACTTCCAAATGGAATCTTTCGGCTAATAGAAAAGTCAATTCTGGATTTATCATGATATAGGCACATACGTGGAACTTCCGTGCCATGGCACCATTCTGGGCCGTCAGATCGGCCTCTAAAAATTGGACTTGATATCAGCCTTCGGATCGACGGCTACTTTAATTTTAAGACAACTTTTGATAATTGTGATACGGCCCCTCGAATCCGAACTTTCTTTTCATTTTGTCCTCGACTGATTTTTGATAATTACAAACAAACCCCTATCATAAAAAATGAAAACAGTGCCATGTCATTTTCGCGTGTCATTACGGAAACAGCAGTAACTTCTTCGTTTCAACTCGAAATCAAGTGCTGTTTGAACCGTTACGAAGTTGACTCGACGGGCTACGCATCCATATCATTAACACCTCAAAATTATGCTAAGGGACCCACTGTACTCACATTCAAATTTGACTGATTGGCATGATTCTTTCAATGCTCAATCCAAACTTGATTTTCTCGATTCCTGGGAGCTTTCGGCTACTGCCAAACACCACTAAGCTGCTTAAAAATGGATCCTTAGAATAATTTGCTGTATTTTTATAAGATTTCACCTAAAACCTAAAAACACAAACAAAAACCTTGAGTTGCACCGTTCCAAGTATAAAAATGCATGCTTTATGACCCTAAGATTTCACACATAAATGTGCTCATCACATTCCCCCATACTTAAACTTTGCTTAACCTCAAGTAAACAAAACAAAAACTATCCTAAAATGCAAAAGTCCTAACTCACTTTCATAGGAATCATGGTTGCACCTAGCACGTGCAACAAGCCTTTAAACCCCTAGGTTACCCCTAGTGGACGAGTTTTGTCTCGTGGGTGTTTGCAGTGAATGTAAAACTAAAATTCAGTAAGTAAAAAAAAATGTTGCAAATTTTAATTATGGCATAAGTAGGATAGTGCACACAATCTCTAAAAATACTCAACTAAAGATTAAGGAGCCAAAGATTCTCCCACACTTGAATTTTATTATCCCACATCAATTCAAGCAACAAGCATGTATCAAGATTAAGGGATCTTCTCATATCTTCTGAACACTACTCACCTTCAGATAAACTACTCATAGCATCAATGGAACCAAAGACTTAGGCTTTGAGCATTTTTTACCATACTTTCTTTTCAGGCATTATGGCAATAGGTTTTCTTTCTCTTCAAATAGTGAACTCTATTTCTGTTCCACTACTGTTCTCTGAATGACATGGTGGAGCATACACCAGACACCCAAGTACTTTGTGGCTTCTTTTTTTACATATATCTATAAAGACATTGAGACATTGATGCTAGAGTTTTTTTTTTTTTAGTTTCCTTCTAAGGAATTTCGAACAAGTCACCCTGCTTCCTGAGGCACCAGTGACCTATCTAGTTCCAAGAAATTTCACTTTCCTTTCTTCTTTTTTTTTTTTTTTTCTTTCATGCCTTGCCACAAACAAATTGGTCTCAACTTCTAGCCAAAAGATCAAAGGGTCCATAAAACACACAGAGGAATCTAGCCATCAAATGAAATGGTGCTCATATTTTTCAACTCAATCCCTATCACCGGAAACGTACTAATTATCGTCCTCAAAAATGGATTTTTTTATTATTTCGCATGCTAGGGCACCTAATTCCCTCTTTCCTTGCTTCACAATCAAAGAAACGTATGCACAAAATCAAAACTACCACCACAATCAAAATTCACCAATTAAGTTCCCAAACCCCCCCCATACTTAATTCATGTAGTGTCCTCAATGCATGCAAAAAATAAAGAATAAGGACAAAGGAGGGTAGACATACCAAGAGATCAATCATCAAGGTAAAGAGGCTCATGGAGATCCAAGACCTCTTCCATAATTGAAATGGGCATCTCAATGTATGGCTTTGGCCATTCACTTTAAAAATAGCATCTGTACTTGGATTGATGACGTCAACAGTCCCATGAGGATAAGCAGTTTAAACAATATAATAGCTATCTGATGAGCACATTTATGTGTGAAATCTTAGAGCATAAAGCATACATTTTACCACATTGGACAGAGTTACTTTAGTGCTTTCTTGTGCTTTTCAGGTTTTAAGTGAATTCTTATGAAAATGGAGCAAAAGATGCTAAGAATAGCCGGAAGCGCCTAGGAGTCGAGAAAATCAAGTTTGGATTTAGCAATGAAAGAATCACACCAATCAGTCAAATTTGAATGTGAGTACAGTGGGCCCCTTAGCATAATTTTGAGGTGTTAATAGTGTGGATGCGTAGCCCGTCGAGTCAGCTTCGCAACAGTTCAAATGGCACTTGATTCCGAGTTGAAACGAAAAAGTTACAGCTGTTTCCATGGATAGGGGTTTATTTGTAATTATTGATAGTTGGCTGGGGACAAAGTAAATCAAAAGTTCGGATTTTAAGGGCCTTAGTGCAATTATCAGAAGTTATCTTTCTGTCAGCCGAAAGATTCCATTTGGAAGGCTCTGGAGCAGTCCAACTTCAACTTGAGATATCTTGGGCTCCCGAACTCCAAATTGGACAAAATTTGGGTCTATTTTGGGTGATTTTTCGTAAGGAATACAACAGTGAGGCCCATATAAGCATCCCATGCTCCACGTTTTTTGAAGAACAGATTTGATATTTTATTAATTGTAAGTGGCATCCTAGTCATCACTCTTACTCTCTCTCTCCTCCAACTTTTCAAGGGCACTTTTGGAATTCTACTTTGGATAGATTTTTTTTGAAAAATATTCTCTCATCTATGGAAGGTTGAAAAGTCAAAGATGCCTTGATCTCATTGCTTGGAGAAGACACCTACAAAGAAAAGGAAGCACAAGTTAGAATTAGAAAGTTACTTTTTAATAAATAGAAGGTTTATGTATCTAGGATTCTTTTCTCTCCCTCTTTCTATTTTTTTTCTTTTTTCTTGGGGTTCAAGTTTTATTGTAAAGGAAGGAGAAAGGAATCTTTCTCCTACCTCTTCCCTCTTCCTTCTTCCTTCTTATCTCTTCTCCTCTCCTGCCCCCTATAAATACCCCTTGCCCTTTGAGTTGTAATAAATTAGTTCTAGTTCAGTTTTTAAGTTAGTTTTAGTTTAATTTTAATTCAGTTTTTAGTTTAATTAATTAGTGAAATTTCTTCTTCTCTTCATCTAGTTTTTGGCTTTCTAAGTTTTAGTTTGATTTCATGCTTTCAATTCCATGGTTGTAATGTTTTTTATTCATGCTTTAATTTTATGTCTTCAATATGATTGTAATAATTCTAGTTTAGTTTCAAGCTTTCTAGTCTAAGTTTCTAAGTTGATGACAAGATTTGGAGATTTAGAAGAGGAAGCCATGCAAGGTTTGTTCAAGTATCCAGGTTTTTACTCTCTAAACTCTTAAACTCATTCTCCCTCTCTTCTATCTGATTCTCTCTTCTTCCATCTCATTCTCCTTCTTCTTCTTTTGTTTTTTTTATGTTGTTGTGGTTTGTGGCTGCATTTTTATTCCTTCCAATTCGCATTAGTTTGATATGTTAGATGCTCATATTTTAGGACGCCAATTTAATCCCTTAGATGCGTAATTTTGTTAGATGCTTGTGAATTAGGACATGTTAGTTTAATAATCATTAGTTTAATTTCGTACTTTAATTAATTTGGTTCACTTTGCATTACTTTAAAGTTAGTGAAATAGAGTGGCGTACATGTCCTCGTGTTCAACCCGTAGCTACGATTGACCCGTACGCTTGCGGTATTATTTTAACTCAAACAAGTTTTTGGCACCGTTGGCGGGGAGATTATTGTCCACTTTATTTTTTTGATTTTTCAGTAATTCGAGTGCTTTATTTTATTTTACCTTTTCTTCTAAAAAAAAAAAAATTAAGTTTTTGAAAACCTCATCTTGTTTCTCTTCTGTTTCAAAGACTGTGCGCCCAACCTAAAGTCCTTCTTATGCTCAAACTCAACCTCTTTTGGTGTCCCTCATAGGATTAAGTTACCTATGACGTTGCATCTTGACTTGGTTGGGTGGAATGGCATATGACTTATCTTTGGAGGTGACCAACTTTGATAATAGGAAAGCGACATAGTGAGTGCCTTAGAATCAGAAAAGTATAGTAGTCCTCCACTCTACAGCAAAATCCAATTGGAGTCGTCCGTAGGTGGCTCTTGAAGACTATATGGGTTCCCTTGCTGTCAACCTATATGGCAACCTTACAGCTTTGGAATCATTGTTTCGATTTTTGAGGACAATGCACCAACTGTCTATTTATTCCCTCATGTTTTTAGTGAATTTTTTCTAGTCTTTTATTTTTCTTTAATTTTTCAAAGGGAGACCTCAATTTGGGATATGTGGTTAGTTTAGAATAATGGGAGATACACTTCCACCTATGACTTTGGGGGAAAGATGGAACTATGCTAAGGCAACCATGACTTTGGGGAAAATGTTTAAACAGGCTAGGGCGGCCAAAAGTAGTGAGTCAGAGAACCACTTTGCACCACCCCAATACAATTTTGTTTCCCAACCCAACTATGGGCTTCAGGAAATTTTGATTGGTCACATCCCCAGACCATCCATGTTGTGGAAGGATGCCCTAATCTTTATGGGGGTAGCTATGGTGATGAGAATATGAGTCCTCTATTTCAGTACAATTCTTTTGGCACTCACAATCAGGGGTGGAGTGATCACCCCGATTTCTTGTTGGATCAATGGAATAACCAAGATGGACCACCCAATTTCCAATGTCATGATCAGTTTGGTCCTCCAATGCCCAACCCTCCAATGAATTCCATAAGCGTGAGTGAGATGGAGAACAGGCTTGCCCTTATAGTGAAGCAACTCAACCAGATTGTCACAATCTTGCAAGAGGAGGAAATGGGTAAATTACCTAGTCAGCCTGAACCTAATCTATGTTACCAGATTTCAGCTCCGCATGAACCACCCCATCCCCTGCCTATTGATGTTGAAAGTCCACCACCCGAGTTTGAGGTTAACGAGAGTCAACCCCAACATGATGATTTTCATGATGATTTATTTGTTGAGATTGAGGCTCCTAAATATGTTAGTGAAGCGGAGTTTGATGAGCTACCTAGGGACGTCCAACTTTTGCCTAAAATTTTTGATCTTAGTGAGCCTAGTGTTTCCACTGATTTAGAATCAGATTTTTATGATAGTATAGAAACCCTGAAAATTCGATCTCCCCCTCCCTCTTTGGAAAACCCAGATAATTATCATTTTGAGGATTCCATTGTCCCACATATTGATTTGTCCAAACCTCCTAGGTTTAATGATTTTATTGAGGAGGACAATGTTAGTCCTGGTGCTCTTCAAACATTTTATCGCGATCCTTATTTGAAAAACCAAGTTATGCAAAGAGCAGATAGTTTTATTACTAGGATTGATTTGAGTAAACCTCCCATTTTTTATGAGTATTTTGATGAGGTTATTCATAATCCTTTTTATGTTTACTGTGATCCATTCTTGGTTGGTTTTTGCGATAATGACATACATTCTGTATTAACCATAGGAGGGAATGGAAGGATTTATGGCCTAAATTTTAATGCCTTCATTTTCCACTATCCCATGTGGAAAGATTTTCCTATTGGGTATTTATCATTTGTGCTTAACTTCTGTATTATTTCTTGCTTTACTAAAATTCATGGTCGAGTGTTTTCTGGTTCTAAAGCCCTTTCTACATTTGTCAGCCATGGATTGAGATTTCTTTTGATGCCCCAAGTACTTGTTGTAGAGCTCATGACTCTTCATGATCCTTTTTGTTGATTATATCTGGTAAGCCCCTTCAGCTCCTCCCTTATCCTTATTCTTTCTTTTATGCATACATTGAGGACATTGCATGACTTAAGTGTGTGGGGGGGGGGGGGTGAGCTTGCTTATTTGGTAAATTTTGATTATGGCGGTAGTTTGGTGTTGATGCATACGTTTCTTTGATTGCGAAGCGAGAGAGGGAGGGAATTAGGTGCCCTAACATGCAAAATAATAAAAAAATCCCTTTTTAAGGACGGTAGTTGGTAGGCATCAGATGAGAGGGACTGAATTGAAAAATATGAGCATTATTTCATTTGATGGCTATATTCCTCTATGTGTTTTATGGACCCTTTGATATTTTGGCTAGTAGTTGGGACCAATTTATGGCAAGGCATGAAAGTGAGAAAAAAAAAGAAAGTGGAATTCCTTGGGACTAGACAGGGCACTGTTGCCTCAGGAAGCAGGGTAACTTGATCGAAATTCCTTGGAAGAAAACTCAGAAACTCAAAAAAACTCTTGCATCAATGTCTCAATGTCTTATGGATATATGCAAAAAGTGAAGCTACCAAGTACTTGGGTGTCTGGTGTATGCTCCACCATGTCATTCAGGGAACAGTAGTGGAGTAGGAATGCGAAGCTACCAAGTATTTGGGTGTCTGGTGTATGCTCCACCATGTCATTCAGAGAACAGTAGTGGAGCAGAAATAGAGTTTACTGTTGTTAAAGAAAAGCTTTTGCCTTAATGCCTGAAAAGAAAGTATGGTAAAAAATACTCAAAGTCTAAGTCTTTGGTTCCATTGATATTATGAGTGGTTTACCTGAAGGAGAGTAGTGTTCAGAAAATATGAGGAGATCCCTTGACCTTGATGCATGCTTGTTACTTGAATTGATGTAGGGTGATAAAATTCATATGTGGGGGAACCTTTGGCTCCTTGATCTTTAGTTGAGCACTTTTTGGGATTATGTGCACTATCCTACTTATGCCATAATTAAAATTTGCAGCATTCATTTACAATTGAATTTTGGGTGTACATTCACTGCAAACACCCACGAGACAAAACTCATCCATTAGGGGTAACCTACGGGTTTAATGGCTTGTTGCACATGCTAAGTGCAACCGTGATTGCTACGAAAGTGACTTACGATTTTTTGTATTCTAGGTTAGTTTTTCTTTTTGTTTACTTGAGGACAAGTAAAGTTCAAGTGTGAGGGAATCTGATGAGCACATTTATGTGTGAAATCTTAGGGCATAAAGCATACATTTTATCACATTGGATAGAGTTATTTTGGTGCTTTCTTGTGCTTTTCAGGTTTTAGGTGAATTCTTATGAAAATGGAGCAAAAGATGTTAAGAACAGCCGGAAGCGCCCAGGAGTTGAGAAAATCAAGTTTGGATTGAGCACTGAAAGAGTCACGCCAATCAGTTAAATTTGAACATGAGTACAGTGGGCCCCTTAGAATAATTTTGAGGTGTTAATAGTATGGATACGTAGCCCATCGAGTCAGTTTCGCAACGGTTCAAACGGCACTTGATTCCGAGTTGAAACGAAGAAGTTACGGCCGTTTCCATGGATAGGGATTTATTTGTAATTATTGACAGTCGGTCAGGGACAAAATAAAGCAAAAGTTCGGATTCCAAGGGCCTTAGCGTAATTATCAGAAGTTATATTTCTGTCAGCCGAAAGAATCCATTTGGAAGGCTCTAGAGCAGTCCAACTTCAACTTGAGATATCTTGGGCTCCCGAACTCCAAATTGGACAAAATTTGGGTCTATTTTGGGTGATTTTTCGTAAGGAATACAACAGTGAGGCCCATATAAGCATCCCATGCTCCACGTTTTTTGAAGAACAGATTTGATATTTTATTAATTGTAAGTGGCATCCTAGTCATCACTCTTACTCTCTCTCTCCTCCAACTTTTCAAGGGCACTTTTGGAATTCTACTTTGGATAGATTTTTTTTGAAAAATATTCTCTCATCTATGGAAGGTTGAAAAGTCAAAGATGCCTTGATCTCATTGCTTGGAGAAGACACTTACAAAGAAAAGGAAGCACAAGTTAGAATTAGAAAGATACTTTTTAATAAATAGAAGGTTTATGTATCTAGGATTCTTTTCTCTCCCTCTTTCTATTTTTTTTCTTTTTTCTTGGGGTTCAAGTTTTATTGTAAATAAAGGAGAAGGGAATCTTTCTCCTACCTCTTCCCTCTTCCTTCTTATCTCTTCTCCTCTCCTTCCCCCTATATAAATACCCCTTGCCCTTTGGGTTGTAATAAATTAGTTCTAGTTCAGTTTTTAAGTTAATTTTAGTTTAGTTTTAATTCAATTTTTAGTTCAATTAATTAGTGAAATTTCTTCTTCTCTTCTTCTAGTTTTTGGCTTTCTAAGTTATAGTTTGATTTCATGCTTTCAATTCCGTGGTTGTAATGCTTTTGATTCATCCTCTAATTTTATGTTTTCAATATGATTGTAATAATTCTAGTTTAGTTTCAAGTTTTATAGTCTAAGTTCATAAGTGGATGACAAGATTTGGAGATTTAGAAGAGGAAGCCATGCAAGGTTTGTTCAAGTATCCAGGTTTTTACCCTCTAAACTCTTAAACTCATTCTCCCTCTCTTTTATCTCATTCTCTCTTCTTCCATCTCATTCTCCTTCTTCTTCTTTTGTTTTTTTTTTTTATGTGGTTGTGGTTTGTGGTTGCATTTTTATTCCTTTCAATTCGCATTAGTTTGATAGGTTAGATGCTCATGTGTTAGGATGCCAATTTAATCCCTTAGATGCATAATTTTGTTAAATGCTTGTGAGTTAGGATATGTTAGTTTAATCATCATTAGTTTAATTTAGTACTTTAATTAATTTGGTTCACTTTGCATTACTTTAAAGTTAGTGAAATAGAGTGGCGTACTTCTTCTCATGTTCGACCCGTAGCTACGATTGACCCGTATGCTTGCGGTATTATTTTAACTCAACCACCATCCCATCTAGAGTGCAACTTACCTGGAAAGATGTGCAAATAAGAGTTGTACAACAACACTTTCTAACCTACCTCAAAAGATTTTTTCAAAATATGCCTATCATGGAAGGCCTTGGTCTTCATCTTGTAAATCTGGGCATTCTCATATGCATCATTTCTCGGCTCTTCCAACTCAGATAGTTGAAGTTTCCTATGGGCACCCGCAGTAGGTAGATCAAAGTTAAGCTTTTTAATAACCCAAAAGGCTTTGTTCTTTAGCTCAACAGGTAAGTGACATGCCTTTTCATACACCAGACGATACGGAGATTGACCAAGGTTGGTCTTAAAGGTGGTCCTATGGCCTATAAGGCATCTACCAAACGATTAGACCAATCCTTGCGGTTCGGGTTGATGATTTTCTCAAAGATTTGCTTTATTTACCGATTTGAAACCTCAACCTGGCCACTGGTCTAAGGATGGTAGGGCGTGGCCAACTTGTAAATGACATCGTACTTTCTCATGAGGACCTCAAAGGGATGGTTGCAAAAATTACTTGCCCCGATCACTAATGACAGCACGGGGAGTACCAAAATTGGGGAAAATATTCTCCTTTAGAAATTTTATAACTATCTTGTGGTCATTGGTCCTACAAGAAATTGTTTCAATCCACTTGGACACATAGTCCACAGTAAGTAAAATGAACAGGTTACCAAAAGAATTAGGGAAAGGCCCCATGAAATTTATACCCCATATATCAAACACCTCAACCACTAGAATTGAATTGAGGGGCATCATATTCCTCCTGGAGAGACACCCTAAAGATTGGTATGAAGAACACGCCTTGCAATAAGTAAAAGCGCCTTTAAAAGACTAGGCCAATAAAATCTACACTGTAAAACCTTGGCCGCTGTCTTATTGGGCCCAAAATGGCCTCCACAAGCCTGATCATGGCTAAAAGATAAGATAGAGTGCTGCTTATGATCAGGAACACACCTCTGAATGACTTGATCCAGATAGGTCTTCAAAGATAAGGATCATCCCAAAAGATATATTTAACTTGAGAAAAAAAACGATTCTTATCTTGGGTGGACCAATGTGCAGGTGTCACACCCGTAACCAGATAATTAATAATGTCAGCGAACCAAGGTTCACTAGACACTACCATCAGATACTTATCAGGAAAGTTCTCGTAGACTGGAGAATCATCAGTCAAGAAATTTGGCAGCCGGGATAGATGGTCTGCAACCAAATTTTCACTACCCTTCTTATCCCTAATTTTAAGATCAAATTCTTACAACAAGAGGACCCACCTAATGAGGCAAGCCTTGGCATCTTTCTTTTGCACAAGATATTTTATAGCTACATGGTCAGTATACACAATCACATGTGAGTCTATCAAGTAGGGCCTGAACTTCTCTAATGCAAATACAACAGCTAAAAATTCTTTCTCAGTAGTGGTATAATTAAGTTGTGCATCATTTAGAATCCTACTTGTATAATAGATGACATGGGACAGTTTATTGATTCTCTGCCCAAGAACAACCCCTATAGCAAAATCAGAGACATCACACATAAGCTCGAATGGCACTGTCTATTTCGAAGCTTGAATAATGGGTGCTGAGGTCAACTCTCTTTTTAATTGCTCAAAGCTCTTATGACACTCAGGGGAGAAATCAAAGGGGCAGTCCTTTGCCAATAAGGTAGTTAGAGGTCTAGCTATCTGGCTAAAGTCCTTGATGAATCTTCTATAGAAACCAACATGACCAAGAAAATATCTAATATCCTTGACACTCTTGGGTGGTGGTAAATTGACAATAAGGTCCACCTTAGATCTATCAACCTTAATCCCATATTTGGAAATAATATAACCAAGAACTATGCCTTGCTTCATCATGAAGTGGCACTTCTCCCAGTTCAAGACCAAGTTCTTTTCTATGCATCTCTTGAGAACCAAGGAAAGATGGTGCATGCAATTAAAAAAAGTAGAGCCGTGAATAGAAAAATCATCCATAAACACCTCTAGGAAATGCTCTACCATATCAGAAAAGATACTCATCATGCACCTTTGGAAAGTAGCAAGAGCATTGCAAAGCCTAAAAGGCATATGCCGATAAGCAAAAGTTTCATAAGGGTATGTAAATGTGGTCTTATGTTGGTCCTCCAAAACAATAGGGATTTGGTTATAGCCAGCATATCCATCAAGAAAATAATAATACTCATGGCTAGCTATTCTCTCTAACATTTGATCAGTGAAAGCCAAGGGAAAGTGGTCCTTCCATGTTGTTGCATTCAACTTCTTATAGTCAATGCTCACTTTCCATCCCATTTGGATACGGGTTGGAATCAGTTCATTATTTGCATTCTCAACTACGATGACTCCTCCTTTCTTAGGCACAACCTACACATGATTCACCCATTGACTATCAGAAATGGGATAAATGATGCCATGATCCAAGCACTTTAGGATCTCCTTCTTAATTGCCTCTTTCATCACAAGATTAGCCATTCTTTGGGGTTCCTTAGAATGATTGGAACTCCCCATCAGATGAATATGATGCTGAATAATAAAGGGACTAATACCTTTGATGTCTGACATGGTCCAACCTATGGCTTTCTTATGTTTTTTTAGAAGCTTGATCAACTCTTCTTCTTAACTAGACGTCAGATCAGAAGCAATAATGACAGGAAGAGTTTGATGCTGTCCTAGGAAGGCATATTTTAGGTTGGAGGGTAACACTTTCAACTCTAATGTGGGGGGCTCAATAATGGAGGGTTTAGGAATAGAGGTGGATAGGGGTCCAAGGGGCTCCAATGGTGGCTAGATGCTCCAGACCTCGGATAAGGTGGTATCATCAACACCTTCCAATTTCTTCATATACTCCTAAAATCCTGAATCAAAATCAATCTCAAAGAAACTGAACATCATCGGAGAATCCTTGAAGCATATGTACCTCTTCATCTATGTCGGACTGCTTACCCAACCTACACACATTAAAGTCCATAGAAGTGTTGCTAAAAGATAATTTCATGAGACCATTCCTACAATTGATTAAAACATTACTGGTAGTAAGGAATGGTCTACCCAAGATGATAGGGATTTGATCCTTGAAGTTTGCAGTAAGTTGGGTATCTAGTACAATGAAAGCCACAGGGAATACGAATTCCCCTACCTTAAGCAGGACATCCTCAACTATCCCCTTGGGAGTTTTGATCGATCTATCCGTAAGCTGAAGGGTGATTCTAGTGGGTTTCAGCTCTCCCAATCCCAATTATTGATAGACATGAAAAGGCAGTTGGTTCACACTTGCACCAAGGTCCAATAAAGCATGATCAATAGTGGTATTGCCTATAGTGCAAGATATGGTGGGGCTTCCAGGATCCTTATGCTTGGCTACTACTGGCTGTGCGATAAGAGAACTAATGTGAGCAGCCAAGAATGCCTTTTGGGCACATTAGTGGTCTGCTTTTGGGTACATAAGTCTTTGAGGACTTTAGCATAAGCGGGGACCTAGGCTATAGCATCCAACAAAGGGATGGTTACCTAAACCTGTTTAAAAACATCAAGAATATTCTCCACAGAAGGAGATTTCTTACTAACCAACCTATTTGCGAATGGGGCCGGTGGGGGTATACACTCTTTCTAGGGTGGTCCTTTTCACTTTCTCAAAAGAATCATCGTTGGTTTCCTCAATCACATCATCTTGAATTTCTTCAGGTTTATTAGACGAACCTAGAATAGAAGGCACTATAATGGCCTCATCAGTAGAGGGAGAATCAACAGGAATGTCAGATGATAAAGACTGAAGGGTACTAACCTGTTGATACTCACGGCTACTCCGTAAAGCATACACTGCATTAATATGGCTGGAGGGCCCTAGATGTTGTTGATCTTATGCAACATTGAGTTGAGGAGTTTGGGTTCTTTGCTGAATCAAAGCCTGATGTCTAGGATTCGGCTTAGGTTGGCTAGGCAATTTCCCTTTTTCCCTCTCATGCATGATTGTAACAAGCTGGGTGAGTTGCTTTTCCATATTGTTATCGCTTGTTAAGAGAAGGGCCATGCTTTTCTCAAGCTCACTTATTCTTGCTGCCTCTCCAACATTAGTAAAACCAAGGGGTTGCTGATAAGGTGCAAGGAGAGGTGGCCTAGCAGAATTCATTGGAGGTCCTAAATGAGGACGAGGGGGAAGGGGATGAGGAGATAGACTTGGGTTTTGTGGTGCAAAATTAGGCCTTTGGGGACCAAGCTGGCATTGATGGTGAAAGTTAGATGGGCCTGCTTGGTTCCCTTGATTCCAGGAGAAATTAGGGTGATTTCTCCATCCTGGATTGTAACTGTTGCTATATGGATTATTTTGGTAAAGAGCACTTACATTTTTAGTGTTGGAATTACTTGCAAAGGAGTTGGGGCATTCCTCCATGAGATGACCAGGTGTATGGCACTAATTGCACATGTAGACATGGTTGACTTAGTTAATTGGTATAGGCTCTTTAGGAGCTATAGATTCCAACCTTTTGATGAGGCTATCTAGTTTGGCTTCTTTATCTGGTACACCCTCAATGAGGTAACCCTTAGTGGTCCTTTCAGCCTCTTGGGTGGATTCCCACTCCCTAGTCTTATCAGCCAAGTTGGTAAAAAATGTCCAAGCCTCATTCTCATCAGTAAAAGAGGTAAATCCGGTAGGACACATAGACTCTAAAAGTTGCTTGGTCTGAAAGTCAATGCCCTCATAATGATTTGGCAAATTTACCACAAGTCAATACCGTGGTAAGGGCATTCTAACAGGAGATCCTTGAACCTTTCCATGAATCTAGAGAAGGACTCATGTGGTTTCTCCCCAAATTGAAGTATGTTACTCTTGAGTTTATTGGTTTTGTGAAGAGGGAAAAACTTTCTCAAGAAGACAATTGTAAACTGATTCCATGTAGTAATGGAATTAGTCGACAATCTATAGAGCCACTTCTTGGCATGGTCCTTCAGAACAAAGGTTATGAACCGAAGTCTAATTGCATCATCAGATAAATTTTGGACTTTAATCAGAACACAAACCTTCTCAAATTCCCTAAGGAAGAGATAGGCATCTTCAATGGCCATCCCATGTAAATAGGGCAACATACTAATGAAGTTGGTCTTAAGTTCATAGTTATTTCCTGTAGCAACTGGTAGACTGATGTAGGAAGGCTGTGTAGGCCTGGTAGGGTAGAACCTATCCTTAAGAGTCCTAGGTTGAGGTTGGTCAACCATGGTCAAAGGTGGTGGAGAAAGTGGTATTCTAATAAGACGGTAGGTTGAGTCATGGGTCTACACTTTAGCCACCTAAATAGATAAGAAATCTACCCATTTTTTATTATTTTTTAATTATAAAGAAAAATAAAGAGACTAGAAAAAAACACTAAAAACACAAGGGGACTAAAGATAGTTGGTGCATCTGCCCTTCAAAGGTTGAAACAATGATTCCAAAGCTATAAGGTTGCCATATAGGTTGACAGCAAGGGAATCCGTATAGTCTTTACTAGCCACCTACGTGCAACTCCAAGTGGATTCTGATGTAGCATAGAAGACTACTATACATTTTTTATTTCAAACAAAGGCACTCACTATGTTGCTTTCCTATTATCAAAGTTGGTCACCTCCAAAAATACACATGCCAATCTAAACCACCCAAACGAATCAAGGGGTAGCGCCATAGGTGATGAAATCCCATGAGGTACACCAAGATTGGCTGGGTTTGGGCATATGAGAAATTTTAGATTGAGCGCACATTCTTTGAAACTGCAAAGAAACAAGATGAGGTTTTCTTTTCTTTTCTTTTTTTAAGAAAAGGAAAAAGAAAAAGAAAAAGAAAATAAAGCACTTCGATTTACTTAAAAATAAGAAAAATAAAGTGGACAATTATCTCCCTGACAACGGCGCCAAAAACTTGTTTGTCAAGAAATAATACCGCAAGCGTACGGGTCAATTGTAGCTATGGGTCGAACACAAGGAGACAAACCACTCTATCTTACTCATTTAAAGTAATGCGAAAGTGAACCAGATTAAGAAGATTAAACTAAATTAATGGTCTTACACATGCACCTACCAAATTGACGTCCTATCCATTCATCATCTAACCTGTCAAAAACTAATGCGGATTACGAGATTGATCGATTAAAATCACCACATCCATGCACAAACAAAGAAAATAAATCCAAGAGATAAGAAATAAAACCCGAAGATTGCTTGAACCGGATTGAACTTGATTAGGATTCCTCTACCAAACTTGAATTCGCATCTACCAAATCTGAAAAATAAAATAAAAAATATTCAACTAAGAATCTAACATAAGACATGAGGGTGAGAGTAGACAAAAAATAAAATCCCAATAGAATGAAAGAAATAGAGAGGATGAGAGTGAGAATAAAATGAGAGAATGGAAGAAATAGAGAGAATAAAAATAAAAAGAAGAGGAAAAAAAATAGAATCGATACTCCCTTCTACCAAACTTGTAATTGATTGTATTGAATGAGCATTGGATGGATGTAGTTGATGAAGCCTCAAAAACTTGAATTAACTTGCATGCCTTCTTCTTCCAAATCTCTAAGTCCTCTCACAAGAATTATAAACCTAGAACTAGAAAGCTTAAAACAAAAACTAGAAGCTAAATATTGAAGAGTTCACAACCACAATTGAAGAACACTCCTTGAATTAAACTTGCATAAAAATAATTACAACCATGAAAATAAAATTCATAAAAGCAAAGCTAGAAAACTAGAAGCCAAAAATAAGAAAAAGACTAAAAATTTTGATAGCAATGAACACGTTAAACAACCCCAACCCTCTATGTATTTATAGGAAAGGAGAAGGAAGAGAGGGGAAGAGAGAGAGAAAGAGGGAGGATCTCCACGATTTTGAGTGGGCCCCACCTTCCTTTTACATCAAAGCTTAGTTTCCAAGAAAAAGAAAAAAAATTGAAAGTAGAAGATACAAGTTCCTAGCTCAATACACCTGCTATTTTCTAAAAAGAGAGATTTCCAATATGACTCTTGTGTTTCCTTTTTCTTGCAGGTGTCTTCTCCAAGTAATGTGAACAAAGCTATCTCCAATCTTTGACTTTTCAACTTTTCAAGGATGAGAGAATATTCCTCACAAGATATCTATCACTAGTCAAATTTCCATAATGCCCTTAAAAATTTGATGGAGAGAGAAAGTATGTGATGATTGGGATTCCTTTCAAGAATTAATTAAATTTCCATTCTATCCTTCAAAAAATGTGGAGCATGGGGTGATTATATAGGCCTCACTGTTGCGTTCCTTACGAAAAATCACCCAAAATAGACCCAAATTTCATCCAATTTGAAATTTGGGAGCCCAAGATATCTCAAGTTGAAGTTGTACTGCTCCAGAGCCTTCCAAATGGAGTCTTTCGACTAACAGAAAAGTCAATTTTGGATTTATCACGATATAGGTGCGTACGCGGAACTTCCACGCCATGGCATCATTCTGGGCCATCAAATCTGCTGTTTGAGTTAAAATAATACCGCAAGCGTACGGGTCAATCGTAGCTACGGGTCGAACACGAGGAGATATACGCCACTCTATTTAATTAACTTAAAAGTAATGCAAAGTGGACCAAATTAAAGTGTTAAATTAAACTAATGAAAATTAATGCATCCTAACTCATAAGCATCTAATAAAATTAAGGGATTAAATTGGCGTCCTAACACATGAGCATCTAACCTATCAAACTAAAGCGAATTGAAAGGAATAACAAAAACGCAACCACACTTCATAATCACATAAAAAGAAACAAGAGAATAAAAGTGCATCCACATACCACAATCATATAAAAAAAATAAAAGAAATAGAGGGAGAAGAAGAAGAAGATAGAGAGAGATGGAGGACAGGGAGAATGAGATTAAGGGTTTAGAGAATGAGATACCTTGATGTGCTTGAATACTTGAATAAACTCACCATGGCTTCCTCTTCTAAATCTCCATGTCTTGTCATCAACATAGGAACTTAGACTAGGAAGCTTTAAACTAAAACTATTACAACCATTAAACTAGACTTATGAAATCAAAACTAAGAACTTGAAATCAAAACTAAGAACTTAAGCCAAAAATAGGAAAAGAAGAGAAAATTTCACTAAGTGAATGAAATAAAAATTACACTAAAAAACTGAATTAAAATTGAACTAGAAACTAACTAAAAACTGAACTAAAAAACTACTAACTCCTTACAACCCAGAGGGTAAGGAGTATTTATAAGAGGAAGAGAGGAGAAGAGAGAAGAGGGAAGTGTAGGAGAAATATTCCCTAAGAAAAGAGAATATTCTCTTCTCCTTCCTCTTTACAATGCCTTGAATCATAAGAAAAAGAAAAAATAGAAAGAAGAAGAAGAAAAAATTGTTTACATGTAGCCTTCTATTTCTGAAAAGTAAACTTCCAATTCTAACAAGTGCTTCCTTTTCTTTGTAGATATCTTCTCCAAGCAATAAAATCAAAGCATCTTTGATTTTTCAACTTTCCATAGGTGAGAGAATATCTTTCAAAATAAATCTATCCCAAATAGAATTCCAGAAGTGCCCTTGAGAAGTTGGAGGAGAGAGAGAGTAAGGGTGATGACTAGGATTCCTTCAAGAATAAATAAAATACCCATTCTGTCCTTCAGAAAACGTGGAGCATGGGGTGCTTATATAGGCCTCACCACTGTGTTCCTTACGAAAAATCACCCAAAATAGACCCAAATTTCGTCCAATTTGGAGTTCGGGAGCCCAAGATATCTCAAGTTGAAGTTGGACTGTCCAGAGCCCTCCAAATGGAATCTTTCGGGTACAGGAAATATAACTTCTGGTTATTGCGTTAAGGCCCCTAGAATCCGAACTTTCGCTTCACTTTATCTCCGGTCGACTGTCAATAATTGCAAATAAACCCCTACAGACCATTTTCACGCTTCGTTACGGAAACGGCCGTAACTTCTTCGTTTCAACTCGGAATCAAGTGCCATTTGAACCGTTACGAAGCTGACTCGATGGGCTACACATCCAAGCCATTAACACCTTTAAACAGCTTAAAAACATTTCTTTAGCATCATCTCTTCCATTTTCTCAAGAATTCACCTAAAACCTGAAAAGCATAAGAAAACACCGAGTAACTCTGTCCAATGTGGTAAAATGTATGATTTATGCCCTAAGATTTCACACATAAATGTGCTCATCATCTGCCTCTAAAAATTGGACTTGATATCAGCCTTCGGATCGACGGCTACTTGAATTTTAAGACAAATTCTGATAATTGTGATATGGCCCTTCGAATCCGAACTTCTGCTTTACTTTGTCCTCGGATGATTTTTGATAATTACAAATAAACCCCTATCATAAAAAATGAAAACAATGGCATGCCATTTTCACGTATTGTTATGGAAACGACAGTAACTTCTTCGTTTCAACTTGGAATCAAGTACCATTTGAACCATTGCGAAGCTGACTCGACGAGCTACTCATCCATGCCATTAACACCTCAAAATTATGCTAAGGGGCCTGCTATACTCACGTTCAAATTTGACTGATTGACGTGATTCTTTCAATGTTCAATCCAAACATGATTTCTCGACTCCTGGGCGCTTTCGGCTACTGCCAAACACCACTAAACAGCTTAAAAATGGCTCCTTAGCATAATTTACTCCATTTTCATAAAAATTCCCCTAAACCTGAAAACACAAACAAAAACCTCGAGTAACTCCATTCCAAGTATAAAAATGCATGCTTTATGGCCCTAAGATTTCACACATAAATGTGTTCATCACTTATGAAGGAACTATTGAAGTCAAACAGTCTAAGATTGATATGTTAGTGAATGAATATGAATTGTTCAAAATGAAAAATGATGAAGATATTTATGTTATGTTTACTAGATTTACTAACATTGTCAATAAGTTGAAAGGCTTAGGTAAAGTCTATATAAATGGAGAAAATGTGAGAAAGATCTTGAGATGCCTTTTTAAAGAATGGAGACCCAAATCAATGGCTATCAAAGAGTTAAAGGATATAAAGAAATTAAGTCTTGATGAATTATTGGGATCTCTTCAAACTCATGAAAATGAACTCAAGCAAGATGCCAAAGAAGATGAATCAAAAGAGTCTAAGAAGATGATCGTGGCTTTCAAATCATGCTATGAAATAAGTGACGATGATGAAGAACTTTCTGATGATGAGATTGTATATTTTTCAAAAAAGTTTTCAAGGTTTCTAAAGAACAAGGAGAAAACCTTATTCAATCAGATGAGAATCTCTGAAGACCAAAAAGGTAAGAGTATTTTCAAAGAAAATGTTGACTCCTCTTCAAAAGATATTATTTGTTTTGAGTGTAGGAAACCAGGATACTTCAAAGGAGATTATCCAAAATTGAAGAAATATAAAAAAACATACAAAGCCGAACATACATTTGATTCAAGCGATGAAGAGGAAGAAGATGAGGAATCTCAAGAAACAGAACAAACCAATCTAGCTCTCATGACTCTTGAAAATGAGGAAGACCAAACTAAGGTAACTCCCACACCCCCATCTCCTAATAATAATTCTGAATTAGAAGAAGCCTTTGAAGAACTTTATCAAAATAACATAGAATTGGCCACTACCAAGAGACATCTCTTAAAAGAGATTGATTCTCTTAATGACCAAATCATGACCTTATCCTCTCAAGTAGATAACTTAGAGAAAGAAAAAGAAAATTTGTCTAAAGCCCTAGAATCATTTACAAATGGCAAAAAGAATCTTAAAATCTTACTTGAAACTTCATCAAAAGTATCTTTCAACAAGGAAGGATTAGGGTATGGTTTGGATAACAATTTAAAACAAACCCAAAAGCCAAGTTCAAGTAAGATAGCAAGCAAGGGAGCAAAGAAAAACAAATATTGCAACTATTGTAGAAAAAAATGACATTCTCTTGAGGAATGTTATTCCAAGAAGAAAAGTCCTCAAGTAAAGAAACTCAATCCCAAAAGTAAGATTCAAAGATCAGAAACTTCCCAGAATGTTGTACACAATAACTGCAACAAAAAGGGGCATTCAATTTGGGATTGTCATGATACTCAATGGAGAAATCAATCCATGGGATCAAGGAACACAAATCAAGCGTATTACAAACCTAGAAGACCTTATTATTGTCAATATCCGAGAGATCCTCTAAAGGTGCAAAGACCTAGGAGCGCTCCCAAAATGCAAAGACCACATAAGGTAACCCAAAATCAAAGACCTTAGAACCCCCAATCATACAACAATTGGTATGACAACCAAAAGGTAAATGGAAATCAAATGGTTTGGAGACCAAGAGAAATGTATGATACTAACTTTGATGGACACGAAATGGGGACCAAAGTTTTATTAAGCATTGTTGTTTTGTAGGTGCATAAGAGCAATATGGAATGGTACATTGATAGTGGTTGCTCAAAGCACATGACATCCAAACCAAAACTATTCTTCGAGCTCAAGAAACAAAAAGGAGGATGGGTATCCTTTGGGGACAACAGCAAAGGAAGAATCATTGAAAATGACTCAATCAAATTTGAAAATACAGTTATCTCTAATGTTAGCTTGGTTGATAGCCTAAAGTACAATCTACTTAGTGTAAGTCAATTATGCAACATTGGATATCTTGTTAATTTTGATGCCTCTAAATGTGTTGTTAGAGATCATGAAAATCATGTGATTCTTGAAGGATGTAGGAAAAACAATGTTTATACCTGCTTATTTAACTTAGATTCTCATGATGTATGCCTTATATCTAAAGTTGATGATGCAATCTTATGGCATAGAAAATCAGGGCATATAAACTCTAAGTTACCTAAATCCCTCTCTACAAAGAATTTGGTGAGAAATCTCCCTAAGTTACGCTTTGATAAACATCATGTGTGTGGTGCATGTCAAAAGAGTAAATTAACAAAAGTTTCTCACAAGGCCATAAATTTAGTTGCTACTTCTAGACCTTTGGAACTACTCTACCTTAACTTATTTGGACCTATCCAAACCACAAGCCTAGGAGGAAAGAAATACACTTTTGTTATAGTAGATGACTACTCTAGATTTACTTGGACCCTCTTTCTCAAGCATAAAAATGATGCATTTGAAGAATTTGTATATCTTTGCAAGAGAATACAAAAGTAGAAGGGTTACTTGATCACCTCAATCAAAAGTGACCATGGTGGTGAATTTGAGAATATAAATGAATTTGGAGACTTCTATAGAAAACAAGGTATAACTTATAACCATGGTTCGAGAGCTCGCGAGATCTTGTCGTGTTTCTCGGTATTTTGGAAAGCCGAGACGAGATGGGTGTTGAATTAAAAAAATATAAAATCTTGCTGAGATATCGATGAAATCTCGGGTTGCGGTTCATGGTTTCGGGTCTCGGTTCATTTTTTACCCATTTCACTTAAGATTTAGGAAGTAATCTCGACAGAACTTGCATATCTCGGCGAGTTCTGTCAAGAAAGCCTTAAAACCTCTCTTCTACTCTTCATGTTTTTCATGTATTGAAAGCTTTAGAGGGTGATTTAGCTGCCACTCCACTTTTGCAAGATTCATCAAGTTTTTGAAGGATTTTTGAAAGGTAAGCCATTTTTCGTAAATCTATTTTTTTCAAAAAAAAATTGATGAAACCTTGGTAGATTCATGTGATTTTAAGTTATGTTACACAACTTTGGTCGATTTATCATTTGATGGAGTCCGAATTTTTTTTTTTTGGTTATTAATTTTTTTATTATATTTTTTGAAAAAAAAATGAATTTTTTCAAAAAAAAAAATAAAAAAAATAGGATGAATACTTATTGTTTGGATGTGATTTTCATATATATTAGACAACTTTGGATGCTCTACCGCCTCATGGAATCATTTTTTTTTCACCCATTAAAAAAATATTTTATTTTTTAGATTTAATAAAAATATTTAAAAAATATATAAAATTAAGAAAAAATACCTATTTTTATTGGAAAATTATGCACAACATATGTACATAATGTCCAACTTCAAATGGTGTTAAATATATTATTATGCTATAATATTTTATACTTTAAGGTATCATTATTTTTAATAAAAATTCTAAATATTATTTTTAATTAAAAAATAAATACTAGGGTTAGGGAATAAATAAGAGATAGCTATTTGATTGTTCTAGTAGCTTCACATTATGTTTAATAGTTATGAATACAATACTTTAAGTCTTTAATACTTTACTTTAGGTCTGTAATAGTTACTACTACATGCTTTTTTATGTAACAATGTAAAAAATAAGACATTTCTTACACAATGGGGGATATAGCATGTCTACATGGAGTCCCGATGCTTGAGAACAAAAAGAAGTCGAAGTGTAACTATTGTGGAAAAATTCTAAATTCTGGAGGAGCAACTAGGTTAAATCAACATTTGTCTGGTACAGGTAAGGATGTTGCCTCATGCCGTAATGTTTTGAACCAAGTGAAACTGGCTATGGCACAAAACTTGAGAGGTGTACGAACAAAGGAAGCTGAGAGGGAAAGACAACAAATAGCTTTTGATGAGGCAGTTCTAGAGTGGCTTGGTGTAGAGATCTGTGGAGGAGATGATACTGGATATAAGCCTACACCTGGTGAGTTCGAATCAGAGGCTGAATGGAGAATTTACCAGTAGACAAAGTTTGCATTATGAGAATGTGAGAAGATATAAGAAAGCAAGAGGAGCTAGTGGATCTGGCTCAGCTGCACCAGTGCAAGAAGCTAAGAGGAGGAGAAGCACTAACACAAGAAAAATCCCACGGCCCCAGCCCGACCACGAGCACATTCCCTAGATCCCATTTTTGAGTAGGATCCATCTACCAGCCAACCATCCCGCAAGTGTTTGGTGTTAAATAAGAGAGCACGAAAAGCCTTAAGAAAGTTCATGTTATACAATGACATTCTAGCTAATGTAGAACAAGGAACATACTATAATGCATTCCTTGACGCTGCAGGGAGGGCTAGCCCTGGATGGAAGGGGCCTTCACCATATGAGTTATATAATGTATATTTGCCTCATACTTGTATAAGCTACTGAAGCAAGTGGGGGAGGAAGATATAGGAGCAAAGAACCAAATTGTGATAGATAATGGTTCTAATTTTAAAAAGGCTGGAGAGAAATTGATGAACAAGAAGAGTAAGAGGATCCACCTCTTTTGGACTCCATGTGCAGCACATTCCATTGATTTAATGCTGAAGGACATGGGAAAAAAAAGCTTTAGTGGCTGGTGTGGTAAATAGGGCAAGGCAAGTGATCAACTTTGTATATAATCATGGTTATGCTTCAGCCATGATGAGGGAAAAATGCAAGGGGGATTTAGTGAGGCCTGGTGTCAGTCGATTTGCCACCAATTACATTACATTGAAGAGCTTTCAGACGAAGGTGATAGGTCTGAGGTGTCACGCCCCTATCCCGATGTAATATATATTGCCACATAGGGGTATGACTGGGACAATCACACATCATCCCAACACCTACCAAGATCACAAATGCAGTGTCCCAAGCCACAATCCACCCTATCATCACATTATGACGACAGAAAGGAACGTACCGAAAGGAATAAATCTTTCAAATCACAGAGTTATAGGAAACAAAATTAAAGTCAAATATGTGAAATTAAGGAGCATCGGTTCTCTAATGATAACACATAGTACAATAACAGTGTTCGTAACCATTCAGTCTCTCCTAATAATTAAACACACAGTTTATACATGATTGTGGAGGAAATATAGAAATTAAATAGTAAATAATTACCCCAAGGGCACCACTCTTGGGTGTACATATACATCCAAGTCACGGTCATCAACTCCGCTTGATTCGCATCCAATGGTGCTCGTCAAGAGGTTATCTGCATATAAACTAAAAAGTGATTGTACAACGGGATTAGCTACACTAGCTAGTGAGGGAGCAAAGGGGAATGCGCACACATCACACAATCAATATCAAACAGAATGATGCATGCTAATGTTAGATTCATTTTTCACCTAACACACAATTCTATCGGTCAAGTATATACTACAGTGATAACTCAGGAGACACTGAGGGTCACTTATCCTATCACCCTAGTGAGACCTAAATTATCACGAGGGGACTTACGCTGGTAGAAGCCATCATGACCACCCAGTGGCAAACCCCGATAGCCATCACTACCCCTGTCCTGGCCTCTCCCACCTCCACAGACCACAGGTGCTCAGACTATCCAACACATAAACCCCTATTGGCAAGGGTCGTAGCATAAGGGAACAAGCATCCTAATCGCAGATATACTATATGTAAGTCCTATCATCCCGAGAGGTATTTCAGGTGCATCAACGTCCCATTCCATCTAGTACCTGGGTACCAGCACGGCATGACACATACAGTTGGGTTGACATACAACAGTTTTCATAATTTAAATAAATTGGGGTTCTGGTACCAACGCACCCGACATCGTAGCTCGATACAATGGTGAGCATACTATCGCATTCACAACAGTTCACAATTAAATAAAATGCAATGCGCACCATGCTTATAAATATACCATAGCATGCTTAATATTGACAATTATATAATATTCAAACCCAACAAATTTACCCAGAACCCACTCACCTAACTCGGGTGCCACTCGGGGTGATTGACACAAATCTCCCTGAGCATCGGGTATCTTCCGGCGTGGTTCACATGAATCTCACCGGTGCACCAACCTAACATACAAAAGAAATCATTAAAACAGGTATAGAAGGATCCCATGCTACGCCCTCAAGGTTAAAATCAAGTTTCAACCAAGACAGCACGAGCGAACTCACGGGCGGTCTTATTAGAGGTGAATCCGCCCCTGACTCTGTTCAGGCCAAAAGGAAGAATCAGAGTGAGCAGAACCTCTTACTTGGATCCGGTGGTGCATCCGTTCGACACTTGAGACAAATATCCAAGGGAGCGGATCCACGGGCTGATGTGCTTCTTGGGTCCTCCCCTACATCCGTTCGATTTCCTGAGACAGACCCGAGAGCAACAGGTCCCAAGCGGAGGCAAGCAGAGTGAATCCGTGCCTTCGTCTGCTCAGGCCATTACACAGGGTTTATACTGGGCAGACTGATGGGTGGTACCACGATAGATGGATTCGATCGTTCATCCACTAGCAGTCTCTTTCAAGATTTCAAGGAGCTTCAGCTCCAGCTTGGAGCTCCTTAGTATCTCAGGAATAGGGAAGGGGTGTCTAAGCCTCTCTAGGGTCACTAGAACCTAGGCTTAACCTCATAGATTCAAGATCCACAAGGACTAGTCTCAATTGGGGTCCAAGGGTTGGGTTTCAAGTTCAAAGCTAGGGATTCAATAGCCATGGCTACAAATGCAGCACCAAGGGTTAAAACCAAACCTAGGTCAGCTTCATTAGAGCTCCAACTAGGGACCGAGCTCCACCTTGAGTCCTAAGGGAACCCTAGGTCAATCCAAGCTCAAGGAATCTACCAAAACATAAAGGGAGAATGGAGGGAAAACCAGTTTCAGGCCCTACCTTGGTGGGATCCTCCCATGGAGGAGTGGAGTCCAAGGCTAGGTGAGCCCCCTTGGCCTCTTCCCTTCCTTTCCATCTCTTCTCCTTCACCTTCTTCTTCCTTCTTTGTCCGGTCAACAAGAGAAGGAGATGTGGGGCAGCCAGCTATTTTGGCATAGCTCCCATTTTCTTCCCTTCCCCTCTTATTCCTCTTCCATTTCTACTTCTTCCCTCTTCCTTCCTCCTCCACGATTTGTTTGGGAAGGGGAGAGAAAAGAGAATAAAGGAAATTCCTTTATCTTTACGGGGTTAGAAGGGTCCTTAGGGTGTGTTTGGTTAGGGTCTTAGAATGTAGTTGGGTCTTTAGGCTTAAAATAGGTTTTGGGTTAGATATTAGGCCATGTTTGGTCCAAGTCATGGCCCTTAGGTCCATTTGGATACTTGGGGCCTATTTGGGTAGGGTCCAAGCCTCGCTTAGACCTATTAGCCCTTAGGTCTAGTTTGGTTTTAGTTAGATTATAAAAACCCATTATCTCCCTAAGTTAGGCTTTGTGGGCCCCACTTGACCAATAAATGATAGGGGTAGGGGTCCACAAGGTCCAATGGTTCAATTAAGGTGTTCGGGACATGATCATGTGGGTCCCATAGGAAAACAACCCAAAAAGGTAGATGACAGCACGAGTGGATCCTCGAGTAGATTCAGTAAGAGTGAGTCCATTCGTGACTCCGATGCTGCTGTCAAGGCCCAAACTTCAAGGAAAATGATGGGGCTTTAGCCCACACTTCTAGGTCTTCGAGGGGATTCTTTTTATGGTATTTCCAATTCAAGGTCATCCATGTTGACCATGGCTATAAGGCATTATCCATTAGGTAAGGTCTAGATTGCCCCAGGGTATAAGGGGATAATTGGGGTGCGGGTCTAACATCCCCCCAACCTTATTAAAAATTTTGTCCTCGAAATTTGAGGCAACCCGGGTTTCAGGGGAAAGGCTTGTTGAACAACAATACCTCCAAATAGCCACTACTTGAACTAAGCTAAGGTCGGGTCAAGGTAAGGTAGTGTCTAGTTCACACAACAGGTCAGGTTCTATACTTCTCTTCCTTACATGGTCACAACACCACAGGGGTGTGGTCCACATAATACCACCCTGATCCTCACAAATCTGGTCACACTTGGGTTACAAGACTCAACCTGTCCACTATAGGGTTCGCACTTCGAATGCTTTTACTTCTGGTTATCTCAATACTTCACCCATCTTCAGAATGATTTAGAATATTAATGGAATCTCCTATTGTTCACTCCCAATACGGAGGGAACGCATTTGGTGACCCATTACTCCATTCATATCTATCATTGGAGAAAGTCTTGTTACATCCTTCAGTTTTAGCTTTTAAGGTCTTTAAACCCATCTCACAGTGGCTTCACAGGAAAAGTCCTTTATGGTTCTCCTTCGAAAGCCAAACAACCTCCTATGGTAGGTCTAAGTCAACTCATGCTAATTAATTTACCCAGTCATTATTAAATTCATTTACTATTAACCCATGATCCACATGACCAAGGGTCCAGACTCAACTAAGTGATCATAGCAAGGCAAAGGTAAGGTCATACTCGTAGTACCAGAGATTCACTCTACTCACACAAGTCAAAGGTCTTAAGGGACATACCTATATGTACACACATATATACATATACTACACAAATCCATAGGCAAAATTTAAGAATTTCATTCATATTCCTATAGATATATTTGTCATCTAGGTCAAATCACAAGAACAAGAGTCCACGAGTATGGTTTACTAAGTCTTTTGGAGGGTCAACCCACAGTGTAGGACTCCCTCAATGAGTCTAAACATGGTTTGGAGGAACCAAATAAAGTACAAATAGAGTCATCACTAACTTAGGGTGTCACGAATGGCCTCCCAATACACATGGCCCTTGTGGCTCATTTAAATGAACAAGTTCAAACCAGCCCAATACATTCCCTTTCTTAATATTTACCCACAGGGTTAGGCTTCCTATTCATAAGGTCTGAGTCCACCAATTCACGGGACCTAAGGATCTTCATTCCCAATAGCAACTCTCCTCCGTTTTTCAGTAAGAGGGGAGTCACGACGATCATCAATGCCTGTCATTCTTATCGGTGGGTCTGGCCGACTTAGGCCCATGAATACAAACATCTTGGTTTGCATCTAAGGCAGCAATTAATCATGCATGGGCCAAGCAAAATGGGTGTTCCAACCTAGGGCATGGGCATTGAATCATCACATAAGGGGGTGGTCACAAGGTCCTAAATGTTTATGGCTAAATTCTAAAAGAACAGCGAGCGGACTCACGAGCGGTATCAGTGCTCTGGTTTCGTTCGTGTTTCCCTCGCAAGACAGGGAGAGCGGACTAACGGGCGGATGTGGAATGTAAATTCGTTCATTCATCCATTCCCAGAAGATTAAAAGTCTAAGAGAATATGAATCGATCGGATATATGGGCGGATTAATGGCGGTGGATCCGTTCGTTGATCCGGTCAGTTATTGTAAAACCCCTACCCAAAAATACAGGCTAATTGGAATTTTTGTTGAAATCCCAGAATCCGAGGTTAAAGCTACCAGTATACTATGGTACATTGAACCCGTGGTTGAACTTAATGAGGTAGCCCCATTGGTGAGGACCTACATACCATTAAGAAGGCAAACACCAACTCCTTGTGACTGTACAGCTCACCACCCAATGTACAGGCTAAGGAAGGTACCATCCCTTGATTCTAGGGCCCTTGGACTTAAATCCTAGTTCTAGGCTAAACTAATGATGACCCTCATCAACTTGAATGTTTTAGATAAAGCATTTTTAAACCCAAATATCAAATTTCATGATTGATTTGATGATCATACCCAATTCCATACATACATCTTAAATCCCAGCATAAATGACAAATTCTGCTAATTTACAGATTGACCTTCTCTTAGTTAAAATGATATAACTCCACCACCTGAACTTATTTTGTGTTGGTTCAAATTTTTTTAGAAACTACACTCATAGTGCGGAATTTTGTTAGAAGACACCATTGCCTAGTTATGTCTCTAAGTAAGTTAAAATTTTAGCTCAAGTTGCTGTCAAAATCGGATCATGGTGTCTTAACAGGTTGACCTTTGCGTAATAAAAATAACATAACTTCATAATCCAATCATCATTTCCTTTGATTCTAGTTTTTATAGAAACTAGATTCATAGAGATTAATTTTATTAGAAGGAACCATGATCCAATTATATCTCTAAATGAACTGAAATTTCATTTCAATCCAAACAATTCTGCAAATGAATTCTCTGGGCGATAACACTGGGCGATGCAGACATCACCCAGAGAATTAAAGTGGACTGTTTTGCAAATCTGAGTTTGGGGACCTCCATGTATGGACTATAAATAGTGTAAGGAGGTGGAAAATAACCAAAATACCCCTTCTCACATCTGTCCATAATTATGAACACCTTGGGTACCCAACTGGGCCTCGCAGGCCTTGGAAACCCTGTCTGTGTTGGTCCTGCAGCACTGCTGACCTAGGGACTGTGTTGAAAGACTATTGTGACCTAGAACCATGTATTACAATGGTAAAATACCATATTGACCCTAAGCCACATTCTCCGGATGATGCACCGGGACATAAGCCTAAAGCCCAGTGCAAGGCCCAGAGAATTCCAAGTGATCTCGGACTGAGCACCGAGTCAGACCAGTGAGCCTAGACCAACACTAGGTTATCCAAAATAGTTTGAATAATTAAAATAACACATTTCTAATTTATTACTTTAGGACTTGATTCGGTGCTCGAGGTGCACAGCCAGATACCGACCGAAACTGAACAAACAACTGAACCAGTAGGATCAAACTAAGGAGAGTGGAATTACACCATGAGTGTAGGTGTAACATGACTAATAGGTCATGAAAACAACGACAATATTTACTATCTTTAATTACTTTACATTGTTTTGTATCCTCATTTGAATTTTGAATCTTATCTGATGAACATTGGAAATGGATGATAATGCTTATATGTGGAATTGCTAGATTAGATGCCGCAGCCGGCTTGGAAATGAGGCCGGTGGTAGCCCATAGTATGGGATACGGTTGACACTGTTACACCCGTACCCCAGATATCCCCTTATACCCGGGGCAGTTTGGACCTTTACCTTAGAGCAATTGCCATGGTGGCACTGGTCAACCCTGATGACCTTGAGCTGGAAATACCATAGAAAGATTCCCCTCAAAGACTTGGAAGTGCGGGTCAAAGCCCCACAACTTTCCTTGAAGTTTGGGCCATGACTACAGCACCGGAGTTATGAACGGACTCACTCTTGCTGAATCCACTCGTGCTATCATCAGTCTTTTTGGATTATTTTCTTGTGGGACCCACACCCCCGTGTCCCGGACACCTTAATTGAACCATTGGACCATATGGACCCCTACCCTCACCATTGCTTGGTTGAGTGGGCCATGAAAGTGGGCCCACAAGGCTTAACTTGGGTGAATAATAAGTTTTACATACCCTAACCCAGACCAAATAGACCCTAGTGGAAAATTGAGTCCTATGGACTTAGGGTGCACCCCAAACAAGACCTAATGGACCTAATGGTTGGGACCAAGACCAAACAAGCCCTAAGACCTAAACTAAAACCCATTTAGAGACCTAGGGCCACTAAGAGATTGGGGATACCTAATCCAAACACACCCTAAGGCCCATCTAACCCCCTTAAAGCTAAAAGAACCCCTCTCATTCACTTATCTCTGCCCCTCCCCCATAAACCATGGAGGAGAAGAGCCAAGAGAAAGAGAAGGAGGAAGAGGAAGGAAGAGGAAGGAAAAGTAGAAGATGAATAGGAGGGGAAGGGAAGAAGGTGGAAGCCATGCAAAGATGGCTGGCAGCTCCACCCCTCCTCCCCAGCTGGCCAGATCCAAGGGACAAGAGAAAGAGGAGGAGAAGAGATGGACAGAGTGGCTAGAAGAAGGAAGCTCACCAAGGTAAGCTCCCTCAACCTAGCTCTCCCTCATTTCTCTTTAATTTTGTTGGTTTCTTGAGCTAGGGCTAACCTAGGGTTCCATTGGGACTCAAGGTGAAGCTCGACCCTAGTTGGGAGCTCTAATGGAGGTTGACCTAGGCCTCTAAGTGCTGCAATTGCAGCCATGGCCAATGAACCCTTGGTTTGAACCTTAATCCCAACCATTTGGACCTATGTGAGACCCAAACCTTGTAGGATCTTGGATTCTTAATGTGAGCCTAGGACCTAGTGACCCTAGGAGGGCTTAGACACCTCCCCTTTGTCCCTGAGGTGCTATGGAGCTCCAAGCTTCAAGCTGGAGCAAAAGCCCTCTGCAATCTCGAAAGAGACTACCGGTGGACAAACGATCGAATCCATCTATCGTGGTACTGCCCGTCAGTCCATCCAGTATAAACCCCTGTGTGTTGGCCTGAGGGGACGAAGGCATGGATTCACTCTGTTCGCCTCTGCCCGAAGCCTGTTGCTCTCGGGTCTGTCTCAGGAAATCGAATGGATGTAGGGGCGGACCTAAGAAGCACATCCGCCCGTGGATCCATTCCCTTTTATAGTTGTCCCAGGTGTCGAATGGACCAACCACCGGACTCAAGTAAGAAGTTCTGCTCGTGGGTCCGCTCGCTCTGACTTTACCTTTTGGCCTGAATGCAGTCAGGGGTAGATTCACCTTTGTTGAGACCGCCCGTGAGTTCGCTCGTGCTGTCTTGGTTGAAATCTGATTTTAACCTCGTGGGCCTATCATGGGACCCTTTTATACATGATTTAAATGAGTGTTTTTGTATTCCTAGGCTACCCAACTCAATGGTTGGTGGGGAGCTCTGGTGAGATTCATGTCAACCACACACGGAGGCATCCATGTTAGGTGAGTGGGTTCTGGATGATTTGTTGGGTTTGAATATTATATAATTGTCAATCTTAAGCATGCTAATATATATTTATAAGCATTGTGCGCATTGCATTATTATTCAATTGTGATCTGTTGTGATTATGATAGCATGCTCACCATTAAATCGGGCTACGGTGCCGGGTGTGCCAGTATCGAAACCCTAATTTTTTTAATTTATGAAAACTACTGTATGTCATCCTGAACTGTATGTGCCGTGCCGTGCTGGTACCCAGGTACTAGATGGAATGGGAAGTTGATGCACCTAGAATACCTCTCGGGAGGATAGGACCTGCATATAGTATATCTGTGGCTAGGATGCTTGCTCACTTATACTACGACCCTTGCCAACAGGGGTTTATGTGTTGGATAGTCTGAGCACCTGCGATCTGTGGAGGTGGGAGAGGCCAGGGCAGGGGGTAGTGATGGCTATCGGGGTTTGCCGCTGGGTGGTCATGATGGCTTCTACCGAAGCAGGTCCCCAAGTGATAGTTGAGGATTCATTAGAGCGATAGGATAAGTGACCCTCAATGTCTCCTGAGCTATCACGGTAGCATATACTTGACCGATAGAATTATGTGTTAGGTGAAAAATGAATCTAACATTGGCATGCATCATTCTAATTGATATTGATTGTATGGTGTATGTGCATTCCCCTTTGCTCCCTCACTAGCTAGTGTAGCTAACCCCGTTGCGCAACCCTTTTTAGTTGATTATGTAGGAGGTACTACTTGGATGAGCACTGTTGGATGCGAATCAAGTGGGACTAGCTGCTGTGGCTTAGATGTAGTCGTACACCCAAGATTGGAGCCCTTGGGGCAGTTATGTGTTATTTTATTATTTTTTGTCTTCATCCCACATTTATGTATAAACTTTATGCTTATGTATAGGGAGAGTAATGATTGGTTACTTATGGTTAGAATTGTAATATGTGTTATCATTAGAGAACCGATGCTCTATAATTTCACATGATTTATTTTAATTTTACTTTCGCTAACTCTGTCTCTGGAACGGTTTATTCCTTATTGTACGTTCCTTTCTGTTATCAAGATGTGATGATAGGGTGGACTGTGGCTTGGGACACTGTATCTGTGATCCTAGTAGGTGTTGGGATGATGTGTGATTGTCCCAGTCATACCCCTATGTGGCAAATTATTTGACATCGGGATAGGGGTGTGATAGAGTGGTATCAGAGCGTGATGCTCTGCACCGACCACAGTCCAGTGTAACCTCTTGATTTACTCTCCACAATTAGATTCTAATTAAAAATCTCAAGAACATAAATGATTGTGTGTAGACTTAGGGAGACGACTGATTGGAGTGGAAACTGGAACCTAGATGATAATAGACAACATGGAATCTAGGATTTGGAAAGTAGGTTGTTGAATAATAATTATGTACTTGCTTGGTTGGGTCCTAAATAGATGCTAGTTGGGTGTAGATATATGCTATCATCCACACACAATAATGGATTAAATATAACCAACTATAATAATCCACAATGATCTAAGTAAGAGGAATAAAGCAGCACATGTATATATATAATTTCTAGCTATTCTACATTCCTGTTTGAGCATAATTGTGCTCATTCCAACCCAAAACCACAAGATTTCACCTGTGCCAACCCAAACCTTCTAATTTGTTTCATCCAGAATTAAGATTTACATTCATCCACCACAATTTAGAAAATTCTTAAAAGTTCAAATAGTTCACCCAACCATCTGATCAGAGGGAAGAAAGGAAAAGGAGAAAAGGGAAAACTAAAGTAAAAGAGCAAAATAAAGAGTTCCATAAAGATCCCTCAAGGACTGGATCAACAAGAGCTGAAATGATATGACTCGAAAGAACTGCTGGAGGAGAACTGGGCTAGGCATGTGCGCCACCTCTACCACCACGACCCAGGTAGGCATTAAGGTCCTTCACCTCTCTCTCGATGCCATCTAAACGCTGAGCCTGATCGGAGAGCTGCTTCTTGTGTCACACCCCAAACCACCCCCTAGGAGGATTGGGTAGGTGACCCGAATTGCATAACGGCAATCCGCCAAATCCCACGGATCTAGAAGCAAGGCTTACGATCATGGAACCACAACCATCTCTGTACTATAGGCAAGATCAAAGTGCAGCAGATAAACTATAGTTCAATAATAAAAGGAAAGCATAGCGAAACGGGGAAACAGTGATAATATATACATAGAAAAGTTTTACATTTCCCATTAACCCACACACAAAGAAACCAAAGAAGTAAAGTTGATAAGTATAGTACTACATACAAAGACATTTATAGGGCGAGCATACTCAACCCCAAAAAGGAAAGAGGAAAAACTACAACAACCAAGTCAGAACGGGGATAACTCTAAATAACCCAAAAGGAGTCCCCAAGTCAGAAAGCTATCACGAACACACTTCAATGGTTTTCATCAACAACCACCAAAAATGTGCATAGGATCGGTATGACCTCCGTCGGGGTCCACACCAATATCATCGTAACAACCAAAAGTCTCCTCCTCGAAATGACCCGCCATGCCACAGCGGCATCCACCTGTAAAATCATCTAAGAAAAACATTGCATAATAGAGTGTGAGCCCCACTGAGCTCGTTAGCAAATAACATCAATCATGCATGCACATGCATTCACAATTCACAATTCATATGGTCCAACATGAAATGCAAGTCCAGTTTAATTATTAGCCACCTAGCAATACAACTAAGTCGGGTTTGTGCTACTACAATCCCCAATACATGTATCCCTGGTGCGGGCTTCTAACCCCTTCCTGTGATACACCCATTGAGTTGTCGGAGAGGACCAGTCAGCTCCCGCATTTGTTCACCAAGGTCAGCCCGACCAGCCCTCTTTGATTAACCCGTGGGACAATCCATTTCGTTCTTTCTTTTCTTTTCTTTTTTGGCTTAAAGTCCATGTGCACCATTCCGGTGTTCTATACATTCATGCACCATTCCGGTGTTCTATTCATTTCTTTTTCTCTTTTCTCTTTTTCTGATGGTCGCCCCCATAGGCATCCAACACCTTAACCCCTATTGGCAAGAGTACATAGCACGGGTGATGAAACTCTAGCCCCATGTCTATATGGCATCGTATGAGTCAGGTGGTGTCAACCACATCCCATACTACGGGCTACCATGGGCCTCATTTCCAAGCCGACTATGACATCTAGTCTAACATTCACAATCATCATAGAAGAATTAACAATGTTGATCATCAGACAGTCATTATGCAGTGATTTGAGTGGTTTGAACAAAAGTAAATAACATAGCAATTATATTCAATTCTTATTAGCCGGCAACAGATCATAATTACATATACACATATGATAGTATTATTCACTCACCTGCATTTGGCTCTAGGTATTCAATCGCAATCTCAGTTCCAGTAGTTGTCTGGTCGTTGACTTCGAGCATGGAATCAGGTCCTAGATGTAAATCAAAAGTTGTTATGTTAAGTTATTGGTCTGTCATTGAAAGTCCTAGGGTTACGCTAAACTGACTGGGTTGACCCGAGGTTTAGTTGGTTACACTTGGAATCACTGGGCCTTGCACTGGACCTTAGGTCATGTCCCGGTGCATCAACCAATGTCAGTGGTTCAAAGGGTAAAATAGTCATTTCAATGGTAGTACCTGATCCTAGGTCAGAATATCTTTACAGTGCTGTCCACAGCTTGTCTGTGGTGTAGGACCAAGCACAGCAAGGCTTCCTTTACCTACGGGGCCCACTAGGGTTCTAAAAGATTTCCATACAAGGACAGATGTGGGGAAGGGCTTTTTGGTAATTTTACAGCCTTCCCACAATGTCCAGGGGTCAGTGGGTGAGATCCCCCAGGTCTGTCCACCAATCCAGCCAATTTCCCTTTACTGGGCGTTGGCTCTGGGCGATGTCTGCATCACCTAGTGCATCACCCAGTGCCCTCAAATCGACATTGGGCTGAGTTCCCAAGGTTGGGCTTTTTAGGCTAGGCTTATACTTGATCCTCTGCATGTTTGGGGAATCAGGTAGCCCCTGAGATGACCTACCCAATGGTCCAATTGGATCATCCATTAGGTTGCTAGGTTTGCCCAAGCAGTCTCGATGAATAGTGCTATAGGGTTTTGGCCAAGCTTGGGAGTTGGTTTCAGACTCATGCAGGGCTGGAAATGCTTGAATAACAAGGGTTCAGGGCTGTAATCACCTGGGGTTTGGTCTCTGCAGCCCTAGCTTGCACCCAGGGTTCCAAATCACAGATCAATAGGGCCATCTGGCAGTGCAGGTGGGCACAGCCAGGTTTCGGCCATAGGAACAGCATGACTAAATGCTCAAATTACATAAAAATTCCAGATCTTCCATGCACAAGGTTTGCATGGCAGATTTGGACCAGAATTGGGCAAACGCTAGCTAGTTTAGGCTGCCCAGGGAGCATAAACACAGAAAATGAGAGAGGAAAATAGAAACAACAGGCATATAGGGTGTTCTTATACTTGTACAGAGCTAGGGAGAGCTCGGTTCCCAGTCTAGATGGGTGGTGGCAACAGCCCCTTCTTCTTCCTTCTCCTTCTTCTTCTCCTTTTCTCTCTTCTTTCCTCTCTTCTCTCACACGGATTCTCCAACAGATAGAAAAGCTCTAATGAGCTCTATTCCCCCCTATTTATAGACCTCCCCTTCACTGAGGCATGTTTGCCTATGAAGGCCTTTTTCAAAAATCAATTTTTAAACTGATTCTGCACAAGGTCATAAGGTGGTCCCTCAGACTTCCCTCTATCAGTGGAGGGTACCCATGTTCATATTGGGTGGTCCCCATAAATAAAACCCATTAAAATATTCAAAATCAGTCATTGGGCGATGTCACTTGGCCTTGCTGCATCGCCCAGTGCCGTCGTCCAGAGAAATCCAGCGAGCTGAAATTCAATGGGGCTTGCACAGGGTTTGACCCTAAGTCAAGGTATTGTCCCCGCATGCCCACTAGGGGATTTTACACACTTTTTTAGAGGTGGGTCCCACCATTATAAGGAGGAGAGAGATTACTTGGGACCCAAACCATATATCAAGCTATGAGCTGCACAGTTGTAGGGGTCTGCTATCCATCTTCTAACAGGTATATAGGGAAACTTGTTCAAAGTATTCTCATTGATCTCATTGAGTGGAGTGATACTTAGTGATCCTGGTTTCCTGGCCAGGGGTTCCTGCCCTTCAATAAAAAATCCAACCAATCAGGAGCAGGGTTTGACATTTCTCCCCCACCTTACAAAAATTTCATCCTCGAAATTTGCTTACCTTGTAATCCAAAAAGTTGGGGATACTTCTCCTTCATTTCTTCTTCACGTTCCCATGAAGCTTCTTCTACTGGATTGTTTCCCCCATCGAACTTTCATGAAAGCGACGGTGCGGTTACAGAGGTTATGCTCCTTTTTGTCCAATATCTCCGTGGGGTGTTCTTCATAGGTCATATCCACATCCAACTATTCAGGTTCAGTTGACAGTACATGTGTCGGGTTGTTAATATACTTCCTCAACATCGACACATGAAAAACATCGGGGACGCCTGACATAGATGGTGGCAACACTAGTCGGTATGCTTAGGTCCCACTTTATTAAGAATTTGGTAAGGGCCGATGAATCTTGGGCTCAACATGCCTTTCTTATTGAAACGTAGCAATCCTTTAGTTGGGGATACTCGAAGGAATACTTTTTCTCCGACTTCAAACTCGATGTCCTTCCTTCTAATATCTGCATAACTTTTCTGTCCTGACTGGGTTGTCTTGATCTTTTCTTTTATAATATCCACCTTGTCGCAGGTCGCTTGTAGAATCTCAGGTCCGAGATATTTCCGCTCGCCAACTTCATTCCAATAAAGTGGAGTTTGACACTTCCTGCCATAAAGTGCTTCGAACGGTGCCATGCTAATGGTAGAGTGGTAGCTATTATTGTATGCAAATTCCACCAGAGGTATGTGAGCATCCCAACTGTCATTCATTTCCAAAACACAGGCTCGGAGCATGTCCTCCATTGTCTGAATGGTTCTTTCTGATTGTCCGTCCATCTACGGAAGGAAAGCTGTGCTAAGTTTTAGTTGAGATCCTAATGCCTTCTGCAAACTTCTCCAAAACCTTGAGATAAATCGAGGATCTCTGTCAGACACAATACTGATAGGCACGCCTTGTAAGCGGACTATATTTTCAATGTATATCTGGGTAAGCTTCTCCATTGGATAACTTATTTTGATCGGTATGAAGTGAGCTGCCTTTGTCAGTCCATCTACGATCACCCAGATTGCATTCATGCCCTTCCTGGTGTTGGGTAGATTTGTCACAAAATCCATAGTGATTCTTTCCCACTTCCATTCAGGTATAGGCAGTGGCTGTAATAAACCATACGATCGGTGTCTATCTGCCTTTATTTATTGACAAGTGAGGCACTTGGACACGTATATTGCTATGGTTTCTTTCATTCCCATCCACCAGTAATACTTCTTCAAATCTTTATACATCTTTGTGCTTCCGGGGTGGATTGTGTAGGGTGAGCTGTGTGCCTCTTTAAGAATTCGATCTTGGATGTCAAAGTCATCAGGCACGCATAGTCTATCTCGAAACTTCAATGCACCATCATGGGCCAAGGAAAAATCTGGGTCCTTATGGACACCTTCTTGAACTTCCCAAATTATTTTGGCCAGCCCGGGATCCAATGGTTGTTTCGTAATGATTTCCTCTTGTATCGACGGCTGCAGGTTCATAGCTGCTAATTGCATAGCCATTCCTTAGATCATGAGTTCCAAATAAAACTTTCGAGCTTCCTCTATTAACTGCTCACTTACAACCAAAGATGCAAGGGACGCAGTTTGAAATTTTTTGCATAATGCATCCGCAACAACATAGGCCTTGTCGGGGTGGTACTGGATTTCACAGTCATAATCTTTTACCAATTCTAGCCACCAACTCTGTCTCATGTTTAGCTCCTTCTGGGTGAAGAAATACTTCAGACTTTTATGATCACTGAAGATCTCGCTCTTTTCACCGTATAGGTAATGTCGCCATATTTTCAATGCAAAAACTACAGCTGCCAACTCTAAGTCATGAATGGGGTAGTTTTTCTCGTTCTTTTAACTGCCTAGAGGCGAAGGCGACCACCTTTCCTCTTTGCATCAACATGCCACCCAATCCTGTCCTAGATGCATCGGTATATACTACCATTCCTCTGGTGCCATCTGGAATGGTTAGAACTGGAGCTGATACTAATCGGTTCTTCAACTCCTGAAAGCTTTTCTCACACTCTTCATTCCATTCGAATCTGGCTCCCTTCCTTATAAGTTTTGTCATTGGTGCCAAAATCTGTGAGAAATTTTCAATAAACCTCCGATAGTAACCAGCCAATCCTAAGAAACTTTGGATCTCAGTGGCACTCTTCGGAGTCTCCCACTCGAGAACTACTTTCACCTTGCCTGGGTCTACTTTGATGCCGTCTTTGGTGACGATGTGTCCCAGGAAACCAATTTGGTGAAGCCAAAATTCACATTTACTAAATTTGACAAAGAGCTGGAACATGAAAGTAAGGTGTCGCATGTGCTCTTCCACACTCTTAGAGTACACTAAGATGTCGTCAATAAATACTATGACGAACTTGTCCAGCACGTAATGGAATACTCTGTTCATCATATCCATGAATGCTGCCAGGGCGTTGGTTAATCAGAACTAAAAATTAATAATGTCCATAATGAGTTTGGAACGCTGTCTTATGGATATCACCACTCTTGATCTTCAGTTGATGGTATCCTGACCTAAGATCAATCTTGGAGAAGACTCTCGCTCCTTGTAGCTGATCAAATAGGTCGTCGATACGTGGCAGCAGATATCGATTCTTGATGGTTAGCTTATTCAACTCGTGGTAGTCGATACACAGCCGCATACTTCCATCTTTCTTCTTGACGAATAGCATGGGTGCTCCCCAGGGTGATACGCTGGGTCGAATGAATCCCCTCTTCAGCAAGTCTTGAAGTTGTGCTTGCAATTCTTTTAACTCGATAGGAGCCATACCATATGGTGCCTTGGATACCAGTGCTGCACCAAGAATCAAATCAATCACAAACTCTATATCGCGGTACAGCGGCAGCTGAGTCAGATCTTCTGAAAATACATCAGGAAACTCTTTGAGGATGTGGAGTTCCTCCAAGGGTTTTATCTTTGCTTCCGTGTCTATCACCGTGGCCAAAAAGCCTTGGCATCCTTCTTCAAGTAACTTCCTCTCCTGGAGTGCGGATAATGTTATCCTTTTGGATTTCCTCCTTGGTTCACTTTGATAGGTGAAGTCTGACCCATCTTCCAAGTTGAACCTTATCTTCTTCTCCATACACATGACGTTTGTACCATAGGCCGACAACCAGTCCATGCCTTGGATTATGTCAAAATCATTTATATCCATCTTTATCAGTCGTGCAGTTAGTTTCTTCCCATAAATTTCAATCTGACAAGGGTCGTAGACCTTCTTCAAACTCATGACACTCCCAGTTGGTGTGCTGACTACTAGCTCGTGCCCGATGTCCCTTGGTTGATCTTTCATCTTACTCGTAAAGGTTGAGGAGATGAAAGAGTGGGTCGCGCCCGAGTCAAATAATACTCGTGCGGGTATGGTTGAGACATTCAGGGTACCTAGGGTTCTTAGGTAATTAGGTTACATGTAGTAAGCCAATTATTCCCTATAGTTAAGTAGTGTTCAACAACTTACCTGTCAATACGTCGAGGTTTGCCTCAGCTTCTTCATTTGCTAAAGCGTACACCTTTCCTTGCATCCGATTGTCCCGTGGCTGAAATGGCCTTGCGTAGCGCTGGTTTAATGAGTTGTTGCCATACCCACCCGATCTGCAATCTCTGGCCATATGTCCTTCCTTGTTGCATAGATAGCACTTAAAGGGTGGAGCTCTAGGTGTTGAAGCTTTGCTCGCTTGACTTGTTGCTGGTTGGGCTGGTGAGGCTGTTGTTGTCATTTGACTCGTAGTAGGTTGAGCAGGTCGAGTAAATGTAGGGCGAAAAGAATTATGAGCCACGTTCGGCCTATGATACGGAGTCGAGACGGAGCCTGAGTTGGTTTCGTGGTAAGCTTTATTTGGCCAGCCAAAAGTTTGAAAATTGTTTGGCCTTTTGTTCGAACCAGACGACATCACAGTCTTTTCTTTCTCCTTTTCCTTAAACCTATCCTCCATTGTCTTTGCTTTCTCAACCATTTGAGCATAATCCCGAATATCCATGATTGACAGTACTGACCCAATTTCAGTTTTGAGCCCCTTCTCAAATTTCTTGGCCTTTCTAACTTCCCCTTTCAGGTGCTTTGGGGAAAATGGAACAGATCTTCAAATCGCTGTTGATAGTCCAGCACTGATTTAGTTCCTTGCACCAGTGCAATAAATTTTGCTTCTTCCCTGTCCTTAAAACTCTCAGGGAAATAGTTCTTGAAGAAAATTTCCTTGAACTGCGCCCACATAGGATTTAGGTAAGCAGCTTCCAAATTAGGCCTAGTTGTCTTCCACCAAGCTTCGCCTTCATTCTGCAATTGATAACCCACACAAATAATCTTTTGTGCGTCCGTACACTCAAGTACTTCAAATGCCTTTTCTAGGGCACTGATCCATCGTTCCGGCTGCATTGCCTCAGTGGTTATTTTTGAAAATGTAGGCAGTTAAAGTTTCTTGAATCTCTTGATAACCTTGGCGGTGGAATTTTTTGCTAAATGCTGAGGCACAAGTGGTGGAAATAACACTAGTCGATTGGGTGGTGGTAGGGGTGTTGCACGCTCGTGCATCATGGTTGCAAACTGTGTAGACATCTGACCAAGCAATTCCTATTGTTGTTGCATGGTCCGCATCATCGTGGTCATGAATGGAGTCATGTCGCCGGCTGCCGCACTTGACTGAGGTGCTGCTGTAGTAGCTTGTGCAGCTGCTGGTGCTCCTAATGAAGCAGCCGATGCCTCAGAGTTTTGAGCCTCAGTTCCGTTAGGCAGCTCAACCTTCGGTACAACTCTAGGTTGTTTACCTTTACGACCTCCACGAGAACTTCTAGTGTTGACCACTGTCGCTTCTCTGAAAAGAGGAGAGTGTTCAATATTCCATTTTCATCTATATGGATCAACAGTTGTTTTCTAGCTAAGCAGGTACAAATCCAGTCCACAGTTCCAATGAGTATCATGAGTCACACCAGTAAGGTGGATTGGTAGATTCACTGTCTTGGTTTATTAGGTGACGTGTCTTATTGAATGCTTTATGTTCCTCTTTCTTATGCATTTTATGTGTCAATATGCTATGGATGGCACTAATGAAAAATTTCAGATTTTTAAATAAAGTCTTTTAATTATTTACCTGATCTAGTAGGCAAGCATCTCCAGCTTCTTCCCGGTCACAAACTCCATTGCTAGTAGAAATTCTATGTCAGCTCTTACCTCTCCAGCTAATCTCATAAAATATTCTCGTTCCTTGGGTCCACTAATGGCAGCGATGGCCAAGTAAAAGTCTAGTCGATTCTCAGCTCGGGGTAGCACTAACCGTATCCGTCTCAGTCTCTCTCGTAGATGTCTAATGTAAATCATGATGTTGGGGTCTCCAACCTTAGTCAAGATAGTGGGTCCTGTCACATAGAATGGTTCTAGACATTAAGGCATACTTAATTACAAAAAAATCAAGTACACAGCACTGAAACTTAAATAACTAAAGATCAATGAAACAAATTCTTGGGTTAGTTCGAGGTACTCTAGCATCTAGGTGTTTGATTTACTACGAACCCTATTAGGTCCTATTCTCAACTATCCTAGGCCTTGGTTAGGATGAGATCTACGCTCCCTATACTTACTAATCCCTTATTACAACATACCTAAATATCTAAGTTCTGTTTGCATAGCAGCACTCCAAGCAGTTCGTACATCACAATATCCAAACATGTGGTAATTAGGTAGTACACACCAATCATTATACACATTTATCTATATATATTAAATATTTATCATAAGCACAACAATAAAAGCTTTTTCAAGCCCTATGTGCTCTATTCAACCCTCAAATAGAAATTTCACCCCTTTGGGTTTAAGAAGGTTGTGTTTACTTAGTACTCGCTTAATTTATTATTATTATTTTGTTTTTTTTAAAACCATCTGAGAAAGTTCATATTTTTATGTTCATTAAGGGTAATATGGTCAAATCTCAAGTCCTTGTATGTGAATAACCAAAAACAGAAAAATTGCACACACTGGGCGATGTCTCTAGGCGTTGCCACATCGCCCAGTGCCATCGCCCAGAGAATCGGGCGCAGGCTTTTTAAGTCCGAGAGGGCCCCATTTTGGTTCTATTCCTCTCAAAACTCAACTAAACACCTAGGAGAAGCTCTTGGAGGGTAGTGTGACCTAATCCACACCAAATCCTCACAATCCCCCGTGGTTTTTGTGAGTCTACGCGTGCCTAGGTATGCTTTCTTCTCTACATTACCTAAATAGTTGTTTATTTCTTTAAATCTTTCCTTGGGTGAGGGTTTCTCTATTTTTCCTTGTCCTAACCTAATTATTTTTGTTATTCCTTGTAGAAGATGTCCATAAGTCACCGTACCACAAGAAAATCGGTAGCCCAAAAGAGGCTACGGGGTGAATCCGAGGAATCTTCCTATTCCTCGGTTCCACCATCATCCCCTAGAGATGATTCGTCTTCAGAGGAACCAGATTTCGACCACCATCTTTTCTCCAGGTATGAGCATGCAAAAGAGTGGAAGAATTTTGTTTCCGTAAAGATAGTGAATGGCCAGGTGGTGCGAGTAGAGGACTTCCACCAATACAACCTCTTCACCAGGTTTAATGCCGTAGGTTGGGCATCAATGGTATCCCCAACCGAGCCTTGTTACCCCAACTTGGTTCGGTATTTCTATTGTAACTTGATGCCATCTGGGGCACAAGAATTCACACTCCTGAGTAGGGTAAAGGGTGTGGACATCAGACTGACCACTACCCTTGTAGTAGAGTTCTTAGGTTTACCAGACACAGTAGAGAGGGCTTAATATCAGCCCCGCATGGATATTTTGGATATGTTTTCTTTGGAGACCAGGAGGGCAATCTTCGAGGCTTTGACAGGTTTAGGAAACACGCCTAAGTCTGAGACCTCTTATAGACCTAGTGCCAGGGTGATTAGTAGGTGTGTAACCTATAATATTTACCCAAAGGATTTGAACAAGGGCAATATATCCATGATGAGAGCATACATTACCTACTGCCTTTTGGGAGCTGGTCAGGGGGGGTGCAGTCATCAATCTCCCAAATCTGTTACTTCAGGTGATGCTTTATCACGCTCAGAACCCAGCTGATCGGAACCTTCCCTATGGGAGATTTCTCACCTTGGTCTTTCGATATTTTGGGGTGCCATTGGAGGGCGAGTACATTGATAAGACCAGATCCAGGCCCATAGATAAGACCAGATCCAGGCCCATAGATAAGACTTCCATTCTGAAGATGAAAGTGCTTGGAGAGGAACGACTAGAGGATGAGGGGCAGATGGGGATACAGCAGGGAGAGGAGCATGGACTAGAGCATGGTGATGAGGTACACGTTGAGGGGGTGCACGGGATGGAGCAGGGAGACACTCAGGGAGACACCCAGGGCATACATGTAGAGGAGCAGGGTATAGGTCCAGGAGACTTCGAGGGTTTTGACACTCAGTTTACTGACTTACCTGCATATGAGACGACAGGTGCTACTAGCTCTCAGGTTCCAGGACCTTCTGAATGGGCACAAATATTGACACATCTCCAGAGTCATGGCACTCAGCTCTCTAGCTTGGCGACTAGGGTAGATCAGGGCTTCACTTCTTTGGAGACGAGAGTGGGGTCTATCGAGCAGCGTCTAGACTTCTGGGACAGGTTCTACAGAGTTGACTCTCACCAGACTCAGCCTCCTCCTAGTGATCTGCCTTCGACTAAGCAGCTCCTGCAGTTCCAGACATTCTTGCTATGTGGTTCTGATCACTTTGTTTTTATGCTTATGTACTTTTTTTGTTTGTTTTTATATTAGCTATGTATTTATTGCATTTTAGCCCATGTAATTAAAGCTTATGTAATGGCTTAACTACAATTATCTTTTAGTTAATGGAAATTATGCACTTTTATTTATTTACATCTGCCCCCTTATAAATTTTAATTATTACATTTTTTACTGTTTAAGCTTATTAGTCCTAGTTTGCAATCCATAATCGTAAGAAGAGCCTCACACTCTGATACCAAGCTTTGTCACACCCCAAACCACCCCGAAGGAGGATTGGGTAGGTGACCTGAATTGCATAACGACAATCCGCCACATCGCACGGATCTAGAAACAGTGCTTACGATCATGGAACCACAACCATCTCTGTACCATAGGCAAGATCAGAGTGCAGCAGATAAACTACAGTTCAATAATAAAAGGAAAGCATAACGATACGGGGAAACAATGATAATATATACATATAAAAGTTTTACATTTCCCATCAAGCCACACACAAAGAAAACAAAGAAGCAAAGCTGATAAGTACAGTACTACATACAAAGACATGTACAGGGCTAGCATACTCAACACCAAAAAGAAAAGAGGAAAAACTACAACAACCAAGTCAGAACGGGGATAACTCCAAATAACCCAAAAGGAGTCCCCAAGTCAAAAAGCTGTCATGAACACACTTCAATGGTCTTCATCAACAACCACTGAACATGTGCGCATGATCGATATGACCTCCGTCGGGGTCCACACCAATGTCATCGTAACAACCAAAAGTCTCCTCCTCGAAATGACCCGCCATGCCATAATGGCATCCACCTGCAAAATCATCTAAGAAAAACATTGCATAACAGAGTATGAGCCCTACTGAGCTCGTGAGCAAATAACATCAATCATGCATGCACATGCAATCACAATTCACAATTCATATGGTCCTACATGAAATGCAAGTCCAGTTTAATTCTTAGCCACCTAGGAATACAACTAAGTCAGGTCTGTGCTACTACAATCCCCAATACATGTATCCCTGGTGCGGGCTTCTAAACCCTTCCCGCGATACACCCATTGAGTTATCGGAGAGGACCAGATTCATTCACCAAGGTCAGCCTGACCAACCCTCTGTGATTAACCTGTGGGACAATCCATTTCTTTCTTTCTTTTCTTTTCTTTTCTAGCTTAAAGCCCATGTGCACCATTCTGGTGTTCTATACATTCATGCACCATTCCGGGGTTCTATTCATTTATTTTTCTCTTCTCTTTTTCTGATGGTCGCCCCCACAGGCATCCGACACCCAAACCCCTGTTGGCAAGGGTGCATAGCACGTGTGATGAAACTCTAGCCCCATGTCTATATGGCATCGTATGAGTCAGGTGGTTTCAATTGCATCCCATACTACTGGCTACCACGGGCCTCATTTCCAAGCCGACTACGGCATCTAGTATAACATTCACAATCATCATAGAAGAATTAACAATGTTGATCATCAGACAGTCATTATGCAGTGATTTGAGTGGTTTGAACAAAAGTAAATAACACAACAATTATATTCAATTCTTATTAGCCGGCAACAGATCATAATTACATATACACATATGATAGTATTATTCACTCACCTGCACTTGGCTCTAGGTATTCAGTCACAATCTCAGTTCCAGCAGTTGTCAGGTCCTAGATGTAAATCAAAAGTTGTTATGTTAAGTTATCAATCTGTCACTGAAAGTCCTAGGGTTACCCTAAACTTACTGGGTTGACCCGGGGTTTAGTTGGTTACAGTTGGAATCACTGGGCCTTGCACTGGACCTTAGGTCATGTCCCGGTGCATCAACCAATGTCAGTGGCTCAAAGGGTAAAATAGTCATTTCAGTGGTAGTACCTGATCCTAGGTCAGAATATGTTTACAGGGCTATCCACAGCTTGTCTATGCTGTAGGACCAAGCACAACAAGGTTTCCTTTACCTACGGGGCCCACTAGGGTTCCAAAACATTTCCATATACGGACAGATGTGGGGAAGGGCTTTTTGGTAATTTTCCAACCTTCCCACAGTGTCCAGGGGTCAGTGAGTGAGATCCCCCAGGTCTGTCCACCAATCCAACCAATTTCCCTTCATCGGGCATTGGCTCTGGGCGATGTCAGCATCGCCCAGTGCCCTCAAATCGACATTGGGCTGAGTTCCCAAGGCTGGGAATTTTAGGCTAGGCTTATACTTGATCCTCTGCATGTTTGGGGAATCAGGTAGCCCATGAGATGACCTACCCAATGGTCCAATTGGATCATCCATCAGATTCACCATCAGGCTACCAGAGCTGCCCAAGCAGTCTAGATGAATAGTGCTATAGGGTTTTGGCCGAGCTTGGGAGTTGGTTTCATCCTCATGCAGGGCTGGAAATGCATAAATAACAAGGGTTCAAGGCTGCAATCACCTGGGGTTTGGTCTCTGGAGCCCTAGCTTGCACCCAAGGTTCCAAATCACAGATCAATAGGGCCATCTGGCAGTGCAGGTGGGCACAGCCAGGTTTCGGCCATAGGAATAGCATAACTAAATGCTCAAATTACATAAAAATTCCAGATCTTCCATGCACAAGGTCTGCATGGCAGATCTGGACATGAACTGGGCAAACCCTAGCTAGTTTGGGCTGCCCAGGGAGCATAAACACAGAAAATGAGAGAGGAAAATAGAAACAGCAGGCATATACGGTGTTCTTATACCTGCATAGAGGTAGGGAGAGCTCGGTTCCCAGCCTAGATGGGTGGTGGCAGCAACCCCTTCTTCTTTCTTCTCCTTCTTCTTGTCCTTTCCTCTCTTCTTTTGTCTCTTCTCTCCCACGGATTCTCCAACAGATAGAAAAGCTCTAATGAGCTCTATCCCCCCCTATATATAGACCTCCCCTTCACTGAGGCATGTTTGCCTGTGAAGGCCTTTTTGAAAATCAGTTTTTAAACTGATTCTGGGCACACCGGTGGGGTCCATAGTGAACTGAGGTCATGAGGTGGTCCCTCAGACTTCCCTCTATCAGTGGAGGGTACCCATGTTCATATTGGGTGGTCCCCACAAATAAAATCCATTCAAATATTCAAAATCAGTCACTGGGCCTTACTGCATCACCCAGTACCATGGTCTAGAGAATTCCAGCAAGATGAAATTCAATGGGGCTTGCACAGGGTTTGACCCTAAGTCAGGGTATTGTCCCCACATGCCCACTAGGGGATTTTACACACTTTTTCAGGGGTTGGTCCCACCATTATAAGGAGGAGAGAGATTACTTGGGATCCAAACCATATATCAGGCGGTGAGCTGCATAGTTGTAGGGGTCTGCTATCCATCTTCTAACAAGTATATAGGGAAACCTGTTCAAAGTATTCTCATTGATCTCATTGAGTGGAGTGATGCTGCACAGTGATCCTGGTAGCCTGGTCAGGGGTTCCTGCTCTTCAATCAAAAATCCAACCAATTAGGACTAGGGTTTGACATTTCTCCCCACCTTACAGAAATTTCGTCCTCAAAATTTGCTTACCTTGTAATCCAAAAAGTTGGGGATACTTCTCCTTCATTTCTTCTTCATGTTCCCATGAAGCTTCTTCTACTGGATTGTTTCCCCATCAAACTTTCATGAAAGCGACGGTGCGGTTATGGAGGTTATGCTCCTTTTTGTCCCATATCTCTGTGGGGTGTTCTTCATAGGTCATATCCACATCCAACTGTTCAGGTTCAATTGACAGTACATGTGTCGGGTTGTTAATATACTTCCTCAACATCGACACATGAAAAACATCGTGGATGCCTGATATAGATGGTGGTAACGCCTGTCAGTATGCTATGGGTCCCACCTTATTAAGAATTTTGTAAGGACCGATGAATCTTGGGCTCAACTTGCCTTTCTTGTTGAAACGTAGCAATCCTTTAGTTGGGGATACTCGAAGGAATACTTTTTCTCCGACTTCAAACTCGATGTCCTTCCTTCTATTATCCGCATAACTTTTCTATCTTGATTGGGCTGTCTTGATCTTTTCTTTTATAATATCCACCTTGTCGCAGGTCGCTTGTAGCATCTCAGGTCCGAGATATTTCCGCTCGCCAACTTCATCCCAATAAAGCGGAGTTTGGCACTTCCTTCCATAGAGTGCTTCGAACGGTGCCATGCCAATGGTAGAGTGGTAGCTATTATTGTATGCAAATTCCACCAGAGGTATATGAGCATCCCAACTATCATTCATTTCCAAAACACAGGCTCGAAGCATGTCCTCCATAGTCTGAATGGTTCTTTTTGATTGTCCGTCCGTCTGTGGATGGAAAGTTGTGCTAACATTTAGTTGAGATCCCAATGCCTTCTGCAAACTTGTCCAAAACCTTGAGGTAAATTGAGGATCTCTGTCAGACACAATACTGACAGGCACGCCATGTAAGCGGACTATGTTTTCAATATATATCTGGGCAAGCTTCTCCATTGGATAACTTATTTTGATCGGTATGAAGTGAGCTGCCTTTGTCAGTCCATCTACGGTCACCCAGATTGCATTCATGCCCTTCCTGGTGTTGGGTAGATTTGTCACGAAATCCATAGTGATTCTTTCCCACTTCCATTCAGGTATAGGGAGTGGTTGTAATAAACCATACGGTCGGTGTCTCTCTGCCTTTATTTGTTGACAAGTGAGGCACTTGGACACGTATATTCCTATGGTTGCTTTCATTCCCATCCACCAGTAATACTTCTTCAAATCTTTGTACATCTTTGTGGTTTCGGGGTGGATTGTGTAGGGTGAGCTGTGCGCCTCTTTAAGAATTCGGTCTTGGATGTCAAAGTCATTAGGCACGCATAGTCTATCTCAAAACTTCAATGCACCATCATGGGCCAAGGAAAAATCTGGGTCCTTATGGACACCTTGTTGAACTTCCCAAATTATTTTGGCCAGCTCGGGATCCAATGGTTGTTTTATAATTATTTCCTCTTGTATCGACGGCTGCAGGTTCATAGCTGCTAATTGCATAGCCGTTCCTTCAATCACGAGTTCCAAATCAAACTTCCGAGCTTCGTCTATTAACTGCTCACTTAGGACCAAAGATGCAAGGGACGCAGTTTAAAATTTTCTGCTTAATGGATCCGCAACAACGTTGGCCTTGCCGGGGTGGTACTCGATTTAACAGTCATAATCTTTTACCAATTCCAGCCACCGTCTCTGTCTCATGTTTAGCTCCTTCTGGGTGAAGAAATACTTCAGACTTTTATGATCGCCGAAGATCTCGCTCTTTTCATCGTATAGGTAATGTCGCCATATTTTCAATGCGAAAGCTACAGCTGCCAACTCTAAGTCATGAGTGGGGTTTTTTTTCTTGTGTTCTTTTAACTGCCTGGAGGCGTAGGCGACCACCTTTCCTCTTTGCATCAAGACGCCACCCAATCCTGTCCTGGATGCGTCGGTATATACTACCATTCCTCTGATGCCATCCGGAATGGTTAGAACTGGAGCTAATACTAATCGGTTCTTCAACTCCTGAAAGCTTTTCTCACACTCTTCATTCCATTCGAATTTGGCTCCCTTCCTTGTAAGTTTTGTCATTGGTGCCGAAATCCGTGTGAAATTTTCAATAAACCTCTAATAGTAACCAACCAATCCTAAGAAACTTCGGATCTCAGTGGCACTCTTCGGAGTCTCCCACTCGAGAACTGCTTTCACCTTGCCTGGGTCTACTTTGATGCCATCTTTGGTGACGATGCGTCCTAGGAAACCAATTTGGTGAAGCCAAAATTCACATTTACTAAATTTGGCAAAGAGCTGGCGTTCCCGTAACCGCTGCAACACGAAAGTAAGGTGTCGCGCTTGCTCTTCCTCACTCTTAGAGGAACTTGTCATGAATAAATACTATGACGAACTTGTCCAGCACATCATGGAATACTCTGTTCATCATATCCATGAATGTTATAGGGCGTTGGTTAATCAGAACTAAAAATTCATAATGTCCATATCGAGTTCGAAACGCTGTCTTATGGATATCACCACTCTTGATCTTCAGTTGATGGTATCCTGACCTAAGATCAATCTTGGAGAAAACTCTCGCTCCTTGTAGCTGATCAAATAGGTCATCGGTACACGGCAGCGGATATCGATTCTTGATGGTTAGCTTATTCAACTCGTGGTAGTCGATACATAGCCGCATACTTCCATCTTTCTTCTTGACAAATAGCACGGGTGCTCCCTAGGGTGATACACTGGGTCGAATGAGTCCCTTCTTTAGCAACTCTTGAAGTTGTGCTTGCAATTCTTTTAACTCGATAGGAGCCATACAATATGGTGCCTTGGATACCAGTGCTGCACCAGGAATCAAATCAATCGCGAACTCTATATCGCAGTCCGGCGGCAGCTGAGTCAAATCTTTTGAAAATACATCAGGAAACTCTCTAATGATGTGGAGTTCCTCTAAGGGTTTTATCTTTACCTCTGTGTCTATTACAGTGGCCAAAAAGCCTTGGCATCCTTCTTCTAGTAACTTCCGCGCTTGGAGTGCGGATAATGTTATCCTTCTGGATTTCCTCCTTGGTTCACTTTGATAGGTGAAGTCTAACCCATCTTCCAAGTTGAACCTTTTCTTCTTCTCCGTACACAAGACATTTGCTCCATTGGCCGACAACCAGTCCATGCCTAGGATTACGTCAAAATCATTTATATCCATCTTTATCAGTCGTGTGGTTAGTTTCTTCCCATAAATTTCAATCTGACAAGGGTCGTAGACCTTCTTCAAACTCATGACCCTCCCTGTCGGTGTGCTGACTACTAGCTCGTGCCCGATGTTCCTTGGTTAATCTTTCATCTTACTAGCAAAGGTTGAGGAGATGAAAGAGTGGGTCGTACCCGAGTCGAATAATACTCGTGCGGGTATGGTTGAGACATTCAGGGTACCTAGGGTTCTTAGGTAATTTAGGTTACATGTAGTAAGCCAATTATTCCCTATAGTTAAGTAGTGTTCAACGTCGGGGTTTACCTCAGCTTCTTCATTTGTTAAAGTGTGAACCTTTCCTTGCATCCGATTGTCCCGTGGCTGAAATGGCCTAGCGTAGGGCTGGTTTGATGAGTTGTTTCCATACCCATGCGATATGCAATCTCTGGCCATATGTCCTTCCTTATTGCACATATAGCACTTAAAGGGTGGTGCTCCAGGTGTTGAAGCTTTGCTCGCTTGACTTGTTGCTGGTTGGGCTGGCGAGGCTGCTGTCGTCACTTGACTCATAGTAGGTTGAGCAAGTCGAGTAAATGTAGGACGAAAAGAATTCTGACCCACGTTCGGCCTACGATACGGAGTCGAGACAGAGCCTGAGTTGGTTCCGCGGTAAGCTTTATTTGGCCAGCCAAAAGTTTGAAAATTGTTTGGCCTTTTGTTCGAACCAGACGACATCACAATCTTATCTTTCTCCTTTTCCTTAAACCTATCCTCCATTGTCTTTGCTTTCTCGACCATTTGAGCATAATCCTGAATATCCATGATTGACAGTACTGACCCAATTTCAATTTTGAGTCCCTTCTCAAATTTCATGGCCTTACTAACTTCCCCTTTTAGGTGCTCTGGGGAAAAATGGAATAGATCTTCAAATCGTTGTTGATAGTCCAACACTGATTTAGTTCCTTGCACCAGTGTAATAAATTCTGCTTCTTTCCTGTCCTTAAAACTCTCAGGGAAATAGTTCTTGAAGAAAATTTCCTTGAAGAGTGCTCACATGGGATTTGGGTGAGCAGCTTCCAAATTAGGCCTAATTGCCTTCCACCAAGCTTCGGCTTCATTCTGCAACTAATAACCCGCATAAATAATCTTTTGTGTGTTCGTGCACTCAAGTACTTCAAATGCCTTTCCTAGGGCACTGATCCATCATTCCGGCTACATTACCTCAGAGGTTATTTCGAAAATGCAGGCGGTTGAAGTTTCTTGAATCTCTCCATAACCTTGGCGGTGGAATTTTCCGCTAAATGCACAGAGGCACAGGTGGTGGAAATAGCACTGGTCGATTGGGTGGTGGTGGGGGTGTTGCGCGCTCGTGCATCATGGTTGCAAACTGTGTAGACATCTGACCAAGCAATTCCTGTTGTTGTTGCATGGTCTGCATCATCGTGGTCATGAATGCAGTCATGTCACCGGCTGCCACACTTAACTGAGGTGCTGCTACAGTAGCTTGTGCAGCTGCTGGTTATCCTAATGAAGTAGCCGATGCCTCAGAGTTTTGAGCCTCAGTTCTATTAGGCAGCTTAACCTCCGGTACAAGTCTAGGATGTTTACCTTTACGACCTCCATGAGAACTTCTAGTGTTGACCATTGTCGCTTCTCTGAAAAGAGGAGCATGTTCAATATTCCATTTTCATCTATATGGATCAACAGTTGTTTTCTTGCTAAGCAGGTACAAATCCAATCCACAGTTCCAATGAGTATCATGAGTCACACCAGTAAGGTGGATTGTTAGATTCACTGTCTTGGTTTATTAGGTGACGTGTCTTATTGAATGATTTATGTTCCTCTTTCTTATGCATTTTATGTGTCAATATGCTATGGATGGCACTAATGAAAATTTTCAGATTTTTAAATAAAGACTTTTAATTATTTACCTGATCTAGCAGGCAAGCATCTCCACCTTCTTCCCGATCACAAACTCTATTACCAGTAGAAATTCTATGTCAGCTCTTACCTTTCCAGCTAATCTCATAAAATATTCTCGTTCCTCGGGTCCACTAATGGCAGTGATGGCCAAGTAAAAGTCCAGTCGTTTCTCAGCTCAGGGTAGCACTAACAGTATCCATCTCAGTCTCTCTCGTAGATGTCTAATGTAAATCATGATGCTGGGGTCTGGGGTCTCTAGCCTTAGTCAATATAGTGGGTCCTGTCACATAGAATGGTTCTAGACATTAAGGCATACTTAATTACAAAAAAATTAAGTACACAACTACTGGAACTTAAATAACTAAAGATCAATGAAACAAATTCTTGGGTTAGCTTGAGGTACCCTAGCGTCTAGGTGTTTGATTTACTACGAACCCTATTAGGTCCTATTCTCAGCTATCCTAGGCCTTGGTTAGGATGAGATCTACACTCCTTATACTTACTAATCCCTTATTACAACATAGCTACATATCTAAGTTTTGTTTGCATAGCAGCACTCCAAGCAGTTCGTACATCACAATATCCAAACATATGGTAATTAGGTAGCACACACCAATCATTATACACATTTACCTATATATATTAAATATTTATCATAAGCACAACAAAAAAAGCTTTTTCAAGCCCTATGTGCTCTATTCAACCCTCAAATAGAAATTTCACCCCTTTGGGTTTAAGAAGATTGTGTTTACTTAGTACTTGCTTAATTTATTGTTATTTTTTATTTATTTATTTTTTTTAAACCATCTGAGAAAGTTCATATTTTTTTGTTCATTAAGGGTAATATGGTTAAATCTCAAGTCCTTGTATGTGAATAACCTAAAACAAAAAAATTGCACACACTAGGCGATGTCTCTGGGCGTTGCCACATCGCCCAGAATCGGGCACAGGCTTTTTATGTCCGAGAGGGCCCCATTTTGGTTCTATTCCTCTCAAAACTCAACTAAACACCTAGGAGAAGCTCTTGGAGGGTAGTGTGACCTAGTCCACACCAAATCCTCACAATCCCCCGTGGTTTTTGTGAGTCTACGCGTACCTAGGTATGCTTTCTTCTCTACATTACCTAAATAGTTGTTTGTTTCTTTAAATCTTTCCTTGGGTTAGGGTTTCTCTAGTTTTCCTTGTCCTAACCTAATTTTTTTTTTTATTCCTTGTAGAAGATGTCCACAAGTCGCCGTACCACTAGAAAATCGGTAGCCCAAAAGAGGCTACGGGCCGAATCCGAGGAATCTTCCTATTCTTCAGTTCCACCATCATCCCCTAGAGATGATTCATCTTCAGAGGAACCAAATTTTGACCACCATCTTTTCTCCAGGTATGAGCATACTAAAGAGTGGAAGAATTTTGTTTCCGTAAAGATAGTGAATGACCGGGTGGTGCGAGTAGAGGACTTCCACCCAATAGAACCTCTTCACCAGGTTTAATGCCCTAGGTTGGGCATCGATGCTATCCCCTACCGAGCCTTGTTACCCCAACTTGGTTCAGTATTTCTATTGTAACTTGATGCCATCTGGGGCACAAGAATTCACACTCCTGAGCAGGGTAAAGGGTGTGGACATCAGACTGACCACTACCCTTCTAGCAAAGATCTTAGGTTTACCAGACACAGGAGAAAGGGTTTACTATCAGCCCCGCATGGATATTTTGGATATGTTTTCTTTGGAGACCAGGAGGGTAATCTTCGAGGCTTTGACAGGTTCAGAAAACACACCTAAGTCGGAGACCTCTTACAGACCTAGTGCCAGGGTGATTAGTAAGTGTGTAACCTATAATATTTACCTAAATGGTGGGAACAAGGGTAGTATATCAATGATGAGAGCATACATTACCTACTGCCTTTTGGGAGCTGGTCAGGGGGGGTCCAGTCATCAACCTCCCTTGTCTATTACTTCAGGTGATGCTTTATCACGCTCGGAACCCAGCTGATGGGAACCTTCCCTATGGGAGATTTCTCACCTTGGTCTTTCGATATTTGGGGGTGCCATTGGAGGGTGAGTACATTGATAAGACCAGATCCAAGCCCATAGATAAGACTTCCATTCTGAAGATGAAAGTGCCTGGAGAGGAACCACTAGAGGATGAGGGGCAGATGGGATACAGCAAGGAGAGGAGCATGGAGTGGAGGTACACGTTGAGGAGGTGCAGGGGATGGAGCAGGGAGACACCCAGGGCATACATGTAGAGGAGCAGGGTATAGGTCCAGGCGACTTCGAGGGTTTTGACACTCAATTTACTGACTTACCTGCTTATGAGACGATAGGTGCTACTAGCTCTCGGGTTCCAGGACCTTTTGACTGGGCACAGATATTGACACATCTCCAAAGTCTGGGCACTAAGCTCTCTAGCTTGGTGACTAGTGTGGATCAGGGCTTCACTTCTTTAGAGATGAGAGTGGGGTCTGTCGAGCAGCGTTTGGACTTCTGGGATAGGTTCTACAGTGTTGACTCTCGCCAGACTCAACCCCCTCCTAGTGATTTGCCTTCGACTGAGTAGCTCCAGCAGGTCCGGACATTCTTGCTACTTGGTTCTGATCACTTTGTTTTTATGCTTATGTACCTTTTTTTTTTTTATATATCAGCTATGTATTTATTGCATTTTAGCCCATGTAATTAAAACTTATGTAATGGCTTAACTGCAATTATCTTTTAGTTAATGGAAATTGTGTACTTTTGTTTATTTACATCTGCCCCCCTTATAAATTTTAATTATTAGATATTTTACTGTTTAAGCTTATTAGTCCTAGTCTGCAATCCATAATCGTAAGAAGAGTCCCACACTCTGATACCAAGCTCTATCACACCCCAAACCACCCCGAAGGAGGGAGGGTTGGGTAGGTGACCTGAATTGTATAACGGCAATCCATCAAATCCCACGGATCTAGAAGCAGTGCTTACGATCATGGAACCACAACCATCTCTGTACCATAGGCAAGATCAGAGTGCAGCAGATAAACTAGAGTTCAATAATATAAGGAAATCATAGCGATACGGGGAAACAGTGATAATATATACATATAAAAGTTTTACATTTCCCATCAACCCACACACAAAGAAAACAAAGAAGCAAAGCTGATAAGTATAATACTACATACAAAGACATGTACAGGGCGAGCATACTCAACCCCAAAAAGGAAAGAGGGAAAACTACAACAACCAAGTCAGAACGGGGATAACTCCAAATAACCCAAAAGGAGTCCCCAAGTCAAAAAGTTGTCACCCACACACTTCAATGGTCTTCATCAACAACCACCGAAAATATGCGCAGGATCGATAAGACTTCCGTCGGGGTCCAGACCAATATCATCGTAACAACCAAAAGTCTCCTCCTCGAAATGACCCGTCATGCCACAGCGGCATCCACCTACAAAATCATCTAAGAAAAACATTGCATAACAGAGTGTGAGCCCCACTGAGCTCGTGAGCAAATAACATCAATCATGCATGCAATTCACAATTCATATGGTCCTACATGAAATGCAAGTCCAGTTTAATTATTAGCCACCTAGTAATACAACTACGTCGGGTCTATGCTACTACAATCCCCAATATATGTATCCCTGGTGTGGGCTTCTAACCCCTTCACGCGATACACCCATCGAGTTGTTGGAGAGGACCAGTCAACTCCCGCATTCGTTCACCAAGGTCAGCCCGACCAGCCCTCTGTGATTAACCCGTGGGACAATCCATTTCTTTCTTTCTGTTCTTTTCTTTTCTGGCTTAAAGCCCATGTGCACCATTCCGGTGTTCTATACATTCATGCACCATTCCGGTGTTCTATACATTCATGCACCATTCTGGTGTTCTATTCATTTCTTTTTCTCTTTTCTCTTTTTCTGATGGTCGCCCCCACAGGCATCCAACACCCTATCCCCTATTGGCAAGGGTGCGTAGCACGGGTGATGAAACTCTAGCCCCATGTCTATATGGCATCGTATGAGTCAGGTGGTGTCAACCGCATCCCATACTATGGGCTACCATGGGCCTCATTTCCAAGCCGACTACGGCATCTAGTCTAACATTCACAATCATCATAGAAGAATTCACAGTGTTGATCATCAGACAGTCATTATGCAGTGATCTGAGTGGTTTGAACAAAAGTAAATAACACAACAATTATATTCAATTCTTATTAGCCGGCAACAGATCATAATTACATATACACATATGATAGTATTATTCACTCACCTGCACTTGGCTCTAGGTATTCAGTCACAATCTCAGTTCCAGCAGTTGTCTGGTCATTGACCTCGAGCACGGAATCAGGTCCTAGATGTAAATCAAAAGTTGTTATGTTAAGTTATCGGTCTGTCACTGAAAGTCCTAGGGTTACCCTAAACTTACTGGGTTGACCTGGGGTTTAGTTGGTTACACTTGGAATCATTGGGCCTTGCACTTGACCTTAGGTCATGTCCAGGTGCATCAACCAATGTCAGTGGCTCAAAGGGTAAAATAGTCATTTCAACGGTAGTACCTGATCCTAGGTCAGAATATGTTTATAGTGTTGTCCACAGCTTGTCTGTGCTGTAGGACCAAGCACAGCAGGGCTTCTTTTACTTGCGGGGCCCATTAGGGTTCCAAAACATTTCCATATAAGGACGGACAGATGTGGGGAAGGGCTTTTTAGTAATTTTCCAACCTTCCCACAGTGTCCAGGGGTCAATAGGTGAGATCCCCCAAGTTTGTCCACCAATCCAGCCAATTTCCCTTCGCTGGACGTTGGCTCTGGGCGATGTCTGCATCGCCCAGTGCCCTCAAATCGAGATTGGGCTAAGTTCCCAAGGCTGGGATTTTCAGACTAGGCTTATACTTGATCTTCTGCATGTTTGGGGAATCAGGTAGCCCCTGAGATTACCTACCCAATGGTCTAATTGGATCATCCATCTGATTCACCATCAGGTTGCCAGAGCTGCCCAAGCAGTCCAGATTAATAGGGCTATAGGGTTTTGGCCAGGCTTGGGAGTTGGTTTTAGCCTCATGCAGGGCTGGAAATGCATGAATAATAAGGGTTCAAGGTGCAATCACCTGGGGTTTGGTCTCTGCAGCCCTAGCTTGCCCCATGGTTCCAAGTCACAGATCAATAGGGCCATCTGGCAGTGCAGGTGGGCACAGCTAGGTTTCAGCCATAGGAACAACATAACTAAATGCTCAATTTACATAAAAATTCTAGATCTTCCATGCACAAGGTCTGCATGGCAAATCTGGACCAGAACTGGGCAAACCCTAGCTAGTTTGGGCTGCCCAGGGAGCATAAACACAGAAAATGCGAGAGGAAAATAGAAACAGCAGGCATACAGGGTGTTCTTATACCTATACAGAGCCAGGGAGAGCTCGGTTCCCAGCTTAGATGGGTGGTGGCAGCAGCCCCTTCTTCTTCCTTCTCCTTCTTCTTCTCCTTTTCTCTCTTCTTTCCTCTCTTCTCTTCCACGGATTCTCCAACAGATAGAAAAGCTCTAATGAGCTCTATCCCCCCCTATTTATAGACCTCCCCTTCACTGAGGCATGTTTGCCTGTGAAGGCCTTTTTTAAAAATCAGTTTTTAAACTGATGCTGACTGATTCTGGGCACACTGGTGGGGTCCACAGTGAACTGAGGTTATGAGGTGGTCCCTCAGACTTCCCTCTATCAGTGGAGGGTACTAATGTTCATATTGGGTGGCCCCCATAAATAAAATCCATTAAAATATTCAAAATCAGTCACTGGGCGATGTCACTGGGCCTTGCTGCATCGCCCAGTGCCATCGTCTAGAGAATTCCAGCAAGCTGAAATTCAATGGGGGTTGCACAGGGTTTGACCCTAAGTTAAGGTATTGTCCCCACATGCCCACTATGGGATTTTACACACTTTTTTAGAGGTGGGTCCCACCATTATAAGGAGGAGAGAGATTACCAGGGATCCAAACCATATATCAAGCTGTGAGCTGCACAGTTGCAGGGGTCTGCTATCCATCTTCTAACAAGTATATAGGGAAACTTGTTCAAAGTATTTTCATTGTTCTCATTGAGTGAAGTGATGCTCCACAGTGATCCTGGTTGCCTGGCCAGGGGTTCCTGCCCTTCAATAAAAAATCCAACCAATCAGGAGTAGGATTTTGACATCTTGACATCGTCGAAGCCGTCTGCCATCCTCCGAGTCAATCGTCGAACGGCCATCATGATATCACTGCCTCCCTTGGGTGCACTAGAAGTACCTGCTGCAGAAGGTCCTGAGCCCATGAACTCCAGATCATCACTGTCATCCTCATCCTCCTCCCTGGCCCTCCTGCCCTCCTCGTATTGCACCTGCTCCCCTGTACTGTCATAATCATAATATAAGTTCATTTTCTGTAGTGCATTAAAGCCAATGGATCCCTCAGTGCACGTTTCCTTGGGTTCATGGTCTAGATCAACCCCAAGGAATAAGAAAATCCTAGTAATCAGGCGACCATAGGGTAATGTGTTATTGCGATTAGGATTTATCACCGCTCGGGCCATGTGCTGCATAACCACACGAGGTAAACAAATGGGCTGGCCAGTGTATAGAGCATGAGCCAAAATCGTAGACATCAAAGGAGGTGTTCTGCTGTGAGCCTTAGAAGGAGCCAGATTGGTCCTGGCTATAAAGATCAAGACATGCTGCGAAGGAGGGAATTTGGAGAGATCTTCATTCTCTTTGAACCTATCATTGGAGAGAATCTTAAACAGCTGTCGCCTCTCATCTGAAGGAAGACACTGGTCCAGATGACTGCTAGGAGGGTAGTATACTTGTTCACCCTCTGAAGAGACGTTGAGAAGAACCCCCAACTCTATTGCTGTGAAACCAATGGTAACTCCCTTCACATAGGAAGTCAGCTTATACTCATCATCTTCCTCCTTGGTTAGGACCAAATTTGCATAAAACTCCCTGGACCAATGTGGGATAGTAGAAGTCCGGCTGGATGAGCATGTTGGGCCACTGTAGTCTCTCAAACCTAGCCCCCACCGTGTAGGCTAGAAGCTCCTCTACAGTGACGTCTCTCTCCACGAGAATCTTCCTGTTGAAGAGATGCTCTCGATAAATCCCTTCGGTCCTCTTGTAGGTGAAGCAATGCACATTATAAGCTGTAGGAATGGAAGCTACAATGGATAAGTCTCTCCTTCTCTTTGGGGCCATGATCGAATTTTCCTACACACAAGGCACCAACCCAGAAAGGATAGCAAGTGTAAGCCCAATTAACATGGTGATATACAATTGGCAAATAAATTATAGAAATGGAATGCTTGAATGATATGGAGATGAATTGAACAGAAGGCTATGCATGGTGAGGAAAGTCAAATATACATATGTGAATGATGAGGATATAGAATGTGGAATGTGGATACCATTTGAGATATGAGAGAAGAAAAGACACAAGGTAAATTCATGTGTAGAGTCTACATGTGATCCCTAGTGTGCTTAGAAGTGAACAATGTATGTGCTTTAATTATTATATATTTCAACCACTATCAAACAAGTAAGATGTTAAATAAGATACCCCAACAAGAGATAAGGATTTATTTATTAGAGGAAAAGGGGATAAGCATTGAGAATTATCCAAACAATCCCAAACATAAGTAATGCATTGAGGTTGTACCAAATGAATGAGTTATTTGGAAAATAAAGGATGGATTTCAAAGAATTGTGTTAGTAATCTTACAAACAAGAGGAGATGTTTGGAGATAAGACAATGAGATAATTTGAGGAGATTCTAGAGCATATAAAGAGCTAAGCATGAACTTGACGATATTCCATGGCATTGAAGGATAGAGGTTTTACCCACTTTACACATAGAATTTTTCCAAGTAGATCCAACTACATTGACAATCATAGCATACAATCTCCAAAGGCTTTAAAATTTATAAGAAACACAGTGCACAACGAGGAATCCAACCATGTAGTGCCATTGATCAATTAGGGCTTGATTCACACCCAAAACCCTAGCCTAAAATCGATTTTGAGTATGATCTTGGCATACATGGCCATGAAAGTGTAAACAAAATCAATTCCAACCATAACCTAGGCTAACCATCTCAAATCCATGAAGAAAAGAAAGAAAGACAAAGAGACGCAAGCCAAAGTCCTATAATGGAAGAAGAATATGTAGAGACAAGCAAATCTTATAATGGAAGAAGAGGAAGAGATTGGGAAAGAGAAAGGTTACCTTGAGAGTGAGAGAAGGGACTTTGAAGCTTGAGATCACGAGGAATCCACCCAAAGGAGTGCTAGGAAGCCCAACCGAAAACCCTTGTAGAGCCCTCTCCCCTTTCGGTTTTGTTTCCCCCCTTCGGAGCCAAAATGAGTTTTTAAAACTCATGGCTCTGTTTTGTTAAAATCCCACAAATGGATGAACGAACGGAACCACTTATCGTGACTCCGCCCGTCGCTCCATCCCACTTAGAACTTGAAATTTTGGAGTCTTAGCCTAAGAGGATCAATGAACGGATCCACCGCCATGAGTCTGCTCGTAGATCCGATCGATTCATCTCCTCTCAGCCTTTTGACCTTCTGAGAACGGATGAATGAATAGATTCAAGTTCCACATCTGCCCGTTAGTCCGCTCTCCTTGTTTTCACGAAGGAGCTACGAACGGACCCAGGGTACTAACACCACTCATGAGTCCACTCGGTTTCTTTTAGGATTTTGAGCCCAAATTTTGAAGACCTTTTTGACCCCACCTATGTATGATGGATTTATGCCTATACCCTAGGTTGGACACCCTGGTCGTGTGACCCATGTGTGGGAACCACTCAAGTTTAGTTAAGGCCCTAAGTTTAAAAGGGTTATGACTTATACCAGACTGGGCTAGCCAATGAGATGGCAGGCATCAGTGTACGCTGTGACTCCCCTCCTATGTGAGAAAAGGTGAGTTACCTTTGTGGATGCAATTCCGTAGACCCCGTTATTGATTGAACCTAAACCTAGGAGGTGTAGAGACCCTTATAAGGGTACATAGGATCCAACTCTTAGCCAGGCCTGTAGGAAGGAATCACTAGGCTGGTTTGAGCAGGTTTAACTGAACAAACCATGAGGCCACGTGTACTCGGAGATCAGTCATAACACCTCAAGCTAGTGATGACTCTATTTGTACTTTACCTGATTCATCCAAACCTTATATAGACTTATAGAGGTAGTCCGACACCGTGACTTGGTTTCCAAAAGAGACCTAGTATACCATACCTAGAGCTACCTTTGTTCCTATGGATCGACTTAGGTTATAGATATGTCCATAGGAATGTGAATGTAATTATTTAAACTTATACCTATGATTGGCGTGAGGGTAAATATAAAATAATGTATCTTTTTACCCTTGTGTGTGGTAGGTTAGTTTTCTTGAGCCACGAGTGTGACTCTGCCTTGGCCTTACCATGATAGCTAGTTGAACCTTGACCATGGACCACTAGAACCTAAGTTAGTAGGGGATTAATTTAATAATGACTGGGTAGGTTAGAGATGGAACCCGTTTAAAGGAATTGATTCAGACTTAACCCGTGAGATGATTGTGTGGTTCTCGAGAGAGGACTGGTATGAACTTTCCCCTGTAGGATAACCGTGCGATAGGGTTGAAGGTTGTGAAAGCTGAAACTGAAGGATGTAACAAGACCTTCTCCAACACCAGATATGAAGGGAGTAATGGGTCGCCAATGTGTTCCCTCCATGCTGGGAGTGACACATATGGAGGTCCCATCACTATTCTAAATCATCCTAAAGTTGGGTTAGGTAATGAAATGACCCGAAGTAGAAGCATTTAGAATGTAAACCCTGCACTAAGAACTAGGCAGGTTAAGTCCTACAACCTAATGGTAACCAGAGTAGTGAAGGCCTAGGTGGTATCGCTTGATCTGGGAGATATGGGGAACTCCCTATTCATTATGACACAGTTTAGTGTAGAAGATAGTATGGTTGCCTCTGGAATGCGGAGACTACCGAGTCTTAACCCAATGGAGCTTAGGGTTACTATGAACCACATCTTGTGGTGATGAGACATTAAGAAGAGAGAATTGAAGAACCTGACTTGCCGTGTCGTACAGGCACTGCCTTACCTTAACCTGACCTTTGACTTAGTCCCAATTTTGGACAATTAGACATGGTAAAACTTAGTGGACCTTTATACCTTGAGACCCGGGTTGCCTCAAATTTTGAGGACAAAATTTTTAATAAGGTTGGGGGGATGTTACACCCGTACCCCAGATATCTCCTTATACCCGGGGCAGTTTGGACCTTTACCTTAGAGCCAATGCCATGGTGGCACTGGTCAACCCTGATGATCTTGAGCTGGAAATACCATAGAAATATTCCCCTCAAAGACTTGGAAGTGTGGGCCAAAGCCCCATAATTTTTCTTGAAGTTTGGCCCATGACAACAGCACCAGAGTTACGAATGAACTCACTCTTGCTGAATCCGCTCGTGCTGTCATCAGTCTTTTTGGATTGTTTTCCTATGGGACCCATACCCCCGTGTCCCGGACACCTTAATTGAACCATTGGATCATTTGGACCCCTACCCACACCATTGCTTGGTTGAGTGGACCATGAAAGTGGGCCCACAAGGCTTAACTTGGGTGAATAATAGGTTTTACATACCCTAACCCAGACCAAACAAGCACTAAGACCTAAATTAAAACCCATTTAAAGGCCTAGGGCCACTAAGAGATTGGGGATACCTAATCCAAACACACCCTAAGGCCCATCTAACCCCCTTAAAGCTAAAAGAACCCCTCTCATTCACTTATCTCTCCCCCTCCCCCATAAATCGTGGAGGAGAAGAGACAAGAGAAAAGAGAAGGAGGAAGAGGAAGGAAGAGGAATAGGAGGGGAAGGGAAGAAGGTGGAAGCCATACAAAGATGGCTAGCAGCTCCACACCTCCTCCCCAGCTAGCCGGATCCAAGGGAGAAGAGAAAGAGGAGGAGAAGAGATGGAGAGAGTGGCTGGAAGAAGGAAGCTCACCAAGGTAAACTCCCTCAACCTAGCTCTCCCTCATTTCTCTTTAATTTTGTTGGTTTCTTGAGCTAGGGCTAACCTAGGGTTCCATTGGGACTCAAGGTGAAGCTCAGCCCTAGTTGGGAGCTCTAATGGAGGTTGACCTAGGCCTCTAAGTGCTGCAATTGCAGCCATGGCCAATGAACCCTTGGTTTGAACCTTAATCCCAACCCTTTGGACCAATATGAGACCCAAACCTTGTAGGATCTTGGATCCTTGAGGTGAGCCTAGGACCTAGTGACCCTAGGAGGGCTTAGACACCTCCCCCTTGTCCCTGAGGTGCTATGGAGCTCCAAGCTTCAAGCTGGAGCAAAAGCCCTCTGCAATCTCGAAAGGGACTACCAGTGGACGAATGATTGGATCCATCTATCGTGGTACTGCCCGTCAGTCCGTCCAGTACAAACCCCTGTGTGTTGGCTTGAGCGGACGAAGGCACGGATTCACTCTGTTTGCCTCCGCCCGAAGCCTATTGCTCTCGGGTCTGTCTCAGGAAATCGAACGGATGCAAGGGTGGACCCAAGAAGAACATCCGCCCATGGATCCGCTCCCTTTTATAGTTATCCCAGGTGTCGAATGGACCAACCACTAGACTCAAGTAAGAAGTTCCGCTCGTGGGTCCACTCGCTCTGACTTTACCTTTTGGCCTGAATGGAGTCAGGGACAAATTCACCTTTGCTGAGACCACCCGTGAGTCCGCTCATGCTGTCTTGGTTGAAATCTGATTTTAACCTCATGGGCCTATCATGGGACCCTTTTATACATGATTTAAATGAGTGTTTGTATTCCTAGGCTACCCAACTCGATGGTTGGCGGGGAGCTCTGGTGAGATTCATATCAACCACACACAGAGGCGTCTGTGTTAGGTCAGTGGATTCTGGGTGACTTGTTGGGTTTGAATATTATATAATTGTCAATCTTAAGCATGCTAATATATATTTATAAGCATTGTGCGCATTGCATTATTATTCAATTGTGATCTGTTGTGATTATGATAGCATGCTCACCATTCTATCGGGCTACGGTGCCGGGTTTGCCGGTAGCGGAACCCCAATTTATTTAATTTATGAAAACTGTTGTATGTCATCCTGAACTGTATGTGCCGTGCCATGTTGGTACCCGGGTACTAGATGGAATGGGACGTTAATACATCCGAAATACCTCTCAGGACAATAGAACTTGCATATAGTATATCTGTGGCTAAGATGCTTGCTCCCTTATGTTACGACCCTTGCCAACAAGGGTTTATGTGTTGGATAGTCTGAGCACCTGCGGTCTGTGGAGGTGGGAGAGGCCAGGGTAGGGGTAGTGATGGCTATCGGGGTTTGCCACTTGGTGGTCATGATGGTTTCTATCGGCATAGGTCCCCAGGTGATAGTTGAGGATTCATTGGAACGATAGGATAAGTGACCCTCAATGTCTACCGAGCTATCACAATAGTATATACTTGACCGATAGAATTATGTGTTAGGTGGAAAATGAATCTAACATTGGTATGCATCATTCTGATTGATATTGATTGTATGGTGTATGTGCATTCCCCTTTGCTCCCTCACTAGCTAGTGTAACTAAATCCGTTGCGCAACCCTTTTTAGTTGATTATACAGGAGGTACTACTTGGATGAGCACCGTTAGATGCGAATCAAGTGGGACCAGCAGTTGTGGCTTGGATGTAGTCGCACACCCAAGATTGATGCCCTTGGGTCAGTTATGTGTTATTTTATTATTTTCTGTCTTCATCCCACATTTATGTATAAACTGTATGCTTATGTATAGGGAGAGTAATGATTGGTTACTTATGGTTAGAATTAGAATATGTGTTATCATTAGAGAATCGATGCTTTATAATTTCACATGATTTATTTTAATTTCTCTTCCGCTAACTCTGTATCTGGAACGGTTTATTCCTTATTGTACATTCCTTTATGTTATCAAGATGTGATGACAGGGTGGACTGTGGCTCAGGACACTATATCCGCAACCCTGGTAGGTGTTGGGATGATGTGTGATTGTCCCAGTCATACCCCTATGTGGCAAATTATCTTACATTGGGATAGGGGCGTGACAGACACCGCCCAACTCATACGATGCCATATAGACATGGGCTAGAGTTTCATCATCCATGCTATGCACCCTTGCCAACAGGGGTTAAGGTGTTGGATGCCTGTGGGAGCGACCGTATAATCCTTGAGCTATATGCTAGGCTTTAAGCCCCAATTCAATTACGAGCTATATGCCGGGCTTTAAGCCCCAATTCAATTACGAGCTATATGTCGGGCTTTAAGCCACAAGTCAATTACGAGCTATATGCCGGACTTTAAGCCACAATTCAATTATGACCTATATGCCGAGCTTTATGCCTCAATATAATCCAAAAGAAAAGAATTGTGGTCATTGAGTTATATGTTGATCATTGAGTTATATGTTGCTGGGCTTCTGCTAACTCTGTATTTGGAACGGTTTATTCCTTATTGTACATTCCTTTATGTTATCAAGATGTGATGACAAGGTGGACTTTGGCTTGGGACACTGTATCCGAGACCCTAGTAGGTGTTGGGATGATGTGTGATTGTCCCAATCATATCCCTATGTAGCAAATTATCTGACATTAGGATAGGGTCATGACAGACACCACCCGACTCGTACGATGCCATATAGACATGGGGCTAGAGTTTCATCACCCATGCTACGCACCCTTGCCAACAGGGGTTAAGGTGTTGGATGCCTGTGGGAGCGACCGTATAATCCTTGAGCTATATGCTGGGCTTTAAGCCACAATTCAATTACGAGCTATATGCTGGGCTTTAAGCCACAAGTCAATTACGAGCTATATGCCGGGCTTTAAGCCACAGTTCAATTATGAGTTATATGCCGAGCTTTATGCCACAATATAATCCAAAAGAAAAGAATTGTGATCATTGAGTTATATGTTGACGGTCACTTCACAGGATAATCACAAAGAGCTGGTCAGGCTGACCTGGGTAGGGAGATGCTAGAGCTGACTAGTCCTCTCCGAAAACTCAATGGGTGTATCGCGGGAAGGGGTAACCAAGCCCGCCCCAAGGATACACATATTGTGGATTGTAGTAGCACTAACCCGCCTTAGTTGTGACGTTAGGTGGCTAATAAATAAAATGAATTATACCTCATGTAGGACTCATTTGGTTGTGCTTGCATGTGCATGCATGGTTTATATTTCATTCACGGGCTTGGTGGAGCTCACACTCTTGTATATTCTTTTTTAGTTGATTTTGCAGGTACGGGTTTGCCAATGGGCGGGGAAGCTGTCGATGGAATTGTAGATCTTCCTCATCTCGTTGCTTAGCGACAATTTTATTATTATTTAAGTTTCTTTCTTTCAAGAAGTGTAATTACCGAGACAATGTACTTATTGAACATAAATGGATATGTATATGGTATAACATAGGTATTTGGGATTTTATTATTGATGATATAAATCATCTGTGGGTAATTCGATCTTCCGTTGCACGGTGATATTCATTTATTATTTTTTTCCTCATTGTGTGGTTTGTGATGTGTAAGTACTACTTCTTGATCCTTGGGGATTGGCGGATGTCGTAGGATATCCTGGTCACTTGCCTAAATCCTCCCAAGGGGTGGTTTGGGGTGTGACAGAGTGGTATCTGAGCGAGAAGCTCTATTTACATTCACAAACAACGGAAGTAGGATGGTGGGTTGTTTAGAGACAAAGAAATAAAAGTTTAAGAAAACACCAAAATTAAGAAGTAGAAGAACACAGTAGGAGACTAGTTAGGTGCAAAAGCTGATAACTTCATAATTGAAGAGGCATAAACTTTTACATCCGGAAAGGAAACTGGAGGTACTACTTTCGAACTATGTGAATTCACCTAGAGGGGGGGTGAATAGGTGAAGCTAGTGGAAATAAAAGAAATAATGCAGAAATAAAACAATTAACAAAACTAAGCAAGTAAATTGCAAAAGTAACACAATCATTTTATAGTGGTTCGGTCAATTATGCCTACGTCCACTCCTCTCACCTTAGAGAGAATTCCACTAATAAGAATCTTGAGAGTGAGCAAGAGAACTCATATAACTCTTGATTAGGAGTAAGAGGACTCACACTACCAACTCCTCTTGATTAACGAGCAACAGGACTCAACATAATTAACTACTCTTGATTTCGAGCAAGAGGACTCACAACATATAGTAATGAAAAGTTTACTAAGTAAGGATTACCTCAATCTTAGTGAATGTGTAGTTAACTTCCACTTTGGAGCTTTAATGCTAAGTGAATATAATTAGCTAGAGAGGGAAGTGAACTTGAATGCCTTGATGAATGAATGCTTCAATAATTTGAATAATCAAGTCCGTTGCCTTTGTGATGCTTTTGATTAGCCTTAATTGATTGTAATTAACCCAAATGAGCTTACCTACTTATAGGCAAAGGTGCTCAAAGCATCTAAGGTTTAATGTTAATTTAGGATATAATTCTGTCCTAATCCGGTATACCGTTTCCCAATTCGGTATGCCGGATCATGGAATCTATCCGGTGACCAACGGTTAAATTCCAACAGTCTTATTGCAATTCGATATGCTGGATCTGATTCGGTATGCCGAATCAAATTTGGCACATTTCGGTTGCTCTCTGTGAGCAAACCCTGAGATTGCAAATGTGCAGGTCAAGATGGATTCGACATGCTGGATTGGAATTTTGTATGCCGGATTAGCTGATTTTGCTGAAAATGGCTAAGTCCAAGTTTGGACAAGTATGAGGCCATTTGCTTGGTTAAAGTGCATATAAAAACACCTCCTAGGGTCACTCTACATGTATGCATGTGTGAGTGTGTGCATGACATTTGTTTGTGGACTTTAAACTTAAACACATCATGATACAAAAATACATAAGAGAACTTTAAAGTCTTGAATCTCAAAGAGATGCTTGAAATCTTTTGAAGTAGTCCTTCTCTTAGTCCTTTTCTTCACACCATTCTTTGAAATTTTGTCTTGGTTCATTTTCTAGGTTCAACAAGCTTGTCTAAACTCCCCTTTACTTGATGCTTATTTCTTATGAAGTCTCTATACAAAATAACACAAGTTAGTATTAACTAACTTATTTGTTATCATCAAAACCAAAATGGGTGATGTGGGGATTTTACCCCAACAATCTCCCCCTTTTTGATGATGACAAATAAATTGTATCGAAAGAGATAAAGAGACAATATCAAGACAAATTATATTCAAACTCAAAATAGTAATTACATTTTGCATTAATGTCAATATCAAAGGAATTACATTTCATTGCATAACAAAGCATGTAAACAAGAGAATAGAAAATAGCTATAAATATAAACCAAAGTCATTCTGAATAAGTCCTACGCCCTATGCCCCCCAATTTTCTCTCCCCCTTTGGCATTATCAAAAAGAAATAAGGGAGGAACCAACAATAAAAATCACTCAGGAGGGACATTTGGATCTTGAGAGGACATCCCCGAAAACAGAGGGATAGAAGGAATAACTCGTTGAGGTGCAATGCCATGAGAAGCGCCGGCTTAAGGAGTAGCTCCCGGTGTGTCAAATGGTAGATGTCCAAGATTGAGAGACAAAGATTGAATTGCTATAAGTATGCTTGCTTGTTTAGAATTAAGAGAATCAAAACCAGTCTTCTTCTCTTGGCGGAGAGAAGAAACATCGTCTTGAAGGTGTTGTTATCCCATTTCAAGTTCCACTAACCGAGTGTTTGCTTCATCCATATACTCATCAACGTTGGAGATCCAATCTTGATAAGCATCCGGTATAAAGCGTTGTTGACGTGGTTGACGTCTCGGTGGAACATCTTCTTCATCGCCTGATTCTGCAAGAGGATCCGGAATATTGGGATTGTGAAATGAAATTCTAGATATGGGCTGTGAAGTTTCGGATGATTCCACTTCACGAGAGAGATCAATGTCAAAATGATTGAAGAAGAGGGTGAGAAGATGTCCATAAGGAAGATTGGTCTTCCAAGATGGCTTTGCAATATGTTTCATGTATCGCATCATGAAGTAAGGAAAGCAAGTTTGAGTGCCGGTGAAGACACAATAACTGAGGTAAACTTGTGGAGTCAAGCACTTGCTCCGGTCTCCTCCTCTTGGAATAAGATTATGTTTAATAATATAAGATATGACATGAGGAATCATCTTGAGGCAACCGATCGGAATGGAAGTTTCATTTCCTTGATATTCGGTGAGAATGTTGGAGTAGATATCTTCATGATTGACAATTTCACCAAAATTGGAGTACTTTGGATTCCAATAAATGCAAGGGCCGGTGTTAGGAACTTGAAGCAAGGAAGCAAGATCATCAAGAGAGAGTTCAATCGTTTTATAGTGGTTCGGCCAATTATGCCTACGTCCATGATGAGTACATTTATGTGTGAAATTTTAGGGCATAAATTATACATTTTACCACATTGGACAGAGTTACTCGGTGCTTTCTTGTGCTTTTCAGGGTTTAGGTGAATTCTTGTGAAAATGAAGGAGATGATGCTAAGGAGATGTTTTTAAGCTTTTTAGAAGTGTAAATGGATGCATAGCCCATCGAGTCAGCTTCGCAATGGTTCAAACGGCACTTAATTCCGAGTTGAAACGAAGAAGTTATGGCCGTTTTCGTAACGACGCGTGAAAATGGTCTGCAGGGGTTTATTTATAATTAGTGACAGTCGGATGGGGACAAAGTGAAGCGGAAGTTCGGATTTTAGGGGCCTTAATGAATTATCAGAAGTTACTTTACTGTACCCGAAAGATTCCATTTGGAAGGCTCTGGACAGTCCAACTTCGACTTGAGATATCTTGGGCTCGCCAACTCCGAATTGGATGAAATTTGGGTCTATTTTGTGTGATTTTTCGCAAGGAACACAATGGTGAGACCTATATAAACACCCCATGCTCCACGTTTTCTGAAGGATAGAATGGGTATTTTATTTATTCTTGAAGGAATCCTAGTCATCACCCTTACTCTCTCTCTCCTCCAACTTCTCAAGGGCACTTTTGGAATTTTATTTGGGCTAGATTTATTTTGAAAGATATTCTCTCACCTATGGAAAGTTGAAAAATCAAAGATGCTTTGATTTTATTGCTTGGAAAAGATATCTACAAAGAAAAGGAAGCACTTGTTAGAATTGGAAGTTTACTTTTCTAGAAATAGAAGGTCTATGTAAACAATTTTCTCTTCTTCTTCTTTCTATTTTTTTCTTTTTTCTTAGGATTCAAGGCATTGTAAAAGAGGAAGGAGAAGAGAATATTCTCTTTTCTTAGGGAATATTTCTCCTACACTTCCCTCTTCTCTCTTCTCCTCTCTTCCTCTTATAAATACCCCTTACCCTCTGGGTTGTAAGGAGTTAGTAGTTTTTTAGTTCAGTTTTTAGTTAGTTTCTAGTTCAATTTTAATTCAGTTTTTTAGTGTAATTTTTATTTCATTCACTTAGTGGAATTTTCTCTTCTTTTCCTATTTTTGGCTTAAGTTCTTAGTTTTGATTTCAAGTTCTTAGTTTTGATTTCATAAGTCTAGTTTAATGGTTGTAATAGTTTTAGTTTAAAGCTTCCTAGTCTAAGTTCCTATGTTGATGACAAGACATGGAGATTTAGAAGAGGAAGCCATGATGAGTTTATTCAAGTATTCAAGCACATCAAGGTATCTCATTCTCTAAACCCTTAATCTCATTCTCCCTTTCTTATATCTCTCTCTATCTTCTTCTTCTTCTCCCTCTATTTCTTTTATTTTTTTTATATGGTTGTGGTATGTTGATGCACTTTTATTCCATTATTTCTTTTTATGTGATTATGAAGTGTGGCTGCGTTTTTATTATTCCTTTCAATTCGCTTTAGTTTGATAGGTTAGATGCTCATGCGTTAGGACGCCAATTTAATCCCTTAATTTTGTTAGATGCTTATGAGTTAGGATGCATTAATTTTCATTAGTTTAATTAGTTTAATTTAACACTTTAATTTGGTCCACTTTGCATTACTTTTAAGTTAATTAAATAGAGTGGCGTATATCTCCTCGTGTTCGACCCGTAGCTACGATTGACCTGTACGCTTGCGGTATTATTTTAACTCAAACAAGTTTTTGGCGCCGTTGCCGGGGAGATTATAGTCCATTTTATTTTTCTGATTTTTAAGTAGTTCGAAGTGTTTTAGTTTATTATTTTCTCTTCTTTTTCTGAAAAAAAAAAAATTAGTTTTTGAAAACCTCCTCTTGTTTCTCTTCTGTTTCAAATAGTGTGCGCCCAATCTAAAGTCCTTCATATGCCCAAACCCAGCTAATCTTGGTGCCCCTTGATTCGTTGGGTGGTTTGGATTGGCATGTGACTTATCTTTGGAGGTGACCACTCTTGATAACAGGAAAGCGACATAGTGAGAGCGTTGGAAACATAAACGTATAGTAGTCCTCCACCCTACATCAGAATCCATTTGGAGTCGCCCGTAGGTGGCTCGTGAAGACTATACGGGTTCCCTTGCTGTCAACCTATATGGCAACCTTACAGCTTTGGAACCATTGTTTCGATTTCTGAGGGATAGATGCACTATCTACCTTGGGCTCCCTCTTGTTTTTAGTATTTTTTTTTTCTTTTTCTAGTCTTTTATTTTTCTTTAAATTTTTTTTTTGTATGGGAGACCTCAATTTGGGATAGGTGGTTAATTTAGAATAATGGGAGATACACTTCCAAATAAGACTTTGGGGGAAAGATGGACCTATGCTAAGGCAACCATGATTTTGGAGGAAATGTTTAAACAGGTTAGGGAAACCAAAAGTAGTGAGAGAGAGAACAATTTTGCACCACCCCAGTACAATTTTGCTCCCCAACCCAACTATGGGCTTTCGAAAAATTTTGATTGGTCACTTCCCCAGACAATCCATGTTATGGAAGGATGCCCTAATCTTTATGGGGGTAGCTATGGTGATGAGAATGTGAGTCCTCAATTTCAATACAATTCTTTTGGCACTTACAATCAGGGGTGGAGTGATCATCCCGATTTTTTGTGGGATCAATGGAATAACCAAGCTGGACCACCCAATTTCCAATATCATGGTCAGTATGGTCCTCCAATGCCCAACCCTCCATTGAATCTCAATGGGCCACCTCTCCTTGAACCATACCACCAACCCCCTGAATTTCAGAACATGGGTGAGGAGGTCAGACTGAATGAACTTGAAAAATACATAGATCTTCTCACAACAAGCCAAAATACTATGGAGAAGCAACTCTCTCAACTGATCACCATGGTGCAAGAGGAGGAAACGGGTACATTACCTAGTCAGCCTGAACCGCCCCATCCCCAGTTTAATGATATTGAAAGTCCACCACCCCAATTTGAGGTTAATGAGAGTCACTCCCAACAAGATGCTTTTCATGATAATTTATTTGTTGAGATTGAGTCTCCTAAAGATATTAGTGAAGCGAGGTTTGATGAGCTACCTGAGGAAGTCCACCTTTTGCCTGAAATTTCTGATTTTAGTGAGCCTAGTGAATTTATTGATTTAGAATCAGATTTTCGTGATAACATAGAAAGCCAGGAAATTCGATCTCCCCCTCTCTCTTTGGAAAACTTAGATAATTGTCATTTTGAGGATTTCATTGTCTCACATGTTGATTTGTCCAAACCTCCTAGGTTTGACGATTTTATTGAGGAAGACAATGTTAGTCATAATGCCTTTCAAGCATATTTCCATGATCCTTATTTGGCAAACCAAGTTATGCAAAGAGCGGATAGTTGTATTGCCAGGATTGATTTGAGTAAACCTCCAATTTTTGATGATTATTTAGATGAGGTTATTCATAATCCTTTTTATGCGTATTGTGATCCGTTTTTGATTGGTTTTTCAAAGAATGATAGGTGTTCTACATTGCAAACAGGAGAGGAGGGACGAATTTATGGCCTGAGTTTTAATGCCTTTATTTTCCACTGTCCCATGATGATAGATTTTTCTATTGAATATTTCTCAGTTGTTCTTAACTTCCATATTATTTCTCGCTTTACTAAAATTCATGGTCGAGTGTTATCTGGGTCTGAAGCTATTTCTCCATTTACTGGCCATGGATTGAGATTTCTGTTGCTGCTCCTAGCACTTTTTGTAAAGCTCATGACTCTTCATGATTTTCTTTGTTGATTATATCCGGTAAGCCCCTTCATCTCCTCCCTTGTTCTTATTTTTTTCTTTTATGCATGCATTGAGGACACTGCATGAATTAAGTGTGGGGGGGATGTTGGGCTTAATTGGTGAATTTTGATTGTGACAATAGTTTGGTTTTGTGCATATATCTCTTTGATTGCAAAGCGAGAGAAAGAGGGAATTAGGTATCCTAGCATGCGAAATAATAAAAAATCCCTTTTCAAGGACGATAATTGGTTTGTATCCGATGAGAGGGATTGAATTGAAAAATATGAGCGTTATTTCATTTCATGGCTAGATTCCTCTATGTGTTTTATGGACCCTTTGATCTTTTGGCTAGTAGTTGAGACCAATTTGTTTGTGGCAAGGCAAGGCATGAAAGTGGAAGTGAATGAAAAAAAGAAAAAGAAAAAAAACAAGGAATAGAAAAGAAAGTGGAATTCCTTGGGACTAGACAGGGCACTGTGCCTCATGAAGCAGAGTGACTTGATCGAAATTCCTTGGAAGGAAACTCAAAAAAAAAAAAAACTCTTGCATCAATGTCTCAATGTCTTATGGATATATGCAAAAAGCGAAGCTACCAAGTATTTGGGTGTCTGGTGTATGCTCCACCATGTCATTCAGAGAACAGTAGTGGAGTAGAAATAGAGTTTGTGGTTGAGAAAGAAAAAAACTTTTGCCTTAATGCCTGGAAAAAAAAAAAAAAGTATGGTCAACAATACTCAATGCCTAAGTCTTTGGTTCCATCGATGCTATGGGGGGTTTACTTGAAGGTGAGTAGTGTTCAGAAAATATGAGGAGATCCCTTGAACTTGATGCATGCTTGTTACTTGAATTGATGTGGGGTGATAAAATTCAAGTGTGGGAGAACCTTTGGCTCCTTGATCTTTAGTTGAACACTTTTTGGGATTATGTGCACTGTCCTACTTGTGCTATGATTAAAATTTGCAGTATTCATTTACAATTGAATTTTGGGTGTATATTCACTGCAAACACCCATGAGACAAAACTCATCCACTAGGGGTAACCTAGGGGTTTAAAGGCTTGTTGCACATGCTAAGTGCAACCGTGATTCCTACGAAAGTGAGTTAGGATTTTTGCATTCTAGGTTAGTTTTTCTTTTGTTTACTTGAGGACAAGTAACGTTCAAGTGTGGGGGAATCTGATGAGCACATTTATGTGTGAAATTTTAGGGCATAAATTATACATTTTACCACATTGGACAGAGTTACTCGGTGCTTTCTTGTGCTTTTCAGGGTTTAGGTGAATTCTTGTGAAAATGAAGGAGATGATGCTAAGGATATGTTTTTAAGCTTTTTAGAAGTGTAAATGGATGCATAGCCCATCGAGTCAGCTTCTCAATGGTTCAAACGGCACTTAATTCCGAGTTGAAACGAAGAAGTTATGGCCGTTTTCGTAACGACGCGTGAAAATGGTCTGCAGGGGTTTATTTATAATTAGTGACAGTCGGATGGGGACAAAGTGAAGCGGAAGTTCGGATTTTAGGGGCCTTAATGCAATTATCAGAAGTTACTTTACTGTACCCGAAAGATTCCATTTGGAAGGCTCTGGACAGTCCAACTTCAACTTGAGATATCTTGGGCTCCCCAACTCCGAATTGGATGAAATTTGGGTCTATTTTGTGTGATTTTTCGCAAGGAACACAATGGTGAGACCTATATAAACACCCCATGCTCCACGTTTTCTGAAGGACAGAATGGGTATTTTATTTATTCTTGAAGGAATCCTAGTCATCACCCTTACTCTCTCTCTCCTCCAACTTCTCAAGGGCACTTTTGGAATTTTATTTGGGATAGATTTATTTTGAAAGATATTCTCTCACCTATGGAAAGTTGAAAAATCAAAGATGCTTTGATTTTATTGCTTGGAGAAGATATCTACAAAGAAAAGGAAGCACTTGTTAGAATTGGAAGTTTACTTTTCTAGAAATAGAAGGTCTATGTAAACAATTTTCTCTTCTTCTTCTTTCTATTTTTTTCTTTTTTCTTAGGATTCAAGGCATTGTAAAAGAGGAAGGAAAAGAGAATATTCTCTTTTCTTAGGGAATATTTCTCCTACACTTCCCTCTTCTCTCTTCTCCTCTCTTCCTCTTATAAATACCCCTTACCCTCTGGGTTGTAAGGAGTTAGTAGTTTTTTAGTTCAGTTTTTAGTTAGTTTCTAGTTCAATTTTAATTCAGTTTTTTAGTGTAATTTTTATTTCATTCACTTAGTGAAATTTTCTCTTCTTTTCCTATTTTTGGCTTAAGTTCTTAGTTTTGATTTCAAGTTCTTAGTTTTGATTTCATAAGTCTAGTTTAATGGTTGTAATAGTTTTAGTTTAAAGCTTCCTAGTCTAAGTTCCTATGTTGTTGACAAGACATGGAGATTTAGAAGAGGAAGCCATGGTGAGTTTATTCAAGTATTCAAGCACATCAAGGTATCTCATTCTCTAAACCCTTAATCTCATTCTCCCTTTCTTATATCTCTCTCTATCTTCTTCTTCTTCTCCCTCTATTTCTTTTATTTTTTTTATATGGTTGTGGTATGTGGATGCACTTTTATTCCCTTATTTCTTTTTATGTGATTATGAAGTGTGGCTGCGTTTTTATTATTCCTTTCAATTCGCTTTAGTTTGATAGGTTAGATGCTCATGCGTTAGGACGCCAATTTAATCCCTTAATTTTGTTAGATGCTTATGAGTTAGGATGCATTAATTTTCATTAGTTTAATTAGTTTAATTTAACACTTTAATTTGGTCCACTTTGCATTACTTTTAAGTTAATTAAATAGAGTGTCGTATATCTCCTCGTGTTCGACCCGTAGCTACGATTGACCCGTACGCTTGCGGTATTATTTTAACTCAAACAGTCCACTCCTCTCACCTTAGAGAGAATTCCACTAATAAGAATCTTGAGAGTGAGCAAGAGAACTCGTACAACTCTTGATTAGGAGCAAGAGGACTCACACTACCAACTACTCTTTATTAACGAGCTAGAAGACTCAACACAATTAACTACTCTTGATTTCGAGCAAGAGGACTCACAACATATAGTAATGAAAAGTTTACTAAGTAAGGATTACCTCAACCTTAGTGAATGTGTAGCTAACTTCCACTTCGGAGCTTTAATGCTAAGTGAATATAATTAGCTAGAGAGGGAAGTGAACTTGAATGCCTTGATGAATGAATGCTTCAATAATTTGAATGATCAAGTCCGTTGCCTTTCTGATGCTTTTGAATAGCCTTAATTGATTGTAATTATCCCAAATGAGCTTACCTATTTATAGGCAAAGGTGCTCAAAGCATCTAAGGTTTAATGCTAATTTAGGATATAATTTTGTCCTAATCTGGTATGCCATTTCCCAATTCGGTATGCCGGATCATGGAATCTATCCATTGACCAATGGTTAAATCCCAACAGTCTTATTGCAAATCGGTATGCTAGATCTGATTCGGTATGCCGGATTCGCAATTCGGTATGCCGAATCAGATTTGGCACATTCTGATTGCTCTCTGTGAGCAAACCCTGAGATTGCAAATGTGCAGGTCAGGATGGATTCGGCATGCCAGATTGGGATTCAGTATGCCGGATCAGCTGATTTTGCTGAAAATGGCTAAGTCCAAGTTTGGACAAGTATGAGGCCATTTGCTTGGTTAAAGTCCATGTAAAAACACCTCCTAGGGTCACTCTACATGTATGCATGTGTGAGTGTGTACATTACATTTGTTTGTGGACTTTAAACGTAAATACCTCGTGATACAAAAATACATAAGAGAACTTTAAAGTCTTGAATCTCAAAGAGATGCTTGAAATCTTTTGAAGTAGTCCTTCTCTTAGTCCTTTTCTTTGCACCATTCTTTGAAATTTTGTCTTGGTTCATTTTCTAGGTTCAACAAGCTTGTATAAGCTCCTCCTTACTTGATGCTTATTTCTTATGAAGTCTCTATACAAAATAACACAAGTTAGTATTAACTAACTTATTTGTTATCATCCAAATCAAAATGGGTGATGTGTGGATTTTACCCCAACAAACTACAACTTGGACAGGAAAGTACAACTGATACACAAAATATATATATATATATATAAAACAAAAATAAATAAAAAATAAATTAAAAAAAAAGGAACAAAATAAAAAAAAACACACACACACACATAGCCCAGCCTATCTTTATGCTTACTCCTATTGTAGTATTTATAAATTCCTATGTTTTCGGTTACGCATCTCTATACGTGCGATGTTTCACTATTATGTTGTACCATAGCAAATGCTAGCTTGTACGCATAGGTACTAATTTAGAACTTTCCTTAGTTTGAAAATGTAGATTTATTTATGTCCAAGATCCCTTTCTATAGAAACAACCATGGTTAACACAAGATCCAATCGGGGTGGTCGTCGTGGAAGAGGCCCTCGATTTATTCCAGAAGTTGGACTACCGAGCGGAGTCAAAGCTCAAAACTTTGAAGTATCAGTCACTTCGGCAGGGATACCGAGGGACCTTCCAAACCCGGTGCCTGCGACCCCTCTGGTTCTTGCCACCGCACCACCTCCGGCTATGACTGTCGATGAACTGAATACCATCGTAGCAAACATGATGCGGATCACACAGCAACAACAAGAAATGCTGGCCCGTATGACCACTTAGTTTATGACCATGATGCAACAGCAAGCGATGCCACCACCCAATCAGCCTCCACAATTTCCACCTTTGGTGCCTCAGCATGTCATAGATAACTCCACTGCTAGGGTGATGGAGAGGTTCAAGAAACTTCATCCGCCCGCTTTTTTCAAGATCGGCCCGAAGAGATGGATTGGTGCTTTGGAAAAAGCCTTCACTGTATTAGAATGTACCGATGCCCAAAAGTTGATATGTGCCGGGTACCAGTTGTAGAATGAGGCTGAAGCATGGTGGAAGTCGACACGACTAAATTTAGAGGCGACTCATCCCAACGCCACTTGGGATCAGTTCAAGGAAGTCTTCTTTAAGAATTATTTTCCTGAGAGTTTTAGAGACAAGAAGGAAGCTGAATTCTCTGCCCTCATACAAGGATCAAAGACAGTGTTAGCTTACCAGCAGCAGTTTGAGGATTTGTTCCATTTCGCACTAAAACATATGAAGGGGGAGGCTAGCAAAACGAAGAAATTTGAAAAGGGGCTCAAGCTTGAGATCGGGTCCATCCTATCAGTCATGGATATTCAAACCTATGCACAGATGGTCGATAAAGCCAAGACAATAGAGGATAGACTAAACGAGGGGGCCACAGTATCAACGGGCAAGGGGCCTAACGCCTTCCAAAATTTAGAGTGGCCCAACGAAACCTTCCAAGGATCTAGCTTAAGCCCTGGCCTGGCACAGAACCATGGGCTTGAAATGGGTCAAGCATATCAACCCAATCACCCGACATTCGAACAGCCTACACAGTATTATCACCATGCTTCGAGCCAATCGGCACAATTTATCGCTGTGCCCCGATCGTCTAAGTCGAACAACCGATGCTATATCTGTAAGTGGCCCGGACACATGGCTAGAGATTGTCCTCGTTGTAGATTTTGTGCGCCACGACGAGATCCACCTACTACCTGGCCTTTCCCATGCCAAAGCAATGGAGTCCAAAAATAAGTATATGCCTTGGAAGCAAGGGAAGCTGAGACGAATTCAGAATAATAGCAAGTAATCTACCTGGATCATCCTCACCTGTTGAGCATTATTTGATTGTAGTGCATCACACTCTTTCGTTCTACTGAGTTTGCTGGTAAGAGGAGGATGCCCTCGAAGAACTTAGAACACAACTTGGTGGTTAGCATTGTCAATTAAAACGTTGTGAAATTAAATGAAGATTATGGGCCCTATCCATTTGGAAATTCTATAATCATGTGTAGATTCTGAGAGGACAATAAAAGACTGTGGGCGCGTAGTTAGGTCTTGGTAAAGCGTTATACCACAAACCAAACGAATAGAACATCAAAGGCAGCATTCAGGAAAGTGTGAAGTATACTAGGTAGTTGAAAGTGAATAACAGAGGTGAAGAATTTAAGTTAGTGACAAGGATAGAAATAGGTGTTAGTATAACCAAAAACAACCAAGAGTAGGATGAAACTGGAACTAAAGGATCCGACAAAACCTTACTCAACAATAGGTATGAAGGGGATAATGGGTCACCGAATGTCCCCTCCGTTATTGGGAGCGAACAATAGGGATTCCATCAATATCCCAATTCATCCTAAAGTTGAGATTAGGTATTGGGAGACCAAAATGCTAAAGTATTCATAGGAAGAGCCGTGTAGGAAAGATGGTGTAGACTTATGCCACACAATCCAAAGCCATAAAAGTATAAATTGTTAGGCAAAATATGCAGAAGTAGTTGGACCATTTGATTTCTTTTGAGGTATATGTTGGGAGTTCGATTTTCCTTAGGACATTAAAATCAAGATGAACATTAGATCAATCAAACTCGGGAGCAATTTAGATAACTTATTGGGAGTTGGATATGTTTGAGGACCAAATCTTTATAGCTCAATGGAAACAATGAGCGTTGCTGATACAAGACAAAAAGGGTCTGAAGTACGTCATAGACAATCAAGTATTTCCTTGGGAATCACCAACCAAAAGGGTGATGTGGTTCAATATGAAAGGGGAGTTGAATCCAAGAATTATGACCAGTGGCGCACTGATTGGCAGAAGTCCATGACGTGTTCCATGTATCGATGTTGAAGAAGTACCTCCCAAACTCGACTCATAGCTTGACTCAAAAACCACTTAGGCTCGCTGTCGACATGACCTGTCAGGAGAAACCCGAAGAGAATGTGGGACATGAGGAGCATAATCTCCACAATCGGATTATCTTGTTGTAAAGGTATTGTGGAATAGATGGCTCGATCAAGGAATGTTCGGTTGATGAAAAGATGAAAGGCGGTCAAAGTATCCTCCTCTACTTGAATCCCCAAACACGTTCAACTTTGAGGATAAAATTTTTATAAGGTTGGGGGAATGTAAAACCCCTGCCCAAAAATACAGGCTAATTGGAATTTTTGTTGAAAGCCCAAAATCCGAAGTTAAAGCTACCAGTATACTGTGGTGCATTGAACCCGTGGTTGAACTTAATGAGGTAGCCCCATTGGTGAGGTCCTACAAACCATTAAGAAGGCAAACACCAACTCCTTGTGACTGTACAGCTCACCACCAAATGTATAGGCTAAGGAAGGTATCATCCCTTGATTCTAGGGCCCTTGGACTTAAATCCTAGTTCTAGGCTAAACTAATGATGAACCTCATCACCTTGAATGTTTTAGATAAAGAATTTTTAAACCCAAATATCAATTTTCATGATTGATTTGATGATGAGAACCCAATTCCATACATACATCTTAAATCCCAACATAAATGACAAATTCTGCTAATTTACAGATTGACCTTCTCTTAGTTAAAATGATATAACTCCACCACCCGAACTTATTTTGTATTGGTTCTAATGTTTTTAAAAACTAGACTCATAGATATGAATTTTGTTAGAATATACCATTACCTAGTTATGTCTCTAAGTTAGTTAAAAGTTTAGCTCAAGCTGCTGTCAAAATCGGATCATGCTGTCTTGACAGGTTGACCTTTGTGTAATAAAAACAACATAACTTCATAATCCCATCATCATCTCCTTTGATTCTAGTTTTTCTAGAAACTATATTCATAGATCTTCATTTTTTTATAAGGAATCATAATCCAATTATGTCTCTAAATGAACTTAAATTTCATTTCAATCCAAACAATTCTACAAATGAATTCTCTGGGCGATAGCACTGGGCGATGCAGACATCACCTAGAGACATCACCCAAAGAATTAAAGTGGACTGTTTTGAAAATCTGAGTTTGGAGACCTCCACATATGGACTATAAACAGTTTAAGGAAGTGTAAAATAACCAAAATACCCCTTCTCACATCTGTCCATAATTATGAACACCTTGGGTACCCAAGTAGGCCCCGTAGGGCTTGGAAACCCTGTTTGTGTTGGTCCTACAGCATTGCTGACCTAGGGACTATGTTGTAAGACTATTATGACCTAGAACCATGTACTACAATGGTAAAATACCATATTGACCCTAAGCTACACTCTCCGGATGATGCACCGGGACATAGGCCTAAAGCCCAGTGCAAGGCCCAGAGAATTCCAAGTGATCTTGAACTGAGCACTAAGTCAGACCAGTGAGCCTAGACCAACACTAGGTGATCCAAAATAGTTTGAATAATTAAAATAACACATTTCTAATTTATTACTTTAGGATTTGATTCCATGCTCGAGCTGCACAGCCAGATATCGGCCAGAACTGAACAAACAACTAAACCAGTAGGATCAAACCAAGGTGAGTGGAATTACACCATGAGTGTAGGTGTAACATGACTAATGGGTCATGACAAAAACAACAATATTTACTATCTTTAATTACTTTAAATTGTTTTATATCTTCATTTGAATTTTGAATCTTATCTGATGAACACTGGAAATGGATGATAATGCTTGTATGTGGAATTGCTAGATTAGATGTTGTAGCCAGCTTGGAAACGAGGCCAGTGGTAGCCCATAGTATGGGATACAGTTGACACCGCCCGACTCATACGATGCCATATAGACATTGGGCTAGAGTTTCATCACCCGTGCTATGCACCCTTGGCAACAGAGGTTAAGGTGTTGGATGCCTGTGGGAGCGATCGTATAATCCTTGAGCTATATGCCGGGCTTTAAGCCACAATTCAATTACAAGCTATATGCCGAGCTTTAAGCCATAAGTCAATTACGAGCTATATGCCGGGCTTTAAGCCACAATTCAATTACGAGCTCTATGCCGAGCTTTATGCCACAATATAATCCAAAAGAAAAGAATTGTGATCATTGAGTTATATGTTGACGGTCACTTCACAGGATAATCACAGAGGGCTGGTCAGGCTGACCTGGGTAGGGAGATGCTTGAGCTGACTGGTCCACTCCGACAACTCAATGGGTGTATCGTGGGAAGGGATAACCAAGCCCGCACCAGGGATACATGTATTGTGGATTGTAGTAGCACTAACCCGCCTTAGTTGTGATGTTAGGTGGCTAATAAATAAAATGAATTGCACCTCATGTAGGACTCATTTGTGCTTGCATGTGCATGCATGATTTATGTTTCATTCACGGGCTCGGTGGAGCTAACACTCTTGTATATTCTTTTTTAGCTGATTTTGTAGGTACAGGTTTGCCAATGGGTGGGGAAGCTGTCGATGGAATTGCAGATCTTCCTCATCTTGTTGCTTAGTGACAATTTTGTTATTATTTAAGTTTCTTTCTTTCAAGAAGTGTAATTACCAAGACATTGTACTTATTGAACATAAATGGATATGTATATGGTATAACATAGGTATTTGGGATTTTATTATTGATGATATAAATCATTTGTGGGTAATTCGATCTTTCGTTGCACTCTGATATTCATTTATTATCTTTTTCCTCATTGTGTGGTTTGTGGCGTGTAAGTACTGCTTCTTGATCCTTGGGGATTGGCGGATGTCGTAGGATATCCGGGTCACTTGCCTAAATCCTCCCAGAGGGTGGTTTGGGGCGTGACAGTTATAAAATCACAATTTTTCAAATTTTAGGAGGGACGGATTGGCGAACGGAGTCACGATAATTGATTCCGTTCGTTCGTCTGTTCGAGGAACCGTGAGTTTCAAAACTCACTTTGGCTCCAAGAGAAAAGACAACCGCAGGGAGAGAGAGAGAAAGGCTCTACAGATTTCTTGAGGAGTTCTCTTGCAACTTCAAGCCTCAAAGATCACTTCTCAATCGATCAAGGTAATTTCTCTTCTCCATTTTCCTTTCAATCCTCTATTCTTCTCATTAAGAGATTTTGCTTGTGTCTCTTCATCTTCTCCTCCATTTCCTTTTGGATTTGTAATAATTCATCCTAAGTATGATCATGTCTTGACTATGCTTGCATTCTTATGGCCATATGTACCATGTTCATGCCAAAATCGATTTAGGCTAAGGCTTTTGGGTTGGGAATCATGCTCTAATGATCAATGGCACTATAGGGACGGCTTCTTACTTGTTCATTGTACCATTTCAAGCATTTTAGAGATTGCTTAACTTGCTTAGTTAGTTATCTTGGATTGGTCCTAGGCCTTGGTTTGGATCACTCGTCAACTCCTTCATACTTGAGAGTCCCTTTCAAGATTATAATTAATCCATTACATGCATCTAGGGTTTACCAAATGATTCTATTGATATACCATCAAGTACATTTCTTATACATTTATTCAATAATAGGTGGAATCCTTGGAATCTATCTTCTTTTCTCGATAGTTCATCCTCTTTATGTATTCCCAAATGCATTTTATATTCTTGGGATTACTTGCACAATTCTTAGTATCCATTTTCTCTCCTTAACAAATTGTTCTTGCCTCAAGTTGGGATATTCCATTCCATAACTTGTTTGTTTGACACATAATGGGGGGTAAGATAATCAACATATGCTCATTGCTTACTTTAGTCCCATCCTTCTCATCCACACATAAGGGATTACACGTGGGGCTTTGTTTGCATGTAAATCTTGTCTCTATTCCTTTCTCCAAACACATCTCCAATGATTTTCCTACGTTCCCATTATATATATTATCATTGCTTATGTATACCTTTTTGATCATGTGAAATCTTCCCTTCAAATCACCTTCACATCACTTAGGCATTTTACTTTTCCAACTCATTATCAATCTCATACATCATTATTCCATTTTGGCTTACTTTCTTGCTATGCTACTTGGTGTTGTCTCATGTGTGTAGGTGACCTCATGACTCCAAAAAGAATGAGGGGCACTGCTATTGTGCTTGCCATTCCTATTATCCACTGGGTGTCTCAGTTGACCACGAAAGGGGCCAAGGGACACTCCTGGGGATGTCTTTTTAGCAAGAGAATCCACGTGGAAAGGGATATAACCGTGGAGGAAATGATAGCGTACCAGGTGGAGACTAGATATGAGAGGTTGGAATGGTCCAACATGCTAGTTCTGCCCGAGTTTTACTATCCTGCTTTGGTCAGAGAGTTCTACTCAAAATTACTACTGTCAGAGGGAGATGATGGTAATCTCAGACTGACTACTATAGTAAAGGGAGTCACCATCAGCTTTACCACTGAAGAATTGGGAATCATCCTTGATGTTTCGGCAGAAGGGAAAAAGGTTAATATTCTTCGGATGGCCACCCAGACCAAAGCCCATGCCCAAAAGAGAGTAAGCAGTTGTTTCAAATTCTAACAAATAACAGGTACAACAAGAATAAAGATCTCTCCAAATTTCCTCCTTCCCAATAGGTCCTTATTCTCATTGCCAAAAAAAATCTAGTTCCCTCCAAGGCAAGCAGCACACACCCTTCTCTGATGTCCGCGGTATTGGCTCACTCCCTATATACTGGCTAACCTGTTTGTCTTCTTTACATAATCATGAAGCACATGGTTCGCAGTATTATAGATTCCACTCGAAGGCACGCACTGCCCTACAGTTGATTACTCACTTGAGTTTTCCTTTGCTTCGAGGTTGATCTGGATCATGAACCTAAGCAGTCAAGCACTCGGGAGCCTATCGGGTTAGACGCACTGCAAGAGATGGACCTATACCCTGCTTATGATAGTGCATGGGGACAGATTCAGCATGGTAAGGGGAAAGGAATCAAAGATGATGAGGGAAATGACAATGATACCGATTCTGAACTCAGGGGTCCCAAACCATTTGCAACAGGTACCTCAAGGGTCACAGGGGGAGGTAATGACTTATCAATGGCCATCAAGTGGCAGGGCATACGAGTGGCAGATGGCTTCAATAGGATCGGGAAACAACTAAATGCCCAAGCTTGGCGTATGGTGGATATAGAGTGAGGAATAGACGACATCAATTTCTTCCTTGGTCGCTGTGGTGGCGCCAATGCCGATAACTAGCTTTGCTCTTCCTCCGAAAATCCTCAGAAATTATCTTATCTATTCTCTTAGTCTTTTGCCCTTGATGGGTACCCTGTGGAACTATCTTCATTTTACTTTCCTTTAGTCTCTTGCATTTATTTTCTCCTTTCCTTTTCTTTTGATCAAAATTGTGAGAACTCTGGGAACCTTCAAAATTAATAGATGCATACAATGATCTTGCGTAGTTACTATCAGGTGTTTTGGGTCAGACAGGTAAAATCTGATGTTTAAACTGGAGAGGGCACAGGTGTGCCCAAACAGGAATTGATACAATCATGGTTGGGTTCGAAGAATTGAGTTAAACAGGATAGAATCATAAGCATCAAATTGTGAAGAACATTAGTTGCCTCTAGGAAAATTAAATTCTTTGGAATAGTTGCATTTAGCATTATATATATATATAATTAATTCCCTCTTTGAGATCGTTGTGGATTATTGTGGTTAGTTAAGTTTAATTTATTACTATTTATATATTATAGCATATATATATCCTTTTAGTATCTACTTAAGACTCAACCAAGCAATTCCACAGTTTATAACCCAGCAGCCTATGTTTCAAGCCCTAAATTTCTTGTTGTCTATTATCATCTAGATTCTCATTTCATCACAATCAGTCTTCTCCCTATGTCTGCACATAACCATTTATGTTCTTGAGATTTTTAGTTCAGACCTAATTTGTGGAGAGTAAATCAAGTGGTTACGTCCAGACTGTGGTCGGTGCAAAGCATCATTACTCTGATACCACTCTGTCACGCCCCTATCCCGATGTAATATATATTATCACATAGGGGTATGACTCGGACAATCACAAATCACCCCAACACCTACCAGGATCACAGATGCAGTGTCCCGAGCCACAGTCCACCCTGTCATCACATTATGACGACAGAAAGGAACGTACCAAAAGGAATAAATCGTTCGAATCACAGAGTTAGCGGAAGTGAAATTAAAGTCAAATATGTGAAATTATAGAGCATCGGTTCTCTAATGATAACACATAGTACAATAATAGTGTTCATAACCATTCAGTCCCTCCTAATAATTAAACATACAGTTTATACATGATTGTGGAGGAAATATAGAAATTAAATAGTAAATAATTGCCCCAAGGGCACCACTTTTGGGTGTACATATACATCCAAGTCACGGTCATCAACTCCGCTTGATTCGCATCCAACTGTGCTCGTTAAGAGGTTATCTGCATATAAACTAAAAAGTGGTTGTACAACGGGATTAGCTACACTAGCTAGTGAGGGAGCAAAGGGGAATGCACACACATCACACAATCAATATCAAACAGAATGATGTATGCTAATATTAGATTCATTTTCCTTCTAACACACAATTCTATCGGTCAAGTATATACTACTGAGATAACTCAGGAGACACTGAGGGTCACTTATCCTATCGCCCCAGTGAGACCTCAATTATCACGAGGGGACCTGTGTCGATAGAAGCCATCATGACCACCAAGTGGCAAACCCTGATAGCCATCACTATCCCTGTCATGGCCTCTCCCACCTCCACAGACCACAGGTGCTCAGACTATCCAACACATAAACCCCTGTTGGCAAGGATTGTAGCATAAGGGAATAAGCATCCTAACCACAGATACACTATATGCAAGTCCTATCGTTCCGAGAGGTATTCCGGGTGCATCAACATCCCATTCCATTGAGTACCCGGGTACCAGCATGGCACTGCACATACAGTTCAGGATGACATACAACAGTTTTCATAATTTAAATAAATTGGAGTTCTGGTACCGCGCACCTGGCACCGTAGCCCGATACAATGGTGAGCATACTATCACATTCACAATAGTTCACAATTGAATAAAATGCAATGCGCACCATGCTTATAAATATACCATAGCATGCTTAATATTGACAATTATATAATATTCAAACCCAACAAAGTCGCCCAGAACCCACTCACCTAACTTAGGTGCCACTCGGCGTGATTGACATGAATCTCCCCGAGCATCGAGTGTCATCCGGCGTGGTTCACATGAATCTCACCAGTGCACCAACCTAACATACAAAAGAAATCATCAAAACAGGTATAAAAGGGTCCCATGCTAGGCCCTCAAGGTTAAAATCAAGTTTCAACCAAGACAGCATGAGCACACTCACAGGTGGTCTCAGCAGAGGTAAATCCATCCCTGACTCCGTTCAAGCCAAAAGGAAGAATCAGAGCTAGCGGACCCACGAGTGGAACCTCTTACTTAGATCCAGTGGTGCATCCATTTGACACCTGAGACAAACACCCAAGGGAGCAGATCCATGGGAGAATGTGCTTCTTGGATCAGCCCCTGCATCCATTCAATTTCCTGAGAAAGACCCGAGAGCAATAGGTCCCGGGCGAAGGCAAGCAGAGTGAATCCGTGCCTTCGTCCACTCAGGCCATTATGCAGGGTTTATATAAGATGGACTGATGAGCGGTACCACGATAGATGGATCCGGTCGTTCGTCTGTCGATAGTCTCTTCTAAGATTTCAAGGAGTTTCAGCTCCAGCTTGGAGCTTGGAGCTCCTTAATATCTCAGGAATAGGGAAGGGGTGTCTAAGCCTCTCTAGGGTCACTAGAACCTAGGCTTAACCTCATGGATTCAAGATCCATAAGGACTGGTCTCAATCGGGGTCCAAGGGTTGGGTTTTAAGTTCAAAGCTAGGGATTCAATAGCCATGGCTACAAATGCAGCACCAAGGGTTAAAACCAAACCTAGGTCAGCTTCATTAGAGCTCTAACTAGGGACCGAGCTCCACCTTGAGTCCCAAGGGAACCCTAGGTCAGTCCAAGCTTAAAGAATCTACCAAAACACAAAGGGAGAATGGAGGGAAAACCAGTTTCAGGCCTTACCTTGGTGGGATCCTCCCATGGAGGAGTAGAGTCCAAGGCTAGGTGAGCCCCGTTGGCCTCTTCCCTTCCTTTCCATCTCTTCTCCTTCACCTTCTTCTTCCTTCTTTGTTCGATCAGCAAGAGAAGGAGTTGTGGGGCAGGCAGCCATTTTGGCATAGCTCCTATCTTCTTCCCTTCCCCTCTCATTCCTCTTCCACTTCTAATTCTCCCCTCTTCCTTCCTCCTCCTTCCCCTTCTCTTATCTCTTCTCCTCCACGATTTTTTTAGGAGGGGGAGAGATAAGGGAATAAAGGGAATTCCTTTATCTGTAAGGGGCTAGAAGGGTCCTTAGGGTGTGTTTGGTTAGGATCTTAGAATATAGTTGGGTCTTAGAATGTAGTTGGGTCTTTAGGCTTAAAATGGGTTTTGGGTTAGATATTAGGCCATGGTTGGTCCAAGTCATGGCCCTTAGGTCCATTTGGATAATTGGGGCCTATTTGGGTAGGGTCCAAGCCTCACTTAGACCTATTAGCCCTTAGGTCTAGTTTGGTTTTAGTTAGATTATAGAAACCCATTATCTCCCTAAGTTAGGCTTTGGGGGCCCCACTTGACCAATAAATGGTAGGGGTAGGGGTCCACAGGGTCCAATGGTTCAATTAAGGTGTCTGGGACACGAGCATGTGCGTCTCACAAGAAAACAACCCAAAAAGGCAGATGATAGCACGAGCGGATCCTCGAGCGAATTCAGTAAGAGTGAGTCCGTTCGTGACTCTGGTGCTGCTGTCAAGGCCCAAACTTCAAGGAAAATGATAAGGCTTTGGCCCACACTTTTAGGTTTTTGAGGGGATTCTTTTTATGGTATTTACAGTTCAAGGTCATCAGTGTTGACCATGGCCATAAGGCATTACCCATTGGGTAAGGTCTGGATTGCCCCGGCGTATAAGGGGATAATTGGGGTACGGGTGTAACATGAGGTCTATGTTTGCAAGTGAACAGTGGTTTCGTTGGCATGGTTCTAGGTTAGAAGAAGGGAAGGCAGCACAACAGACCATTGCAAGTGATCAATTCTGGAAGGACTTGCATAAAGTTGTTGCCATATTAAAGCTAGTGGTGGCAGTACTAAGGATGGTTGACACAGAGAAGAAGCCTACCTTGCCCCACATATATGCTGTCCTAGAGAAGATGAAGGAAATGGTCAGAGCTACAATACCCCAAAGTGCTAGGTCATACATTAACATCATTGATGAGCGGTGGGAGAAGCACTTGAGTCATCCATTGCATAAAGCTGGTGAGTTCAACACTTCAACGTACTTTACACTTTATATGAGTTCTTACATTTACATATTCAAAACTCAAAAGTATTAAGTCACTAACAAGTTATATTTTTGGTTTTCCCTTTACTAGCATACTATTTGAATCCAAAGTACCAGTACTCGCATGATCTTGGGCTAGACACAAATTTGTTAGTGGCAGTTCAAACTGTTATTGAAAGTTGGAGCCCAATGCCAAGACACAAGCTGACTGTAATGACGAGGTGAGAGTATGGAACTTTGGTACTTTGGTATTAAATAAAGGAATGTAATTACTAAATAGCTAATACTAATGCCTCTAACAATATTTGAAATTTAAAATGAAAATAGATCAAATTCTTCAGAGAGGCCCTTAGCAAGTTTCAGTCGAAAAGCTGCAGTGGAGGGCAGACAAAAGTCAAACCCTGGTAGGTGGCATGACATTACATTTATTAATTATAATTTTATCCCTTTAGAATGCACATATTCTTAATATTCTATGTTTATAATGCGGACTGGTGGGTGCTTTATGGTACAAGTTCACCCAACCTGAGGAAGATAGTAGTGAAAGTGCTCTCACAAACTTGTTCATCCTCTAGGTGTGAGCGCAACTGGAGTACATTCGCATTAATACACTCAAAGAGGCGAAACAGATTGGGTAGTCAATGACTGGAGCAGCTGGTGTATATGCATTACAATATGAAACTAAAAATGAGACACATACGTGAAGAATTTGAGACCAATGACAAAGATCCCATCGAACTAGCCAACATAGTCCAGGAGGACTCTGATGATGATGAGGATCCCCTATTCCAATGGGTGAAAGATCGTGGTGCACCAGATATGGATGAGCCTGGAGGTAAGCCATCCTCTACCATTGCATCCGTAACTGGTATAGATGTTGAGGACTATAAGTCGAAAGAGGGGCGTGCACATTCAGAGTCACCGAGACCTTTTGAGGCTGTAACAGGAACTGCTTCTGATGGTGATGGTGATGGTGATGACCCTACTGGTGGTGATGGTGGTGGTGGTGGTGGCATGCAGAGTGGTGGTTATTATGATGATCATCATGAGGGGATGCACGAGCAATACCAGTATGAAGTGAGAACACAGGAGGACCCCGTGCATTACACAAGTGAGTCTCAGTTTACACATGCCACACAAGATCAAGACCATGGTGGCCACAGTAAAACATATAAGAGAAGGACGGATCACAAACACAACCAACCTCAGCATGATGACACGAGTATGAACACCATGTTAGCAAGTTTCGGAAGCATGAGTATGGATATTGGTAGTGAGCATCAGTCGTGGCATTCATCTCAGCCTCATCATCACTATGATTATGGCCAGAAGAGCATCGGTTCTAAATATAGTGCCTATGGTCAGTTTGGCCAGTCAACACATGAGTTTGACAATCAAAGCACTGGGTCTGGTATTGGGCCCATATTTCCAGTCCCATACATACCTCAATATGACAGTTGCAGAAGCAGTGGATCTCACACTTCATGGCAACCATCTTAGGCCACATAGCAATAGCTATACCCTAGGATAGGGGCCTTGCTATATGTGAATGATAACTCTTATATGAATGCTGTGGAGAACTATATGCAATAGTGTAACAACAATATGTCATGGGAAGACTATGTGGAATAAGTGGGGAATGAATACATGATTCAATCTCATTTTATGTGATGATAATTGTAACATTGTTAAACTTAGACAATTTGATGTGTCAGTTTAACATTTGTAATGCTTATTAAGTTGTTTTACTATTAATTGAATGTTTTGCTAGCTTTCTATTAAATTATGTCATTAATGTGTAGAGTATGGTATTTTAATACGTCGTCGGCTACCAACTAAGGGTCCAATGTAAAAGTCCTATTTGGATTTTGTTTTTGTAAAATCTGATAATGCCATTGTGTTTAAATGACCTAAAATAGGCTGAATATCAACTTTTAGACCCGAAATAGGTCTAAAACCCACAAAGATGGGGTTTCGAGTCGAAAAAAAAATGCAAAAACTCACCAAGATCTCGACTTGTCTCGGTTTTTGGTTGGGCCGAGATGCCTCCAAGACTCGAGTTTTCAAACCTTGCTTATAACTTTTCAACTCCTAGAACACCACAGTCAAATGGTGTGGTTGAAAGGAAAAATAGAACACTCCAAGAAACCGCAAGGACAATGCTCAATATACTGTTTGCCAAAGTATCTTTGGGCCGAAGCCGTTCATACGGCATGTTATGTGTTGAACCGAGTTTTAATAAGACCTATTCTTTTGAAAACTCCCTATGAATTCTTTCATAATAAACTTCCTAAAGTTGATTATTTTAAAGTTTTTGGTTGTGCTTGTTTTATTTTAAACACAAAAGACAACTTAGGAAAATTTGAAGAAAAGGCCGATGATGGTATATTCCTAGGCTACTCCACAAATAGTCGAGCTTATAGAGTATTCAATTAGAGAACTCTAGTTGTGGAAGAGTCTATGAATCTTAAATTTGGTGAATTAATGGCCAAAGTAAAATATAAAGACTTAGAAGAAGAAGATGAAGATGAAGTACTTGAAATAAGAAACAGAATTGAAAACATCTCTGTAGAAGAACCTAATGAACATCAACATCCAAAGGAAATAAAAACTGTCAAAGATCACCCTTTTGACCTTGTTATTGAAAACTTAGAGAAAGGCATACAAACTAGACGTAAAATTCAAAATATTTGTTCAAATGTAGCCTTTATCTCTACCATTGAACCTAAAAATATAAAAGAAACCTTATTGGATAGTAATTGGATAATTTCTATGCAAGAAGAGCTCAATCAATTTGAAAGAAATCAAGTTTGGGAATTAGTGCAAAAACCCATGAACACCAAGATAATTGGAACAAAATGGGTATTTAGAAACAAGCTTGATGAAGATGGAAACATAACAAGAAACAAGGCTAGGTTGGTTGCTCAAGGCTACAACCAACAAGAAGGTATTGACTTTGATGAAACTTATGCTCCTGTAGCTAGACTTGAATCCATTCGTATGTTACTTGCTTTTGCATGCCATACAAACTTTAAGTTGCATCAAATGGATGTTAAAAGTGCATTTTTGAATGGTTTCATAAATGAAGTACATGTTATTCAACCCCCTAGATTTGAGGATACAAAGTATCCAAACCATGTCTATAAACTTAAGAAAGAATTGTATGGTTTGAAACAGGCTCCAAGAGCTTGGTATGATCGATTGAGTAAGTTTCTTCTTGACAATGGTTATTCAATGGGGAAGATTGATACAACTTTACTTGTAAAGCATAAAAGGAAGGATCTCATTATTGTTCAAATCTATGTAGATGACATAATTTTTGGATTACTAATGATGCACTTTGTCATGAATTTATTCAAACAATGAGAAATGAATTTGAAATGAGTCTTCTTGGTGAATTGAATTTCTTTTTAGGACTTCAAATAAAACAAACCCCTGATGGTATCTTCATAAGTCAAACTAAGTATCTTAAAGAACTTTTGAAAAAGTTTGATACTAATGGACAAAAATCCTCTAGTACTCCTATGAGTACATCTATGAAAATGTCCTTGGATGAAGATGGTACACCTACTGACCCTACTAAATATAGAGGAATGATTGGTAGTCTGCTTTACTTATCGGCCAGTAGACCTGACATAATGTTCAGTGTCTGTGCTTACGCTAGGTTTCAAGCCGAACCTATGCAATCCTATTTAAGTGCTGTAAAAAGAATTTTCAAATATTTGAAAGGAACTCCAAACATTGGCCTCTGGTACCCTTTAAACCATGACTTTCACCTTGTTAGCTTCTCCGACGCTGACTTTGCCGGGTGTCATGTTGATCGGAAGAATACAAGTGGGACTTGTCACTTCCTTGGATCGTGTTTAGTTTTGTGGTTTAGTAAGAAACAAATTTCTGTGGCCTTGTCAACCATTGAGGCCGAATACATCGCAGCCGATCGGTGTTGTGCACAAGTGTTATGGATGAGGCAAACCCTCCAAGACTTTGAAATAAATTTTGACACCTCCTCAATCCGCTGTGATAACACAAGTACTATAAATCTTAGAAAAAACCTGATTTTACACTCAAGAGCAAAATATATTGATATCCGCCATCATTTTTTAGCTCAAAGAGGTGAAATCAAACTTGACTTCATAGAGACCGAGAAGCAACTCGTAGATATTTTTACAAAACCCCTGAGTGAGGAGAGATTTTGTGTGCTAAGAAGAGAGCTAGGGATATGTAACCCCTTTGAATGATAAATTGTATCTCTGTTATTTTTTTGTGAAAACTGTGAAAATTGCTGAAAAACTTGATTCGGCATACCGAATCTGGAAATGGCAAATAGTTTCCTATTTTTCCAACAGATGTAAACTTCCCGAGAAGGAAATGGCGTATGCCGGATCTGATTCGGTATACCGAATTACTTTTTTCTGGCAGAATTGGCCATTTTCTAGCCTTTGGAGACTAAGCTTGGCCTATATAAAGGTCACTATTTTCTCTTGTTTTTCACATTATTTCACTCTCACATCTCTCCCCTTGTGCTAAACACTCTTAATCACTCATTTTTACTTATCTCTCTTAATTCTCTCACTCTATCCATCAAATATGAGTCGAAAAGAGAAGCAACCAATGTCTCAAGAAGCCCCACCTTCAAAAAGAGGTCGACATGGAGGTCGATTTGCACCAGTTTGTGGAGGCTCTTCGGTAGCGGGAGCTAGTGCAAGTAGGTTCTTTCCTAATGACGAATGCCATGAAACTTGGCCTCTCTTCCGTGATAGAAAAATTGAAGAAGGAAAAGATGTGGATGTTCCCTATTTCCAAAGTTTGCACCTTGAAGAAAAATTCAAGGATATTGGCTGGGATTCTTTCCTTCACCTTTCGGAACCTTGCTACACAAATATTGTCAAAAACTTCTGCAACAACCTCCAGTTTAGCGAGACGGAACGGGATTTGAAGATTAGTACCTTTCTAAAGGGCAACCAAATAGGCATCTCTATTGATGACCTTGCTAGTTTCTTCCAAATCTCTAGTGAAGGTCCTTGCCTCTTTTGGACTCCCAAGCCTTTCGAGATCTTATCAATCATGAGAAAGTCTACTCCAACATCCTCAAAGAATATTATGGAGATGAGGGATCGGTTCCTATTTCTTGCCTCAAGCTCATCCCTCTCATCATTTCGTACATCATCCAACATAACTTCATTCCAAGAGGAGGCGATCGGAGTAAGTGCTTGACCCCTCAAACTTATCTTGCCTATTGTGTCAATACCACCACTCCATTGTGCCTTCCTTACTTCATCATGCGGTACATGGAGACCATTGCACATCCAAGGAGGTCCACAAATCTTCCTTATGGTCGCCATCTCACCCGCATCTTCAAGGCCTTTAACATTGACCTTTATCGTGAGCTGGAATCTACTACTTCCTTCCTTCCTATCACTCGAAACTCTTTTCAAACCATAACCATTTCGAACTTTGATGAAGAATATGAGGAGGGTGACTCAGGTAATGAAGGAGAACAACAACCAAGGAGACAACCCCGTCAACAACCTTGGGCACCTGAAGTTTTTCAAACTTGGGTTTCCAACTTGGAGGGCTACATGGAAGAGACCAACACGTGGGTGATTGATCTTGAAACGGGATAACAACAACTTCAACGAGATATGGTATCATTGCATCAAGAAGCCAAAACAAGTTTTGATTCGATGAATTCTAGACAAGATAGGATCCTCACCGCGGTCCAAACCTTGTCTTTCAATCTAGGATTTCTATCTCTTGATACTCCAGGAACCACTCCCCAAGCCGCTCCACCTCAAGGCTTCACACCTCAAAGCTTTAGACCATCCTTTCGGGCACCCTACCCCGGAGAGTCTAGCTCTATTCCCTCTATTCCAACTTTTCCCAGGATGTCTTCTCAAGATCCACCTAATCCCGAAGCCCCATAATTTTATTGTTCACAGTTTTTGATAATGTCAAAGGGGAGAAAAAGTGGAAAGTGGATGTAGTAATCTTGAAAGATTTTTTTTTTACTCCTTTATGTATGTATGCAATTTCAATTATGAATTTCAATTATGATACGCATTTTGGATTTATTTTGTGCAAGATTACATTATTTTCCTTACTTTGGTAAAGTATTTGTCATCATCAAAAAGGGGGAGATTGTTGAGGCAAGGACCTCACACACTCCTTCATATCATGGTTTTGATGATTACAAATAAACCTTTGTGTACTAACTCTTGTTCTAGAAGCCCTTTACAAGAGCATGGCAACAAGTGAGGGGGAGCACCTAAGTTCAAGAATCCATATACACAAACACTTCAATAATTCATGGAAGAAATTCAAGCTAAGCTATGAAGTACCCAAGACACGAAGCACCCAATGTCAAACCCTGCCCCTAACTGACTAGAATCTTGACTGAATGACAGGAACCCCTGACATGGCATCCAAGCACACAGTGGAGTATCACTCCAGTGATTGAATTTGATGAAGAAACCCTGAGGATGTCTTCCTGCATACCTGTCAGAAGATGGACAGATGATCCCTGCAGTTGCATGGCCCACAACATAATGTACTGCTTGGACTCCAGGTATTCTCTCTCTTCTCCATAAATATGGGACCCACCCCTGAAAATAGGTGTAACAGACCTTAAATGACATGTGGGTGCAAGACCCTAGGCCTGGGTCCAAATCCTATGCAAGCCCACAGAGAATCAGCCTTGTTGAAATCTCTGGCCGATGCACTGGGTGATGCAGACATCACCCAAAGACATTGCCCAGAGTGGGAAAATGCAGTTTTTCCATGATTTGATCTGTGGGGACCAGCCATATTGGACATGGGCACCCCCCTTAGGTTGAGGAAAGTCTGAGGGACCACCTCATAGCCTTGGATCACTGTGGACCCCACCTGTGTGCCCAGAATGACTGAGAATGCAGTAAAAAATGCATTTTCAAAAAGGGCCTTAACAGCCAAACAGACCCTAGTTATGGGCTGGGCTATAAATAGGTGTGCCTTAGGCTCATTTAGAGCTCTTAGCACTGCTGAAACCATAGAGGGAAGGAGAAGAAAGAAAGGAGAGAAAAGAGAAGGAAAAGGAGGAAGAGAGCAACCTTGCCTCCAAGGTCTAATTCGAGCAGCCCTCTGAGCATTCAGGTATAAAATCATACCTCTAATATGCTACTCTTTGTTGCTATTGTTCATCATCATATTTCTCTGTGTATTGAATGCTTTCTGGCCATTGGCAGCCCAGAACAGCTGGGGGCTGCCATGGACCATCTCAGATCCAACATGCAAACATGATGCATGAAGGATCTATAAATTCACCTAGAGGGGGGGTGAATAGGTGAAGGTTTGAAGATTAAAAAAATATATGCAAAAATTAACACAAATTGCCAAATCTAAAGACAAGCAATAAGGATAAATATAAGAAGAGAGACACAAAGATTTATAGTGGTTCGGCCAACACGTGCCTATGTCCACTCCTCTCAACTTAGAGAGAATTTCACTATTAGAATCTTGAGTAAGAGCAAGAGGACTCGTACAACTACTCTTGAGAAACGAGCAAGAGGACTCAAAAGCTACTCTTGAGATAATGAGCAAGAGGACTCAACCTTCTCTTGATTCCGAGCAAGAGGACTCAAAACACTAATGTAAAGTAAAAATAAACACTAAGGGTTTTAATATTACCTCAAACCTTAGTGAGAATAAGTGCTACTTTTTAAACAGTGTAGCTTGAATGCTAATGCAAATGAAGGGAGTAAGGTGAGATTGGTCTTCCTTGAATTGATTATTTGTAATCTCATTTGGGAGTGGCTTGTTCTTGGAGGCTCTTAATTGTGATTCAATGATGTTAATTGATGTGTTTAAAGCCTAACATAATTGGGTATTTATAGCTAAAGAAGCTAGAATTAATTAGGAATCCAATTAAGGATCGGATTCCACAGTTTATAAATAATCCGGTATGCTGGATGGAAATCCGGTATGCCAGATCACCTAACTTCCATTTAAAACACAGGAGTAACGGTCAATTCATAAAGGTCCAGTAATGATCCGGAATGCTGGATGGGAATCCGGTATGCCGAATCAGGGCAAATTACAGGTTCTCAGGATCCGGTATGCTGGATCCTGATTCAGCTTGCTTAACCAAGCTACTGGTTCCTTTTTCCTGAGATTCTCATTAATCCGGTATGCTAGATTGGGCAATTTCAATGGAAATTAGTCCAATTCCATTAGGCTTTGGCTTAGGAATTTCAAACCCATTTAGTCACATGTTTAAGGGGTTAATTAACCACCTAAGGTCATTCTAGATGGATGCATGCGTGTGTGTGTGCATTACATCAAATGTGACTCACAAATTACATATGCATAAATTACAATGTCTTCAATCTTCAAACTTCAAGAAAAACAAACTTCAACTCTTTTAGCTTCCAAAGTTTGACTTTCAATCTTCAATCTTCTTGAGTAAGGTCTTGTAAACTTGTATACGCTCCCCCTCACTTGGTGCTATGCTTTGACTCTAAAACACTTAGAACACAAGCATTAGTCCAAGGATGGTCTTATTTGTTATCATCAAAACATCTATGTCATCATGGAGATGACTTGGAGGGTATAGGGCTATGTGTGCTTCCCTAACAATCTCCCCCATTTTGATGATGACAAATAATCCATATAACTAAATAATGGAGATCAAATAAACAAATAACACGAGACAATATAAAGATGTAAGAACAAATTTATTCATAAAGCAAGTTTATTATACTAATCATAAAGTAGATAGTTCCATACATCTATTATAATCTATTCCAAGCCCACAAAAACTTCTCCCCCTTTGGCATTATCAAAAAGAGGGGTAATAACATCAAACATTAGGATCAAAGGGTGGAAGAGGAGGAATAGAGTTTAAGGCACCGGGAAAAGTTGGACGAACTCCTTGAGGAGTGACACTCGGTGTGTCAAGAGAGAGATGGCCAAGATTGAATGCAAGAGAATGAATGGCCTTAAGGATTTTGTCTTGGCGCACATTGAGATTGTCAAATTCGGTTCTCACATCATCGCGGAGGGATGCCACATCATCTTGAATCCGCTGTTGACCAAATTCAAGTTCCATGATACGAGTATTTGCTTCGCCCATGTACTCATCGATGCTAGACACCCATTCTTGTAAGGATGCCGGAATGTCTTCTTGAGCTTGACGAGGAGGGAGTACATTCTCATCCAATTCTTCTTCTTCTTCAACAAACACCTCAAAAGGAGGGGGAATAGCAATTGTATGAAGGCTATTACGGGTGATGGGTTGAAAAGTCACGGTGGATTCTTCTTCTTGAGAGAGATCAATGTCAAAAACTTGAAAGAGACGAGTGAGAAGTCTCCCATAGGGTAGATTGGTGTGCTTTTGGGGGTGAGCACAAGATTCCATGTACCTCATGATGAAGTATGGAAGGCAAAGAGGTGTAGAGATGTAAACACAGTAAGTAAGGTAGGCTTGAGGAGTGAGACATTTGTTTCGATCGCCTCCGCGAGGAATGAAGTTATGCTGAATAATATAGGAAATAACATGGGGAATGAGGTGAAGTCTTCTAGTTACCACTGTTGCCGCCTGAGGATCATAAATCTTCAAGATGGAGGAATAGACTTCTTCATAGTTGATGAAGTCCCTAAAGATGGTGCTTTTAGGAGTCCAAAAAGTGCAAGGACCATCGCAAGAGAGTCCAAGATGGCGAGCAAAATCGGTAATGGAGAGCTCTATGTGAATACTCTTCACATAAGAGTGAAGCTTCAAGGGTTCATCCGCCCCGCTGAAATAGAGATTGGTGTAGAAATACTTGACTAGTTGAGGGTAGTAGGGGTCATCCATGTTGAGAAGAGGTTCCCAACCGATATCTTTGAACATGCTCTCAAGTCGAATACTATTGAAAGAGAAAATGTCAACTTCACGGCCTTCTTCGATTTTTTAAGCGAGATACAGAGGCCAATTTGCACGACATTCGAAAGAGCGAAATAGACGATCTTCTCCAGGAGCATAAGATTATCTCGAAGAGCTTCCAGTTCTACTTCTTTTGGATGGTTGCCCTTCAGGCAAAACATCCTTACCTCTTCTACTCATGTTCAAGAGAAGTTTTGAGGAGAGAGAAATAGAATTTTAAGTATTGAGATGCTTTGAGATAGGACAGTGAGAGTAGAGTGAACAGTGATTCAGAAAATGATAAAATGGGATCATTATATAGGCTTGAAATACACTACAACAGTCATAAAACGAGCAAAAATTCAAAAAATCCGGTATACCATTTGAGCATCCGGTATACCGTTTCAAGCAATAACGGTTAAAAAACTGCCAGAATAGCTGATCCGGTATACCGTTTGAGGATCCGGTATACCGTTTCAGGCAAAAACAGTGAAAAACAACATTTTAAAAAAGCATGTTTCAGTTATTCAAAGGGGTCACACAAGCCAAGGTCGCTTCTAAGAGAACAGAGTCTTTCTTCACTCAGAGGTTTTGTGAAGATATCTGCAAGTTGCTTCTCGGTCTCAATAAAGTCGAGTCGGATATCACCTCTTTGAGCTGTATCACGTAGGAAGTGATGATGAATGTCAATATGCTTAGCTTGAGAGTGTAAAATCGGATTCTTACTAAGATTAATTGCACTTGTGTTATCGCATTGGATTGAGGAAGTGTCAAACTTAACTCTGTAGTCTTGGAGAGTTTGCCTCATCCATAACACTTGTGCACAACATCGTCCTGCAGTGATGTATTCAGCTTCAGTGGTAGATAGAGCAATTGAGTTTTGCTTCTTACTAAACCATGAAACCACACAAGATCCAAGAAAATGACAAGTACCACTAGTACTTTTTTAATCAACATGACAACCGGCAAAATCGGCGTTAGAGAAGCTAATAAGGTCAAAGTCATTGTCCATAGGGTACTATAGGCCAATGCTTGGAGTTCCTTTCAAGTACTTAAAGATTCTCTTTACAGTACTCAAATGGGATTGCATAGGTTTGGCTTGAAACCTAGCACAAGCACAGACACTAAACATTATGTCCAGTCTACTAGCCGTTAGGTAAAGTAAACTACCTATCATACCTCTATATTTGGTCGGGTCAAGTGGGATTCCATCTTCATCCTTAGACAGAGTTACAGATGTACTCGTTGGAGTACTAGATGACTTCTGCCCATTGATGTCAAACTTCTTCAATAGTTCCTCAAGATATTTAGTCTGACTAATGAAAATCCCTTTAGGGGTCTGTTTTATTTGAAGTCCTAGAAAGAAATTCAGTTCACCCATAAGACTCATCTCAAATTCACTACTCATACTCTTACTAAAATCAAGACATAGAGATTCATTTGTAGATCCCAATATGATGTCATCTACATATATTTGAACAATAATTATGTCATTATTCTTATGTTTCATGAAGAGAGTTGTATCTATTTTACCCATTGTAAACCCATCATCGATTAAAAACTTACTTAGTCTATCGTACCATACTCTCGGAGCTTGTTTTAAGCCATACAAGGCTTTCTTCAGCTTGTAGACATGGTCCAAAAATTTTGGGTTTTCGAATCTAGGTGGTTGGATGACATGTACTTCTTCATTGATGAAGCCATTTAAAAATGCACTATTCATGTCCATTTGATGTAACCTGAAATTCTTATGACAGGAAAATGCAAGCAACATTCTAATTGATTCAAGTCTAGCTACAGGAGCATAGGTCTCATCGAAGTCAATGACTTCCTGTTGGTTATAGCCTTGGGCAACCAATCTAGCCTTGTTCTTAGTTATGTTACCATCTTCATCAAGTTCGTTTCTAAATACCCATCTAGTTCCAATAATCTTGGAATTCGAGGGTCTAGGCACTAAGTCCCAAACTTGATTTCTTTCGAATTGGTTAAGTTCTTCTTGCATAGCCATTATCCAATTACTATCCAAAAGTGGTTCTTTAATGTTCTAGGGTTCAATGGTAGATATGAAAGCCACATTGAAACAAACATTTTGGATTTTACTCCTAGTTTGTACACCTTTTTCTAGGTTTCCAATGACAAGGTCAAGGGGATGGTCTTTGACAATTCTAATCTCTTTAGGAAGTTGATGTACTTGATCATTAGGTTCATCTAGAGTAATTTTTTCAACTCTTTTCCTAATTTCAAGTACTTCATATTCATCATTTTCTTCTAGGTCTTTATACTTGTCTTTTGCCATAGATTCATCGATTCTAACATTCATAGACTTTTCCACAAATAGTGTTCTTTTGTTAAAAACTCTATATGCTCTACTATTTGTGGAGTAGCCTAGAAATATACCATCATCAGTCTTTTCTTCAAACTTTCCTAAGTTATCCTTAGTATTAAGAATGAAATAGGTACAACCAAATACTTTAAAGTAGTCAACTTTAGGTAATTTGTTATAAAACAATTCATAGGGGGTCTTTAACAAAATAGGTCTTATCAAAACCCGGTTTAACACATAACAAGCCGTGTGAACAACTTCAGCCCAAAGGTATTTAGGCAAGGAATACTCATTGAGCATTGTCCTAGCCGTTTCTTGAATAGTTCTATTCTTTCTTTCAATCACACCATTTGATTGTGGTGTTTTAGGGGCTGAGAAGTTATGAGTTATACTTTATTTTTGACAAAACTCACCAAAAATTCATCAATATTATCAAATTCACCACCATGGTCACTTGTTATAGAAGTGATCAAGTAACCCTTTTGATTTTGTATTCTCTTAGAAAGAGCTACAAATTCTTCAAAAGCATCATTTTTTTGCTTGAGAAAGAGTGTCCATGTGAATCGGGAGTAATCATCTACAATAACAAATGTATACTTCTTACCTCCTAGGCTTGTGGGTAGTATAGGTCCAAACAAGTCTAAGTGAAATAATTGTAGAGGTCTTGAGGTAGCAACAGAATTAATTACCTTATGAGAAACTTTTGTAAGTTTACTTTTTTGACATGCTCCATAAGAGTGTTGCTTATCAAATTTCAACTTAGGAAGGTTTCTCACAAGGTTTTTGGAAGAAAGGGATTTAATAATCTTAGGATTAATATATCTCAATTTTCTATGCCACAGAGTTGCATCATCAAATTTAGATATGAGACAAGCATCAAGAGAGTTGATATTAAAAATGCAAATATAGATCTTCCTACAACCCTCGAGAATTATGTTATCATCAGAATCTTTAATCTCACATTTGGAGGCATTAAAATTAACACAATAGCCATTATTGCATAGTTGACTAACACTAAGTAAATTGTACTTAAGATTATCAACTAGACTGACGTTAGAGATTACTGTACCTCCAAACTTTATTGATCCATTTTCAATGATTCTTCCTTTGTTGTTGTCTCTGAAAGACACCCATCCTCCTTTTTGTTTCTTGAGTTTCAAAAAAATCTTTGGGTTGGATGTCATATGCTTCGAGCAACCACTATCAATATACCATTCCATGTTGCTTACCTACAAGATAAGAATGCTTAATAAAACTTTGGTCACCATTGAGTGTTGGGTCCATCATTGTTAGTATTATACATTCCTCTTGGTCTCCACACCATTTGATGACCATTTACCTTTTGGTTCCCATACCAACTTGTGTATGGTTGAGGGTTCCAAGGTCTTTGGTTTTGAGACGTTTTATATGAACCTTGGTTATTGGATGGTCTTTGAGCCTTTGGTGGATTTTTTCTGTTTTGGTCATTGAAAGATCTTTTAGGAGTTTGATCATTGAAGGATCTTCTAAGATGGCGAAAAGATTGCTTCATATGATAGCATTCCCAAACAGTGTGTCTCTTTTTGGTGTAATTACTGCATACAACCGTGGTCTTCCCTTTGGGATTGGGTTTGCTAAATTGAGGGTTTTTTCTCAAGTAACACTCCTCAATAGAGTGACCTTTCTTCTTACAGTAGTTGCAAAATTTCTTCTTTACTTTCTTACTTGTTATTTTACTTGAACTTGCCTCTTTGGTGTGATTCGAACCTTTGTTCACATCATAGCCTACTCCTTCCTTATTTAGAGGTACTTTTGAGGCATTTCCAAGTAAGATGTCAAGAGTTCTTTTTCCATTGGTAAATGATTCTAAGGTTTTGCACAACTTCTCTTTTTCTTCTTTTAAGATATCAACTTGAGAAGCTAGAGTTGTGTTTTGGTCTTTAAGGGTGTTTATCTCCTTTAGGAGATTTTTCTTAGTAGTAGCTAATTCCATGCTACTTTGATATAAGTCTTTGAAAGCTTCTTCCAATTCTAAAAAGTCCTTATCTTTATAAGAAGGAGAAGTGGGAGTTACCTCATCTTGGGTTTCTTCATCTTCAGTAGCCATTAAAACAAGATTTGTTTGTTTTTTCTTCTTCTTGTGATTCTTCATTATTTTCTTCTTCATCACTTGAATCAAAGGTGTGTTCAGCTTTGTAGGCCTTCTTGTATTTTTTCATTTTAGGGCAATCTCCTCTAAAATGTCCATATTCCCTACATTTATAACACACAATATCTTTTGAAGAAGTGTCAGTGTTATCCTTAGAAATATTTTTACCTTTTTGGTCTTTGGAAAACCTTCTCTTGTTGAATGAGGTTTTGCCCTTGTTCTTCAAGAATCTTGAGAATTTCTTCAACAAATAGGTAATTTTATCATCTGAAAGTTCTTCATCATCGTCGCTGATGTCATAAGTTTTGAATGCAACAACTTTCTTCTTTGATTCCTTAGGCTCATCTTCCTTTGTGTCTTGTTTGAGCTCCATCTCATGAGTTTGGAGTGATCCCAACAGTTCATCCAAGCATAGCTTGTCGATGTCCTTTGATTCTCTTATTGCTGTAGTCTTGGGTCTCCATTCCTTTGAGAGAGATCTCAAAATCTTTCGAACATTTTCACCGTTGGAATAAGTCTTTCCTAAACCTTTCAGCTTGTTCACAATGTTAGTAAATCGGGTAAACATAGCATATATATCTTCATCATTTTTTATTTTAAAAAGCTCATACTCATTTACTAACATATCATTCTTAGATTTCTTAACTTCAGAAGTACTTTTATAGGTCACTATAAGCTTATCAAATATCTCCTTAGCAGAGTCACACATGCATGTCCTACTGTACTCCTTTTCTCCTAAGGCATATTAAAGATAGCTTATAGCTACATAGTTGAGTTGCATCTTAGCTTTTTCAGCTGGGGTCCACTCTTCTTTGGGCTTGTCTATAGTATTTGGTCTATTTTTAATAACTTCCCATGTGTCAATGTTGTTGGCACACATGAAGTTCTTGAAACAATTCTTCCAGTAGGAAAATCCTTCTCCTTCAAAGAAGGGAGGTCGAATAATATTGTAACCTTCAAACTTACGATTAGCAGAAGTTCCCATAGTCTTAAAACTCTTAGTTGGATTAAAAAAAATCACGGTCTCGAGCTCCCGCTCTGATACCAAATGTAAATTCACCTAGAGGGGGGTGAATAGGTGAAGGTTTGAAGATTAAAAAAATATATGCGAAAATTAACAAAAATTGCCAAATATAAAGACAAGCAATAAGGATAAATATAAGAAAAGAGACACAAAGATTTATAGTGGTTCGGCCAACACGTGCCTACGTCCACTCCTTTTAACTTAGAGAGAATTTCACTATTAGAATCTTGAGTAAGAGCAAGAGGACTAGTACAACTACTCTTACGAAACGAGCAAGAGGACTCAAAAGCTACTCTTGAGATAATGAGCAAGAGGACTCAACCTTCTCTTGATTCCGAGCAAGAGGACTCAAAACACTAATGTAAAGTGAAAATAAACACTAAGGGATTTAGTATTACTTCAAACCTTAGTAAGAATAAGTGCTACCTTTCAAACAGTGTAGCTTGAATGCTAATGCAAATGAAGGGAGCAAGGTGAGATTGATCTTCTTGAATTGATTGTTTGTAATCTCACTTGGGAGTGACTTGTTCTTAGAGGCTCTTAATTGTGATTCAATGATATTAATTGATGTGTTTAAAGCCTAAAACAATTAGGTATTTGTAGCTACAGAAGCTAAAATTAATTAGGAATCCAATTAAGGATCGGATTCCACAGTCTATAAATTATCCGGTATGCTGGATGGGAATCCGGTATGCCAGATCACCTAACTTCCATTTAAAACACAGGAGTAACGGTCAATTCATAAAGGTCCAGTAATGATCCGGTATGCTGGATGGAAATCCGGTATGCCGGATCCGGGCAAATTACAGGTTCTCAGGATTCGGTATGCTGGATCCTAATCCAGCTTGCTTAACCAAGCTACTGGTTCCTTTTTCCTGAGATTTCTCATTAATCCGGTATGCCAGATTGGGCAATTTTAGTGGAAATTAGTCCAATTCCATTAGGGTTTGGCTTGGGAATTTCAAACCCATTTAGTCACATGTTTAAGGGGTTAATTAACCACCTAAGGTCATTCTAGATGGATGCATGCGTGTGTGTGTGCATTACATCAAATGTGACTCACAAATTACATATGTATAAATTACAATGTCTTCAATCTTCAAACTTTAAGAAAAACAAACTTCAACTCTTTTAGCTTCCAAACTTTGACTTTCAATCTTCTTGAGTAAGGTCATATAAACTTGTATACGCTCCCCCTCACTTGGTGCTATGCTTTGACTCTAAAATACGTAGAACACAAGCATTAGTCCAAGGATGGTCTTATTTGTTATCATCAAAACATCTATGTCATCATGGAGATGACTTGGAGGGTATAGGGCCATGTGTGCTTCCCTAATAGGATCTGAGCATTTTATGGTATTTTGCATATCTGTTTTGCATCTGGAATGGAAACCTGGGCTGTGCCAGGTAGCATTGCCCTGTTACACTAAGAACTGGGCAGTTTGGGGTCTAGATTGTGTGCCCTAGCTGCATGAAACCTAACCCTAGGTTGTAGCAGCCATAGATTGCTGCTTTACACATGAATCCAGATTTACATGCAGTCAAAACCCTGATTTGCAACCAAAGATATGCTGGGTTACTATTCACTAGGCTATCTGGGCAGCTCCTGGCAGCAAAGTGGTGGACCCAAGTGAAAATCCACATGGACCAGTGCAAAGTATACCCCTAGGGGTCCAAAATGACCTAACATGCATGGGGAGAGGATCCATGCTCTGCCCATGGCCTGCAACCTTGGAATCTCAGCCTGATTTCGGTTTTGCAATCTCTGGGCGATGTAGACATCACCCAGAGACATCACCCAATGAATGAAATTTCACTGTAATGTTGATCTGACCTGGGGATCTTCACCCATGGGCCATAAAATAGTGTAGGGAGGTGGAAAATGACCAAAATGCCCCTCCCCACATCTGTCCACATATATGAATGCCTTGGGTACCCAAGTGGGCACTGTAGGACTTGGAAACCCTGTTTGTGAAGGTCCTATAGCATTGCCAAGTTGGGGACTGTACTGTGAAGCTTGAACAACCTAGGAACATGTATCAATGTGATAAATGACCATTTTGCCCCTAGACCACAAACTCTGGATAATGCACCGGGATATAGGCCTAAGGCCCAGTGCAAGGCCCAGAGATTTCTAAGTGATGACAAACTGTACACCTAGTCAACCCAGTGAGCCTAGATTAACCCTAGGACATCCAAAAACAATGTGGAATATTAAATGACATATTTCTGATTTATACCTAGGGTGTGATCCCGTGCTTGAGGCCTACAGCCAAACTGCAGTCGGAACTGAAACTACAACTGAATTTCTAGAACCAGACCCAGGTGAGTGAAATATTATCGTGTATGTGTGTGTAACAGTATTATTATGCCGACAATTAAATTCTTTAATTATATTGCTTGTTACTTAATTAAATTTAATTTCTCAAATATTACACATTGTGTCACTGTTGATCAATTTTGCTTGAATATATCATGACGACTGTGAATGTTAGACTAGATGCCATAGTCGACTTGGAAATGAGGCCGGTGGTAGCCCGTAGTATGGGATACGGTTGACACCGCCCGACTCATACGATGCCATATAGACATGGGGTAAGAGTTTCATCACCCGTGATACGCACCCTTGCCAACAGGGGTTAAGGTGTTTGATGACTATGAGGACTACAGTAAAACCTCGGGCGTTTACGCTGGGAAGCCTCAGCACAGCTAGGATGCCCCAGGGCAAATATGTTGGGAAGCCTCGGGCTACAAGCTTGCGAAGCACCGAAAGGTGAATCATGGCTATATGCCAAACAAAGTTTATGTACCGGTAAGGTGAACTGATATTAAGTCGGTTACTTTACAAGTTCAATCTAGAGGGCCGGTCGGGCTGACTTGGGTAGGGAGATGTTGGAGCCAGCTGGTTCTCTCTGACAACTCAATGAGTATATCACGGGAAAGGGTAACCAAGCCCACACTAGGGATACATGTATTGGGGATTGTAGTAGCACTGACCTGTCTTAGTTGTATTGTTAGGTGGCTAATAAATAATCTGGACTTGCATATCATGTAGGATCATGTGGAATGTGGTTGCATATGCATGCATAATGATATGTTTTGCTCACGAGCTCAGTGGGGCTCACACTTTGTTATATATGTTTTTCTCTTAGATGATTCTACAGGTGGATGCCGTTGCAGCATGGCGGCTTATTACAAGGAGGAGAGCCCTTGTGATTATGATGATATTGGTGTGGACCCTGACAGAGGTCATACCGATGATGCGAGTGTTCTCAGTGGTTATTGATGAAGACCAGTGAGGGGCGCTTCTGATGCTTTTTATCTTGGGGACTCCTTTTTGCTTTTAATAGGAGTTTATCCTCGTCCTTGGTTCTGTCTTAGTCTTTCCTTTCCTTTTTGGGGTTGAGTTATCTCGCCCTGTATATATATATGTACTTTTCTTTTGCTTATGTATATGTCAGCTTTCTCTTTTCAGTGTGTGGGTTGTACTGGGAATGTATCAGAACATACATATGTATATATATATATCATCAACATTCCCGTATCGCTACGCTTTCTCTTTTGTTATTATAATTGTAGTTTATCTGCTACACTCTGATCTTACTTGTAGTAATGTGATGAATGTGGGACCGTGAATGTATTAACTGCTTCTAGATCCGTGGGGTTTGGCGGATTGTCGTTATGCAATTCGGGTCACCTACCTAATCCTCCCAGGGGGTAGTTTGGGGTGTGACAGAGCTTGGTATCAGAGCGTGAGTCTCTTCTTACATTCACGGGATGCAGAATAGGAATAATAAGCTACCAACGTTAAAACATGTAATAAAGTAAAAGCTACAGGGGTGGTAGATGTAATTAAAAGACAAGATGCATAATTACATTAATTAAAGACAATTGTGGCTGGGCCACTACAAGAAGTTTGACTGAAGGTACTACCTTCAAGTTTACATAAGCTGAAAAAAAATATATATACACCACACACAAACGAAAATACATAAACTATAAAAAAAAAATGTGAGATAAAAGTCAAGACTACATAGTGATAGAGGTCAGACTGAACATGTAGAAGCTGGCTGGAGTACTACACTGTCGGTGGTAAATCACTCGAAGGAGGCTAAGACTGGCGTGAGTCAACATGGTAGAAGGTATCCCAGAAGTCTAGACTCTGCTCTACATATACCACTCTACTCTCTAAAGATAAGAAGCCCCGATCCATCCTGGTGGCCATATCAGTGAGCTGAGTCCTGATGCCCTGGAACTGAGACATCACCTATGACCACTCAGATGACTCTGACACATGCGAGCTAGTAGCACTTGTCGCCTCATATGGGGGCAAATCAGCAAACTGGTCACCAATCCCCTCAAAGTCGCCCTCCTCTCTCTGCTCATCTCCCTGCATCTCTTTCTGCTCATCACCCTGCTGCTCATTGCCCTGCATCTCCATCTGATCACCCTTCTCTGGATCACTACCTGGCTCCCCTGGCACTTTCATCTTCAAGATCTTGGTCTTGTTGATGGGCCTAGACCTGTCTCTCTCCATATACTCACCGCCCAGGGGAACCTCGAAGTGTCTGAAAACCAAAGTAAGGAACTTCCCATATGGAAGGTTCCCATCTGAAGGGTTTTGGGCATGGTATAACATAGCCTGAAGCAATAAGTTTGGGAGGTTTATAACTGGACCCCCTTGCCCGCTCCTAGTAGGCAATAGGTAATGTAGGCTCTCAGCATAGAAATACTAACCCTGTTTCTGCCCTTCGGGTAGATGTTATATGAGACACATCTACTAATAACTCGAGCACTGAGCTTATAGGAAGCCTCAGATTTAGGAGTACTCTCAAAACCAGTCAATGCTTTGGAAACCCTCCTCCTGGTCTCCAAAGAGAACATATCAGAAATGTCAACCCTGGGCTTGTAGTAACACCTCTCACCAGTATCTGGTAGCCCTAGGATCCCTGCTAAGGTAGCAGTGGTCAGTCTAATGTCCACCCCCTTGACTCTGCTCTCCAATCCAAACTCCCGTGCCCTAGATGGCACCAGGTTACGATAAAAGTATCGACCAAGTTGGGGTAACATGGCTCTGTGGGTGTCAACATAGAGGCCCAACCTAAGATGTTGAACCTAGTGAACAAATTGTACTGATGGAAGTCATCCACCTGTACTACCCTTCCATTTACAATCTTTAGGGACTTAAACTTGTCCCAATCTTTAGCATGCTTGTATCTAGAGAATAGGAACCAAGCGAACTCCAGCTCCTTGGATGATGAATCCTCCCTAGGAGAAGTAGGTGGCACAAAAGAGGATGAGGAATGCTCACTCTCGGACCGTAGCCTCCTGCGTGCTACGGATTTCCTTGCCGCTCTATGGCTAGTAGACATTAGACTGCAAAGAGAGAAGAAAAGAAATAGTTAGGGCATGAGAAAGTGAGAAAAACCCTAGCCAAAACAAGGAAAACAAAGAAATGACCTAAAGTTAGGAAAATAGGTAAAGAATCTTACCTTAAGTTGTGTAGAATCACGGGGGACCCGTGAAAGTGGAAGGAATTGGTGTGGAAAAGGTCACACTAAGCTCCAAAGCCTTGCCCTAGGTGTTTAGAGAACTTTAGAAAAGAAATGGAGTGAAATGGGGCCCTCTCAGACTGTTATATTTGAGCCCGATTCTTAGGGCGATAGCACTGGGTGATGTATCTAACGCCTAGAGACATCGCCCAGAGATTTAATTTTTGCTGTTTTTGCATAACAACTTATGGAAACTTAGATTTTGCCTAAACATACTTCTATAAACATAAAAACATGAATTTTTTATAAAATATTCATATAAAGGGAATAACATGTAAAAAAAAATTATTTAAATTCATTAATTAAATAAGTTCAAATACTACCTAATAACCTATTTAGGGGAGTATAGCCAATGCTTGGGGATTTAGGAATTTTCTTTTTGTATATAAATAAATATTGATAGATAAATATGCCTATGCCTATATGAAATTAGTGTGTGCATAAAATTTAATATTATGTGCTTAATATTGTGCGTGTACGAACCGAGTGGATTGATGCTATGTAAATTTGAACATAGATATTTAGGTATGTTGTAATACGTATCTATGAGATTAGGGAACGTAGGACTAATCCTACCCATCACCTTAGTCAACCAGGAATAGGATCCAATAGATCGTACAGTTAGGTTGAACCACTAGACACTAAGATGCCTCGAGCCAACCCATTTATTTTCTCCTGCTCATAAGTTATTCCTACAGCCATGTACTTAATTCTTTTAATTAAGTATTTATAGTGACATGATGCTTAGAACCTCTTCATGACAGGACCAGACTACCCCATTCCAGCCTGGAGACCCCGGCAGCATGTGATACATTAGGCAACTGAGGAGAAGACTGACCAGGATACGAGTGGTACAAGCCCATGTCGAGAACTAACTAGTAATTTACTTAGCTCTTGCGGACGCCAGTGAACCTAAAAATCGAACCATTTACTTATCCCTAGCTGACGAGGTTATAGGTGATATAGCTTACCTTTACATGCAGAACATTGTCACCAGTTGGTAGTTACAAAGACTTGCATGTTAGAATCAGGTATACATTTAAAAGCTTTTTGGTTAAAAATTTAAAATCTATCATATAGTGTTATGCATAGCATGTCATCGCATAAAATACCTAAAGGATAAGAACACAAGTAAAAAAGAAACACTTCAAAAAAAAAAAAAATACATGTAATAACAAATATAAATATAATAATCCACCTTGTTGGTATGACAACAAAATTTCACTGGAATTGTGGAATAGGTATATACATGTCTTAGCTAGGAATTATTCAGTTGACCTCAAAAAGAAGTATTGGATGATTGAGTGTGTTGCTCTTTTCATAAAAGCAACCATGGCCAACACAAGAAGTTCTTGAGGTGGTCGTAAAGGAAAACACCCTCGTGTTATACTAGAGGTTGAATTGCCAAATGGAACTGAGGCCCAAAATTCTAGAGCATCGGCTGCTTCGTCAGGAGCACCAGCGGCTGCTCAAGCCACTGCTACGGCACCTCAGCCGGGTATGGCAGCTGGCGAGGTAACTTTGTACATGACCACTATGATGCGAACCATGCAGCAACAATAAGAACTGTTGGGTCAGATGTCTACGCAGTTTGCGACCATGATGCATGAGCGTGCGGCACCACCTCCACCACCCAACCGGCCCATACTTTTCCCACCTCCTATGCCTCAACACTTGGCGAAAAACTCTACCGCTAAGGTAATGGAGAGATTCAAGAAACTCCAACCACCCGTGTTTTCCAAACTAAACTCCGAGGCAATGCAGCCGGAGCAGTGTATTAGCGCATTAGAGAAGGCATTTGAAGTGCTCGAGTGAACGGATGCACAAAAGCTGATATATGCGGGTTATCAGCTAGAAAACGAAGCTGAAGTTTGGGGGATGGCCACTATGAATTCACCTAGAGGGGGGTGAATAGGTGAAGCTAGTGGAAATAAAAGAAATAATGCGGAAATAAATCAATTAACAAAACTAAGTGTTTGAGTTTAAAATAATACCGCAAGCGTACGGGTCAATCGTAGCTACGGGTCGAACACGAGGAGGTCAATCTTGAATAAATTTCCACTTTTAATTAAGGCGAAGTGTACAACTTACCAAATATGGAAACAACCTATATATGGAAAACTACCAATTATAGAAACTAGCAAATATAGAAGCAATTAAATTACCAAAGATAACAAATTAAAAATAGAAACTAGGGCAACCGCTAAGGGAATGGATGAACTAAAAGTAAGAAAGCCACTTGGGAATGGGTTCCACCATGAGAATTAGGGCAGATCAATGACTAGCATATTAGGGAAAAGCATGCATACGGCCTAGGTCTATAAGATATGCGGCACGGCTCATGTACGGCTAACATATCCTATGAAAATAGTGCTCATACAACATACGATGTAAACAAAAAATACAAGAACATAATGGTGTCACAACGGATATGGTTAACGAACATGTATATAGTTTCCCTTGGAATGACATACAAGCTATGGGCGGTCATCCATTGTAAGTCCAATATTGATCATGTCCATTAATCACATAGACAATGCTAGCCATTAATTCTTCCTTCTCTCATGTTTTCACCCACTCCCAAGAGTAGAAGTTTAGCTAGCCATGAAAGCAATGAAGAGGGAAGGAAGGATTGATGGAGAAAAAGACATGAAAATTACTAAAACTAAAATTTATAAGAAGAAGAACTTAACTGATTCGAATAATTCCAATGAAGATGATTCTGTCACTTGAAGCCGCATCCAATATTGAAGAACAAATTACCAAAGTATATAATGAAAATTACACATATGATCTTAGGGATGGAAAAATAAAAATGATCCTAATAATGATTCTAAAAAATAAAATTACATATGATAACCTAATTACATAAGATCTAAAAACTAAAATAAAAAGAAGAGGATGAGAGAGCGGGTATAATGAAGAGGAACAACACTGCGATTATTATCATTCTAGAATGGAAAATTAAAATTGAAAAAGAAAAGGAAGGACTGAAGGGAGAGAGAGCGGCTGGAGTGCGGTCAAGATGGATGTTATATGGGGACAGAGAGAGCTCGTGAAAAGAGATGGGTAGGAGATAGGAGAGAGAATTTGAGAAGAAGTTGGAGAGAGAAGAGATACAATCCGAAAATTTACCAAAATAAAAGAGATACAATCCGAGAGAGTTTAGGAGAGAGATTAGAGAGAAAAGAAATTTTTCTCTTTTTTTATTATATTTTTTATCCTAAATTCCAACATCACTAAGAATCGTTTTTGGGCTATATCTTTTTATCCTGGGTCCAGATGGAACTAACCAGAGAATTAAAGCTGCACCATTTTAAATTCCAGACGATAAGAGCCCAATATCCAATATTTTTCGAAAGATTCTTAATTTACTAAAATTACCCTTATGCCCCTATACTTGATTTTTTTCTCTTTCCTCTCCTTTTTCTTCTCTCAACTCGTATCGACTCGCTCTGGTTTTCAGCTTCTATCTTCATTGAATCTTCTTTTTTTCCGGCTCTTTTAGCTTTATTACTCCACGTCTACTAAAATTATCCTAAAACCTGAAAACATAGAAAAATACATCGAGTAGCTCTGTAAAATGTGAGTAAAATGCATGCTCATGATCCTAAGATTTCACACATTACTGTGCTCATCAGATTTCCCCACACTTAGACTTTGCTCGTCTTTGAGTAAAGCAAAAAAAACAAATTAACCTAGAATGCAAAAAAAAAACCTAACTCACTTTCGTAGGAATTACGGTTGCACTTAGCACGTGCAACAAGCTTTTAAACCCCTAGGTTACCCCTAGTGGACGAGTTGTGTCTCGTGAATGTTTGTAGTGAATATACACACAAAATTCAATTGTAACTCATACTATGGTCAAGATAGAGAATGCAGCCGCTCCAAATAATTTACTTTGAGATTTTCTAAATATTCCCCCACACTTGAACTTTATTATCCCACTCTGAGTTGGAGAACTATCTTACATCTAACTTAGGGAGGTTTGGGGTAGGGGGAGTCACACTGCTTTCCTTCAAGATTAGATCGAGTAGGTCATCTAGGCTACAAAAGATTTCAGGTCGGAACCTTGGTAGAACCTTTAAACACATGTACAATTTCAATTTCAATTTGATTTTACTTGCCATATTTTTCCAAGTATTGAACTCAAGTTTCCCTCCACTACAATTGGCTTGAATGACATGCAGGGCTTGCACCAGACACCCAAGTTACTAAGTAGTGTTGGAATAGATTCTCAGTGCATATATCATTTGATTGCCACATTGTGGCTTTAGACATTGATGCAGTATGAGTTCAAACTTCTTTTTTTTTTTTGTTTTTCTTTCAGCACACATTTTTTTTCCAGCATATACTACTCCAATCCATGCAATGTCTTGACTTCTTAAGCTTTCTAGGTGGCTCTTGTAGCGAGCTTTAGGCCAATTACTCTCAAACCAGATGGTTTTAAAGAATTAGATGTAAAACACCCCTTGGGCTTACTTATTCAAACCAAATAGGCTACAAGACAAGACTGGATTAAAGAGCAAATAAATTTTTTCTTCTTGGCAATCAACTATATGATGCAAGTGTATCATGGTTCAACTTTAGCACTTAACCAAAACTCGTGTAAACAGGATGACTAACAAAATCAGCTCTCTCAGTAGACAGTGTACTTTCAAAGAATTTAAAATCCCTTTGATCGGTATATTCCAATTCCCTCCTCAGTGCGGAATTTTTTATTACTTCAAAGTGTAGGGTATTTTGGATGCTCTCAAAGTCTTTCAGAAAAGTAAACTAAAGAAGCTACACACTCGTTCTCAAACCAAAGTAAAGACTACAATTCGATGAAAATCGCCCCATACTTAAATTATGCAGTGTCCTCAATGCATGAAAAAAATAAGAACAAGAACAAAGAAGAGGGGGTGTACCGGATATGATCATGGTGGCTCAAAATAAGGGGTGCATGGAAATCCATGACCTCGTAAGAAGGTGGTGAAGAAAGTGGCATGAGAGAGGAATTAAAAGATGTGCTAGAGATTGTAGAGTTTGTACCCTTACCTGGATCAAATATTATAGTGCCCCCATTATGTTGTTGGGATAACACATATTGTTCCTTTTCTGGCGGTTCCATTGGTGGTGACTTGGGAAGAGAAGTAGACAGATTACCATATGGCTCAACAGGTGGTGGCTTGGTCCACAATTTAGAAGGCTCTACCCCATATTTGGATTGAGGCAAGTCTTCTAGACATTGATTGATACCTGTGTTAAGAGCAGTTGCAACCAAATTAGGTGGTTTAAAAATTAGATGCACATCTTCATCTAAGCATGGTTGTTTTCCCAATCTAAAGACATTAAAATCACGAGATGCATTCCCAAAAGATAGCCTCATCAGACCATTCCTATAATTGATCATAGCATTGCTAGTAGCTAAGAAAGGTCTACCAAGAATACTTGGGATTTGGCCTTTGATATTGGTCACAGGTTGGGTATCTAGGACTATGAAATACACGGGAAAAAAAAATTCCCCAACCTTTAATAACACATCCTCAATTACTCCCTTGGGAGTCTTGACTGATCTATTTACCAATTGTAATGTGACAGACGTTGGCTTAAGGTCTCCTAACCCTAATTGTTGGTACACTGAATATGGCAATAAATTAACACTAGCCCCCAGATCAAGAACGGGATGGTCAATTCTAATGTTACCAATCATACATGAGATAGTTGGGCAACCAGGATCTTTATACTTAGCCATTATCTGTTGCAACAGAACTAAGCTCACGTTGGCAGTCAGAAAGGCTTTCTTAGGTACATTGGTTTTCTTTTTCTGAATACACAAGTCCTTGAGGACTTTTGCATAGGTAGAAAACTGGGAAATAGCATCTAAAAGAGGGATGTTAATTTCCACATTTTTTAAGACATTTAAAACTTTTTCAGTTATTGCTTCCTTCTTGTTGCTTTTAAGCCTATTGAAAAATGGAGCCTTAGGGACATAAGTCTTCTAAGGTGGCTCCTTATGTTTCTCTTCATTAACCACTATAGATTCATCAAACGAACCTTGGACAGGGGGCTGGTCATTCACAACTATGGGAGGGTTATGTGGGATACTTACAATGGGTGGTGGATGGGAAACATTCACAACATCAACAGGAGGCTCAGAAGTTACAGGAGTTGGTTGAATTCGAACCTCTTGTTGGTACTCATGTCCACTCCTCAGAGCATATATGGCATTACATAGACTAGAGGGTTCTAAGTGGTGTGGACTTTGATGGATAGAGTTCAACTGAGTGTGAGGTGGATGGGGCATAGAGGTCCTAGGGTTCGGATTTGGTTGACTCGGCATCTTACCCTTTTCCCTTTCATGGAGAGCATTGGCCAATTGAGAGATTTACCTCTCCATGTTATGTTGGCTGGTCATGAATGTGCTCATCAGAAGCTCCATACTCTTCTTAAGGGAATTTAACTTGGTAGACTCATCACTATTTTTTAAAAATTCAGGTGGTTGCTGATTCATCATTGGGGTTGGTGGTGTGGGTCGGAGATTACTGGGAGGGGAGATAAATCTAGGGTTAGTCTGCTGGGGAGCAAACTGACCTTGGATTGGAGGCTGGAATGTAGATGGACCCACTTACTTGGGGCCTTGGTTCCATGAGAAGTTACGGTGATTTTTCCACCCAGGGTTATAAGTTTCACTATAAGGATTGTTCATTACATGCACACTCTCATAGCTTCCATGCCCACTAGACCTATTAGGGCACTCATCCATCACATGTGATGAGGATTGGTATCCACTACACAAAGGGAGGGTTTGACAAACCTGATTTATCGGGGAAGGTCCCTTGGTCACTATAGCTTCCAGTCTTCTAATAAGACTATCCAACTGAGCTTCTTTGGCTACAATTCCCTCTACCAAAAATCCCTTACTGGAGTTTTCATTTTCTTGAGTGGATTCCCACTCTCTAGTCTTGTCCGCTAAGTCAACCAAAAACTCCCAAGCTTGATTTTCATCGGTGAATGATGTGAATCCAGTTGGGCACATGGATTCCACCAACTGCTTAGTTTGATAATTTATACTCTCATAAATGATTTGGCACAGATGCCAAGTATCTAGGCCATGGTGATGACACTCTTGAAGAAGGTTGTTAAATCTCTCCATGAATTTGGAGAAGGATTCATTTGGTCTGTGTCTGAACTGCAGAATGTCATTCCTAATCCTATTGGTCTTATGCAAGGGAAAGAACTTTTTTAGGAAGACAACTGTAAATTGATCCCATGTAGTTATTGAGTCTCTAGGCAAACCATAGAGTCACTTTTTAGCTTGGTCCTTAAGTGCAAAGGTGATGAATCTCAACTTAACCGCATCATCAGTCAATTGTTGCATCTTAATGAGCACACATACCTCCTCAAACTCCCTAAGAAACAAATATGCATCTTCATTAGCTACCCCATGAAAGTGGGGCAACATATTAATGAAATTAGATTTAAGCTCATAATTGTTTCCTTGGGCGGCGGGTAAGCTAATGCATGAGGGTTGTGCAGTCCGTACGGGATAAAAGTGGTCCCTAAGGGTCATAGGTTGCCTCTCTCCTTCCTCAACCATGGTTGGAATCTCAGCTCGTTCTATCTGGTTCTTAGAATTCCTCACTCAAACAAGCATACAAAAGCCACAATCTGAAATTAGGGCACTCCTCAAAGCTCTTTTCTTTATTTTTTATTTTTTTATTTTTTTTTTAAATTTTTTTATTAAAAACTCTACGAATCAATTAAAATTGAAAACTAAACAAGCGTCACCTCCCCGGCAATGGCACCAAAAACTTGTTTGAGTTTAAAATAATACCGCAAGCATACGGGTTAATCGTAGCTACGGGTCAAACACAAGGAGGTCAACCTTGAATAAATTTCCACTTTTAATTAAGGCGAAGTGTACAACTTATCAAATATGGAAACAACTTATATATGGAAATTACCAATTATGAAAACTACCAAATATAGAAGCAACTAAATTACCAAAGATAACAAATTAAAAATAGAAACTAGGACAACCGCTAAGGGAATGGATGAATTAAAAGTAAGAAAGTCACTTGGGAATGGGTTCCACCATGAGAATTAGGGCAGATCAATGACTAGCATATTAGGGCAAAGCATGCATATGGCCTAGATCTATAAGATATGTGGCACGGCTCATATACGGCTAACATATCCTATGAAAATAGTGCTCATACAACATACGATGTAAACAAAAATTACATAAATATAATGGTGTCACAATGGATACGGCTAACGAACATGTATATAGTTCCCCTTAGAATGACATACAAGCTGTGGGCGGTCATCCATTGTAAGTCCAATATTGATCATCTTCATTAATCACATAGATAATGCTAGCCATCAATTCTTCCTTCTCTCATGTTTTCACCCACTCCCAAGAGGAGAGGTTTAGCTAGCCATGAAAGCAATGAAGAGGGAAGGAAGGATTGATGGAGAAAAAGACATGAAAATTACTAAAACTAAAATTTATAAGAAGAAGAACTTAGTTGATTCGAATAATTCCAATGAAGATGATTTCGTCACTTGAAGCCGCATCCAATATTGAAGAACAAATTACCAAAGTATATAATGACAATTACACATATGATCTTAGGGATGGGGAAATAAAAATTATCCTAATAATGATTCTAAAAATTAAAATTACATATGATAACCTAATTACATAAGATCTAAAAACTAAAATAAAAAGAATAGGATGAGAGATCGGGTATAATGAAGAGGAACGGCACTGCTGCTGCTATTATCATTCTAGAATGGAAAATTAAAACTAGAAAAGAAAAGGAAGGACTGAAGGGAGAGAGAGCGGCTGGAGTGCGGTCAAGATGGATGTTATATGGGGAGAGAGAGAGCTCGTGAAAAGAGATGGGCAAGAGATAGGAGAAAGAATTTGAGAAGAAGTTGGAGAGAGAAGAGATACAATCCGAATATACCAAAATAAAAGAGATACAATCCGAGAGAGAATCCGAGAGAGTTTAGGAGAGAGATTAGAGAGAAAAGATATTTTTCTCTTTTTTTATTATATTTTTTATCCTAAATTCCAACTTCACTAATAATCGTTTTTGGGCTATATCTTTTTATCCTGGGTCCAGATGGAACTAATCCGAGAATTAAAGTTGCACCATTTTAAATTCCAGACGATATGAGCCCAATATCCAATATTTTTCAAAATATTCTTAATTTACAAAAATTACCCTTATGCCCCTATGCTTGATTTTTTTCTCCTTCCTCTCCTTCTTTTTCTTCTCTCAACTCGTATCGATTCGCTCTAGTCTTCAGTTTCTATCTTCATTGAATCTTCTTTTTTTCGGCTCTTTTAGCTTTATTACTCCACTTCTATTAAAATTATCCTAAAACCTGAAAACATAGAAAAATACCTTGAGTAGCTCCGTAAAATGTGAGTAAAATGCATGATTATGATCCTAAGATTTCACACATTACTGTGCTCATCACTAAGCAAGCAAATTGCAAAAGTGACACAATAGTTTTATAATGGTTCGGCCAATTATGCCTACGTCCACTCCTCTCACCTTAGAGAGAATTCCACTAAAACAAATCTTGAGTATGAGTAAGAGAACTCGTATAAATCTTGATTGAGAGAAAGAGGACTTACCACCACTCTTGATTCTGAGTAATATGACTCAACCAATCTTAATTTCGAGCAAGAGGACTCAAACTACTCTTGATTCCGAGCAAGAGGACTCACAACATATATTAATAAAAGATTACTAGGGAAGGATTACCTCAACCTTAGTAAATGAGTAGCTAACTTCCATTTGAATCTTTAAGGCTAACTGAGTACAAGTAGCTAGAGAAGGAAATGAACTTGAACGAATGCTTTGATGATAAATGCTTCAATACTTTGGATGATCAAGTTTCAATGTCTTTTTTATGCCTTTGCTTAGGTTTAATTGATTGTGATTAGTCTAATTGAGCTCACCTATTTATAGGTAAAGGTGCTCAAAGCATCTAAGACTTAATGCTAAATTCGGATACTAATCTGTCCTGATCCGGTATGCCGTTTTCCAATTCGTTATGCTGGATCATGGAATATATCCGTTGACCAACGGCTAATTCATAATAGTCAAATGCCAATTCGGTATGCTGGATTGTGATTCGGTATGCCGGATCAGATTTGACACATTCTGTTTGCTCTCTATGAGCAAACCCTGAGATTGTAGTAAACAGATCATAACAGATTCGGCATGCCGTTTCCAGATTCGGCATGCCAGATCAGCAAATTCTGCTGAACCATGTTAAGTCCTTTGTTGGACTTACTTAGATGATTCCAAATTGGTTTGGTCATATGGATTGGGTTAATTAAACCTCCTAAAGTCCATCTAAATGAATGCATGCTTGTGTGTGTGCATTACATCATTTGTGACTTTAATTATAATTATACAACTTAGTACAATTCTAAGTCTTCAACCTTCTTCAAGTCTTGAACTTCACTTCTTTACATGAATGTCTTCAAAGTGAGTTCCTCTAACTTGTCTTGATCTTTGTCCTAAAAATGAATGTCTTCATGATTCTTTGATATCTTGAAAGATTGGACAAGGTTCAAGTTTTGAGCATTAATCTCTTAAATTGAGTGCTTGCTCCCCCTCACTTCGTGCTACGTTCTTATCTATGCATCTTTTAGACAAGAGTTAGTACAATCCGATTTATTTGTTATCATCAAAAAATTTATATCATCATGATAGATGATTGGAGTTTATGTATGAGGATTTTTTCTCAACAATCTCCCCCTTTTTGATAATGACAAATATTTACAAAAAATAATGCAATATTAAAAAAATGTATAACATTAATTGCATAATAAGTTCAAAGAGAGAAAACTACATAACAATTTTTCCTCCCCATTTCTCTCCCCTTTTGGCATTATCAAAAAGCGTAGATAGAGAAGAAAATAACTTAATAAACATTTGGTCCCCAAAGTGTGTTGGGTACATCAATATTAGTATCATACATTTCTCTTGGTTTCCAAACCATTTGTTTACCATACCAATTTGGATATGATTGGGGGTTCCAAGGTCTTTGGTTTTTGGGTGGTCTTTGCACCTTAAGATGACTTCTCCTATTTTGACCATTATAAGGTCTTCTAGGTTAGTAATACATTTGATTCATATTCTTTAATCCCTTGTACTGATTTTTCCATCGAGTATCATGACAATCCCAAATTGAATGTCCCTTTTTGTTGTAATTATTGCATACAACAATTTGAGGGGTATTTGGACTTTGAGTCTTTTCTTTAGGATTGGGGTTCTTAACTTGATGACTTTTCTTCTTGGAATAGCATTCCTCAAGAGAATGTCCCTTCTTCCTACAGTGATTACAAAACTTCTTCTTTACTTTCTTACTTGCCATTTTACTTGTACTTGGCTCTTTGGCTTGATTTGAACTTTTGTTCACATTATAGCCAATCCCTTCCTAGTTGAGAGGTGTTTTAGAGGCATTTTCAAGTAAGATGTCAAGAGTTTTTTTTTCCATTAGTAAATGATTCTAAAGCTTTACACAATTTCTCTTTTTCCTCTTCTAAGATATTAACTTGAGAAGTTAGAGTTGTGTTTTGGTCTTTAAGGTTATTTATCTCTTTCAAGAAATTCTTTTTAGTAGTAGCTAATTCTATGCTACTTTGGTATAGGTCTTTAAAGGCTTCTTCCAATTCTAAAAAGTCTTTATCCTTATGAGATGGGGAAGTAGGGGTTGCCTCATTTTGACTTTTTTTCATCTTCAATAGCCACAAAAGCAAGGTTGGTTTGCTTTTCTTCTTGAGATTCTTCGTCTTCCTCTTCTTCATCACTTGAATCGAATGAGTGTTTAGCTTTGTATACTTTTTTGTATTTCTTTATCTTCGGACAGTCTCCCCTATAATGTCCTGATTTTCTACACTCATAGCAAACAATGTCTTTTGAAGTGGAGTCAGTATTTTCTTTAGAAGTACCCTTACCTTTTTGGTCTCTTGAGAGTCTCCTCTTATTGAATGAGGTTTTGCCTTTATTCTTCAGGAACTTTGGGAGTGACCCAAAATGCCATGCTCAGATCTTGGCTCGGCCGAGGGAGCGATACGCGCTGACTGATGTGCAATAAGGAATTAAAGTTGCACCTTCCCTCACAAGGTGTCTTTTGGGGGATTGACAAGCGCTTAATCCTACAATTGATATCAGAGCAGGTGGTCGCGAGTTCGAGTCTCCCCAGTGCCATGGGTGCTCTGTTATTGGATGTGCATTTAGGGGCGGAGGAATTATTGGGAGTGACCCAAAATGCCCTGCCCAGATCCCGACTTGGGCAAGGGAGCGATGCATGCTGCCTGGTGTCTAATAAGGAATTAAAGTTGCACCTTCCCTCACAAGGCGTCTTTTGGGGGATTGGCAAGCACTTAATCCTACAACCACTAAGCCAAATTTGGAAGCCACTCATCCGAATCCCACGTGGGAGCAATTTAAAGAGGTCTTCTTCAAGAACTACTTCCCAGAGAGCTTTAGGGACAGGAAGGAAGCTGAGTTTTCTGCACTGGTACAAGGGACCAAGTTAGTGCTAGATTATCAACAACGATTTGAAGATCTGTTCCATTTGGCTCCGAAACACTTGAAAGGGGAAGTTAGTAAGACGAAGAAATTTGAGAAGGGACTCAAACCTGAGATCAGGTTAGTACTGTCAGTTATGGACATTCGTGATTATGCTCAGATGGTCAACAAGGCAAAGACCATGGAAGGGAGATAAATTTAAAGAGAAGGAAAAAGAGAAGGCTACGACGTCGCCTGGGCTGAACAAAAGGCCAAATAACTTTCAAACTTTTGGTTGGCCAAACAAAGTTTATCGAGGAACAAGTTCAAGCCCTAATCCGACTCCGTATCGTAGGCCACAAGTGGGTCAGAATCCTTTCTACCCTACTATTAATCGACCTGCTCAACTGGCTATGAGTCAAGCGACAACAGCAACCTTGCTAGTTTGACCAACCACAAGCTGAGTGAGTCAAGCCTCAACACCTGATGTTCCACCTTATAAGTGTTATGTGTGCAACAAAGAAGGGCACATGGCCAAAGAATGCAGATTGCGTGGGTACAGCAATAACTTGCCGTACCAGCCCTACACTAGACCTTTTCAGCCACAGGACAATCGGACATGAGGAAGGGTGTTCACGTTAACTAATGAAGAAGCTGAGGTGAATCTCGATGTATTGACAGGTAAGTTTACTAAACGCTGCTAAGTTGTAGGGAGTAATCAGTGTATATTCATAACTCAAGCTATATACAAACCCTAGGTACCCTAAGTGTCTCCACCATCCCTGCACGAGTACTATTTGACTCTGGCGCATCACACTCTTTCATTTCTACCACTTTTGCGAGTAGGATGAAAGATCAACCGAGAGACCTCGGGCATGACTTAGTAGTCAACACACCGACGAGTAGTGTAGTGAGCTTGAAAGAAGTCTATGACCCCCGTCAGGTAGAAATTTATGGGAGGAACTTGACCGCACGGCTGATAAAGCTCAATATGAAGGATTTTGACGTGATATTAGGCATGGATTGGTTGTCCGCCTATGGAGCAAACGTCATGTGTGTGGAAATGAAGATAATATTCAAGATGGAAGATGGGTCAGTCTTTACCTATAAAAGTGAACCAAAGAGGAAACCCAGAAGGATAACCTTATCTGCCCTACAGGCACGAAAGTTACTGGATGAAGGGTGTCAAGGCTTTCTGGCCACAGTGATAGACACCGAGGCAAAGATAAAGCCCTTGGAGGAATTTGACCTCGTCAGAGAATTTCCTGTTGTTTTTCCAGAAGATCTGACCTAGCTACCACCCGATCGTAAGATAGAGTTCATGATTGACCTAATTCCTGGTGCAGCACCGATATCCAAGGCACCATATCGAATGGCACCTATTGAATTGAAGGAGTTGCAGGTTCAGTTGCAAGACCTATTAAAGAAAGGTTTTATACGACCCAGCGTATCTCCCTGGGGAGCACCCGTGCTGTTCGTGAAAAAGAAGGATGGTAGCATGCGGCTGTGTATCGACTGCCGCGAGCTGAATAAGCTGACCATCAAGAATTGATACCCGTTGCCACGCATTGATGACCTATTTGACCAGCTACAAGGAGCAAGAGTTTTCTCCAAGAATGATCTTAGGTCTGGATATCATCAACAGAAGATTAAGAGCGGTGATGTTCACAAAATGACATTTTGAACTCGTTACGAACATTATGAATTTTTGATCTTATCATTCGGATTGACCAACGCCCCGGCAGCATTCATGGACATGATGAATAGAGTATTCCATGACGTGTTGGATAAGTTTGTCATTGTATTTATCGATGACATTTTGGTGTACTCCAAGAGTAAAGAAGAGCATGCTCGGCACCTTACCTTCGTGCTGCAATGGTTGCGGGAACACCAGCTCTATGCCAAATTTAGCAAATATAAATTTTGGCTCCACCAGATCGGATTCCTAGGGTACATCGTAACCAAAGATGGCATTAAAGTGGACCCAGATAAGGTGAAAGCGATTCTCGTGGGAGACTCTGAAGAGTGCCACTGAGATCCAAAGTTTCTTGGGCTTGGCCGGATATTACCGACGATTTATTAAAAATTTCTCATGAATTTTGGCACCCATGACAAAGCTAATAAAGAAGGGTGCCAAGTTTGAATGGAATGAAGCATGCGAGAAAAGCTTCCAAGAGTTAAGAAACTGGTTGGTGACGGCTCCAGTTTTAACCATTTTGGATGGAACTAGAGGAATGGTGGTATACACCGATGCATCCAGAACAGGATTGGGTGGCGTCTTAATGCAGAAGGGTAAAGTGGTCGTCCATGCCTGAAGGCAATTGAAGGAACACGAAAAGAACTACCCCACTCATGACTTGGAATTGGCCACGATAGTTTTCATATTGAAGATATGGCGACACTACCTATACGAGGAAAAGAGTGAAATCTTCAGCGATCACAAAAGTCTGAAGTATTTCTTCACTCAGAAGGAGTTGAATATGAGACAGAGGCGGTGGTTAGAACTAGTAAAGGATTATGACTGTGAGATCCAGTACCACCCCGGTAAGGCCAATGTTGTAGCGGATACGTTAAGCAGAAAATCTCAGACTGCATCCCTCGCTTCCTTGGTTGTAAGCGAGCAGTTGTTAGAGAAAGCTCAAAAGTTTGATCTAGAACTTGTGGTTGAAGAAATGGCTATACAATTAATAGCTATGGATTTACAGTCGTCGATATGAGAAGAAGTAATTGCGAAGCAACCTTTAGACCCCGAGTTAGCCAAAATAATTTGGGAAGTTTAACAAGGAGTCCATAAGGATCCAAATTTTTCATTGGCCCATGATGGAGCATTGAAGTTTCAAGACAGATTATGCGTGCTTGACGATTATGATGTCCAAGACCGAATCCTTAATGAGGTGCACAACTCACCCTATACAATCCACCTCGGAAGCACGAAGATGTACAAGGACTTGAAGAAGTACTACTGGTGGATTGGGATGAAGGAGACCATAGTAATATACGTGTCTAAGTACCTCACCTGTCAGCAAATTAAAGTGAAGAGACACCGACCGTATTGATTGCTGCAACCACTCCCTATACCTAAATGGAAGTGGGAAAGAATTACTATGGCCCTCGTGACAAATCTGCCCAACACCAGGAAGGGCATGAACACGATTTGGGTGATTGTAGATGGACTGACGAAGGCAGCTCACTTCGTACCAATCATGATAAGTTATTCAATGGATAAGCTTGCCCAGCTATATATAGAAAATATAGTCCGCTTACACGGAGTGCCTGTCAGCATAGTATCTGATAGAGATCCTCAATTTACCTCAAGGTTTTGGAGAAGTTTACAAAAGGTATTGGGATCTCAACTAAATCTTAGTATAGCTTTCCATCAGCAAATGGACGGACCATCCGAAAGAACTATCCAGACTCTGGAGGACATGCTCAGAGCCTGTGTCTTAGAAATGAGTGATAGTTGGGATGCCCACATACCCTTGGTGGAATTTGCATACAACAATAGTCACCACTCCACCATTGGCATGACACCATTTGAAGCTCTCTATGGTCGGAAGTGCCAAACCCCACTATACTGGGATGAAGTTGGTGAACGAAGATATCTCGGGCCAGAGATGATACAAGCAACCTGTGACAAGGTGGATGTCATTAGAGAGAAAATCAAGGCGGCCCAATTAAGGCAGAAGAGTTATGCAGATAATTGAAGGAAGGACATTGAATTCAGTGTCGGAGAAAAAGTATTCCTTAGAGTGTCCCCAACAAAAGGGTTGCTACGTTTCAACAAGAAGGGTAAACTGAGCCCAAGGTTCATTGGTCCATATGAAATTCTCAACAAAGTAGGACCCGTAGCATACCGACTGGCATTACCACCATCTTTGCTGGGCGTCCACGATGTTTTCCATGTGTCGATGCTAAGAAAATACATCAAGAACCCGACACAGCCTATGGAGATATTGGACAGAAAAGGGCATAATCTTTGTAACTGCACGGTCGCCTTCGTAAAGGTTCGATGGGGAAACAATCCCATAGAAGAAGTTTCCTAGGAACGTGAGGAAGAAATGAAAGAAAAATATCCCCTACTCTTTGAGTTACAAGGTAAGCAAATTTTGGGGACAAAATTTTTGTAAGGTGGGGAGAAATGTCAAACCCTGCCCCTAACTGACTGGAATCTTGACTGAAGGACAGGAACCCCTGACATGGCATCCAAGCACACGGTGGAGTATCACTCTAGTGATTGAATTTGATGAAGAAACCCTGAGGATGTCTTCCTACATACCTGTTAGAAGATGGACAGCTGATCCCTGCAGTTGCATGACCCACAGCATAATGTACTGCTTGGACTCTAGGTATTCTCTCTCCTCTCCATAAATGTGGGACCCACCCCTAAAAAAAGGTGTAAAACACCTTGAATGACATGTGGGTGCAAGACCCTAGGCCTGGGTCAAACCCCTGTGCAAGCCCACAGAGAATCAGCCTTGCTGAAATCTCTGGGCGATGCAAACATCACCTAGAAACATCGCCCAGAGTGGGAAAATGCAGTTTTTCCAAGATTTGATCTATGGGGACCACCCATATTGGACATGGGCACCTCCCAGAGGTTCAGGGAAGTCTGAGGGACCACCTCATAGCCTTGGATCACTATGGACCCCACTTGTGTGCCCAGAATAACTGAGAATGCAGCCAAAAATGCATTTTCAAAAAGGGCCTTAATAGCCAAATAGACCCTAGTTATGGGCTGGGCTATAAATAGGTGTGCCTTAGGCTCATTTAGAGCTCTTAGCACTGCTGAAACCGTAGAGGGAAGGAGAAGAAAGAAAGGAGAGAAAAGAGAAGGAGAAGGTGTCAAACCCTGCTCCTGACTGACTAGAATTTTGATTGAAGGACAGGAACCCCTGACCAGGCAACCAAGAACACTGTGGAGTATCACTCTAGCGATTTGGATTGATGAGGAAACCCTGTGCATGTCATCTTATATACCTGTCAGAAGATGGACAGCTGACCCCTGCAACTACACAGCTCATAGCATTATGTATGGAGTAGACTCCAGGTAATCTCTCTCCTCCCCATAACTGTGGGACCCACCTCTGGAAAAGTGTGTAGAAACCTATAAATGGCATATGGGGACAATGCCCTAACCATGGGTCAAACCCTTGTGCAAACCCCACTGAGTTTCAGCCTTGCTGGAACCACTGGTCGATGCACTGGGCGATGCAGGCAACACCCAGAGCCATCGCCTACTGTGCAAAATAGCATATTAAATTGATTTTAAATTATGGGGACCACTCATAATGGACATGGGCACCCTCCATATATAGAGGGGAGTCTAAGGGACCACCTCATACCCTTGGTTCACTGTGGACCCCACCAGTGTGCCCAAAATCACTATGAATTAGTTTAAAAACTCATTTTCAAAAGGGGCCTTAGTAGCCAAACAGACCCTAGTATGGGCAGGGCCTATAAATAGATGAGCCTTGGGCTCATTTTGAGCCTTTGGTACTACTCATTTTGTGGGAGAGAAAAGAAGAGAAAAGAAGAGAGGAAGAAGAAGAAGAAAGAGAGGAAGGAAGGAAGAGGGGGAGCTGCTCACACCTGAGCCTAGATTTCGTGGCACCCAAGCTCAGCTCAGGTATACAGATCTGTACCCAAACCTGCTGCTCCTTTTGATGCCTATGTTTTGGATGGATTTCTGCTCTCTGGCAGCTCAAAACAGCTGGGAACTGCCTAGAACTACTCCAGATCTGCCATGCAAGTGTGAAGCATGGAAGATCTGAGATTTTTGAGTAAAAATACAGGGCTGTTATGCTGGTTTTGGAGCCAAAATCTGGCTGTGCATGGATGCACTGTTGTTTGACTGAGTGGAGCCCTGGATGTAAACCCTGGCTGCATGGGACCTAACCCTAGGTATTAGCAGCCTTGAATCACTATTTTACATCTGTTTACAGCCTTGCATGTGACCAAAATCCAGATCTGCTGCTATGGAAAACCCTATGACACTATTTACTGGGTTGTCTGGGCAGCCTAGTGGTGGGCCCAGTGGAGAATCCACATGGACCAAAATGAAGATCACCCCTAGGAGTACCTAACACCCTAACATGCATGGGGAGATGTTTCGGTCACTGCCCATAAGCAGCAACCTAGGGATCTCAGCCAAATCTCGGTTTGAAGACTCTGGGCGATGTACCCAACGCCCAGAACCATCGCCCAGTGAGTGGAACACTGCTGTTTAGGCATTCTGACTTGGGGGACCCCACCCATTGGCCATGGTACTATGTGGGAAGGTGGAAAATGACCTAAAAGCCCCTCTCCACATCTGTCCATAGGAAGGGAATGCTTGGGAACCCAAGTAGGTCTTGCAGGTGATGGAAACCCAGCCTGTGCTTAGTCTTGCAGCACTGCCAAGTTGAGGACAGCATTGTAAGCCTATTTTGACCTAGGGTCAGGTACTAATACTATAAATGACCATTTTACCCCTAGACCACCATCTCTGGATGATGCACTAGGACATAGGCCTAAGGCCCAGTGCAAGGCCCAGAGAATTCCATGTGAAAACCAACTGAACACTGGGTCAACCCAGTGAGCTTAGGTTATCCCTAGGACCCCCAGAAATAGATTGGAATATTAAAATGAAAACTTCTAATTTATATCTAGGATTTGATCCCGCGCTCGAGGCCTATAACCAGACTGCAGTTGGAACTAAATTTGCGACTGAGTTCTTAGAACCAAACCCAGGTGAGTGAAGTATTATCATATATGCATGTATAACTGTATGCCAGAAATTAAATTCATGATATAATTGCTGTGTTATTTAAATTCTGTTCATTTAATTCAAATCATTACACATTGACTGTCTGTTGATCAACACTGTGAATATTATCTGATGATTGTGAATGTTAGACTAGATGCTATAGTCGGCTTGGAAATGAGGCCTGTGGTAACCCGTAGTATGGGATGCGGTTGACACCACCTAACTCATACGATGCCATATAGATATGGGGCTAGATTTTCATCACCCGTGCTATGTACCCTTGCCAACAGGGGTTAAGGTGTTGGATGCCTGTGAGGGTGACCATATGTGTATATGAGAAAAGAAATGAAATGAAAAGAAAGAAATGTGTTTGTACCGGAATGGTGATTATGGGCTATAAGCCAGGAAAGAAAAGAAAAGAGAAAAGTGATGGATTGCCCTACAGGTTAATCACAGAGGGCTGGTTGGGCTGACCTTGGTGAACGAATGCGGGAGCTGACTGGTCCTCTCCGACAACTTAATGGGTGTATCGCAGGAAAGGGTAACCAAGCCCGCACCAGGGGATACATGTATTGGGGATTGTAGTAGCACTGACCTGACTTAGTTGTATTGCTAGGTGGCTAATAATTAATCTGGACTTGCATATCATGTAGGATCATGTGGAATGTGGTTGCATGTGCATGCATGATGATATGTTTTGCTCATGTGCTCAGTGGGGCTCACACTCTGTTATACATTGTTTTTCTTTAGATGATTTTACATATCGATGCCGCTGTGGCATGGAGGCTCATTACGGGGAGGAGAGCCTTGGTTATTATGATGATATTGGTGTGGACCCCGATAGAGGTCATGCTGATGATGCGTGCATTCTCGGTGGTCATAGATGAAGACCGTTGAGGAGTGCACTTGATGCTTTTTGTCTTGGGGACTCCTTTTTGCTGTTGTTAGGAGTTTATCCCCATCTTGCCTGTGGTTTAGCTGTAGTCTTTCTTACTTTCTTTTTGGGGTTGATTCAGCTCACCCTGTATATATATATGTATGTATTTTCTTTGGCTTTTGTTCTTGTCAGCTTTACTTTTCAGTTTGTGGGTAGTTTTGGGAATGTATCAAAACAATCATATGTATGTATTTATTATCATCATTTCCCGTATCGCTACACTTTCTTTTGTTATATTAATTATAGTTTAACTGCAGCACTCTGATCTTGCTTATGGCAAAGTGATGAATGTGGTTCCGCGAATGTAATAACTGCTTCTAGATCCGTGGGATTTGGCGGATTGCCGTTACGCAATTCGGGTCACCTACCTAATCCTCCCAGGAGGTGGTTTGGGGTGTGACAGAGCTTGGTATCAGAGCGTGAGGCTCTTCTTACATTCATGGAATGTAGATTAGGTCTAATAAGCTACCAATACTAAAACATGTAAGAACTAAAAGCCACAGGGGAGGTAGATGCAATTAAATAAAGATGCATAATTTCCATTAAATTTAAAGACAACTGTGGCCGAGCCACTACATAAGTTTGATTGATAGTACCTCTTTCAGATATTTACATAAGCTAAAAAAAAAAAAACTAAAACTAAATACATCCCGAACAAAGAAAAGTACATAAGCTAAGAAAAAAAGGAGATAAGTCGGAACCACGTAGCATAGACACCAGTGCTGGTTAGAAGAACTACTCCGGTGGGGGTAAGTCGCTTGATGGAGGCTGTGTCTGGAGTAAGTCAATGCGATAAAACCTGTCCCAAAAGTCCAAGCGTTGCTCAACAGATCCTACCCTGTTCTCTAATCATGTGAAGCCCCGATCCATCCTAGTCGACATATCTGTGAGCTGAGTGCTGAGACTCTAAAAATATGACATCATCTGCGCCCACTCAGAAGGCTCTGGAACCTGAGAACTGGTAGCAGCTGTCACCTCATAGGCTGGTAAGTTTGTGAACTATGTGCCAACACCCTCGAAGTCGCCCTGACCCACATCTTGCTCATCAACACCCTGCTCCTCTCCATGCTTGCCCTGGATGTCTCCCTCAATATCTCCCAGCTCCACATCCTGCTCATCATCACCTAGCATCCCTCCTAGCTCCTCATCCTCCTGTGGGTCGTCCTCTGGCACCTTCATCTTCAATATCGAGGTCTTATCAATAGGTCTGGATCTATCCTTCTCCGCATACTCGCCCGCCAAAGGGACCTCAAAATGCCAGAAGACTAAGCTAAGGAACTTCCCATATGGAAGGTTCCCATCAGATGGGTTTTGTGCGTGATAAAGCATAACCTGGAGTAATAGGTATGGGCGGTTTATGATTGGATCCCCTCTGCCAGCTCCCAATAAATAGTATGTGATATAAGCCCTCATCATAGAAATGCTACCCCTATTTCCGCCCTTTGGGTAGATGTTGTAGGTAACATACCTACTAATCACTCGAGCACTAGGCTTGTAGGAAGCCTCAGACTTGGGTGTGCTCTCAGACCCAGTCAGTATCCTGAAGACCCTCCTCCTAGTCTCCAAAGAAAACATCTTAGAGATGTCCATCCTAGGTTTGTAGTAACACCTCTCCCCAGTGTTGGGTAAACCCAAAATCCCTGCCAGTGAAGCAGTGGTCAACCTAATGTCCACTCCCTTCACCTTACTCTCCAACCTAAACTCTTGTGCCCTAGATGGCACCAAGTTGCAGTAGAAGTACCGAACCAAGTTGGGATAACAAGGCTCGGTAGGAGTCAACATAGAGGCCCAACCCAAGATGTTGAACCTAGTAAACAAGCAATATTGATGGAAGTCATCCACCTGGACCACCCGACCATTTACTATCTTAAGGGACCTAAACTTGTCCCAATCCTTAAAATGCTCATACCTAGATAAGAGGAACCGGTCAAAATCGGGCTCCTCCGATGATGACTCGTCCCTAGGTGAAGAGGGAGGCACCGTAGAAGATGATGATGAAGAATGGTCACTCTCAACTTGTAGCCTCTTCCGGGCTATCGATTTCCTAGCCGTACGGTGACTAGTAGACATTTTGCTGCAAAAAGAGAGGAAAGGAGTAGTTAGGGCAAGAAATTTAGCAAACCCTAACCAAAGTAAGAAGAAACAAAAGGAAGACTTAGAATAGCAAAAGCAACCAAGAATCCTTACGTAGGCACGCGTGGATTAGCAAAGGACCCAAGGAAATGCGAAGACTTGGTGTGGGAATGGTCACACTACCCTCCAAAGAATTTCTCTAGGTGTTTAGGGAGTTTAGGAACAACTAGAAGTGAAATGGGCCCCTCTTACATGCTCCCTGATTCTATGGGCGATGGCACTGGGTGCTGCATCCAACGCCCAGAGACATCGCCCAGTGAATGTATTTTGCTGATTTTGGAGTTATAACACATGGAAACTTGGATATCACCTGTAATAACCTTGTTAAACATAGAAATATAAATTTTCATAAATGTTTTATAAAAATATATATAAAAATAAAAATAATTAATTAAACTAACTAATTAAGCAAACACAAAAATCTTATGACATTAAGGGAATACAACTCCTATTTGGGGATTTTAGTGGTACACATGTAAATTGTTTTCCTTATTAATGTAAGTACCTAAACATAGATAAATATATATATGCTTATGAGAATTGATGTGTGTGTATAAATATTTATTACTATGTGCCAAATACTGTGTATATAGGAACTGATTGGTGTGATGCTATGCAAAACTGAACATAGATATGTAGGTATGTTGTAATACGTATTTACGACGTGTAGGGAGCATAGACCTTACCCTATCCAAAGTCCAGGTCAGCCAAGAATAGGATCTCATAGGTTGTCTAGCCAATCAAAACACTTTAGATGCTAAGGTACCTCGAGCCAATCCAAGTATATTTTTATTGATTCTTAGTTATGTAAATTCCAGTAGACATGTACTTAATTCTTTTAATTAAGTATAACCTGATGCTTAGAACCATTTTCCATGACAGGACCCATTACCTCAGCCAAGGCTGGAGACCCCAGCATCATGATCTATATTAGATAGCTACGAGAGAGACTAAGACGGATACGACTAGTACTACCCCGAGCCAAGAACCGGTTGGACTTTTATCTAGCCCTTGCTGCCATTAGTGGACCAGAGGAGCGAGACTTTTATATGTCCTTAGCTGAAGAAGTAAGAGCCGACATAGAGTACCTACTTACGATGGAGTTTGTGACCTGAAGGAAGCTAGAATTGTTTGCCTGTTAGACTAGGTAAATAATTAAAAGCCTTTTATTTAAAAATTTGAAATCTCTCATATAGTGTCATGCATAGCATACCATTACACAAAATGCTTAAGAAAACATAACAAAAAAAAAAAAGAGAGAGAGAACCACCTCACAGTAAACAAAGATAACATATCTAACAATCCACCTTACTAGTGCGGCTCATGAAATTCACTGGAACTATGGACTAGGTTTGTACCTGTACTAACTAAGAAATAATTGTTGACCCTGATGAGCGATATTGGAAGCATGATGCATGAACATGAGGCACCACCACCACCACCCAACCGGCCCATACTATTTCCACCACCTGTGCCTTAACACTTAGCGGAGAACTCTACCACCAAGGTTATGGAGAGATTCAAGAAACTCCAACCGCCTGCGTTTTCCAAAATAACTTCTGAGGCAATGCAGCTGGAACGGTGGATTAGTGCTCTAGAGAAGGAATTTGAAGTACTTGAGTGCACGGATGCACAGAAGCTGATATGTGCGGGTTATCAGTTGCAGAATGAAGCCGAAGCTTGGTGGAAAGCTACTAAGCCTAACTTGGAAGCCACTCACCCGAATCCCACGTGGGAGCAATTTAAAGAAGTTTTCTTCAAGAACTACTTCCCAGAGAGTTTTAGGGATAGGAAAGAACTGAATTCATCACACTGGTGTAAGGGACCAAGTCAGTGTTAGATTACCAACAGCGATTTGAAAACCTATTCCATTTTGCTCCAGAACACCTGAGAGGGGAAGTTAGTAAGGCGAAGAAATTTGAGAAAGGACTCAAGACTAAGATTGGATTAGTACTGTCAATTATGGACATCCAGGATTATGCTCAGATGGTCAACATGGCGAAGATGATGGAAGATAGATTTAAAGAGAAAGAGAAAGAGAAGGCTACGACGTCACCTGGTTTGAACAAAAGGCCAAATAATTTTCAGACATTTGGTTGGCCAAATAAAGCTTATTGAGGAACAAGTTCGAGCCCTAATCCGACTTTGTATCGTAGGCTGAACGTGGGTCAGAACCCTTTCTGCCCCACATTCAATCGACCTGCTCAATCGTCTACGAGTCAAGCGACAACAACAGCTTCGTCAGCCCGACCATCAACAAGTCAAGTGAGCCAAGCCTCAACACTTGCTGTTCCACCCTATAAGTGCTATGTGTGCAATAAGGAAGGGCACATGGCTAGAGATTGCAGATCACGTGGGTATGGAAACAACTCGTCGAATCAGCCCTACGCTAGACCTTTTCAGCCACTGGACAATCGGACATGAGGAAAGGTGTTTGCAATGACGAATGAAGAAGCTGAGGCAAACCCCACTGTATTGACAGGTAAGTCTGCTGAACACTACTAAGTTATAGGGAATAATTGGTTTACCTCATGTAACCTAAACTACCTACAAACCCTAGGTACCTTGAATGTCTCAACCATACCTGCACGAGTGTTATTCGACTCGGGCACAACCCACTCTTTTGTTTCTACCACTTTTGCGAGTAGGATGAAAGATCAACCGAGAGACATTGGGCATGAACTAGTAGTCAGCACACCGATGGGTAGTTTTGTGTGTATGAAGGAGGTCTACGGCCCTTGCCCGATTGAGATCTGTGGGAAGAATCTAACCGCACGATTGATAAAGATGGATATAAAGGATTTTGACATGATACTAGGCATGGATTGGTTATCCGCCTATGGTGCAAACGTCGTGTGTGCAGAGAAGAAGATAGTGTTTAAGATGGATGATGGGTCAATCCTCACCTGTCAAAGTGAACAAAGAAGGAAGCCCAGGAGGATAACCTTATCAGCCCTCCAGGCACGAAGACTGTTAGACGAAGGATGTCAAGGCTTTTTGGCCACTGCGATAGACACGGAGGCGAAGATAAAACCCCTTGGAGGAACTTGAAGTCGTCAGAGAATTTCCTGATGTTTTTCCTAAAGATCTGACGTAGCTACCGCCTGACCACGATATAGAGTTCGCGATTGATCTAATTCTTGGTGCAGCACCGGTATCCAGGGCACCATATCGAATGGTGCCAATCGAACTTGTCAAACCTTACTCCTGACTGGCTGGAATTTTGATTGAAGGATAGGAACCCCTGACCAGGAAACCAGGAACACTGTGGAGTATCACTCCAGTGACTTGGATTAATGAGGAAACCCTGTGCATGTCATCCTATATACCTGTCAGAAGGTGGATAGCAGACCCCTACAGCTGCACAGCTCATAGCATGATGTATGGCCTAGACTCCAGGTAATCTCTCTCCTCCCCATAACTGTGGGACCCACCTTTGGAAAAGTGTGTAAAAAACCTCTAAATGGCAGATGGGGACAATGCCCTGACCAAGGGTCAAACCCCTGTGCAAGCCCCACTGAGATTCAGGTTGCTGAAATTTCTGGGCGATGGCACTGGGCGATGTAGACAAGGCCCAAGGACATCGCCTAGTGAGTAAAATAGCATATTTAAATGGATTTAAATTATGGGGACCACCCATAATGGACATGGGCACCCTCCATAAATAGAGGGGAGTCTGAGGGACCACCTCATACCCTTGGTTCACAGTGGACCCCACCAGAGAGCCCAGTGGCTGTAAATGTAGTAAAGAATTCATTTTAAAAATAGACCTTAACCAGCCAAACCAGCCTTAGTCAAGGCTGGGCTATAAATCAGTGAGCCTTGGGCTCATTTAGAGTTCTTTCTACTGCTCATTTTGTGGGAGAGAAAAGAAGAGAAAGAAGAGAGGAAGAAGGAAGGGAAGGAAGGAGAAGAAGGAAGGGAGGTGCAGCCCCATCCAAGGCCTGGATTTTCGTGCAGCTCCACACCTGTGCAGGTATGAAACCTTATGATATACCTACTGCCGCCATCTTATCTCTGTATTTTGAATGGATTCCTGCTCTTAGGCAGCCTAGAATAGCTGGGAAATGCTATGGATGACTCCAGATCTACCATGCAAGCATAGAGCATGGGAGATCTGTGATTTTTAGTAAATTTTATAAGTCTGATATGCTGTTCTTGAAGCCGAAATCTAGCTGTGCACAGCTGCACTGCCAGATGCTTAGTTGCCTGGCTAATTGGAACCCTGGATGCAAGCCCTAGGTGGAAGCAGCCCTAGAACATCATTTTACATCTGTTTCCAGCCTTACATGTGACCAAAATCCAATCTGCAACTAGAGAAAACCCTATGATACTATTCACTGGGCTGTCTGGGCAGCCTCTGGCAGCCAAGTGGTGGGCCCAGTGGAAAATCCAAATCAACCATGATGAAGATAGCCCTAGGGGTCCCCTTATGCCCTAACATGCATGGGGTGATGATTTGATCACTGCCCATGAGATGCAACCTAGGGATCTCAGCCCATTGTCAATTTGAAGACTCTAGGCGATGCACCCAACGCCCAGAGACATCGCCCAGTGAATGGATGTTGGCAGAATTGCTGACCATGCTTAGGGAACCTCATCCATTGGCCATGGTGCAGTGTGGGAAGGTGGAAAATGACCTAAATGCCCCTCCCCACATCTGCCCTTAAGAAGGTATGGCTTGGGAACCCAAGTGGGCCCCGCAGGTGATGGAAACCCTGCTTGGGCTTGGTCCTGCAGCACTGTCAAGCTGAGGGCAGCACAGTAAGCCTATTATGACCTAGGGACTGAGAATGACCATTTTACCCCTAGACCACCATCTCTAGATGATGCACCTAGACATAGACCTAAGGCCTAGTGCAAGGCCCAGAGAATTCCAAGTGAGAACCAACTGAACACCGGGTCAACCTAGTGAGCTAAGGTTAACCCTAGGACTACCAGAGATAGATTGGAAACTTAACATAACAATTTCTGATTTACATCTAGGATTTGATCCCACGCTCGAGGTCTACAATTAGATTGCTGTTGGAACTGAATTTGCAATCGAGTTCCTAGAACCAGACCCAGGTGAGTGAAGTATTATCATATATGCATGTGTAACTGTATGCCGACAAATAATTCTTAAATATTAAATGCTGTGATATTTAATTCTGTTCAATTACTCAAATTACTGCACAATGATTGTCTGTTGATCAACACTAGGAATTTTACCTAATGATTGTGATTGTTAGACTAGATGTCGTAGTCGACTTGGAAATGAGGCTTGTGGTAGCCCATAGTATGGGATGCGGTTGACACCACCTGACTCATACGATGCCATATAGACATGGGGTTAGAGTTTCATCACCCGTGCTACCCACCCTTGCCAACAGAGGTTAAGGTGTTGGATGCCTGTGAGGGTGACCATATGTGTATATGAGAAAAGAAAAGAAATGAAATGAAAAGAAATGTGTTTGCCCCAGAATGGTGATTATGGGCTATATGCCAGAAATGAAAGGAAAAGAGAAATGTGATGGATTGGCCTACAGGTTATTCACAGAGGGCTGGTTGGGCTGACCTTGGTGAACAAATGCAGGAGCTGCCTAGTCCTCTCCGACAATTCCATGGGTGTATCGCTGGAAGGGGTAGCCAAGCCCGCACTAGGGATACATGTATTGGGGATTGTAGTAGCACAGACCTGACTTAGTTGTATTGCTAGGTGGCTAGTAATTAATCTGGACTTGCATATCATGTAGGATCATGTGGAATGTGGTTGCATGTGCATGCATGATGATATGTTTTGCTCACGGGCTCAGTGGGAGCTCACACTCTGTTATATATGTTATTCTTTAGGTAATTTTACGGATCAATGCCGCTATGGCATGGAGGCTCATTACGAGGAGGAGAGCCCTATTTATTATGATGATATTGGTGTGGATCCCGACGGAGGTCATGCCGATGATGTGTGCATTCTCGGTGGTCATTGATGAAGACCGTTGAAAAGTGTACTTGATGCTTTTTGTCTTGGGGACTCCTTTTTATTTTGTTTAGGAGTTTATCCCCGTTCTGCCTGTGGTTCTGTTGTAGTCTTCTTACTTTCTTTTTTGGGGGTTGAGTCAGCTCACCCTGTATATATATATATATATATATATATATATATATATATATGAATGTATTTTCTTTGGTTTTGTTTCTTGTTAGCTTTACTTTTCAGTTTGTGGGTAGTTTGAGATATGTACCAGAACAATCACATGTATGTATATATTATCATCATTTCCCGTATCGCTATGCTTCCTCTTGTTATTATAATTGTAGTTTATCTATAGCACTCTGATCTTACCTGTAGTAATGTGATGAATGTGGACCCATGAATGTAATAACTGTTTCTAGATCCGTGGGATTTGGTGGATTGCCGTTACGCAATTCGGGGCACCCACCTAATCCTCCCCGGGGGTGGTTTGGGGTGTGACAGAGCTTGGTATCAGAGCGTGAGGCTCTTCTTACATTCATGGGATGCAGATTAGGGTTAATAAGCTACCAACATTAAAACAAGGAATAATTAAAAGATACAGGGGAGGTAGATGCAATTAAATAAAAGATGCATAATTTCTATTAAATTTAAAGACAACTGTGGCTGAGCCACTACGTAAGTTGGATTGGAAGTATTACTTCAATAGTTACATAAACTGACAAAAAGAAAACTACATAAGCTAAAAAAAAAAGATATGTCTGAACCACGTAGTACAGACACCAGGCAGGTCAGAAGAACTACTCCGGTGGAGGTAAGTCGCTCGAAGGTGGTTGTGACTGACGCGAATCAACATGGTAGAACCTGTCCCAGAAGTCCAAGCGCTGCTCGACAGACCCTACCCTGCTCTCCAATGAAGTGAAGCCCCGATCCATCCTAGTCGCCATGTCAGAAAGCTGGGTACTGACGCCCTGGAAATGTGACATCATCTGCGCCCACTCGGAAGGCCCTGGAACCTGAGAACTGGTAGCACCTGTCGCCTCATAGGCAGGTAAGTCTGTGTACTATGTGCCAACACCCTCAAAGTCGCCCTGACCCACGTCCTGCATACCAACATCCTGCTCTTATCCATGCATACCCTCGAAGTCACCCTACACCCCCTCCTCATGCTCATTACCACCCTGCACCTCCTCCAGCTCCTCAACCCTCTGCTGCATCTCTATCTACTCCTTATCCTTTGGTGGATCCTCCCCTGGCACCTTCATCTTCAATATCGAGGTCTTATTAATAGGCTTGGATCTATCCTTCTCCATGTACTCTCCCGCCAAAGGAACCTAAAAATGCCGGAAGACTAAGGTAAGGAACTTTCCATATGGAAGGTTCCCATCAGATGGGTTCTGTGCATGGTACAACATAACCTGGAGTAATAGGTACGGGAGGTTTATGATCGAACCCCCTCTGCCAGCTCCCAGCAAACAGTATGTGATGTAGGCCCTCACCATAGAGATACTACCCCTATTGCCGCCCTTGGGATAGATGTTGTAGGTTACACACTGTTTGAGTTAAATAATACCGCAAGCGTACGGGTCAATCGTAGCTATGGGTCGAACACGAGGAGATATACGCCACTTTATTTAATTAACTTAAAAATAATGCAAAGTGAACCAAATTAAAGGGTTAAATTAAACTAATTAAACTAATGAAAATTAATGCATCCTAACTCATAAGCATCTAAAAAAATTAAGGGATTAAATTGGCGTCCTAACACATGAACATCTAACCTATCAAACTAACGTAAATTGGAAGGAATAACAAAAACGCAACCACACTTCATAATCACATAAAAAGAAATAAGGGAATAAAAGTGCATCCATATACCACAACCATATAAAAAAAATAAAAGAAATAGAGGGAGAAGAAGAAGATAGAGAGAGATAGAGGAAAGGGAGAATGAGATTAAGGGTTTAGAGAATGAGATACCTTGATGTGCTTGAATACTTGAATAAACTCACCATGGCTTCCTCTTCTAAATCTCCATGTCTTGTCATCAACATAGAAACTTAGACTAGGAAGCTTTAAACTAAAACTATTACAATCATTAAACTAGATTTATGAAATCAAAACTAAGAACTTAAGCCAAAAATAGAAAAAGAAGAGAAAATTTCACTAAGTGAATGAAATAAAAATTACACTAAAAAACTGAATTAAAATTGAACTAGAAACTAACTAAAAACTGAACTAAAAAAACTAACTCCTTACAACCCAGAGGGCAAGGGGTATTTATAGGGGGAAGAGAGGGGAAGAGAGAAGAGGGAAGTGTAGGAGAAATATTTCCTAAGAAAAGAGAATATTCTCTTCTCCTTCCTCTTTTACAATGCCTTGAATCCTAAGAAAAAAGCAAAACAATAGAAAGAAGAAGAAGAGAAGATTGCTTATATAGACCTTCTATTTATAGAAAAGTAAACTTCCAATTCTAACAAGTGCTTCCTTTTCTTTGTAGATATCTTCTCCAAGCAATAAAATCAAAACATCTTTGATTTTTCAACCTTCCATAGATGAGAAAATATAAATCTATCCCAAGTAGAATTTCAGAAGTGCCCTTGAGAAGTTGGAGGAGAGAGAGAGTAAAGGTGATGACTAGGATTCCTTCAAGAATAAATAAAATACCCATTCTGTCTTTCAGAAAACGTGGAGCATGGTGTGCTTATATAGGCCTCACCATTGTGTCTTTCAGGAAATATAACTTCTGGTTATTGCGTTAAGGCCCCTGGAATCTGAACTTTTGCTTCACTTTATCACCGGCCGACTGTCAATAATTACAAATAAACCCCTATAGACCATTTTCGTGCTTCGTTACGGAAACGGCCGTAACTTCTTCGTTTCAACTCGGAATCATGTGCCGTTTAAACCGTTGCGAAGCTGACTCGATGGGTTATGTATCCAAGCCATCAACACCTCTAAACAGCTTAAAAACATTTCCTTAGTATCATCTCTTCCATTTTCATAAGAATTCACCTAAAACCTGAAAAGCACAAGAAAGCACCGAGTAACTCTGTCCAATGTGGTAAAATGTATGTTTTATGCCCTAAGATTTCACACATAAATGTGCTCATCACACACCTACTGAGCACTCTAGCACTAGGCTTATAGGAAGCCTCAGACTTAGGTGTGTCCTGTGACCCTGTCAGTGCTTTGAAAAGCAACCTCCTGGTCTCCAAAGAAAACATCTCAAAAATGTCAACTCGAGGCTTGTATTAGCACCTCTCTCCTGTATCAGGCAGCCCCAATATCCCTACTAGTGAGGCAGTGGTCAACCTAATATCCACTCCCTTCACCCTACTCAATAGTCCAAACTCTTGTGCCCTAGATGGCACCAAGTTGCAGTAAAAGTACCGAACCAAGTTGGGATAACAAGGCTCGGTAGGTGTCAACATAGAGGCCAAACCTAGGGCATTGAACCTAGCAAAGAGACTATATTGGTGGAAGTCATCCACCCGCACAACCCGACCATTTACAATTTTTAGGGATTTAAAGTTGTTCCACTCCTTAAAATGCTCGTACCTAGAGAAGAGGAACCGGTCAAACTCGGGCTCCTCCGAAGAAGAATCGCCCCTAGGAGAAGTTGGTGGCACTTTGGATGATGATGATGAAGAATGATCACTCTCCACCCGTAGCCTCTTCTGGGCTACCAATTTCCTAGCTGTACGGTGGCTAGTGGGCATCTTGCTACAAGAAGAGAAGAAAAGAGGTAGTTAGGGAAAGAAAATTTTAGCAAAACCCTAGCCAAAGTAAGGGGAAAGCAAAAGAAAGAGCTAAAATAGTGAAAGCAACCAAGAATCCTTACCTAGGCAAGCGTGGATTCGCAAAGAACTTGAAGAAATGTGAGGATTTGGTGTGGGAATAGTCACACTACCCTCCAAAGAGTCTCTCCAAGTGTTTAGGGAAGTTTAGAAGAAGTTAGGATTGAAATGGGACCCTCTTGGACTCATATACTTGTGCCCCAATTCTCTGGGCGATGGCACGGGGCGATGCATCCAACGCCCAGAGACATCGCCCAGTGAATGTATTTTGCTGGTTTTGAAGTTTTGACACATGGAATGACCTTTATAAACCTGAAAATATAAATTTTCATAATTGGTTTTAAAAAAAAAAAAATTAATAATAATAAGATACAATTAATTAAACTAATTAGTTAAACAAACACTAATTTCATAAGACTAAGGGAATACAACTCCAATTTGGGGTTTTTAGTGAAATACATGTAAATGGATTTCCTTATTAGTGTAAGTATCCAACGACAAATAAATATACTTATACTTATGAACATTTTTGTGTGCAATTTATTTAGTTATTATGTGCTTGATATTGTGATGTACAAACTGAGTGGTTTGGTGCTATGTAAAACCAGACATAGATATGTCGGTATGTTGTAATACATATTTACTACGTGTAGGGAGCATAGATCTTACCCTATCCAAAGTCTAGGTCAGCCAAGAATAGGATCTAATAGGTTGTCTAGCCAATCCAAAACACTTTAGATGCTAAGGTAACTCGAGCCAACCCAAGTATATTTTTACTGATTCTTAGTCATTTAAATTCTAGTAGACATGTACTTAATTCTTTTAATTAAGTATAACCTGATGCTTAGAACCATTTTCTATGATAGGACCTATTACCTCAACAAAGGCTAGAGACCCCAGCATCATGATCTATATTAGACAGCTACGAGAGAGATTGAGACGGATACGACTAGTGCTACCCCGAGCTGAGAACCGGTTGGACTTTTATTTAGCCCTTGCTGCCATTAGTGGACCGGGAGAGCGGGACTATTTTATGTCCTTAGTTGAAGAAGTAAGAGCCGACATAGAGTACCTACTTGCGATGGAGTTTGTAACCAGGAAGAAGCTAGAATTGCTTGCCTGTTAGACCAGGAAAATAATTAAAAGCCTTCAATTTAAAAATTTGAAATCTCTCATATAGTGTCATGCATAGCCTACCATTACATAAAATATTTAAGAAGAGAAACAAAATATAAAATGAAAGAAAACACCTCATAATGAACAAAGATAATATATCTAACAATCCTGTCACACCCCAAACCACCTCCTAGGAGGATTGGGTAGGTGACCCAAATTGCGTAATGGCAATCCACCAAATCCCACGGATCTAGAAGCAGTGCTTATGATCATGGAACCATATCCACATCTTAACCATAAGTAAGATTAGAGTGATGCAGGATGTCTACAATTTAAAAGTAAAAAGGAAATATACATAATAAGTCTTGTTTGATACATCTCCCGGGCACGCACAACCCACGACAAAGAAACAAAAGCTGATAAGAACAGTACTACATACAAAAATATATACAGGGCGAGCATTCTCAGCCCCAAAAAGGAAAGGAAAAGAAAACTACAATAACCAAGTCAGAACGGGGATAACTCCAAAAAACCCAAAAGGAGTCCCTAGTCAAAACATCACATGCACGCTTCAATGGTCTTCATCGACAATGGCCACCGAGAACGTATGTAGACTCGGTATGACCTCCATTGGGGTCTACACCAACATCATCATAACAACCAAAGCTCTCCTCCTCGAGATAGCCCGCCATACCACAGTGGCATCCACCTGCAGGATCATCTAAGAAGAAAATGACATATAACAGAGTGTGAGCCCCACCGAGCTCGTGAGTAAATAACATCCATCATGCATGCATATGCAATCACAATCCATAGTTCATATGATCTACATGATATGCAAGTCCAGATTCTTTATTATTAGCCACCTAGCAATACAACTAAGTCAGGTCTGTGCTACTACAATCCCCAGTCAGCTCCCGCATTCATTCACCAAGGTCAGCCCGACCATCCCTCTATGATTATCCAGGGGGACAACCGTTTCTTCCCTCATGCACCATTATGGTGTTCTTTTATTTATGCACCATTCTAGTGTTCTTTTATTCTTTTATTTTTTTTTTCACTCCCTGATAATTGTCCCTACAGGCATCCAGCACCTTCACCCCTTCTGGCAAGGGTGCGTAGCATAGGTGATGAAACTCTAGCCCCATGTCTATATGGCATCGTATGAGTCCAGCGGTGTCAACCGTACCCCATCATACGGGCTACCACAGGCCCCATTTCTAAGCTGAGTATGACATCTAGTCTAGCAATCACAACCATCATATAGAATTTACAGTGTTGATCAACAACAGACATTATATAGTGATTTGAGTAATTTAAATTATAAGTAAATAACACAGCATTCATGATTCAATTATTAATAGTCGGCATCAGATCATAATTACATTTGCACATACGATAGTATTATTCACTCACCAGTACTTGGCTCTAGGTACTCAGTCACAAATTTAGTAGCAGCAGTTGTCTGGTTGTTGACCTCGAGCTCGGGATCAGGTCCTAGACACAAATCAAGCATTGTCTTATTCAGTCATTAGCCTACACTGATGGTTCTATGGTTACCCTAATTTACTGAGTTGACCCGGGGTTTAGTTGGTCTTATTTGGAAATACCGGGCCTTACACTGGGTCTTAGGTCATGTCCCGGTGCATGGCCAGTGCTAGGGCACATGGGCAAATTGGTCATTTGTAATACCAATTCCTGCCACTAGGTCAGAACATGGCCTCGGTGCTATCCAAAGCATGTCTGTGCTGTAGGACCAAGCACAGTAGTGTACAGTCACATGCGGGGCCCACTAGGGTTCCGAATCATTTCTAAATAAGAATAGATGTGAGGAAGGGCTTTTTGGTAATTTCTAGCTTTCCCACAGTGTCCAGGAGGTATGTGGGTGAAATCCCCCAGGTCTGTCCATCATTCCAGCCAAACTCCCTTCACTGGGCGTTGGCTCTGAGCGATGTCTGCATCGCCCAGTGCATCGCCCAGTGCCTGTAGAATTGATACAGGCTGAGTTTCCAAGGCTGGGCTTGCATGGTTGGGCTCACACCTGATCCTCTGCATGTTTAGGGATTTAGGTAGCCCCAGTGATGGTCTACATCATGGTCCAATTGGTTTCTCCATCAGGGTTCCAGTCAGGCTGACTGTGGCTGCCCCAATAACCCAGACGAATAGTGTTTAGGGTTTTGGTTAGGCTTGGAATTCAGTTCCAGCCTTGTACAGAGCTAAAATTACCTGAAACAAGGGGGCTTGAGGTTGTACCCATCTAGGGTTAGGGCTGTACAGCCTTAGCCAGCTCCTAGGGCTCCAAAAACACTGGCCAATAGGCCATCTGGTAGTGCAGGTGGGCACAGCCAGGTTTTGGCCATGGTAGCAGCATAAATGCCTAATGAAAACTGATAAAATTCACAGATCTCCCATGCTCTATGCATGCATGGCAGATCTAGAGCCAGACTGGGCAAACCCTAGCCTATCTGGGCTGCCCAGGGTTGCAAAGCACAAAATGAATGGGGAGGAAACAGAGAACAGCAGGTATGGGGGAGTTTCTACACCTGAATAGGGCTGTGGGTGAGCTCGGATCAGCCTGAGATGGGCTGCAGGAGCTCCTTCTCTTTCTTCTCCCTTCTTCCTCCTCTTCTTCCTCTCCTTTCTCTCTCTTCTTTCCTCTCCTTCCTCTCTCAGATTTCAGATTTGCCAAGGGCTCTAAAATGAGCCCAAGGCCTCCTATTTATAAGCCAAGGCCAACTAAGGCCTGTTTGCCTTCAGTCCCTCTTTTAAAAACTGATTTTTGGAACTGATTCTGTTCAGTTCTGGGCTCTCTGGTGGGGTCCACAGTGAACCAAGGGTATGAGGTGGTCCCTCAGAGTCCCCTCTATCACTGGAGGATGTCCATGGTCAAGTGGGGTGGTCCCAACATTTTTAATAATTAAAAATGTGCAAAAACAGCCACTGGGCGATGTCTCTGGGCATTGCCACATCGCCCAGTGCCATGGCCGAGTGAATTCCAGCAACATGAATTCAAAGGGGGATTGCAGAGGGGTTTGACCCTAGGTCAGGGTATTGTCCCCACATGCCCATTAGGGGTTTTTACATGATTTTCCAGAGGTAGGTCCCACCACTTTAAGTAGGAAAGAGAATACCTGGGGTTCAAGCCATACATCAGGCTGTGAGCTGTGCAAGAACGGGGTCTGCTATCCATCTTCTGACAGGTATATAGGGAAACCTGTTCAAAGCATTCTCATTGATCTCATTGAGTGGAGTGATGCTCCACAGTGATCCTGGTTGCCTGATCAGGGGTTCTTGTCCTTGAACTAAATTCCAACTTGTCAGGGGCAGGGTTTGAGAAATCCACCTTACTGGTGCGGCTCACGAAGTTCACTAGAACTATGGACTAGCTTTGTACCTGTACTAGCTAGGAAATAATTGTTGACCTCGATGAGCAATATTGGAATATTGAACCTGCTCCTCTTTTCAGAGAAGCCACAATGGTCAACAGCAGAAGTTCTCGTGGTGGTCGCAAAGGGAAACAACCTCGTGTTATACCGGAGGTTGAACTACCTAATGGGACCGAGGCTCAAAATTCTAAAGCATCAGCTGGTTCGTTAGAGGCACCAGCGGCTGTACAAGCTACTGCTGTAGCACCTCAACCAAATGTGGTAGCCGGCGATGTGACTGCATTCATGACCACTATGATGCAGACCATGCAACAACAATAAGAATTGCTTGGTCAGATGTCTACACAGTTTGCAACCATGATGCATGAACGTGCGGCACCACCACCACCACCCAATCGGCCTGTGCTATTTCCACCACCTGTGCCTCAACACTTAGCGGAGAACTCTACCGCCAAGGATATGGAGAGATTCAAGAAACTACAACCGCCTTCATTCTCTAAAATAACTTCTGAGGCAATGCAGCCGGAACGGTGGATCAGTGCCCTAGAGAAGGCATTTGAAGTACTTGAGTGCACGGACGCACAGAAGTTGATATGTGCGGGTTATCAGTTACAGAATGAAGCCGAAGCTTGGTGGAAAGCTACTAAGCCTAACTTGGAAGCTACTCACCCGAATCCCACGTGGGAGCAATTTAAAGAAGTTTTCTTTAAGAACTATTTCCCAGAGAGTTTCAGGGACAGAAAAGAAGCTGAATTCATCGCACTAGTGCAAGGAACCAAGTCAGTATTGGATTACCAACAGAGATTTGAAGACTTGTTCCATTTTGCTCCAGAGCACCTAAAAGGGGAAGTTAGTAAGGCAAAGAAATTCGAGAAAGGACTCAAGACTGAGATCGGATCAGTATTGTCAATCATGGACATCTGGGATTATGCTCAAATGGTCGACAAGGCGAAGACAATGGAAGATAGATTTAAGGAAAAGGAGAAAGAGAAGACTGTGACGTCACCTGGGTTGAACAAAAGGCCAAATAATTTCAAACTTTTGGGTGGCCAAATAAAGTTTATCGAGGAACAAGTTCAAGCCCTAATCCGACTCCGTACCATAGGCCGAACGTGGTTCAGAACCCTTTCCTCCCCACTTTCAATTGACCTGCTCAACCGACTACGAGTCAAGCGACAACAGCAGCATCGCCAGCCCGACCAGCAACTAGTCAAGTGAGCCAAGCCTCAACACTTGTTGTTCCACCCTATAAGTGCTATGTGTGCAATAAGGAGGGGCACATGCCTAGAGATTACAGATCGCATGGGTGTGGCAATAACTCGCAGAATCAGCCCTACACTAGACCTTTTCAGCCACATGACAATCGGACGCGAGGAAAGGTGTTTGCAATGAAAATGAAGAAGCTGAGGCGAACCCTGATGTATTGATAGGTAAGTTTGTTGAACACTACTAAATTATAGGGAATAACTGGCTTACTTCAAGTAACCTAAACTATGTACGAACCCTAGGTACCCTAAATGTCTCAACCATACCTGAACGAGTATTATTCGACTCGGGCACAACCCACTCTTTCGTTTCTACCACTTTTACGAGTAGGATGAAAGATCAATCGAGAGACATCGGGCACGAGCTAGTTGTCAGCACACCAATGGGAAGTGTCATGAGTTTGAAAGACGTATACGATGCCTGCCAAATTGAGATTTGTTGGAAGAATCTAACCGCACGATTGATAAAGATGGATATAAAAGATTTTGATGTGATACCAGGCATGGATTGGTTATCCGCCTATGGTGCAAATGTCCTGTGTGCGGAAAAGAAGATAATGTTTAAGCTAAAAGATGGGTCAATCTTCACCCATCAAAGTGAACCAAGAAAGAAACCCAGGAGAATAACCTTATCAGCCCTCCTGGAGCAAAAGTTGCTTGATGATGGATGTCAAGGCTATTTGGCCACTGTGATAGACACGGAAGAAAAGATAATTTGGCCTTTTGTTCAACCCAGATAACTTGAGGTCGTCAGAGAATTTCCTGATGTTTTTCCAGAAGATTTGACGTAGCTACCGCTTGATCGCGATATAGAGTTTGCGATTGATCTAATTCCTAGTGCAGCACTGGTATCCAAGGCACCATATCGAATGGCGCCAATCGAACTAAAGGAGTTGCAGGTTCAACTTTAAGACCTGCTGAAGAAGGGATTTATACAACCCAGCGTATCACCCTGGGGAGCACCCATTCTGTTTGTTAAGAAGAAAAATGGTAGTATGCGGCTGTGTATCGACTACCGCGAGTTGAATAAGCTAACTATCAAGAATCGATATCCATTGCCACGCATCGATGACCTATTTGATCAGTTATAAGGAGCAAGAGTTTTCTCCAAAATTGATCTTAGGTCAGGATACCATCAATTGAAGATTAAGAGCGGTGACATTCACAAAACGGCGTTCCGAACTCGATACGGACATTATGAATTCTTGGTTCTGTCGTTCGGATTAACCAACGCCCCGGCAGCATTCATGGACATGATGAATAGAGCATTCCATGACGTGTGGGATAAGTTCATCATTGTGTTTATTGATGACATCCTGGTGTACTCCAAGAATGAGAAAGAGCATGCTCGACACCTTACTTTCGTGTTGCAGCAGTTGCGAGAGCACCAACTTTATGCCAAGTTTAGTAAATGTGAATTCTGGCTTCACCAGATTGGATTCTTGGGACACATCGTCACTAAGCACGAGATTAAAGTGGACCCAGGAAAGGTGAAAGCGGTACTCGACTGGGAAACTCCGAAGAGTGCCACTGAGATTCAAAGTTTCTTATGTTTGGCCGGTTACCACCAATGGTTTATCGAGAATTTCTCATGGATTTTGGCACCCATGACAAAGCTTACAAAGAAGGGAGCCAAATTTGAATGGAATGAAGCATGCGAGAAGAGTTTCCAGGGATTGAGAAACCGATTGGTGACAACTCCAATCCTGACCATTCTGGACAGAACCGAAGGAATGGTGGTATATACTGACGCATCTAGGATAGCATTAGGTGGCATCCTGATGCAGAAAGGTAAAGTAGTGGCCTACGCCTCCAGAAAATTAAAAGAACATGAGAAGAACTACCCCACGCATGACTTACAGTTGGCAGCGGTAGTCTTCGCGTTAAAGATATGGCGACATTACCTATATGGTGAAAAGAGTGAAATTTTCAGCGATCATAAAAGTCTGAAGTATTTCTTCACCCAGAAGTAGCTAAACATGAGACAGAGGCGGTGGTTAGAACTGGTAAAGGATTATGACTGTGAAATCCAGTACCACCCTGGTAAGGCCAACGTTGTTGCTGATGCATTAAGCCAAAAATCTCAGACTGCATCTGTCGCTTCCTTAGTTGTAAGCGAGCAGTTGATAGAAGAAGCTTGAAAGTTTGATCTGGAACTCATGATCGAAGGAACGGCTATACAATTAGCGGCCATAGATCTATAATTGTCGATACGAGAAGAGGAAATTATGAAGCAACCATTGGACCCTGAGCTAGCCAAGATCATTTGGGAAGTACAACAAGGTGTCGATAAGGACCCAAATTTTTCTTTGGCCCTAGATGGTGCACTAAAATCTTGAGACAGACTGTGCGTGCCTGATGATTATGATGTCCAAGACCAAATCCTTAAAGAGGCGCACAACTCACCATATACAATTCACCCCAGAAGTACAAAGATGTACAAGGATTTGAAGAAGTATTACTTATGGATGGAAATGAAGGAGACCATAGCAATATACGTGTCCAAGTGCCTCATCTGTCAATAGATAAAAGCAGAGAGACACTGACCATATGGATTGTTGTAGCCACTTCCTATACCTGAATGGAAGTGGGAAAGGATCACTATAGATTTCGTGACAAATCTGCCCAACACCAGGAAGGGCATGAATGTAATTTGGGTGATGGTAGATGGACTGACAAAGGTAGCTCACTTCGTACCAATCAAGATAAGTTATTCAATGGCAAAGCTTGCCCAATTATACATAGAAAATATAGTCCGATTACACGGTGTGCCTATCAGTATTGTGTCTGACAGAGATCCTCGGTTTACCTCAAGGTTTTGGAGGAGTTTACAAAAGGCATTGGGATCTCAACTAAATCTTAGCACAACTTTCCATCTGTAGACGGACGGACAGTCAGAGAGAACTATTCAGACTCTGGAAGATATGCTCCGAGCCTGTGTTTTGGAAATGAACAATAGTTGGGATGCTCATATACATCTGGTGGAATTTGCCTACAATAATAGCTATCACTCCACCATTGGCATGGCACCATTTGAAGCTCTTTATGGACGAAAATGTCGAACTCCTATATATTGAGATGAAGCTAACGAACGAAAATATCTCGGACCCAAAATGATACAAGCGACCTACGACAAGGTGGATGTCATAAGAGAGAAGATCAAGACAGCCCAGTCAAGACAGAAAAGTTATGCGAATAATCAAAGGAAGGACATTGAATTTGAGATTGGAGAAAAAGTATTCCTTCAAGTGTCTCTAACTAAAGGATTGTTACATGTCAACAAGAAGGGCAAGTTGAGCCAAAGATTCATCGGTTCTTATGAAATACTCAATAAAGTGGGACCCATAGCATACCAACTGGCACTACCACCATCTTTGTCAGGCGTCCACGATTTTTTCCATGTGTCCATGCTGAGAAAGTACATTAACAACTCGACACATGTACTATCAACTGAACCTGAACAGTTGGATGTGGATATGACCTACAAAGAGCAACCTACGAAGATATTGGACAAAAAGGAGCATAACCTCCATAACCGCACAGTCTCTTTTGTAAAGGTTCGTTGGGGAAACAACCCAGTGGAAGACACTTCATGAGAACGAGAAGAAGAAATGAAAGAGAAATATCCTCAACTCTTCGAATTGCAAGGTAAGCAAATTTCGAGGATGAACTTTTTGTAAGGTGGGGAGAAATGTCAAACCTTGCTCTTGACTGGCTGGAATTTTAATTGAAGGCCAGGAACCCCTGACCAGGCAACCAGGAACATGTGGAGTATCACTCCAGTGACTTGGATTAATGAGGAAACCCTATGCATGTCATCCTATATACCTGTCAGAAGGTGGATAGCAGACCCCTGCAGCTGCGCAGCTCATAGAATGATGTATGGCCTGGACTCCAGGTAACTCTCTACTCCCCATAACTATGGGACCCACCTCTGGAAAAGTGTCTAAAAACCTCTAAATGGCATGTGGGGACAATGCCTTGACCAAGGGTCAAACCCCTTTGCAAGCCCCACTGAGATTCAGGTTGCTGAAATCTCTAGGCGATGGCAATGGGCGATGCAGACAAGGCCCAGAGACATTGCCCAGTGAGTAAAACAGCATATTTTAATGGATTTAAATTATGGGGACCACCCATAATGGATATGGGCACCGTCTATAGATAGAGGGGAGTCTGAGTGACCACCTCATACCCTTGGTTCACTGTTGACCCCACCAGAGAGCCCAAAGTGGCTGTAAATGCAGTAAAGAATGCATTTTGAAAATAGACCTTAACTAGCCAAACATGCCTTAGTCAAGGTTGGGCTATAAATAGGTGAGCCTTGGGCTCATTTAGAGTTCTTTCTACTACTCATTTCGTGGGAGAGAAAAGAAGAGAAAGAAGAGAGAAAGAAGAGAGGAAGAAGGAAGGGAAGGAAGGAGAAGAAGGAAGGGAGGTGCAGCCCCATCCAAGGCCTGGATTTTCGTGCAGCTCCACACCATTATCGATTTGAAGACTCTAGGCGATGCACCCAATGCCCAGAGGCATCGCCTAGTAAATGGATGTTGGCAGAGTTACTGACCTGGCTTAAGGAACCTCATCCATTGGCAATGGTGCAGTGTGGGAAGGTAGAAAATGACCTAAACGCCCCTCCCCACATCTGCCCTTATGAAGGTATGGCTTGGGAACCCAAGTGGGCCCTGCAGGTGATGGAAACCCTGCTTGTGCTTGGTCCTACAGCACTGTCAAGTTGAGGGCAGCATAGTAAGCCTATTATGACCTAGGGTCAGGTACAATCACTGAGAATGACCATTTTACCCCTAGACCGCCATCTCTGGATGATGCATCGGGACATAGACCTAAGGCCCACTGCAAGGCCTAGAGAATTCCAAGTGAGAACCAACTGAACACCGGGTCAACCCAGTGAACTTAGGTTAACCCTAGGACTAAAAGAGACAGATTGGAAACTTAACATAACAATTTTTTATTTACATCTAGGATTTGATCCCGCACTCGAGGTCTACAATCAGACTGCTGTTGGAACTGAATTTGCAACTGAGTTCCTAGAACCAGACCCAGGTGAGTGAAGTATTATCATATATGCATGTGTAACTGTGTGTCGACAAATAATTCTTCAATCTTAAATGTTGTGATAGTTAATTCTATTCAATTACTCAAATTACTGCACAATGATTGTCTGTTGATCAACACTATGAATTTTACTTGATGATTGTGATTGTTAGATTAGATGCCATAGTCGGCTTGTAAATGAGGCCTGTCGTAGCCTGTAGTATGGGATGCGGTTGACACCACCTGACTCATACGATGCCATATAGACATGGGGTTAGAGTTTCATCACCCGTGCTATGCACCCCTGCTAACAGGGGTTAAGGTGTTGTATGCCTGTGAGGGTGACCATATGTGTATATGAGAAAAGAAAAGAAATGAAATGAAAAGAAATGTGTTTGCACCGGAATGGTGATTATGGGCTATATGCCAAAAATGAAAGGAAAAGAGAAATGTGATGGATTGCCCTACAGGTTAATCACAGAGGGCTGGTCGGGCTGACCTTGGTGAACGAATGCGGGAGTTGACTGGTCCTCTCCGACAACTCAATGGGTGTATCGCGGGAAGGGGTAGCCCGCACCAGGGATACATGTATTGGGGATTGTAGTAGCACAAACCTGACTTAGGATCATGTGGCTAATAATTAATCTGGACTTGCATATCATGTAGGATCATGTGGAATGTGGTTGCATGTGTATGCATGATTATATGTTTTGCTCACGGGCTCAGTGGGAGCTCACACTCTGGTATATATGTTTTTCATTAGATGATTTTGCAGATCGATGCCGCTATGACATGGAGGTTCATTACGAGGAGGAGAGCCCTAGTTATTATGATGATATTTGTGTGGACCCAGACGGAGGTCGTGTCGATGATGCGTGCATTCTCGGTGGTCATTGATGAAGACCGTTGAAGAGTGCACTTGATGCTTTTTTTCTTGGGGACTCCTTTTTGTTTTGTTTAGGAGTTTATCCCCATTCTGCCTGTGGTTCTGTTGTAGTCTCTTACTTTCTTTTTTTGCTGTTGAGTCAGCTCACCCTGTATATATATATATATATATATATATATATGTGTATGTATTTTCCTTGGTTTTGTTTCTTGTCTGCTTTACTTTTCAGTTTGTGGGTAGTTTGGGATATGTACCAAAACAATCACATGTATGTATATATTATCATCATTTCCCGTATTGCTATGCTTCCTCTTGTTATTATAATTGTAGTTTATCTACATCAATCTGATCTTACCTGTAGTAATGTGATGAATGTAGACCCATGAATGTAATAACTGCTTCTAGATCCGTGGGATTTGGCGGATTGCCATTACGCAATTCGGGTCACCTACCTAATCCTCCCAAGGGGTGGCTTGGGGTGTGACAGAACTAAAGGAGTTGCAGGTTCAACTTTAAGACTTGCTGAAGAAGGGATTCATACGACCTAGCGTATCACCCTGGGGAGCACCCATGCTTTTTGTTAAGAAGAAGGATGGCAGTATGCGACTGTGTATCGACTACCGCGAGCTGAACAAGCTGACTATCAAGAATCAATATCAGCTGCCGCGTATCGATGACCTATTCGATCAGCTACAAGGAGCAAGAGTTTTCTCCAAAATCGATCTTAGGTCGGGATACCATCAATTGAAAATCAAAAGCGGCGATATTCATAAAACGGTGTTTCAAACTCGATATGGAGATTACGAATTCCTAGTTTTGTCGTTCGGGTTAACCAATGCCCCGACAGCATTCATGGACATGATGAATAGAGTATTCCATGACGTGTTGGATAAGTTCATCATTGTGTTCAATAACGATATCCTGGTGTACTCCAAGAGTGAGGAAGAGCACGCTCGACACCTTACCTTTATGTTGCAGCGGTTGTGGGAACACTAGCTTTTTACCAAATTCAGTAATTGTGAATTTTTGGCTACACCAAATTGGATTCCTGGGACACATCGTCACTGAGGACGGCATCAAAGTAGACCCAGGCAAGGTGAAAGCAGTTGGTGGGAGACTTCGAAGACTGCCACTGAGATCCAAAGTTTCTTAGGATTGGCCGGATACTACCGATGGTTTATCGAGAATTTCTCGTACATTTTGCCACCTATGACGAAGCTTAAAAAGAAGGGCGCCAAGTTTGAGTGGAATGAAGCATGCGAGAAAAGCTTTCAGGAATTAAGGAACCGGTTGGTGACAACTCCAGTTCTGATCATTTCGGACTGCACTGGAGGAATGGTGGTATATACTGACGCATCCAGGATAGGATTGGGTGGCATCCTGATGCAGAAAGGTAAAGTAGTCACCTACGCCTCCAGACAATTAAAAGAGCACGAGAAGAACTACCCCACTCATGACTTAGAGTTGGCAGCGGTAGTTTTCGCGTTGAAGATATGGCGGCATTACCTATATGGTGAAAAGAGTGAAATCTTCAGCGATCATAAAAGTCTGAAGTATTTCTTCACCCAGAAAGAGCTGAACATGAGACAGAGGCAGTGGTTAGAACTGGTAAGGCCAACGTTGTTGCTGATGCATTAAGCAAAAAATCTCAGACTGCATCTCTCGCTTCCTTAGTTGTAAGCGAACAGTTGGTAGAAGAAGCTCAAAAGTTTGATCTGGAACCCGTGATCGAAGGAATGGCTATGCAATTAGCAACCATGGATCTATAGCCGTCGATACGAGAAGAAATAATTATGAAGCAACCATTGGACCCTGAGCTGGCCAAGATCATTTGGGAAGTACAACAAGGTGTCCATAGGGACCCAGACTTTTCTTTAGCCCATGACGGCACACTGAAGTTCTGAGACAGATTGTGTGTGCCTGATGATTTTGATGTCCAAGACTGAATCCTTAAAGAGGCACACAACTCACCATATACAATCCACCCCAAAAGTACAAAGATGTACAAGGATTTGAAGAAGTATTACTGGTGGATGGGAATAAAGGAGACCATAGCAATATACGTGTCCAAGTGCCTCACCTGTCAACAGATAAAAGCAGAGAGACACCGACCGTATGGACTGTTGTAGCCACTTCCTATACCTGAATGGAAGTGGGAAAGGATCACTATCAATTTTGTGACAAATCTGCCCAACACTAGGAGGGGCATGAATGCGATTTGGGTGATCGTAGATGGACTGACAAAGGCAACTCACTTCGTACCAATCAAGATAAGTTATTCAATGGAGAAGCTTGCCCAGTTATATATAGAAAATATAGTCTGCTTACACGACGTGCCTGTTAGTAATGTGTCTGACAGAGATCCTCGGTTTACCTCAAGGTTTTGGAGGAGTTTACAAAAAGAATGGGATCTCAGCTGAATCTTAGTACAGCTTTCCATCCGCAGACGGACGGACAGTTAGAAAGAACTATTTAGACTCTGGAGGATATGCTCCGAGCCTGTGTCTTGAAAATGAACGATAGTTGGGATGCTCACATACCTCTGGTGGAATTTGCCTACAATAATAGTTATCACTCCACCATTGGCATGGCACCATTCGAAGCTCTTTATGGACAAAAATGTCGAACTCCGCTATATTGGGATGAAGTTGGTGAACGAAAATATCTCGGGCCTGAGATGATAGAAGCCACCTACGATAACGTTGATGTTATTAGAGAAAAGATCAAGGTGGCCCAGTCAAGATAGAAAAGTTATGTGGATAATCGAAGGAAGGACATTGAATTTGAAGTCGGAGAAAAAGTATTCCTTCGAGTGTCTCCAACCAAAGGATTGCTACGTTTCAGCAAGAAGGGCAAATTGAGCCCAAGATTCATCGGTCCTTACAAAATTCTCAGTAAAGTAGGACCCATAGCATACCGGCTGGCACTACCACCATCTTTGTCAGGCATCCATGATGTTTTCCATGTGTCGATGTTGAGGAAGTACATTAACAACCCGACACATGTACTATCAACTGAACCTAAACAGTTGGACGTGGATATGACCTACGAAGAGCAACCTACGAAGATTTTGGACAGAAAGGAGCACAACCTCCGTAACCACACAGTTGCCTTTGTAAAGGTTCGATGGGGAAACAACCTGGTAGAAGAAGCTTCATGGGAACGTGAAGAGAAAATGAAGGAGAAGTATCCCCAACTCTTCGAAATGCAAGGTAAGCAAATTTCAAGGATGAAATTTTTGTAAGGTGGGGAGAAATGTCAAACCCTGCTCCTGACTGACTAGAATTTTGATTGAAGGATAGGAACCCCTGACCAGGCAACCAAGAACACTATGGAGTATCACTCCAGTGATTTGGATTGATGAGGAAACCCTGTGCATGTCCTCCTACATACCTGTCAGAAGATGGACAACTGACCCCTGCAAATGCACAGCTCATAGCATTATTTATGCCCTGGACTCCAGGTAATCTCTCTCCTCCCCATAACTTTGGGACCCACCTCTGGAAAAGTATGTAAAAACCTTTAAATGGCATGTGGGGACAATGCCCTAACCATGGGTCAAACCCCTGTGCAAACCCCACTGAGTTTCAGCCTTGCTGGAACCACTGGTTGATGCACTGGGCAATGTAGGTAACGCCCAGAGCCATCGCCCAGTGTTTAAAACAGCATATTAAATTGATTTTAAATTATGGGGACTACTCATAATGGACATGGGCACCCTCCATAGATAGAGGGGAGTCTGAGGGACCACCTCATACCCTTGGTTCATTGTGGACCCCACCAGTGTGCCTAAAATCACTATGAATCAGTTTAAAAACTCATTTTCAAAAGGGGCCTTAGCAGCCAAACAGACCCTAGTATGGGCAGGGCCTATAAGTAGATGAGCCTTGGGCTCATTTTGAGGCTTTGGTACTGCTCATTTTGTGGGAGAGAAAAGAAGAGAAAGAAGAGAAAAAGAAGAGAGGAAGAAGAAGAAAAAAAAAAGGAAGGAAGGAAGAGGAAGGAAGAGGGAGAGCTACTCACACCTGAGCCCAGATTTTGTGGCACCCAAGCTCAGCTCAGGCATACAGATCTGTACTCAAACCTGCTGCTCCTTTTGATGCCTGTGTTTTGGATGGATTTCTGCTCTCTGGAAGCCCAGAACAGCTGGGAATTGCCTAGAACTGCTCCAGATCTGCCATGCAAGTGTGAAGCATGGAAGATCTAAGATTTTTGAGTAAAAATACAGGGCTATTATGCTGGTTTTGGAGCCAAAATCTGGCTGTGGATGGCTGCACTGCTAGATGCATTGTTATTTGACTGATTGGAGTCCTGGATGCAAACCCTGGCTGCATGGGACCTAACCCTAGGTATTAGCAGCCTTGAATCACTATTTTACATATGTTTATAGCATTGCATGTGACCAAAATCCAGATCTGCTGCTGTGGAAAACCCTATGACACTATTCATTAGGCTGTCTGGGCAGCCATTGGCAGCCTAGTGGTGGGCCAAGTGGAGAATCCACATGGACCAAAATGAAGATCACCCCTGGGGGTACCTAACACCCTAACATGTATGGGGAGATGTTTTGGTCACTGCCCATAAGCAGCAACCTAGGGATCTCAACCAAATCTCGGTTTGAAGACTCTGGGCGATGCACCCAACTCCCAGAACCATCGCCTAGTGAGTGGAACACTGCTATTTTAGCATACTAACTTGGGGGACCTCGCCCATTGGCCATGGTACTATGTGGGAAGGTGGAAAATGACCTAAAAGCCCGTCTCCACATTTGTCCATAGGAAGGGAATGCTTGGGAACCCAAGTGGACCCTACAGGTGATGGAAACCCTGCCTGTGCTTAGTTTTGTAGCACTTCCAAGTTGAGGACAACACTGTAAGCCTATTTTGACCTGGGGTCAGGTACTGATAGTGTAAATGACCATTTTACCCCTAGACCACCATCTCTGGATGATGCACCAGGACATAGGCCTAAGGCCCAAAGAATTCCATATGAAAACCAACTGAACACCGGGTCAACCCAGTGAGCTTAGGTTAACCCTAGGACCCCAGAAATAGATTGGAATATTAAAATGACAACTTCTAATTTATATCTAGGATTTGATCCGCGCTCGAGGCCTATAACCAGACTGCAGTTGGAACTGAATTTGCGATCCAGTTCTTAGAACCAGACCCAGGTGAGTGAAGTATTATCATTTATGCATCTGTAACTGTATGTCGGCAATTAAATTCATGACATACATGCTGTGTTATTTAAATTCTATTCATTTAATTCAAATCATTACACATTGACTGTCTGTTGATCAACACTGTGAATATTATCTGATAATTGTGAATGTTAGACTAGATGCCATAGTCGGCTTGGAAATGAGGCTTGTGGTAGCCCTTAGTATGGGATACTGTTAACACCACCTGACTCATACGATGCCATATAGACATGGGGCTAGAGTTTCATCACCCGTGCTACGCACCCTTTCCAATAGGGGTTAAGGTGTTGGATGCCTATGAGGGTGACCATGTGTATATGAGAAAAGAAATGAAATGAAAAGAAAGAAATGTGTTTGCATCAAAATAGTGATTATGGGCTATAAGCCAGGAAAGAAAAGAAAAGAGAAAAGTGATGGATTGCCCTACAGGTTAATCACAGAGGGCAGGTCGGGCTGACCTTCGTGAACGAATGCGGGAGCTGATTGGTCCTCTCCGACAACTCAATGGGTGTATAGCGGGAAGGGGTAACCAAGCCCACACTAGGGATACATGTATTGGGGATCGTAGTAGTACTGACCTGACTTAGTTGTATTGCTAGGTGGCTAATAATTTAATCTGGACTTGCATATTATGTAGGATCATGTGGAATGTGGTTGCATGTGCATGCATGATGATATGTTTTGCTCACGAGCTCAGTGGGGCTCACACTCTGTTATACATTGTTTTTCTTTAGATGATTTTGTAGATCGATGCCGCTGTGGCATGGAGGCTCATTACGAGGAGGAGAGCCCTGGTTATTATGATGATATTGATGTGGATCCCGACGGAGGTCGTGCCGATGATGCGTGCATTCTCGGTGGTCATAGATGAAGATCGTTGAGGAGTGCACTTGATGCTTTTTGTCTTGGGGACTCCTTTTTGCTTTTATTAGGAGTTTATCCCCGTCTTGCATGTGGTTTAGCTGTAGTGTTTCCTACTTTCTTTTTGGGGTTGAGTCAGCTCACCCTGTATATATGTATTTTCTTTGGCTTTTGTTCTTGTTAGCTTTACTTTTTAGTTTGTGGGTAGTTTGGGGAATGCATCAAAACAATCATATGTATGTATATATTATCATCATTTCCCGTATTGCTACGCTTTCTTTTATTATATTAATTGTAGTTTAACTGCAGCACTCTGATCTTGCTTATGGCAAAGTGATGAATGTAGTTTCGTGAATGTAATAACTGCTTCTAGATCCATGGGATTTGACGGATTGTCGTTACGCAATTCAGGTCACCTACCTAATCCTCCCAAGGGGTGGTTTGGGGTGTGACAGAAGGAGGAAGAGAGCAGCCCTGCCTCCAAGTCCTAATTCGAGCAACCCTCTGAGCATTCAGGTATAAAATCATACCTCTGATATGCTACTCTTTGTTGCTACTGTTCATCATCATATTTCTCTATGTATTGAATGCTTTCTGGCCATTGGCAGCCCAGAACAGCTGGGGGCTGCCTTGGACCATCTCAGATCCAACATGCAAACATGATGCATGAAGGATATGAGCATTTTATGGTATTTTGCATATCTATTTTGCATCTGGAACCGAAACCTGGGCTGTGCCAGGCTGCACTGCCCTGTTACACTAAGAACTGGGCAGTTTGGGGTCCAAATTGTGTGCCCTGGCTGCATGAAACCTAACCCTAGGTTGTAGTAGCCATAGATTGTTGTTTTACACATGAATCCAGCTTTGCATGCAATCAAATCCTTGATTTGCAACCAAAGATATGCTGGGTAACTATTCACTAGGTTGTTTAGGCAGCTCCTGGCAGCCAAGTGGTGGACCCAAGTGAAAATCCACATGGACCAGTGCAAAGTATACCCCTGGGGGTCCAAAATGACCTAACATGCATGGGGAGAGGATCCATGCACTGCCCACGGCCTGCAACCTTGGAATCTCAGCCTGATTCCGGTTTTGCAATCTCTGGGCGATGTAGACATCACCCAGAGACATCGCCCAGTGAATGAAATTTCACTGTAATGCTGATCTGACCTGGGGATCTTCACCCATGGGCCATAAAACAGTGTAGGGAGGTGGAAAATGACCAAAATTCCCCTCCCCACATCTGTCCACATGTATGAATGCAGCACTGACCCAAGTGGGCCCTGCAGGACTTGGAAACCCTGTCTCTGAAGATCTTGCAGCACTGCCAAGTTGGGGATTGTACTGTGAAGCTTGAATAAGCTAGGGACATGTATCAATGTGATAAATGACCATTCTACCCCTAGACCACAAACTCTGGATGATGCATCGGGACATAGGCCTAAGGCCCAGTGCAAGGCCCAAAGATTTCAAGGTGATGACCAACTATACACCGAGTCAACTCAGTGAGCCTAGATCAACCCTAGGACATCAAAAAACAATACTGAATATTAAATGCCATATTTCTGATTTATATCTAGGGTTTGATCCCGCGCTCGAGGCCTACAACCAAACTGAAGTTGGAACTGAAACTACAACTGAATTTCTAGAACCAGACCCAGGTGAGTGAAATATTATCGTGTATGTTTGTGTAACAGTATTATTATGCCAGCAATTAAATTCTTTAATTATATTGTTTGTTTCTTAATTAAATTCAATTTCTCAAATATTACACATTGTGTGACTGTTGATCAATTTTGCTTGAATATATCATGATGACTGTGAATGTTAGACTAGATGCCGTAGTCGGCTTGGAATGAGGCCGGTGGTAGCCCGTAGTATGGGATACGGTTGACACCGCCCGACTCATACGATGCCATATAGACATGGGGCTAGAGTTTCATCACCCGTGCTACGCACCCTTGCCAACAGGGGTTAAGGTGTTGGATGACTGTGAGGACTACCATAAAACCTCGGGCATTTACGTCGGGAAGCCTCAGCTCAGCTGGGATGCCCCAGAGAAAATATGTCGGGAAGCCTCAGGCTACAAGCTTGGGAAGCACCAAAAGGTGAATCATGGCTATATGCCAAACAAAGTTTATGCACCGATAAGGTGAATTGATATTAAGTCGGTTACCTCACAAGTTCAATCTAGAGGGCCGGTCGGGCTGACCTGGGTAGGGAGATGCTGGAGCCGGCTGGTTCTCTCCGACAACTCAATGGGTGTATCGTGGGAAAGGATAACCAAGCCCACACCAGGGATACATGTATTGGGGATTGTAGTAGCACTGACCTGGCTTATTTGTATTGTTAGGTGGCAAATAAATAATCTGGACTTGCATATCATGTAGGATCATGTGGAATGTGGTTGCATATGCATGCATGATGATATGTTTTGCTCACGAGCTCAGTGGGGCTCACACTCTGTTATATATGTTTTTCTCCTAGATGATTCTGCAGGTGGATGCCGCTGTGGCATGGCAGCTTATTACGAGGAGGAGTGCCCTTGTGATTATGATGATATTGGTGTGGACCCCAACGGAGGTCGTACCGACGATGCGAGCATTCTCAGTGGTTATTGATGAAGACCAATGAGGGGCGCTTCTGATGCTTTTTGTCTTGGGGACTCCTTTTTTCTTCTGATAGGAGTTTATCCCCGTCCTTGGTTCTATCTTAGTCTTTTCTTTCCTTTTTGGGGTTGAGCTATCTTGCCCTGTATATATATATGTACTTTTCTTTTGCTTATGTACAGTTTTCTCTTTTCAGTGTGTGGGTTGTACTGGGAATGTATCAGAACATACATATGTATATATATATCATCAACATTCCCGTATCGCTACGCTTTCTCTTTTGATATTATAATTGTAGTTTATCTGCAGCACTCTGATCTTACTTGTAGTAATGTGATGAATGTGGGACTGTGAATGTATTAACTACTTCTAGATCCGTGGGGTTTTTTGGATTGCCGTTATGCAATTCAGGTCACCTACCTAATCCTCCCAAGGGGTGGTTTGGGGTGTGGCACCCAAGACTTGAAGTATTCTTAAAATGTTGAAATTGTAATAAAGTTGTAAAAGATGTATTAAGGTCTAAATCAATGTATCGCACACACATGCATACATGAAGAAAGACCTCAGGAGGTTAAAATAACCCAATTCCATATGTCCATACCAATTGGAAGTCACCCCATATCAATCCTTTAAAGGACTAGCAGTATTCAAGCAAAAATGCTGATTCGGTACACTGGATTTGAAACCGGCATACCGAATCCCATTAATCCCACATATATAAGTCACAGAGAGAAAACAGAATGGTCCGGATTTGAATCTGGCATACCAGATAAAAAATGTCACTACAGACATTGATCCAGCATACAGAATCCAATTATAACCATTGGGATTTGACCGTTGAGTCAAAGGCTATAATTTAAGTAATTTGGTGATCCGACATACCGGATTAGGAAACGGTATACCAGATTAGCTCTGTCTTTTGAATCCGATCTTAAGATAGATTCCTAATTAAATTAAGCTACCTAGCCTATAAATAGGCACTTGTTTAAGCTCTAATTAATACTAATCACCATCATTAAGAGACTTCAATACAAGTTCTAAGTGCCATAGCCTCAAGTGAGCATTCATTGATTTCAAGCATCAAATCATCACAAAGCTCACACACTCAAGCTCTTCTACCTCATCTAGCTTCAAGCTCCAAAGGTGGAAGGTAGCATACACTCCTACTAAGGTTGAGGTAACCCTTTACTTAGTAATTTTTACTATATGTATTAATTAAGTCCTCTTGCTCGGAATCAAGATTGGTTGAGTCCTCTTGCTCGGAATTAAGAGTAGTGTTGACTCCTCTTGCTCAGAATCAAGATTTGTTCGAGTTCTCTTGCTCTTTTGCAAGGTTGTTTTTAGTGGAATTCTCTTTAAGGTGAGAGGAGTGGATGTAGGTAAGTTTTGGTCGAACCACTATAAAATTTGTGTGTTATTTGTGCAATTACTTTAAGTTTTGTTAAGAACTCAATATTTTCGCAAAAGATTTTATTTTATACTAGCATCACCTATTCATCCCCCCCCCTCTAGGTAATTTTACAAGTCTGGCTCTCACTAGAATTTTATTTTCCCATCCAGGGTTTTTTAAACCCTAGCATTATATAAAGAAGCCAAAAATGCAGAGGGGGGTAGTGCTCCACGTTTTTGGCTGCCCCCCCTCTTGGATGTTTATGGCCTTCCCTCTCTCTCTTGTGATCTTTTCTTCTCCTTCTTCTTGCTCTCTACTTTGTTTGAGAGAGGGTTTTGGAAACCTAGATCTGTTTGAAGAATTGAAGAGCATCTAGGATTGGCTTGAAGAACCTTGGCTGCACCATTAGAGGTTCAGATCTGTTTGCTTGGAGTGCTCATTGAAGGAACAATCATTATCTATTGGAGGAGCAACACTTGAGGCTCATCAGGTTAGCAATTCCATGTTAATTTCTCTTGTTTTTAAGTATTGATTATTCATGGGATGTGAAAGTAATCCGAATCGATTATTTTCTGCTGTGCATTCGGGTGTGGGATGGATCCCCCTATCCATGAGATGGAGTAGGGATGATTGGACTGGGCATTGGTTTGTCATACAAAACCCTCCCAGGGTTCCTGTAGGGCACCATGGGCGACCATGGATAACCTTAAACATGAAAATAGGGTGCCCAAGCCTGATTCGGGTGCCCTAAGGCAACCCTAGGGTTCCCTAGGGAAAACTCTGGAATACCCTAAATCAGGGAACTCAAATTCATATTACTATTGGTTTACCATGGTGAACCATTATGATCCCATGGACCGTAGTTTGACCTACAGTGTGGTATCAGAGCCACCTTTCTCACCTATGGATATCATATAATTAATTGGATATAATTATTGTACATGGGATGCAATCTTTTTATTTAAATATTCATGGTTGAATATGGATGGATGTTTTTGCACATGGTTTATAATGGTTGTAACAATCTTCCCATATGCACACGGGTGGTTGCAAGATAGTTATTCATGTAACAACCTTGTCATGTGCACATGGGTGGCTATGGTTGTTGTAATAACCTTGTCCATGTAAGATGATGGAATTTTATTTTTGTAATGTTTTTATTTTTATTCCATCATAGGGTTTAAAACCCATTATTCCAGATTTAAAAAAAAATTATTTGTACCCTAGATTCCCTATGGTGGCAGTGGCTGCTGCCTACGGTGCCAGTGGTGCCATGTGGCAGCTGCCCATGGTGCCTTGTGCAATTGCTGCCAAGTATGTTTGACAGTGTTTTTTCCTCCAAAAATAAATAAAAAAGGAGTTTCTTTTCTTATTTGTTTATTGTTTTATGAGTTGGAGGAAGAAGATGGGTGAAGAGATTCTTTTCTACACTCACTTGGGAATAAATTGGATTCTATTGTGAATTTGGGTACATGTTTTCACATGAGATGTGATGTTTGATGTTTGAGTTAAAATAATACCGCAAGCGTACGGGTCAATTGTAGCTATGGGTCGAACACGAGGAGATGTACGCCACTCTATTTCACTAACTTTAAAGCAATGCAAAGTGAACCAAATTAATTAAAGCACTAAATTAAACTAATGATGATTAAACTAACACGTCCTAATTCACAAGTGATGAGCACAATTATGTGTGAAATCTTAGGGCATAAAGCATATATTTTACCACATTGGATAGAGTTACTCGGTGCTTTCTTGTGCTTTTCAGGTTTTAGGTGAATTCTTGTGAAAATGGAGGAGATGATGCTAAGGAAATGTTTTTAACCTATTTAGAGGTATTAATGGCATGGATGCGTAGCCCATCGAGTCAGCTTCGTAACGGTTCAAACGACACTTGATTCCGAGTTGAAACGAAGAAGTTACGGTCGTTTCCGTAACGACGCGCAAAAATGGTCTATAGGGGTTTATTTGTAATTATTGACAGTCGGGCAGGGACAAAGTGAAGCAAAAGTTTGGATTCCAGGAGCCTTAACGCAATAACCAGAAGTTATATTTCCTGTACCCGAAAGATTCCATTTGGAGGGCTCTGAACAGTCCAACTTCAACTTGAGATATCTTGGGCTCCCCAACTCCAAATTGGACGAAATTTGGTCTATTTTGGGTGATTTTTCGAAAGGAACACAATGGTGAGGCCTATATAAGCACCCCATGCTCCACATTTTTTGAAGGATAGAATGGGTATTTTTTTTATTCTTGAAGGAATCCTAGTCATCACCCTTACTCTCTCTCTCCTCCAACTTCTCAAGGGCACTTCTGAAATTCTACTTGGGATAGATTTATTTTGAAAGATATTCTCTCACCTATGAAAAGTTGAAAAGTCAAAGATGCTTTGATTTTATTGCTTGGAGAAGATATCTACAAAGAAAAGGAAGCACTTGTTAGAATTGAAAGTTTACTTTTCTAGAAATAGAAGGTCTATATGTAAACAATCTTCTCTTCTTCTTCTTTTTATTTTTTTATTTTTTTTTCTTAGGATTCAAGGCATTGTAAAAGGGGAAGGAGAAGAGAATATTCTCTTTTCTTAGAGAATATTTCTCCTACACTTTCCTCTTCTATCTTCTCCTCTCTTCCCCCTATAAATACCCCTTGCCCTCTGGATTGTAAGAAGCTAGTTTTTTTAGTTCAGTTTTTAGTTAGTTTTTAGTTCAATTTTAATTCAGTTTTTAGTGTAATTTTTAGTTCATTCACTTAGTAAAATTTCTTTTCTTCTTCTCCTTCTAAGTTGTGATTTTTGGCTTTTCTAAGTTCTAGTTTGCTTGTTGATTTTCATTTAATGGTTGTAATAGGTTTAGTTTATGCTTTAATTTCAATTTAAGTCTTCAATTGGGTTATAATTTCTTAATTCTAGTTTAGGTTTTAAGCCTTCTAGTCTAAGTTCTTAAGTTGATGATAAGACTTGAAGATTTAGAAGAGGAGGCCAAGGTAAGTTTATGAAGTATTCAAGCTTTTCAGTTACATTCATGCAAGCACATCCAGGTTTTACTATCTAAACTCTCAATCTCATTCTCCCTCTCCTCTATCTCTCTCTATCTTCTTCTTCTTCTCCCTCTAATTCTTTTATTTTTTTTATATGGTTGTGGTATGTGGATGCACTTTTATTCCCTTATTTATTTTTATGTGATTATGAAGTGTGGCTGCATTTTTGTTATTCCTTCCAATTTACGTTAGTTTGATAGATTAGATGCTCATGTGTTAGGACACCAACTTAATCCCTTAATTTGGTTAGATGCTTATGAGTTAGGATGCATTAATTTTCATTAGTTTCATTAGTTTAATTTAACACTTTAATTTGGTTCACTTTGCATTACTTTTAAGTTAGTTAAATAGAGTGGCGTTTATCTCCTCGTGTTCGACCCGTAGCTACGATTGACCCGTACGCTTGCGATATAATTTTTAAACTCAAACAAGTTTTTAGCGCCGTTGTTGGGGAGATTATTGACCACTTTATTTTTTTGATTTTTAAGTAATTCGAAGTACTTTAGTTTCTTCTCTTTCTCCTCTTTCTTTTTTTAAAAAAAAAAAATGTTTTTGAAAACCTCTTCTTGTTTCTCTTCTGTTTCAAATAGTGTGCGCCCAATCTAAAGTCCTTCATATGCCCAAACCCAGCCAATCTTGGTGCCCCTTGATTCGTTGGGTGGTTTGGATTGGCATGTGACTTATCTTTGGAGGTGACCATTCTTGATAATAGAAAAGCGACATAGTGAGAGCGTTGGAAACATAAACGTATAGTAGTCCTCCACCCTACATCAGAATCCATTTGGAGTCGCCCGTAGGTGGCTCGTGAAGACTATACGGGTTCCCTTGCTGTCAACCTATATGGCAACCTTATAGCTTTGGAATCATTGTTTCGATTTCTGAGGGATAGATGCACTATCTACCTTGGGCTCCCTCTTGTTTTTAGTATTTTTTTTTTCTAGTCTTTTATTTTTCTTTAAATTTTTTTTTATGGGAGACCTCAATTTGGGATATGTGATTAATTTAGAATAATGGGAGATACATTTCCATATAAGACTTTGGGGGAAAGATGGACCTATGCTAAGGCAACCATGATTTTGGAGGAAATATTTAAATAGGTTAGGGAAGCCAAAAGTAGTGAGATAGAGAACAATTTTGCACCACCCCAGTACAATTTTGCTCCCCAACCCAACTATGGGCTTTCGGGAAATTTAAGTTGGTCACATCCCCAGACTATCCATGTTATGGAAGGATGCCCTAATCTTTATGGGGGTAGCAATGGTGATGAGAATGTGAGTCCTCAATTTCAATACAATTCTTTTGGCACTTACAATCAGGGGTGGAGTGATCATCCCGATTTCTTGTGGGATCATTGGAATAACCAAGCTGGACCACCCAATTTCCAATATGATGGTCAGTTTGGTCCTCCAATGCCCAACCCTCCATTAAATCTCAATGGGCCACCTCTCCTTGAATCATATCACCGATCCCTTGAGTTTCAAAACATGGGTGAGGAGGCCAGACTGAATGAGCTTGAAAAATACATAGACCTTCTCACAACAAGCCAAAATACCATGGAGAAGCAACTCTCTCAACTGAAAACCATGGTGTAAGAGGAGAAAACGGGTACATTACCTAGTCAGCCTGAACCGCCCCATCCCCAGTTTAATGATATTGAAAGTCCACCACCCTAGTTTGAGGTTAATGAGAGTCATTCCCAACAAGCTGCTTTTCATGATGATTTATTTGTTGAGATTGAGTCTCCTCAGGAAATTAGTGAAGCGAGATTTGATGAGCTACCTGGGGAAGTCCAACTTTTTTCTGAAATTTTTGATTTTAGTGAGCCTAGTGTTTTTATTGATTTAGAATCAGATTTTCATGACAACATAGAAACCCAGGAAATTCGATCTCCCCCTCTCTCTTTGGAAAACTTAGATAATTGTCATTTTGAGGATTCCATTGTCTCACATGTTGATTTGTCCAAACCTCCTAGGTTTGACGATTTTATTGAGGAGGACAATGTTAGTCATAATGCCTTTCAAATATATTTCCATGACCCTTATTTGGCAAACCAAGTTATGCAAAGAGCGAATAGTTGTATTGCTAGGATTGATTTGAGTAAACCTCCAATTTTTTATGATTATTTAGATGAGGTTATTCATAATCCTTTTTATGCTTATTGTGATTCATTTTTGGTTAGTTTTTCAAAGAATGATAGATGTTCTACATTGCAAACGGGAGAGGAGGGACGGATTTATGGCTTGAGTTTTATTGCCTTCATTTTTCACTGTCCCATGAGGACAAATTTTTCTATTGGATATTTCTCAGTTGTGCTTAACTTTCGTATAATTTCTCGCTTTACTAAAATTCATGGTCGAGTGTTTTCTGTTTCTGAAGCTATTTCTCCATTTACTGGCCATGGATTGAGATTTCTATTCCTGCTCCTAGTACTTTTTGTAGAGCTCATCATTCTTCATGACCCTCTTTTTTTTATTATATCTGGTAAGCCCCTTCGTCTCCTCCGTTGTCCTTATTCTTTCTTTTATACATGCATTGAGGACACTGCATGAATTAAGTGTGGGGGGGATGTTGGGCTTAATTGGTGAATTTTGATTTTGACAATAGTTTGGTTTTGTGCATATGTCTCTTTGGATGCAAAGCGAGAGAAAGAGGGAATTAGGTGTCCTAACATGCGAAATAATAAAAAATCCCTTTTCAAGGACTGTAATTAGTTTGTATCCGGTGATGGGGATTGAATTGAAAAATATGAGTGCTATTTCATTTGATGGCTAGATTACTCTATGTGTTTTATGGACCCTTTGATCTTTTGGCTAGTAGTTGAGACCAATTTGTTTGTGGCAAGGCAAGGCATGAAAGTGGAAGTGAATGAAAAAAAAAAAAAAAAGAACAGAAAAGAAAGTGGAATTCCTTGGGACTAGGCAGGGCTTTGTGCCTCATGAAGCAAGGTGACTTGATCGAAATTCCTTGGAAGGAAACTCAAAAAAAAAACTCTTGCATCAATGTCTCAATGTCTTATGAATATGCAAAAAACGAAGCTACCAAGTATTTGGGTGTCTGGTGTATGCTCCACCATGTCATTCAGGGAATAGTAGTAGAGTACAAAAAGAGTTTGTTGTTGAGAAAGAAAAAAAAGCTTTTGCCTTAATGCCTGAAAAAGAAAGTATGGTAAAAAATACACAAAGCCTAAGTCTTTGGTTCCATTGATATTATGAGTGGTTTACTTGAAGGTGAGTAGTTTCAGAAAATATGAGGAGATCCCTTAATCTTGATGCATGCTTATTACTTGAATTGATCTGGGGTGATAAAATTTAAGTGTGGGGGAACCTTTGGCTCCTTGATCTTTAGTTGAACACTTTTTGAGATTATGTGCACTGTCCTACTTATGCCATGATTAAAATTTACAGCATTCATTTACAATTGAATTTTGGGTGTATATTCACTGCAAACACCCACGAGACACAACTCGTCCACTAGAGGTAACCTAAGGGTTTAAAGGCTTGTTGCACATGCTAAGTGCAACCGTAATTCTTACGAAAGTGAGTTAGGATTTTCTGCATTCTAGGTTAGTTTTTGTTTTTGCTTTACTTGAGGACAAGTAACATTCAAGTGTGGGGGAATCTGATGAGCACATTTATGTGTGAAATCTTAGGGCATAAAGCATACATTTTACCACATTGGACAGAGTTACTAGGTGCTTTCTTGTGCTTTTCAGGTTTTAGGTGAATTATTGTGAAAATGGAGGAGATGATGTTAAGAAAATGTTTTTAAGCTATTTAGAGGTGTTAATGGCATGGATTCGTAGCCCATCGAGTCAGCTTTGTAACGGTTCAAACGGCAGTTGATTTCGAGTTGAAACGAAGAAATTACGGTCGTTTCCGTAACGACGCGCGAAAATGGTCTATAGGGGTTTATTTATAATTATTGACAGTCGAGCGGGGACAAAGTGAAGCGGAAGTTCGGATTCTAGGAGCCTTAACGCAATAACCAGAAGTTATATTTCCTGTGCCCGAAAGATTCCATTTGGAGGGCTCTGAACAGTCCAACTTCAACTTGAGATATCTTGGGCTCCCCAACTCCAAATTGGACGAAATTTGGGTCTATTTTGGGTGATTTTTCGCAAGGAACACAATGGTGAGGCCTATATAAGCACCCCATGCTCCACGTTTTCTGAAGGATAGAATGGGTAATTTATTTATTCTTGAAGGAATCCTAGTCATCACCCTTACTCTCTCTCTCCTCCAACTTCTCAAGGGCACTTCTGAAATTCTACTTGGGATAGATTTATTTTGAAAGATATTCTCTCACTTATGAAAAGTTGAAAAGTCAAAGATGCTTTGATTTTATTGCTTGGAAAAGATATCTACAATGAAAAGGAAGCACTTGTTAGAATTGGAAGTTTACTTTTCTAGAAATAGAAGGTCTATGTAAACAATCTTCATTTTTTCTTCTTTTTATTTTTTTCTTTTTTTTTCTTAGGATTCAAGGCATTGTAAAAGGGGAAGGAGAAGAGAATATTCTCTTTTCTTAGGGAATATTTCTCCTACACTTTCCTCTTCTATCTTCTCCTCTCTTCCCCCTATAAATACCCCTTGCCCTCTGGATTGTAAGAAGTTAGTTTTTTTAGTTCAGTTTTTAGTTAGTTTCTAGTTCAATTTTAATTTAGTTTTTAGTGTAATTTTTAGTTCATTCACGTAGTAAAATTTCTTTTCTTCTTCTCCTTCTAAGTTGTGATTTTTGGCTTTTCTAAGTTCTAGTTTGTTTTTTTATTTTCATTTAATGGTTGTAATAGGTTTAGTTTATGCTTTAATTTTAATTTAAGTCTTCAATTGGGTTATAATTTCTTAATTCTAGTTTAGGTTTTAAGCCTTCTAGTCTAAGTTCTTAAGTTGATGACAAGACTTGAAGATTTAGAAGAGGAGGCCAAGGTAAGTTTATGAAGTATTCAAGCTTTTCAGTTACATTCATGCAAGCACATCCAGGTTTTACTATCTAAACTCTCAATCTCATTCACCCTCTCCTCTATCTCTCTCTATCTTCTTCTTCTTCTCCCTCTATTTCTTTTATTTTTTTTATATGGTTGTGGTATGTGGGTGTACTTTTATTCCCTTATTTATTTTTATGTGATTATGAAGTGTGGATGCGTTTTTGTTATTCCTTCCAATTTACATTAGTTTGATAGGTTAGATGCTCATGTGTTAGGACGCCAACTTAATCCTTTAATTTTGTTAGATGCTTATGAGTTAGGATGCATTAATTTTCATTAGTTTCATTATTTTAATTTAACACTTTAATTTGGTTCACTTTGCATTACTTTTAAGTTAGTTAAATAGAGTGACGTATATCTCCTCGTGTTCGACCCGTAGCTACGATTGACCCGTACGCTTGCGGTATAATTTTTAAACTCAAACAACAAGCATCTAACAAAATTACGCATCTAAGGGATTAAATTGGAGTCCTAACACATGAGCATCTAACCTATCAAACTAATGCAAATTGGAAGGAATACAAATGCAGCCACAAATCATAACCACATAAAAAAAAACAAAAGAAGAAGAAGGAGGATGAGATAGAAGAAGAGAGAATGAGATAGAAGAGAGGGAGAATGAGTTTAAGAGTTTAGAGAGTAAAAACCTTGATACTTGAACAAACCTGGCATGGTTTTCTCTTCTAAATCTCCAAGTCTTGTCATCAACTTAGAAACTTAGACTAGAAAGCTTGAAACTAAACTAGAATTATTACAACCATATTGAAGATATAAAATTAAAGCATGAATAAAAAACATTACAACCATGGAATTGAAAGCATGAAATCAAACTAGAACTTAGAAAGCCAAAAACTAGAAGAAGAAAATAAGAAATTTCACTGATTAATTGAACTAAAAATTGAATTAAAACTCAACTAAAACTAACTTAAAAACTGAACTAGAACTAACTTGTTACAACCTAAAGGGCAAGGGATATTTATAGGGGGAAGAGAGGAGAAGAGAGAAGAGGGAAGTGGTAGGAGAAATATTCCCTAAGAAAAGAGAATATTCTCTTCTCCTTCCTCCTTTACAATGCTTGACTCCCAAGAAAAAAAAAAAAATAGAAAGAGGGAGAGAAGAGAATCCTAGCTACATAAACCTTCTATTTTTACAAAAGTAATTTTCTAGTTCTAACTTGTGTTTCATTTTCTTTGTAGGTGTCTTCTCCAAGCAATGAGATCAAGGCATCTTTAAATTTTCAACCTTCCATAGATAAGAGAATTTTTTTCCAAATTAAATCTATCCATAGTCAAATCCCATAAGTGCCCTTGGAAAGTTGGAGGAGAGAGAATGATGACTAGGACTCCACTCAAAGAATAAACAAAATACCCATTCTGTCCATCAAAAAAACGTGGAGCATGGGATGCTTATATAGGCCTCACTGTTGTATTCCTTACAAAAAAATCACCCAAAATAGATCCAAATTTCGTCCAATTTGGAGTTCGGGAGCCCAAGATATCTTAAGTTGAAGTTGGACTGCTCCAGAGCCTTCCAAATGAAATCTTTCGGCTAACAGAAAAGATCACTTTTGCGAATTGCGCTAAGGCTCCTGGAATCCGAACTTCTGCTTTACTTTGTCCCCGGTCGACTATCAATAATTATAAATAAACCCCTGCAGATCATTTTCGCGCGTCGCTACGAAAACGGCCGTAACTTCTTCGTTTCAACTCGGAATCAAGTGCCGTTTGAACCGTTGCGAAGCTGACTCAATGGGCTACACATCCATACTATTAACACCTCAAAATTATGCTAAGGGGCCCACTGTACTCATGTTCAAATTTGACTAATTGGTATGATTCTTTCAGTGCTCAATCCAAACTTGATTTTCTCGACTCCTGGGCACTTTCGGCTATTCTTAGCAGCTTTTGCTCCATGTTCACAAGAATTCACCTAAAACCTGAAAAGCACAAGAAAGAACTGAAGTAACTGTGTCCAATGTGATAAAATGTATGCTTTATGCCCTAAGATTTCACACATAAATGTGCTCATCAGATTCCCCCACACTTGAACGTCACTTGTCCTCAAGTAAAGCAAAAGAAAAACTAATCTAGAATGCAAAAAATCCTAACTCACTTTCGTAGGAGTCACGGTTACACTTAGCTTGTGCAACAAGCCTTTGAACTCCTAGCTTACCCCTAGTGGATGAGTTTTGTCTCGTGGGTGTTTGCAGTGAATATACACCCAAAATTTAATTGTAAATATATGATGCAAATTTTAATCATGGCATAAGTAGGATAGTGCACACAAGCTCTAAAAGTGTTCAACTAAAGATCAAGGAGCCAAAGGTTCCCCCACACTTGAATTTTATCACCCCACATCAATTCAAACAATAAGCATGCATCAAGATTAAGGGATCTCCTCATATCTTCTGAACACTACTCACCTTCAAGTAAACCACTCATAATATCAATTGAACCAAAGACTTAGGCTTTGAGTATTTTTTACCATACTTTCTTTTCAGGCATTAAGGCAAAAGCTTTTCTTTCACAATAGTAAGCTCTATTTCTGCTCCACTACTATTCTCTGAATGACATGGTGGAGCATATACCAGACACCCAAGTACTTGGTAGCTTCACTTTTTGTATATGTCCATAAGACTTTGAGACATTGATGCAAGAGTTTTTTATGTTTCCTTCCAAGGAATTTTGAACAAGTCACCCTGCTTCCTGCGGCAACAGTGCCCTGTTTAGTCCCAAGGAATTCCACTTTCCTTTCTTGTTCTTTTTTTTTTTCTTTTTTTTTCTTTCACTTTCATGCCTTGCCTTGCCATAAACAAATTGGTCTCAACTACTAGCCAAAAGATCAAAGGGTCCATAAAACACATAGAGGAGTCTAGCCATCAAATGAAATAACGCTCATAATTTCCAATTCAGTCCCCCTCATCGGATGCATACCAATTACCGTCTTTGAAAAGGGATTTCTTTATTATTTCGCATGCTAGGGCACCTAATTCCTTCTCTCTCTTGCTTCGCAATCAAAGAAACGTATGCACACCACCAAACTACCGCCACAATCAAAATTTATCAAATAAGCAAGCTCACACACCCCCCCTACACTTAAGTCATGCAATGTCCTCAATGCATGCAGAAAATAAAGAAGAAGGACAAGGGAGGAGATGAGGGGGCTTACTAGATATAATCAACAAGGAGGATCATGAAGAGTTATGAGCTCTACAAAAAGTGCTAGGAGCAGCAACAGAAATCTCAATCCATGGCCAGTAAATGGAGAAATAGCTTCAGAACCAGAAAATACTCGACCATGAATTTTAGTAAAGCGAGAAAAAATATGGAAGTTAAGCACAAATGATAGATACCCAACAGGCAAATCTGTCCTTATAGGATAGTGAAAAATGAAGGCATTGAAACTTAGGCCATAAATCCTTCCATTCCCTCCCGTTTGTAATGTAGAACACATGTCATTATCATAAAAACCAACCAAGAATGGATCACAATAAGCATAAAAAGGATTATGAATAACCTCATCAAAATAATCATAAAAAATGGGAGGTTTACTCAAATCAATCCTTGCAATAAAACTATCCGCTCGTTGCAGAACTTGATTTTTCAAATAAGGATCACGATAATATGCTTGAAAAGCATTAGTGTCACATCCCAAACCACCCCCTGGGAGGATTGGGTAGGTGACCCGAATTGCGTAACGACAATCCGCCAAATCCCACGGATCTAGAAGCAGTTATTACATTCATGGGTCCACCACATTCATCACATTACTATAGGTAAGATCAGGGTGCTGCAGATAAACTACAATTATAATAACAAAGAGGAAGCATAGCGATACGGGAAATGATGATAATATATACATACATGTGATTGTTCTGGTACATTTCCCAAACTACCTACAAACTGAAAAGTAAAGCTGACAAGAAACAAAACTAAAGAAAATACATACATATATATATATATACAGGGTGAGCTGACTCAACCCCAAAAAGAAAGTAAGAAGACTACAACAGAACCACAGGCAGAATGAGAATAAACTCCTAAACAAAGCAAAAAAAAAGTCCCCAAGACAAAAAGCTTCAAATGCACTCTTCAACGGTCTTCATCAATAACCATCGAGAATGCATGCATCATCGGCACGACCACCGTCGGGGTCCACACCAGTATCATCATAATAACCAGGGATCTCCTCCTCATAATGAGCCTCCATGCCACAACGGCTTCGATCTATAAAATCATCTAAGAAAAACATATATAACATAGTGTGAGCTCCCACTGAGCCCGTGAGGAAAACATATCATCATGCATGCACATGCAACCACATTCCACATGATCCTATATGATATGCAAGTCCAAATTAATTATTAGCCACCTAGCAATACAACTAAGTCAGGTCTGTGCTACTACAATCCCCAATACATGTATCCCTGGTGCGGGCTTGGTTACCCCTTCCCGTGATATACCCATTGAGTTGTCGAAGAGGACCAGTCAGCTCCTGCATTCGTTCACCAAGGTCAACCCGACCAGCCCTCTGTGATTAACCTGTAGGGTAATCCATCACATTTCTCATTTCCTTTCTTTTCTGGCTTATAGCCCAGCATATAGCTCATATTCACCATTCCGGTGCAAACACATTTCTTTTCTTTTCTCATATACACAATGGTCACCCTTATAGGCATCCAACATCTTAACCCTGTTGGTAAGGGTGCATAGCATGGGTGATGAAATTCTAACCCGATGTCTATATGACATCATATGTGTAACGCCCCCACACCGGCCTAGGGGTAAGGGTCGTCACACAAATCCACAAGATCGAAATGGTTTTAGATAGATGAACCAAAATTGAACCATTAGTCATAATCTCCAAATAAATCCTCAACAATACCATCATATAACACAGCGGAAGACTTAAACAGTTAAATCCAACATTCGATTAATATGAATTCGAATATTCAAAACTAAGGTGTTGGTGGCACCACAATTAATAGTACGAATAAATCCTTATTACATTCATCCATCCAAATATTAAAACAAATCATGTATCAAGGTCAAATCATTACAACCGTTCCAAATAAAAAGAAAGTAAATGAATCAATAAAAGTTCTAATCATCCCCAATCTAAGTATCATTTCCTCCAATAACTCCAGTGCACTCATCACATGAGCATGGGTCCAGACTCTCGTTCTCTGTGTGATTAAATAAATGGGTAAGCTTGGGGAAAGCTTAATGAGGAAGGAAAAACAGAACATAAATATCGATAAACAAATGCATATCCAGAAATGTAATAGAATCTCAAAACATATGTTATATAAATCTGAAAATATCATAAATTCTAGTAAAACATGCCATGAATTCAAAAGTTCATAAATCCAGTTCCAATTAATAGCCTCAGTAGGTTCATAAAATGGCACTGCTAAAAATCAACATATCACCAATATAATCAATAGGATGGGACTCAGGCTCTTGGCTCACAGAACCGGTAATGGGCTCCTATGGAGGGGAAACCACATTCCTTAAATGTCACGCTCTTGCCTCACCCCCTGATCCACATACCAAACATAATGGAATTGTGAGCTTCGAGCTCTTGGCTCACAGAACCAGACCATATCCTTAAACGTCACGCTCTTGCCTCACTCTTGTGCTCAATAATCCACCCCAACACATAACCCCCCGTTGGAAGGGTTGCAGTCTAACAATATTACATTCAAATCATATCTTATAAAATGACAAGTCTCATCATGCTTTTGATAAATTCACAATCATGCATTCTTTCCATAAAAATCATATTATATTTCAAAACATGTATAATACTTCAAAATAGACTTCAAGACAATTATGCACAAATAGTCATGTTGTTTCAAATCATGAAATTTCATAAAACGACAAATCAAAGAAAAGAGATTTGTATATGAAAATAATACATAGGTTCTGCGGGGTCTCACTCACCTTGCAAGTTTTAACTCAATTCTCACTGCACTTCAAATCACAAAAATAATGATCCAATATCCCCTACATAGATTATAAATAGCAAAATCAATAGGTTTATGTACCCTTACAAAGCTGTGCCCAACTTGTAAACACAGGCAACCCTCAAATTGCGATATTTCCCCCACTTGTACATATCTAGAGACTCAAAATTTACAGGGGATCAATTTACCCTAATACCAAGATCTCCACCAAAGATCATCCCCAAATTCTCCTATTTTATATTTAAATCATTTGTTTCAATCTTAGTGCACAGATTCTGCCAGAATCTACGCAACATATTTACAAGATATATAAATATCATATCCCAAACCTATTTTAATCCGAATTTTTTTTTTGTATTAAACTAGACTAAATAGTAATGATTCACACCAAATTTCAAGTCTAAATTCCAAGTATTAATTGGGCTTTCATTATTCCCAAGTTCAGGTTTAAATTCTGCCAAGACAGCAGACTAGTCCCCAGTTCTCATTTAGATGGGATACCAAACGAAATTGGATGGACCTCAAATTTGAAATAATATTCCATCTATATGTCATCCATAATCCCACCAAAATTGGGGTCCAAAATCTTCACTAATTAAGAAATATAATTTTTTTTCTAACAGCAGACAGAATCTGTCCAAAACTGTACACTGTAACAATACAACCTCAAGAATCAATCTCCTATGTTCAAATGATCATGAAATAGAGTATGAGAACATTAAAATGTATACCTTTTGAAAAAGGACAAGTCCAATGAAGCCTTCTCTCTTGTTCTTACGTAAAACTTTCTCTCCTTCTTTCTTTTTCTCCTTATTTCTTCTTTATTTGTTCTTTATTTTTTCTTCTTCAATCCTTCTTTATTTCTTCTTTACTTATTTTTCTTTATTTTTTTGGAAATAAGTTTCAACTCCCTTTTAATTAAATCTTAAGTTTTAATCTCTTAATTTATTTTATAGTTTATTAATTCATTAAACTTTAAGTTTCTTAATTCTCTCCCGTCCCTTAATTTATCTAAACTTCTCAAGTACACCTTGACAAAGGGAATCTCTCTTTTCCTTTCAATATCGATTTATAGCCCCCAAGTCAAATATTGTGTGGGGTCCACCAAGCTATCCAAAGCAAAACATATAAAATTCCTTTCAATTGCTTCCCTCATGAATTGATCCTTAGGCCTCTTTAAGTCCATATAGGGTCCTAACCACTAGGCTAACCTCTCTTAGATGTTAATAATGTATAAATAAATATATTTGGATACTAGCAACATATAACCATGCACAAAGAAGGGAAAATAAATAAATAAACAAGCATACCCTGCACTAACACTAATAAAATACTAGCAAGGTTTTACCTCTAGTGTGAATGCCAACAACCAAAATTTCATCATTCATTGGTCCATTGGTACAGATTCTGCACACAAAGTGAAAAGTCCAAATTACCCTTATATTTTGGGCATGGGTATTACAGTATAAGTCAGGTGGTGTCAACCGCATCCCATACTATGGGCTACCACAGGCCTCATTTCCAAGCCGACTATGGCGTCTAGTCTAACATTCACAATCATTAGATAATATTCACAGTGTTGATCAATAGACAATCATTGTTTAGTAATTTGAGTAATTGAATAGAATTAAATAACACAGCATTTAAGATTTAACAATTATTTACCGGCATACAGTTACACATGCACATATGATAATACTTCACTCACCTGGGTTTGGTTCTAGGAACTCGATTGCAAATTCAGTTCCAACAGCAGTCTGGTTGTAGACCTCGAGCACGAGATCAAGTCCTAGATGTAAATCAGAAATTGTCATGTTAAGTTCCAACTTGTTTCTGGTAGTCCTAGGGTTAATCTAAACTTACTGGGTTGACCCGGTGTTCAGTTGGTTCTCACTTGGAATCCTCTGGGACTTGCACAGGGCCTTAGGTCTATGCCCCGGTGCATCATCCAGAGATGGTGGTCTAGGGGTAAAATGGTCATTCTCAGTGATTGTACCTGACCCTAGGATATAATAGGCTTACTGTGCTGTCCTTAGCTTGGCAGTACTGCAGGACCAAGCACAGGTAGGGTTTCCATCACCTACGGGGCCCACTTGGGTTCCCAAGCCAAACTTTTATAAGGACAGATGTGGGGAGGGGCATTTAGGTCATTTCCCACCTTCCCACGCAGTACCATGGCCATTGGGTGAGGTTCCCCAAGTTAGAATGCCAAAACAGCAGTGTTTCACTCACTGGGCGATGTCTCTGGGCGTTGGGTGCATCGCCTAGAGTCTTCAAATCGACAATGGGCTGAAATCCCAAGGTTGATTCTCATGGGCAGTGCTCAAATCATCACCCCATGCATGTTAGGGTGCTAGGTAACCCTAAGGGTGATCTACATATTGGTCCTTATGGATTTTCCATTGGGCCCACCACTTGGCTGCCAGAGGCTGCCCAGACAGCCCAGTGAACAGTGTCACAGGGTTTTCTACAGACATGAACCTCAATTTTAGCCACATGCAAGATTGGAAATAGATGTAAAATGGTGTTCTGGGGCTGCTTCCACCTAGGGTTTGGTCCCATGCAACTAGGGTTTGCATCCAGGGTTCCAAACAGCTAACCAACAGTGAATCTGGGTAGTGCAGCCATGCACAGCCAAATTCGGCTCTTAAAAATAGCATACCAGACTTATAAAATTTATAAAAATCTCAGATCTTCCGTGCTCCATACTTGCATGGTAGATCTGAGGCTGTTCAGGGCAGTCCCTAGCTGTTCTAGGCTACCAGAGAGCAGAAACCAAGCAAAAACTCTGAGATTCAAGAGGGCAGCAGGTATGTACATATGTGTTTATACCTGAGCAGAGCTGAGGAGGCACAAAAATCCAGGCCTTGGGGTGTAGGGCTGATTCCCCTCTTCTTCTCCTTCCTTTCCTTCTTCTTCCTCTCCTTTCTCTCCTTTCTCTCTTCTTTCTCTTCTTTTCTCTCCCACGAAATGAATAGTAGCCAAGGGTTCTAAATGAGCCCAAGGCACTCCTATATATAGCCCAGCCTTGACTAAGGCCTGTTTGGCTGGTTAAGGTCTATTTTCAAAATGCATTCTTAACTGCATTTACAGCCACTCTGGGCTCTCTGGTGGGGTCACATTGAACCTAGGGTATGAGGTGGTCCCTCAGACTCCCCTCTATCTATGGAGGGTGCCCATGTCCATTATGGGTGGTCCCCATAATTTAAATCCATTAAAATATGCTATTTTACTCACTGGGCGATGTCTCTGGGCCTTGTCTGCATCGCCCAGAGATTTCAACAAGCTGAATCTTAGTGGGGCTTGCATAGGGGTTTGACCCTTGGTCAGGGCATTGCCCCCACATGCCATTTAGATGTTTTCACACACTTTTCCAGAGGTGGGTCCCACAGTTGTGGGGAGGAGAGAGATTACCTGGGGTCCAGGCCATACATAATGCTATGAGCTGTGCAGCTGCAGGGGTCTGCTATCCACCTTTTGACAGGTATATAGGGGAACATGCACAGAGTTTCCTCATTAATCCAAGTCACTGAAGTGATGATCCACAGTGTTCCTGGTTTCCTGGTTAGGGGTTCCTATCCTTTAATCAAAATTCCAGCCAGTCAGGAGCAGGGTTTGACATTTCTCCCCACCTTACAAAAATTTTATCCTCAAAATTTGCTTACCTTGCAAGTCGAAGAGTTGAGGATCTTTCTCTTTCATTTCTTCTTCACATTCCCATAAAGCTTCTTCCACTGGGTTGTTTCCCCCAATGAACCTTTACAAAAGCGACAATGCGGTTCTGGAGATTATGCTCCTTTCTGTCCAATATCTCCGTAGGTTGCTCTTCGTAGGTCATATCCACATCCAACTGTTTAGGTTCAGTTGTTAGTACATGTGTCAGATTGTTAATGTACTTCCTCAGCATTGACACATGGAAAACATCATGGACGCCTGACAAAGATGGTGGTAATGCCAGTCGGTATGCTACAGATCCCACCTTATTGAGTATTTCATAAGGACCGATAAATCTTGGACTCAACTTGCCCTTCTTGTTGAAGCATAGTAATCCTTTAGTTGGAGACACTCGAAGGAATACCTTTTCTCTGACTTCAAATTCAATGTCCTTCCTTTGATTATCCGCATAACTTTTCTATCTTTATTGGGCTGCCTTGATCTTTTCTCTTATAACATCCACTTTGTCGCAGGTCGCTTGTATCATCTCGGGTCTGAGATAGTTTCATTCGCCAACTTCATCCCAATACAGCGGGGTTCGGCACTTCCGGCCATAGAGTACTTTGAATGGTGCCATGCCAATGGTGGAGTGGTAACTATTATTGTAGGCAAATTTCACCAGTGGTATGTGGGCATCCCAACTATCGTTCATCTCTAAAATACAAGCTCTAAGCATATCTTCTAGAGTCTGGATAGTTCTTTCTGACTGTCCGTCCATTTGCGGATGGAAAGCTGTACTAAGATTCAGTTGAGATCCTAATACCTTTTGCAAACTCCTCCAAAACCTTGAGGTAAACCGAGGATCTCTGTCAGACACGATACTGACAGGCACGCCGTATAGGCGGACTATGTTTTCAATGTATATCTGGGCAACCTTCTCCATTAGGTAGCTTATCTTGATTGGTATGAAGTGTGCTGCCTTTGTCAGTCCGTCTACTATCACCCAAATCGCATTCATGCCCTTCCTGGTGTGGGGAAGATTTATCACAAAATCCATAGTGATACTTTCCCACTTCCATTCAGGTATAGGAAGTGGCTACAATAAACCATACGGTCGGTGGCTCTCTGCTTTTATCTGTTGACAGGTGAGGCACTTGGACACGTATATTGCTATGGTTTCTTTCATTCCCATCCACCAGTAATACTTTTTCAAATCCTTGTACATCTTTGTACTTTCGGGGTGGATTGTATAGGGTGAGTTGTGTGCCTCTTTAAGGATTCGGTCTTGGACATCATAATCATCAAGCACACACAATCTGTCTCAAAACTTTAGGGCACCATCAAGGGCCAAAGAAAAATCTGGGTCCTTATGGACACCTTGTTGTACTTCCCAAATGATCTTGGCCAGCTCGGGGTCCAATGGTTGCTTCATAATTATCTCCTCTCGTATCGACGACTGCAGGTCCATGGCTGCTAATTGTATAGCCGTTCCTTCGACCACGAGTTCCAGATCAAACTTTCGAGCTTCTTCTATCAATTGCTCGCTTACAACTAAGGAAGCGAGAGATGCAGTCTGAGATTTTCTGCTTAACGCATCCGCTACAACGTTGGCCTTTCCAGGGTGGTAATGAATTTCACAATCATAATCTTTTACCAGTTCTAACCACCACCTCTGTCTCATGTTCAGCTCCTTCTGGGTGAAGAAATACTTTGGACTCTTATGATCGCTGAAAATTTTACTCTTTCACCATATAGGTAATGCCGCCAAATCTTTAACGCGAAAACTACCGCTGCCAACTCTAAGTCATGAGTGGGGTAATTCTTTTTGGTTTCTTTAATTTGTCTAGAGGTGTAGGCGACTACTTTAACTTTCTGCATTAGGATGCCACCTAATCCTATCCTAGATGCATTAGTATATACCACCATTCCTCCAGTGCCATCCAGAATGGTCAAAACTGGAGCCGTTACCAATTGGTTTCTCAATTCCTGGAAACTTTTCTTGCATGCTTCATTCCATTCAAATTTGGCTCCCTTCTTTGTAAGCTTTGTCATGGGTGTCAAAATCTGCAAGAAATTTTTAATAAACCGTCGGTAGTAACCGGCCAACCCTAAGAAACTTTGGATCTCAGTGGCACTCTTCGGAGTCTCCCATTCAAGTACCGCTTTCACCTTTCCTGGGTCCACTTTAATGCCATCCTCAGTGACGATGTGTCCCAAAAATCCAATCTGGTGAAGCCAGAATTCACACTTATTGAACTTGGAGTAAAGTTGGTGCTCTCGCAGCCGCTGCAACACGAAGGTAAGGTGTTGAGCGTGTTCTTCCTCATTCTTGGAGTACACCAGGATGTCGTCAATAAACACAATGAAAAACTTATCCAACACATCATGGAATACTCTGTTCATCATGTCCATGAATGCTGCCGGGGCGTTGGTTAGTCCGAACGATAAAACCAGGAACTCATAATGTCCGTATCGGGTTCGAAACACCATTTTTTGAATATCACCGCTCTTGATCTTCAATTGATGGTATCCCAACCTAAGATCGATTTTGGAGAAAACTCTTGCTCCTTGTAACTGGTCAAATAGGTCATCGATGCGCGGCAATGGATATCGATTCTTGATAGTTAGCTTATTCAACTCGTGGTAGTCAATACACAGCCGCATACTACCATCCTTCTTCTTAAGAAATAGCACGGGTGCTCCCCAGGGTGATACACTGGGTCGTATAAATCCCTTCTTCAGCAGGTCTTGAAGTTGAACCTGCAACTCCTTCAATTCAATTGGCACCATCCGATATGGTGCCTTGGATACCGGTGCTGCACCAGGAATTAGATCAATCGTAAACTCTATATCACGGTCTGCGGTAACTGCGTCAGATCTTCCAAAAAAACATCAAAAAAATCTTTGACGACTCCAAGTTCTTCTAAAGGTTTTATCTTTACCTCCATGTCTATCACAGTGGCCAAAAAGCCTAGACATCCATCATCAAGCAACTTTCGCGCCTGGAGGGCTGATAAGGTTATTCTCCTGGGTTTCTTTCTTGGTTCACTTTGATAGGTGAAGATTGACCCATCTTTCAACTTAAACATTATCTTCTTTTCCACACACAAGACGTTTGTACCATAGGCGGACAACCAATCCATGCCTAGTATAACTTCAAAATCCTTTATATCCAACTTTATCAATCGTGCGGTTAGATTCATCCCACATATCTCAATCTGACAAGGGTCATAGACTTCCTTTAAACTTACGACACTACCCGTCAGTGTGCTGACTACTAGCTCGTACCCGATGTCTCTCGGTTGATCTTTCATCCTACTCGTAAAAGTGGTAGAAACGAAAGAGTGGGTTGCACCCGAGTCGAATAATACTCATGCAGGTATGGTTGAGACATTCAGGGTACCTAGGGTTCGTACATAATTTAGGTTACATGAAGTAAGCCTGTTATTGCCTATAATTTAGTAGTGTTCAGCAAACTTACTTGTCAATACATCGGGGTTGACCTCAGCTTCTTCATTCATCATCGCAAACACCTTTCCTCACGTCCGGTTGTCCCACGGCTAAAAAGGTCTAGCGTAGGGCTGATTCGGCGAGTTGTTGCCATACCCACACGTTCTGCAATCTCTAGCCATGTGTCCTTCCTTGTTGCACACATAGCACTTATAGGGTGGAGTAGTAGGTGTTGAAGCTTGGCTCACTTGACTTGTTGCTGGTCGGGCTGGCGAAGTTGCTGTTACTGCTTGACTCGTAGCTGGTTGAGCAGGTTGATTGAATGTGGGGCGAAAAGGGTTCTGACTCACGTTCGGCCTACGATACAGAGTCGGATTAGGGCTTGAACTTGTTCCTCGATAAACTTTATTTGGCCATCCAAAAGGTTGAAAAATATTTGGCCTTTTGTTCATTCTAGGCGACGTCACAGCCTTCTCTTTCTCCTTTTCTTTAAATCTATCTTCCATTGTCTTCACCTTGTCGACCATTTGAGCATAATCCCGGATGTCCATGATTGACAATACTGATCTGATCTCAGTCTTGAGTCCCTTCTCAAATTTCTTTGCCTTACTAACTTCCCCTTTTAGGTGCTCTGGAGCAAAATGGAATGGGTCTTCAAATCGCTGTTGGTAATCCAATACTGACTTGGTCCCTTGCACCAGTGCGACGAATTTAGCTTCTTTCCTATCCCTAAAGCTCTCTGGGAAGTAGTTCTTAAAAAAACTTCTTTAAATTGCTCCCACGTGGGATTCAGGTGAGTAGCTTCTAAGTTAGGCTTAGTAGCTTTCCGCCAAGCTTCGGCTTCATTCTGCAACTGATAACCCGCACATATCAACTTCTGTGCATCCGTGCACTCAAGTACTTCAAATACCTTCTCTAGGGCACTAATCCACCGTTTCGGCTGCATTGCCTCATAAGTTATTTTAGAAAACGCAAGTGGTTGGAGTTTCTTGAATCTCTCCATAACCTTGGCGGTAGAGTTCTCCGCTAAGTGTTGAGGCACAGGTGGTGGAAATAGCACAGGCCGGTTGAGTGGTGGTGGTGGTGCCGCACGTTCATGCATCATGGTTGCAAACTATGTAGATATCTGACCAAGTAATTCTTGTTGTTGTTGCATGGTCCGCATCATAGTGGTCATGAATGCAGTCACATCGTTGGCTGCCACATTTGGCGGAGGTGCTGCAACAGTGGCTTGTGTAGCCGCTAGTGCCTCTGACGAAGCAGCCGATGCCTCCGAATTTTGAGCCTCGGTCCCATTTGGCAGTTCAACCTCCAATATAACACGAGGTTGTTTCCCTTTGCGACCACCACAAGAACTTCTTCTTGTGTTGACCATTGTGGCTTCTCTAAAAAGAGGAGTAGGTTCAATATTCCAATAGCGCTCATCGAGGTCAACAATTATTTCCTAGCTAGTCCAGGTACAAACCTAGTCCATAGTTCCAGTGAACTTCATGAGCCGCACCAGTAAGGTGGATTGTTAGATATGTTATCTTTGTTCATTATGAGGTGTTTCCTTTCATTTTGTATTTTGTTTCTCTTCTTAAATATTTTATGTAATGGTAGGCTATGCATGACACTATATGTGAGATTTCAGATTTTTGAATAGAAGGCTTTTAATTATTTACCTGGTCTAACAGGCAAGCAATTCTAGCTTCTTCCCGGTTATAAACTCCATCGCAAGTAGGTACTCTATGTTGGTTCTTACTTCTCCAGCTAAGGACATAAAATAGTCTCGCTCTCCCGGTCCACTAATGGAAGCAAGGGCTAAATAAAAGTCCAACCGGCTCTCGGCTCGGGGTAGCACTAGTTGTATCCATCTCAATCTCTCTCGTAGCTGTCTAATATAGATCATGGTGCTGGGGTCTCCAGCCTTGGCTGAGGTAATAGGTTCTGTCATAGAAAATGGTTCTAAGCATTAGGTCATACTTAATTAAAAGAATTAAGTACATGTCTACTGGAATTTAAATGACTAAGAATCAATAAAAATATACTTGGGTTGGCTCGAGGTACCTTAGCGTCTAAAGTGTTTTGGATTGGCTAGACAACCTATTAGATCCTATTCTTGGCTGACCTAGTCTTTGGATAGGGTAAGATCTACGCTCCCTACATGTAGTAAATACATATTACAACATACCTACATATCTATGTCCGATTTTGTATAGCAACACTCCACTCAGTTCGTACATCACAATATCAAGCACATAATAATTAAATATTACACACACCAATTCTCATATGTATATACATTTACATAATTTAGGTACATATATTAAACATGTAGCAAAGAATTTTCAACTTCCTATGTGTCCTACTGAGGCCCCCAAGTAAAAGTTGTATTCCCTTATTTTCATGAAATTTGTGTTTGTCTAATTAATTAGTTTAATTAATTATCTATTTATTTATTTTTTAAAGCATTAGTAAAAATCTTTATTTTTATGTTCAACAAAGCTATTATAGGTGAAATCCAAGTTCCCATGTGCTAAAACTTCAAAATCAACAAATTGCATTCACTGGGCGATGTCTCTGGGCATTGCCTACATCGCCCAGAGAATCAGGGCGCAGGTATATGAGTCCGAGAGGGGCCTATTTCATTTCTAATTTCTCCCAAACTCTTCTAAACACCTAGGAAAGGTTCTTGGAGGGTAGTGTGACTATTCCCACACCAAATCCTCGCATTTCTTCGAGTTCTTTGCGAATCCACGCGTGCCTAGGTAAGGATTCTTGGTTGCTTTCACTATTTAGCTCTTTCTTTTGTTTTCCCCTTGCTTTGGCTAGGGTTTTGCTAACATTTCTTGCCCTAACTACCTATTTTCTTCTCTTCTTGCAGCAAGATGTCCACTAGCCACCGTACGGCTAGGAAATCGGTAGCCCAGAAGAGGCTACGGGTGGAGAGTGATCATTCATCATCATCATCATCCATAGTGCCACCAACTTCTCCTAGAGACGATTCTTCTTCGGAGGAGCCCAAGTTTGACCGATTCCTCTTCTCTAGGTACGGACATTTTAAGGAGTGGGACAACTTTAGATCCCTAAAAATTGTAAATGGCGGGGTTATTCAGGTGGAAGACTTTCACCAATATAGTCTCTTTGCTAGGTTCAATGCCCTAGGTTGGGCTTCTATGTTGACACCTACCGAGCCTTGTTACCCTAACTTGGTTCAGTACTTCTACTACAACTTGGTGCCATCTGGGGCACAAGAGTTTGGACTATTGAGTAGGGTGAAGGGAGTAGATATCAGGTTGACCACTGCCTCACTAGTAGAGATTTTGAGTTTACCCAACACTGGGGAGAGGGTTTACTACAAACCTAGGATGGACATCTTTGAGATGTTTTCTTTGGAGAGTAGGAGAGTGGTTTTTAAAGCACTGATAGGGTCACAGGACACACCTAAGTCTGAGGCTTCCTACAAGCCTAGTGCTAGACTGATCAGTAGGTGTGTTACCTACAACATCTACCCCAAGGGCGGCAATAGGGGTAGTATCTCTATGATGAAGGCTTCTATTACATACTGTCTACTGGGAGCTGGCAGAGGGGGTCCGATCATAAACCTCCAGTACCTATTACTCCAGGTTATGTTGTACCTTGCTTAGAACCCAGCTGATGGAAATCTTCCTTATGGGAAGTTCCTTACCTTAGTCTTTCAGCATTTTGGGGTTCCTCTAGCGGGTGAGTATGCGGAGGAAGACAGATCCAGGCCTTTTGATAAGACCTCGATATTGAAGATGAAAGTGCCAGGGGTGATCCACAGGAGGATGAGGAGATGGTGATGCCTGGTGATGAGCAGCAGGGAGAGGAGCAGGGTGAGATGCATGGTGGAGATGAGCAGGATGTGGAGCTAGGAGACATTGAGGGAGACATCTAGGGCAAGCATGGAGAGGAGCAGGGTGTGGGTCAGGGCTACTTCGAGGGTGTTGGCACACAGTTCACTGACGTACCTCCCTATGAGGCGACAAGTGCCACCAGTTCTCAAGTTCCAGGGCCTTCCGAGTGGGCGCAAATGATGTCACATTTCTAGGGCCTTGGTACCCAGCTTTCAGATATGGAGACTAGGATGGACCAGGGCTTCACTTCCTTGGAGAGTAGGGTAGGATCTGTCGAGAAGCGCTTAGACTTCTGGGACAGATTCTATCGTGTTGACTCACGCCAGACATAGCCTCCTTCGGGCGACCTTCCTCCTACCGAGTAGTTCTTCAGACTGGTGTTTATGTTACGTGCTCCTGATATATTTTTTTTTTTAGCTTATGTACTTTTCTTTTGTTTGAGATGTATGTAGTTTTCTTTATTTCAGTTTATGTAATTACCTGAAAGTAGTACTATCAGTCAAAACTTTTGTAGTGGCTCAGCCACAGTTGTCTTTTATTTAATGGAAATTATGCATCCTTTATTTAATTACATCTACCTCCCCTGTGGCTTTTAATTATTACTTGTTTTAGTGTTGATAGCTTATTAACCCTAATCTGCACCCCATGAATGTAAGAAGAGCCTCACGCTCTGATACCAAGCTCTATCACACCCCAAACCACCCCCTGAGAGGATTAGGTAGGTGACTCGAATTACGTAATGGCAATCCACCAAATCCCACGGATCTAGAAGCAGTTATTACATTCATGGGGCCACATTCATCACATTACTACAGGTAAGATCAGAGTGCTGCAGATAAACTACAATTATAATAACAAAGAGGAAGCATAGCGATACGGGAAATGATGATAATATATACATACATGTGATTGTTCTGGTACATTTCCCAAACTACCCACAAACTGAAAAGTAAAGCTGACAAGAAACAAAACCAAAGAAAATGCATACATATATATATATATATATATAGGGTGAGCTGACTCAACCCCAAAAAGAAAGTAAGAAGACTACAACATAACCACAGGTAGAACGGGGATATACTCCTAAACAAAGCAAAAAGGAGTCCCCAAGACAAATAGCATCAAGTGCACTCTTCAACGGTCTTCATCAAAGACCACCGAGAATGCACGCATCATCGGCATGACCTCCATCGGGGTCCACACCAATATCATCATAATAACTAGGGTTCTCCTCCTCGTAATGAGCCTCCATGCCACAGCGGCATCGATCTGCAAAATCATCTAAGAAAAAAATATATAACAAAGTGTGAGCTCCCACTGAGCCCGTGAGCAAAACATATCATCATGCATGCACATGCAACCACATTCCACATGATCCTATATGATATGCAAGTCCAGATTAATTATTAGCCACCTAGCAATACAACTAAGTCAGGTCTGTGCTACTACAATCCCCAATACATGTATCCATAGTGCGGGCTTGGTTATCCCTTCCCGCGATACACCCATTGACTTGTCGGAGAGGACCAGTCAGCTCCCGCATTCGTTCACCAAGGTCAGCCCAACCATCCCTCTATGATTAACCTATAGGGTAATCCATCACATTTCTCATTTCCTTTCTTTTCTGGCTTATAGCCCAGCATATAGCTCATATTCACCATTCCGGTGCAAACACATTTCATTTCTTTTCTTTTCTTTTCTCATATACACATATGATCACCCTCACAGGCATCCAACACCTTAACCCCTGTTGGCAAGGGTGCGTAGCACGGGTGATGAAACTCTAACCCCATGTCTATATGGCATCGTATGAGTCAGGTGGTGTCAACCGCATCCCATACTACGGGCTACCACAGGCCTAATTTCCAAGCTGACTACGGCGTCTAGTCTAACATTCACAATCATCAGATAATATTCACAGTGTTGATCAACACACAATCATTGTTCAGTAATTTGAGTACTTGAAGAGAATTAAATAACACAGCATTTAAGATTTAACAATTATTTGCCGGCATACAGTTACACATGCACATATGATAATACTTCACTCACTTGGGTTTGGTTCTAGGAACTCGGTTGCAAATTCAGTTCCAACAGTAGTCTGGTTGTAGACCTCGAGCACGAGATCAAGTCCTAGATGTAAATCAGAAATTGTCATGTTAAGTTCCAACTTGTTTCTGGTAGTCCTAGGGTTAATCTAAACTTACTGGGTTGACCCGGTGTTCAGTTGGTTCTCACTTGGAATCCTATGGGACTTGCACAGGGCCTTAGGTCTATGCCCCGGTGCATCATCCAGAGATGGTGGTCTAGGGGTAAAATGGTCATTCTCAGTGATTGTACCTGACCCTAGGATATAATAGGCTTACTGTGCTGTCCTTAGCTTGGCAGTGCTGCAGGACCAAGCACAGGTAGGGTTTCCATCACCTACGGGGCCCACTTGGGTTCCCAAGCCAAACTTTTATAAGGACAGATGTGGGGAGGGGCATTTAGGTCATTTCCCACCTTCCCACGCAGTACCATGGCCATTGGGTGTGGTTCCCCAAGTTAGAATGCCAAAACAGCAGTGTTTCACTCACTGGACGATGTCTCTGGGCGTTGGGTGCATCGCCCAGTGCATCACCCAGAGTCTTCAAATCGACAATGGGCTGAGATCCCAAGGTTGATTCTCATGGGCAGTGCTCAAATCATCACCCCATGCATGTTAGGGTGCTACGTACCCCTAGGGGTGATCTACATATTGGTCCTTGTGGATTTTCCATTGGGCCCACCACTTGGCTGCCAAAGGCTGCCCAGACAGCCCAGTAAATAGTGTCATAGGGTTTTCTTCAAGCATGAATCTCAATTTCAGCCACATGCAAGGCTGGAAACAAATGTAAAATGGTGTTCTGGGGCTGCTTCCACCTAGGGTTTGGTCCCATGCAGCCAGGGTTTGCATCTAGGGTTCCAAACAGCTAACCAACAGTGAATCTGGGCAGTGCAGCCATGCACAACTAGATTTGGCTCTCAAAAACAGCATACCAGACTTATAAAATTTATTAAAAATCTCAGATCTTCCGTGCTCCATACTTACATGGCAGATCTGAGGCTATCCAGGGCAGTCCCTAGCTGTTCTAGGCTACAAGAGAGCAGAAACCAAGCGAAAACTCAGAGATTCAAGAGGGTAGTAGGTATGTACATATGTGTTTATACTTGAGCAGAGCTGAGGAGGCACAAAAATCCAGGCCTTGGGGTGTAGGGCTAATTCCCCTCGTCTTCTCCTTCCTTTCCTTCTTCTTCTTCATCTCCTTTCTCTCTTCTTTCTCTTCTTTTCTCTCCCACAAAATGAATAGTAGCCAAGGGTTCTAAATGAGCCCAAGGCACTCCTATATATAGCCCAGCCTTGACTAAGGCCTATTTGGCTGGTTAAGGTCTATTTTCAAAATGCATTCTTAACTGCATTTACAACAACTCTGGGCTCTCTGGTGGGGTCCACAGTGAACCTAGGGTATGAGGTGGTCCCTCAGACTTCCCTCTATCTATGGAGGGTGCCCATGTCCATTATGGGTGGTCCCCATAATTTAAGTCCATTAAAATGTGCTGTTTTACTCACTGGGCGATGTCTCTGGGCCTTGTCTGCATCGCCCAGAGATTTCAACAAGCTGAATCTCAGTGGGGCTTGCACAGGGGTTTGACCCTTGGTCAGGGCATTGTCCCCACATGCCATTTAGAGGTTTTTACACACTTTTCCAGAGGTGGGTCCCATAGTTGTGGGGAGGAGAGAGATTACCTGGGGTCTAGGCCATACATAATGCTATGAGCTATGCAGCCGCAGGGGTCTACTATCCACCTTCTGACAGGCATATAGGGTAACATGCACAGAGTTTCCTCATTAATCCAAGTCACTGGAGTGATGCTCCACAGTGTTCTTGGTTGCCTGGTCAGGGGTTCCTGTCCTTCAATCAAAATTCCAGCCAGTCAGGAGCAGGGTTTGATAATTAGGACTAGCATTGTCATCCTCAATAAAATCATCAAACCTAGGAGGTTTGGACAAATCAACATGTGAGACAATGGAATCCTCAAAATGACTATTATCTGGGTTTTCCAAAGAGTGAGGGGGAGATCGAATTTCTAGGGTTTCTATACTATCATAAAAATCTGACTCTAAATCAGTAGAAATGCTAGGCTCACTATGATCAAAAATTTCAGGCAAAAGTTGGACTTCTCCAGGTGGCTCATCAAACTTCGCTTCACTAACAAATTCAGGAGGCTCAATCTCAACAAATAAATCATCTTGAAAATCATTGTGTTGGGAGTGACTTCATTAACCTCAAACTGGGGTGGTGGACTTGCAACATCATTAAACTGGGGATGGGCCAGTTCAGGCTGAACAGGAATTTGGTAACATGGATTAGGTCCAGGCTAACTAGGTAATGTACCCATTTTCTCCTCCTATAACATGGTGATTAGTTGAGAGAGTTGCTTGTCCATTCTATTACTACTTTCTATGAAAAGGGCAATGTTCTTGTCAAGCTCAGTCATTCTGAACTCCTCCCCCATTTTCTGAAACTTAGGGGGCTCATTGAGATTCAATGGAGGGTTGGGCATTGGAAGATCAAACTGACCATGATATTGGAAATGGGGTGGTCCAGCTTGGTTATTCCTTTAATCCCATGAGAAATTGGGATGACTATTCCACCCCTAATTGTAAGTGCCAAAAGAATTGTACTAAAATAGAGGACTCACATTCTCATTACCATAGCTACCCACATAAAGATTAGGGCATCCTTCCATAACATAGATAGTTTGGGGGTGTGACCAATCAAAATTTTTTGAAAGCCCATAGTTGTGTTGGGGAACGAAATTGTACTGGGGTGGTGCAAAGTGGTTCTCTAACTCACTACTTTTGGCCGCCCTAGCCTGTTTAAACCTTTCCCCCAAAGTCATATGTGCCTTAGCATGTTTCCACCTTTCCCCCAAAGTCATAGGTGCCTTAGCTTGGTTCCACCTTTCCCCTAAAATCATAGGTGGAGGTGTACCTCCCATTATTCCAGACATGCATAAACTAACCAACTATCCCAAATTGAGGTCTCCCTTAGAAAAATTAAAGAAAAAAATAAAAGACTAGAAAGAATTCACTAAAAACATGAGGGAATAAATAGACAGTTGGTGCATTGCCCTAAAAAATCAAAACAATGGTTCCAAAGCTGTAAGGTTGCCATATAGGTTAACAGCAAGGGAACCCATATAGTCTTCAAGAGCCACCTACAGGCGACTCCAATTGGATTCTAATGTAGAGTGGATGACTACTATACGTTTCTGTTTCCAAGGCACTCACTATATCACTTTCCTGTTATCAAAGTTGGTCACCTCCAAAGATAAGTCATATGCTATTCCACCCAACCAAGTCAAGATGCAGTGTCATAGGTAACTTAATCCTATGAGGGACACCAAAAGAGGTTGGGTTTGAGCACAAGAAGGACTTTAGATTGGGCACACTGTCTTTGAAACATAAGAGAAACAAGATGAGGTTTTCAAAAACTGAATTTTTTTTTTTTAGAAGAAAAGGTAAAATAAAATAAAGCACTTTGAATTACATAAAAATCATAAAAATAAAGTGGACAATAATCTCCCCGGTAACGGTGCCAAAAACTTGTTTGAGTTAAAATAATACTACAAGTGTACAGGTCAATCGTAGCTACGGGTCGAACACGAGGAGATGTACGCCACTCTATTTCACTAACTTTAAAGCAATGTAAAGTGAATCAAATTAATTAAAGTACTAAATTAAACTAATGATGATTAAACTAGCACGTCCTAACTCACAAGCATCTAACAAAATTACGCATCTAAGGGATTAAATTGGTGTCCTAACACATGAGCTTCTAACCTATCAAACTAATGCGAATTGGAAGGAATAAAAATGCAGCCACAAACCACAACCACATAAAAAAAAACAAAAGAAGAAGGAGGATGAGATAGAAGAAGAGAGAATGAGATAGAAGAGAGGGAGAATGAGTTTAAGAGTTTAGTAGAGGGTAAAAACCTGGATACTTGAACAAACCTTGCATGGCTTCCTCTTCTAAATCTTCAAGTCTTGTCATCAACTTAGGAACTTAGACTAGAAAGCTTGAAACTAAACTAGAATTATTACAACCATATTGAAGATATAAAATTAGAATCAAAAGCATTACAACCATGGAATTGAAAGCATGAAATCAAACTAGAACTTAGAAAGCCAAAAACTAGAAGAAGAAAAGAAGAAATTTCACTGATTAATTGAACTAAAAACTGAATTAAAACTAAACTAAAACTAACTTAAAAACTGAACTAGAACTAACTTGTTACAACCCAAAGGGCAAGGGGAATTTATAGGGGGAAGAGAGGAGAAGAGAGAAGAGGGAAGTGGTAGGAAAAATATTCCCTAAGAAAAGAGAATATTCTCTTCTCCTTCCTCCTTTACAATGCTTGACTCCCAAGAAAAAAAAAGAAAAAATAGAAAGAGGGAGAGAAGAGAATCCTAGCTACATAAACCTTCTATTTTTACAAAAGTAACTTTCTAGTTCTAACTTGTGCTTCCGTTTCTTTGTAGGTGTCTTCTCCAAGCAATGAGATCAAGGTATCTTTGACTTTTCAACCTTCCATAGATAAGAGAATATTTTTCAAATTAAATCTATCCATAGTCAAATCCCAAAGTGCCCTTGAAAAGTTGGAGGAGAGAGAATGATGACTAGGACTCCACTCAAAGAATAAACAAAATACCCATTCTATCTTTCAAAAAAATGTGGAGCATGGGATGCTTATATAGGCCTCATTGTTGTATTCCTTACGAAAAATCACCTAAAATAGACCCAAATTTCGTCCAATTTGGAGTTCGGGAGCCCAAGATATCTCAAGTTGAAGTTGGACTGCTCCAGAGCCTTCCAAATAGAATCTTTCGGCTAACAGAAAAGATAACTTCTGTGAATTATGCTAAGGCCCCTGGAATCCGAACTTCCGCTTTACTTTGTCTCCGGCCAACTATCAATAATTATAAATAAACCCCTACAGACCATTTTCGTGCGTCGTTATAGAAACGGCCGTAACTTCTTCGTTTCAACTCGGAATCAAGTGTACCATTACGAAGTTGACTCGATGGGCTATTCATCCATACTATTAACACCTCAAAATTATGCTAAGGGGCCCACTGTAATCACGTTCAAATTTGATTAATTGGTGTGATTCTTTCAGTGCTCAATCCAAACTTGATTTTCTCGACTCCTAGGCACTTCCAGCGATTCTTAACATCTTTTGCTCCATTTTCACAAGAATTCAGCTAAAACCTAAAAAACACAAGAAAGCACCAAAGTAACTCTGTCCAATGTGATAAAATGTATGCTTTATGCCCTAGGATTTCACACATAAATGTGCTCATCATTTTATTTCTGGAATGACCCACGTGATTGTGGGCCCCATATATAATGTTACATTGTCTATGTGATTATGGGATTGGCTATCTAATAATGTGGATGGTAATTTGATGTATGTGATGCATTGGGATTATGGATGGATGTGATGCTTCTCTCTCTTTCTCTCTCTCCTCCTTTATTTTTTATAAACAAATGTACTCTACCCCATGGGCAGCTCAAAATGGTGGGTTGGTTTCTCCATGCAGGGTTTCTTTATTATGGAAAGAAAAGTGTATAGAATATTTTTCCTAGGTTTCCATTGTAATTTTAGAGAAGCTAGGATTCTAGGGCATATTGATGGTGATCCACATGTGGCGCTCAAAGCTTATGGAGATGCAAGTCACCTACTTTGAAGACGTGATCAGGTGGAGGAGATGATCGAGACATGGCATCCATGGCATGATTGATGCACCCATAATTAAAAGAAAGTTATTAGTTTTATTTTTATTGGGAGGGTTCATTAATTGCTTCTAATAAAAATGCCGCCATCCCATAATCACTTTTAATTAATATTGATTAATTATGTTATTTAATTCCATCCATGATATATTACTGAGAGTTGCTTAATCCCTTTTTAATCATAATACATGTATGATATGGACTAGTCTAAGTTAGTAGACATGTCCATGGCCTCCTATTGAAGATAAATGTAGAGATTGTGTGATATGACCCCGTATACGCCGACACTACATTGATAGACTCGTTATTATATGATTATCTATATTTACCTCTATCTAGATACGTTAGGATATGTATAGTGAGAGGGCACTGCGATAGTGAGCCATCTTTCATGATTCCATGATTTTAACCAATGCAATAGGTAAATGCATGACTTGGGTGTATGTCAGCCGACAGGATCTGGGCATGATACCCAGGTGGTAGAAAATATTGGAAGCCCATGAGGTGGACAGCTTAGTCCACACTACCATGGTATTTATAATGACTCCCTACAGGGTAAGTTATGCATACAAGGGTTGTAGGTATCCAATCCATTTTTTGGGTCATGAGGGAGACCTAAATCATGAAAGACCATTGAAGTGTATGCTCAATTTTTATCAATGGTTATTAATATACATGCGTTATTACTTGAACATGTGTAGATTATTACTCAATGACTGCCGTTAATTCCAACCTGTTAACATTCATTAGCGAATACAAATTAAATAGTACAAATTATGTCGATTGGTACCGGAGCATTAAATTGCTCCTGACTGTAAAAGGACTATACACAGTTTTTGATGAACAAGTTCCTCCTCAACCCGACCCGAATGATTTTGAGGCACATGAAGAGATGCAGGATTTCCTCAAGAGGGATTCCAAGGCATCACTTTACATCCTAGGATCATTGGAAAAATCAGTTCTGGATTCAATCAAGGATATATGCACCACAGGGGGTAAAATGTATAAGCTTGTTGAATTGTTCAACGGGCAGTTGACACATGCACATTCTGATGTGGTAAGTCAAATCCATAACTCTAAGATGTCCCAAGGGACTCCAGTGATGGACCACGTCATGAAAATGATTAATCTATTTGAGAAACTGGAATCCATGGGGAATGATTTGGGTCTACGATACAAGTCTAATGTGATCTTGGCATCACTCACTTCTGCCTATGCACCCTTTAAGATGTCCTACAAGATGTCAGCTAAGAAGATGGAGCTCATCGAGCTTGCTAATGCATTGGTAGAGGTAGAAGCTTCCTAGAAAAAGGACAAGAATGAGGTCAATGCAACTAATATGAAGCCTTCTTTGAATGGGAAGAAGAAGAAAAAGGGAAATAAGGATAAGCCCTTGAAACCTAAGGGTGGGAAGTCTGGCAATAAAGCTAAATGCAAGTGTTTCTTTTACAAGAAGGAGGATCACTGGAAAAGGAACTATCGTGCATTCCTGGCTACTGTGAAAGACAAAAAGTCAGATGAAACTGAGGCTGCTAAAGAAGGTACATGTGATGTTTATGTTTTTTAGGAGTCTAATTTATCTTTTGAACTGACGAACTCTTGGTTGGTGGATAGTGGTTCTACTGTTCACATTTGCAATGATTTGTAGGGGTTTAAGGAGACAAGGAATCTGAAAAGAAATGAGGTGCATCTTCGGATGGGCGCTGGAGCTAAAACCATGGTGATGGCTGTGGGAACTTATATTTTAAATATTAGTTCAGTTAACTTAGTTTTAAAGGATTGCTACTATGTACCCTCTTTTAAGAGGAAGATTATTTCAGTTTCAAAACTCATTTTGGACGAGTACAGTTTTTCCTTTAATTCTAAATTGATTATTCATTTAATAATTCTTTTATGGCATTTGGATATGTGCAAAGTGGATTGTACTTCCTAGATTGCCTTATTAGAATGAATGTTGTTTCGAATGTTGATTTGAAATGGAAAGCAGCTCTAGTGAACTCAACATATCTATGGCATCTAAGATTAGGTCACATTAATTTGGACCGAATCAATAGATTGGTAAGGGATGAGTCCTTAGAGTGTCTGAGGGTCTAACCATTCCCTACCTGTGAGTCATGCCTTCAGGGTAAAATGACCAAGAAACCTTAGCAATAAAGGTACTAGAGCCACAGATCTATTAGAGTTAATACACACTGATGTGTGTGGGTCCATAAATATACAAATAATGTATGGGTATGAATATTTTATAACTTTCACTGATGACTACTCTAGATATGGTTACATGTACTTGATGCGTAGAAAATTGAAAGTCTGTGATAAATTCAAAAAGTTCCAAGCCAAGGTCGAAAGACAGCTCAATAAATGCGTCAAGTCCTTACGATCAAATCGTCGAGGGGAGTATCTATCGGATGAATTTAAAGAATACCTCATATCGCAAGAGATAGTTAGTTAATTAACTAATTCAAGAAAACCACAACAAAATGGTGTATCCAAACGATGCAATCGGACTCTATTGGATATGGTCCGGATGATGATCACTTATAGTGAGCTACCTCTCCCTTTCTAGGGGTATATTTTGTTTAAGTTGTGGAAAGGGCATAAGCCCAGTGTTTGAGTTAAAATAAAACCGCAAGCATACGGGTCAATCGTAGCTACGGGTCGAACACGAGGAGATATACGCCACTCTATGTAACTAACTTAAAAGTAATGCAAAGTGAACCAAATTAAAATGTTAAATTAAACTAATTAAAATAACGAAAATCAATGCATCCTAACTCATAAATATCTAACAAAATTAAGGGATTAAATCGACGTCCTAACACATGAGCATCTAACCTATCAAACTAAAGCGAATTGAAGGAAATAAAAATGCAGCCACACATACTAACCACATAAAGAGAAATAAGGGAATAAAAATGCATCTATAAACCACAACCATATAAAATTAAAATAAAAGAAATAGAGGGGGAAGAAGAAGAAGATAGAGAGAGATGGAGGAGATGGAGAATGAGATTGAGAGTTTAGATAGTAAAACCTGAAAGTGCTTGCATGAATGTAATTGAAAAGCTTGAATACTTGCATAAACTTATCATGGCCTCCTCTTCTAAATCTTCAAGTCTTGTCATCAACTTAAAAACTTAGACTAGAAGGCTTAAAACCTAAACTAGAATTAAGAAATTACAACCCAATTGAAGACTTAAATTGAAATTAAAACATAAACTAAACCTATTATAACCATTAACTAAAAATCATAAAAGCAAACTAGAACTTAGAAAAGCCAAAAATCACAAATTAGAAGGAGAAGAAGAGAAGAAATTTTACTAAGTGAATGAGCCATTTTTTACAAGAGAGGTAGGGGGTATTTATAGGGGGAAGAGAGGAGAAGTGAGAAGAGGGAAGTGTAGGAGAAATATTCCCTAAGAAAGAAAATATTCTCTTCTCCTTTCTCTTTTACAATGCCTTGAATCCCAAGAGAAAAAAAAATAGAAAGAGGGAGAGAATAGAATATTGGTTACATAGACTTTCTATTTCTAGAAAAGTAAATTTCTAATTCTGACTTGTGCTTCCTTTTCTTTGAAGATATCTTCTCCAAGCAATAAAATCAAAGCATCTTTGATTTTTCAACCTTCCATAGATGAGAAAATATCTTTCAAAATAAATCTGTCCCAAGTGAAGTTCCGGGAGTGCCCTTGAAAAGTTGGAGGGGAGAGAGAGAGAGTGATGACTAGGATTCCACTCATAATTAATGAAATATCAATTCTGTCCTTCAAAAAATGTGGAGCGTGCGGTGATTATTTAGGCCTCACCATTGTGTTTCTTGCAAAAAATCACCCAAAATAGATCCAAATTTCGTCCAATTCGGAGTTGGGGAGCCCAAGATATCTCAAGTTGAAGTTGGACTGTCCAGAGCCTTCCAAATGGAATCTTTCGGGTACAGTAAAGTAACTTCTGATAATTGTATTAAGGCCCCTGGAATCCGAACTTCTGCTTCACTTTGTCCCCGTCCGACTGTCAATAATTATAAATAAACCCCTATAGACCATTTTCACGCGTCGTTACGGAAACGGCCATAACTTCTTCGTTTCAACTCGGAATCAAGTGCCGTTTGAACCGTTGCGAAGCTGATTCAATGGGCTATGCATCCATACTATTAACACTTCAAAAAAGCTTAAAAACATCTCCTCCATTTTTACAATAATTCACCTAAACCCTAAAAAGCACAAGAAAGCACCGAGTAACTCTGTCCAATGTGGTAAAATGCATGCTTTATGCCCTAAGATTTCACACATAAATGTACTCATCAGATTCCCCCACACTTGAACGTTACTTGTCCTCAAGTAAAGCAAAAGATAAACTAACCTAGAATGCAAAAAAAAAATCCTAACTCACTTTCGTAGGAATCACGGTTGCACTTAGCATATGCAACAAGTCTTTCAACCCCTAGGTTACTCCTAGTGGACGAGTTGTGTCTTGTGGGTGTTTGTAGTGAATATACACCCAAAATTCAATAAATAAAAAAGAATGATGTAAATTTTTCTCATGGCATAAGTAAGATAGGGCACACAATCTCAAAGAAATACTCAATTAAAGATTAAGGAGCCAAAGGTTCCCCCACACTTGAATTTTATCACCCCACATCAATTCAAGTAACAAGCATGCATCAAGGTCAAGGGATCTCCTCATATTTTCTAAACACTACTCACCTTCAAGTAAACCACTCATAGCACTGATGGAACCAAAGACTTAGGCATTGAGTATTTTTTATCATACTTTCTTTTCCAGGCATTAAGGCAAAAGTTTTTTTTTTTTTTTTTTTTTTTTCTTTCTCAACAACAAACTCTTTTTCTACTCTATTACTATTCTCTGAATGACATGGTGGAGCATACACCAGACACCCAAATACTTGGTAGCTTTGCTTTTTGCATGTATCCATAAGACATTGGGACATTGATGCAAGAGTTTTTTTTTTTCTTGAGTTTCCTTCCAAGGAATTTCGATCAAGTCACCCTACTTCATGAGGCACAATGCCCTGTCTAGTCTCAAGGAATTCCACTTTTCTTTCTGTTTCTCTCTCTCTTTTTTTTTTTTTTTTTTTTTTCATTCACTTTCACCTTCATGCCTTGCCACAAACAAATTGGTCTCAACTACTAGCCAAAAGATCAAAGGGGTCCATAAACACATAGAGGAATCTAATCATCACATGAAGTAGCACTCATATTTTCAAACTCAATCCCCATCACCTGGATACAAACCAACTACCATCCTTGAAAAGGGATTTTTTTATTATTTCGTATGCTAGGGCACCTAATTCCCTCTCACTCTCGCTTTGCAAATCGAATAGACTTATGCACATAACCAAAAACTATCGCAACAATCAAAATTCACAATTAAAGTCCAACACACACCCCCACACTTAATTCATGTAGTGTCCTCAATGCATGCAGAAAAGAAAGAATAAGGACAAGGGAGGGGATACATACCAAGATATCAGGGGTCAAGGTAAAGAGGCTCATGGAGATCCATGACCTCTTCTTCAACTGGAGTAGGCATCTCTATGTACGGCTTCAATCTTTTGCCATTGACCTTGAAAGTAACTCCTGTACTTGGATTGAGGACTTCAACAGCCCCATGAGGATAAACTTTTTGAACAATATAGGGGCCATCCCATCTAGAACGCAGCTTACCTGGAAAGATATACACATGAGAATTGTACAACAAAACTTTCTGGCCTACCTCAAAAGATTTTCTCAAAATATGCCTATCATGGAAAGCCTTGGATTTTTCCTTGTAAATCCGGGCATTCTCATATGTCTCATTCCTAAGCTCTTCAAACTCAGATAGTTGGAGTTTCCTATGGGCACCTGCAGTGGGTAAGTCAAAGTTAAGCTTCTTGATAGCCCAAAAGGCCTTGTGCTCAATCTCTATAGGTAAGTGACATGCCGTTCCATACACCAGATGGTACGGAGATTGACCAAGATCGGTCTTGAAGGCTGTCCTATGGGCCCACAACGTATCTACCAACCGGTTAGACCAATCCTTGCTGTTCGGGTTGATGGTTTTCTCAAGAATTTGCTTGATCTGCCTATTTGAAACCTTAACCTGGCCACGGGTCTGGGGATGGTAGGGTGTGACCAACTTATGGACGATACCATACTTTCTCATGAGGGCCTCAAAACGCCGATTACAAAAATGCTTGCCCCGATCACTCATGATAGACCGGGGAGTTCCAAAACGGGAGAAGATGTTCTCTTTCAGAAATTTCACAACCACCTTGTGGTCATTGGTCTTACAAGCAACTGCCTCAATCCATTTGGACACATAGTCCATAGCAAGTAATATGTACAGGTTACCAAAAGAGTTAGGGAAAGGCCCCATGAAATCAATACCCCATACATCAAACACCTCAACCACTAGAATTGGGTTGAGGGGCATCATATTTTTCTTAGTAAGACGCCCTAAGGATTGGCATGAAGAACATGCCTTGCAATAAGTAAAAGCGTCTTTAAACAGACTAGGCTAATAAAATCCACACTATAAAACTTTGACTGCAGTCTTATTAGGCCCAAAATGGCCTCCACATGCCTGATCATGGCAAAAAGATAAAACAGATTGTTGCTCATGATCAGGGACATATCTCCGGATTACTTGATCCGGGCAAATCTTAAAAAGATAAGGATCATCCCAAAAGAAATACTTAACTTGTGAAAAGAAATGATTCTTATCTTGGGTGGACCAATGTGCAGGTGTCACACCCGTAACCAGATAATTAACAATGTCAGCAAATCAAGGTTCACTAGATACTGCCATCAGATACTCATCAGAAAAATTTTCGTTGACTGGAGAATCAACAGTCAAGGAATTAGGTAGCCGGGATAGATGGTCTGCAACCAAATTTTCACACCCTTTCTTATCCCTAATTTCAAGATCAAATTCTTGTAATAAAAGGACCCACCTAATGAGGTGAGCCTTGGCATCTTTCTTCTGCACAAGATATTTGATAGCTGCATGGTCAGTATAAACAATCACATGTGATCCAACCAAGTAGGGCTTAAACTTCTCTAAAGCAAACACAAATTCTTTCTCAGTGGTGGTATAATTAAGCTGTGCATCATTAAGAGTCCTACTTGCATAATAAATCATATGGGGTAATTTGTTGATTCTTTGCCTAAGAACAACCCTTATAGCAAAATCAGAGGCATCACACATAAGCTCAAATGAAACTGTCCAATTTGAAGCTTGAATAATGGGGGCTGAGGTCAAACTTCTTTTCAATTGCTCAAAACTATCATGACACTCAGAAGAAAAATCAAATGGGCAGTCCTTTGCCAAAAGAGAAGTGAGAGGTCTAGCTATCTGGCTAAAGTCCTTGATGAATCTCCTATAAAATCCAGCATGGCCAAGAAAAGATCTAATGTCCTTCACACTCTTGGGTGGCTGTAAATTGGTAATAAGGTCCACCTTAGATCTATCAACATTGATCCCTTCTTTGGACATAATGTGACCAAGAACTATGCCTTGCTTCACCATGAAGTGGCACTTCTCCCAATTCAGGACCAAGTTCTTTTCTATGCATCTTTTAAGAACCAAAGAGAGATGATGCAAGCAATTAGAAAAAGTAGAGCCGTGAATAGAAAAATCATCCATAAACACCTCTAGGAAGTGCTCTACCATATCAGAAAAGATACTCATCATGCACCTTTGGAATGTAGCAGGGACATTGCAAAACCCAAAAGGCATACGCCGGTAAGCAAAGGTTCTATAAGGGCATGTGAAAGTAGTCTTGTGTTGGTCCTCTAGAGCAATGGGAATTTGGTTATAGCCTGCATAACCATCAAAAAAACAATAATATTCATGGCCAGCTAGTCTCTCTAACATCTGATCAATAAAAGGCAAGGGAAAGTGGTCATTCCAAGTTGCCGCATTCAATTTCCTATAGTCAATGCACACTCTCCATCCCGTTTGGATACGGGTTGAAATCAACTCATTATTGACATTCTCAACTACAGTGACTCCTCCTTTCTTAGGCACAACCTGCACAGGACTCACCCATTGGCTATCAGAAATAGGATAAGTGATGCCATGATCCAAGTGTTTTAGGATCTTTTTGTTGATTGCCTCTTTCATCATAGGATTAGCCCTCCTTTGGGGTTCCCTAGAAGGTTTAGAACTCTCCATCAGATGTATATGATGTTGAACAATGGAGGGGCTAATACCTTTGATGTCAGACATGGTCCAACATATGGCTTCTTTATGGTCTTTTAGAAGCTTAATCAACTCTTCTTCCTGAATAGAAGTCAAATCAGAAGCAATAATAATAGGAAGAGTATGATCATGTTCTAAGAAGGCATACTTGAGGTTGGAGGGCAATGCCTTCAACTCTAATGTGGGGGGCTCAATAATAGAGGATTTGGGAATGGAAGTGGATAGGGGTCCAAGGGGCTCCAAAGGTGGTTGGATGCTCCAGACCTCAGATAAGGGGGTATCATCAACACCTTCCAATTTCTGCATACATTCTTGAAATCCCGAATCAAAATCAACCTCAAAGAACGTATCAATATCATCGAGAAATCCTTGAAGCATATGCACCTCATCATCCATATCAGGCTGCTTGCCCAACCTAAACACATTGAAGTCAACAGAAGTATTGCCAAAAGATAATTTCATGAGACCATTCCTGCAATTGATTAAAGCATTACTGGTAGCTAGGAATGGTCTACCCAATATGATTGGGATTTGGTCCTTGAAGTTGGCAGTGGGTTGGGTATCTAAAACAATAAAATCCACAAGAAAAATAAATTCTCCAACCTTCAACAGGACATCCTCAATCATTCCCTTAGGAACTTTAACCTATCGATCTGTAAGTTGAAGAGTAATTTTGGTCGGTTTCAGTTCTCCCAATCCCAGCTGTTGGTAGACATGAAAGGGTAAGAGGTTCACACTTGCACCAAGGTTCAATAAGGCATGATCAATAGTGGTATGACCTATAGTGCAAGAGATGGTGGGACTTCTAGGATCCTTATGCTTGGCTGCTACTGGCTGTGAGATTAGAGAACTAATGTTAGCAGCCAAGAATGCCATTTTGGGCACATTGGTGGTCCTCTTTTGGGTGCATAAGTCTTTGAAGACTTTAGCATAAGCGGGGATCTAAGCAATAGCATCTAACAAGGGGATATTCACCTGAATCTGTTTAAACACATCCAATATCTTCTCTACAGAAGGAGACTTCTTGCTAACCAACCTATTTGGAAAAGGGATAGGTGGGGTATAAATTCTTTCAGGGTTGGTCTTTTTAACTTCCTCAACAGAATCCTCTTTGGTTTCCTCAACCAAATCATCTGGTATATCTTTAGGTTCATCAGAGGAACCTGGAACAGTAGGCACTTCAATGGCCTCTTCAGAAGGGGGAGAGTCAACAGGAGTATGAGATGGTAAAGATTGAGGTGCACTAGCCTGTTGATACTCACGGCCACTCCTTAAAGCATAAACAACATTTACCTGTCAGGAGGGTCCTTGGTGCTATTGGCCTTGTGCAACATTGGTTGGAGGAGCTTGGGTACCTTGCTGAATATGAACCTGATGCCTAGGATTTGGCTCAGGTTGGCTAGGTAACTTCCCTGTTTCCCTCTCATGCAAGATTGTGACAAGCTAGGTGAGTTATTTTTTCATGTTATTGTGGCTTGTCATGAGAAGAGCTATCTTGTTGTCCATCTCATTCAGTCTTGTTGCCTCTCCTGTATTGGTAAACCCTGGGGGTTGCTGATAAGGTGCAAGGAGAGGAGGCCTAGTAGAATTAATAGAAGATCCTGGATAAGGACGAGGGGAAAAGGGGTTAGGAGACATTCCTTGGTTTTGTGGTACATAGTTGGGCCTTTGGGCACCAAGCTAGCCTTGATGGTTAAAGTTGGATGGGCCTGCTTGGTTCCCTTGATTTCAGGAGAAATTGAGGTGATTTCTCCATCCTGGATTGTAAGTATTGTTATATGGGTTATTTTGATAGAGAGCACTTACATTCTCAGTGCTGGAATTTCCCACCAAGGTGTTGGGGCATTCCTCAGAAAGGTGTCCAGGGGTTTGGCACCAACTGCATACCGACATATGGTTGACCTGGTTGACCGGATTAACTGGTATAGACTCTTTAAGAACTATAGACTCCAACCGTTTTATGAGGCTATCATGTTTGGCCTCCTTGGCTGGCATACCTTCAATGAGATACCCCTTAGTGGTCCTTTCAGCCTCTTGGGAAGATTCCCATTCCCTAGTCTTATCAGCCAAGTTGGTTAAGAATGTCCATGCATCATTCTCCTCAGAAAAAGAAGTAAAGCCTGCTGGACACATGGATTCTACAAGTTGCTTGGTCTGATAATCAATGCCCTCATAAATAATTTGGCATAGCTACCACAAGTCAAAACCATGATGAGGACATTCTAAGAGGAGGTCCTTGAATCTTTCCATGAATTTAGAAAAGGACTCATATGGTTTCTGCCTGAACTGGAGGATGTCACTTTTAAGCTTATTCGTCTTGTGAAGAGGGAAGAATTTTCTCAAAAAGACAATGGTAAACTCATCCCATGTATTAATGGAGTTTGTTGGCAGTCCATACAGCCACTTCTTGGCTTGGTCTTTCAGGGCAAATGGTATAAACCTAAGCCTAACTGCATCATCAGTCAAATTCTGGACCTTAATTAGAACACAGACCTCCTCAAATTCCCTAAGGAAGAGATATGCATCCTCATTAGCCATCCCATGGAAATGGGGTAGCATGCTGATGAAGTTGGTCTTGAGTTCATAATTATTCCTTGTAACAACAGGCAGACTAATGCATGAGGGCTGTGCAGCCCTGGTGGGGTAAAACCTATCCTTAAGAGTCTTGGGTTGTTGGTCACCTATGGTCAAAGGTGGGGTTAAGGGTAGTGGAGAAGGTGGTATTCTAATAAGATGATTACTTGAATCACGAGTCCACACCTTAGCCACCTAAACAAATATGAGGTCTCCTTTGAAAAATTAAAGAAAAAAAATAAAAGACTTAAGAGAAAAAAATACTAAAAATAAGAGGGAGCCCAAGGTAGATAGTGCATCTATCCCTCAAAAATTGAAACAATGGTTCCAAAGCTGTAAGGATGTCATATAGGTTGACAGCAAGGGAACCCATATAGTCTTCTATAGCCACCTACGGGCGACTCCAAATGGATTCTGATGTAAAGTGGATGACTACTATACGTTTATGTTTCCAACGCTCTCACTATGTCGCTTTCCTGTTATCAAGAGTGGTCACCTCCAAAGATAAGTCACATGCCAATCCACCCAACCAAGTTAAGATGTAGCATCATAGGTAACTTAATCCTATGAGGGACACCAAAAGATGGAGGGTTGAAGCATATGAAGGACTTTAGATTGGGCGCACACTATTTGAAACATAAGAGAAACAAGAAGAGGTTTTCAAAAACTGATTTTTTTTTTCAGAAAAAGAAGAGAAAATAATAAACTAAAACACTTCGAACTACTTAAAAATCAGATAAATAAAATGGACAATAATCTCCCCGGCAACGGCGCCAAAAACTTGTTTGAGTTAAAATAAAACCGCAAGCATACGGGTCGAACACGAGGAGATATACGCCTCTCTATGTAATTAACTTAAAAGTAATGCAAAGTGAACCAAATTAAAGTGTTAAATTAAACTAATTAAACTAACGAAAATCAATGCATCCTAATTCATAAACATCTAACAAAATTAAGGGATTAAATCGACGTCCTAACACATGAGCATCTAACCTATCAAACTAAAGCGAATTGAAGGGAATAAAAATGCAGCCACACATACTAACCACATAAAAAGAAATAAGGGAATAAATATGCATCCATAAACCACAACCATATAAAATTAAAATAAAAGAAATAGAGGGGGAAGAAGAAGAAGATAGAGAAAGATAGAGGAGGTGGAGAATGAGATTGAGAGTTTAGTTAGTAAAACTTGGAAGTGCTTGCATGAATGTAATTGAAAAGCTTGAATACTTGCATAAACTTACCATGGCCTCCTCTTCTAAATCTTCAAGTCTTGTCATCAACTCAAGAACTTAGACTAGAAGGCTTAAAACCTAAACTAGAATTAAGAAATTACAACCCAATTGAAGACTTAAATTGAAATTAAAGCATAAACTAAACCTATTATAACCATTAACTAAAAATCATAAAAGCAAACTAGAACTTAGAAAAGCCAAAAATCACAAATTAGAAGGAGAAGAAGAGAAGAAATTTCACTAAGTGAATGAACCATTTTTTACAAGAGAGGTAGGGGGTATTTATAGGAGGAAGAGAGGAGAAGAGAGAAGAGGGAAGTGTAGGAGAAATATTCCCTAAGAAAGAGAATATTCTCTTCTCCTTCCTCTTTTCAATGCCTTGAATCCCAAGAAAAAAAGAAAAAATAGAAAGAGGGAGATAATAGAATATTGGTTACATAGACTTTCTATTTTTAGAAAAGTAAATTTCTAATTCTGACTTGTGCTTCCTTTTCTGTGTAGATATCTTCTCTAAGCAATAAAATCAAAGCATCTTTGATTTTTCAACCTTCCATAGATGAGAAAATATCTTTCAAAATAAATCTGTCCCAAGTGAAGTTCCAGGAGTGCCCTTGAAAAGTTGAAGGGGAGAGAGAGAGAATGATGACTAGGATTCCACTCATAATTAATGAAATATCAATTCTGTTCTTCAAAAAACTTGGAGCATGGGGTGGTTGTATAGGCCTCACCATTGTGTTCCTTGCAAAAAATCATCCAAAATAGACCCAAATTTTGTCCAATTCGAAGTTGGGGAGCCCAATATATCTAAAGTTGAAGTTGGACTGTCCAGAGCCTTCCAAATGGAATCTTTCGGGCACAGTAAAGTAACTTCTGATAATTGTGTTAAGGCCCCTGGAATTCGAACTTCTGCTTCACTTTGTCCCTGTCCGACTGTCAATAATTATAAATAAACCCCTGTAGACCATTTTCGCGCGTCGTTACGAAAACGGCCATAACTTCTTCGTTTCAACTCGGAATCAAGTGCCACTTGAACCGTTGCAAAGCTGACTCAATGGGCTATGCATCCATACTATTAACACCTCAAAAAAGTTTAAAAACATCTCATTAGCATCATCTCCTCCATTTTCATAATAATTCACCTAAACCCTGAAAAGCACAAGAAAGCACCGAGTAACTCTGTCCAATGTGGTAGAATGTATGCTTTATGCCCTAAGATTTCACACATAAATGTGCTCATCACCTAATATTCAACACCTTAGGTTATGGGGTTGTATAGCACATGTGCGAAAGCAACAGATAGACAACTTGGAATTCAGGACTTCAAGATATTTTTTCTTAGGCTACCCCAAAGGCACGATAGGTTATTATTTTTATGACCCGGTTGACCAAAAGGTCATTGTAAGTAAACACGTCATATTTTTTGAAGAAGAAATGTTGACCAAGAGGTCCGAACCTATAGTCATTAAAGAGTTATTAGACAACTCAGAAACTTCACTTCCAGAAGTGAGATCAATTGGCATACCCGTTGAAATACCAACACCTCAAGAACCTCGACATAGTGGGAGGACTGTTAGACCACCCACCAGGCTTACTCTTATAACCGAAGAGGAACAAACAATGGAAGAATTCCACATGGTATCGGTTGAATCGGATGATGATCCGATAACATACTCTGAGGCTCGTAAGGATGTTGATGCCACTAGGTGCCTGGAGGCAATGCGCTCTGAAATCGATTCGATGCATTCCATTAAGGTCTGGACTCTGGTCGATCCACCAGTTGGCGTTAAGCCGATTGAATGTAAATGGATCTTTAAGAGGAAGAAGGACACAGGTGGAAAGGTTGAAAGATTCAAAGCAAGACTGGTGGCAAAGGGCTATACCCAGAAAGAGGGTATAGACTATGAGGAAAGCTTTTCACCAGTGGCGATGATGAAGTCCATCAAGATTTTATTGGCTATAACCGTACACTTTGATTATGAGATTTGGCAGATAGATGTGCAAACTGCATTTCTGAATGGATTTCTCCAAGAAGAAATCTACATGCAACAGTCAGAGGGGTTTTCTTCCTTGGAGGAAGAAAGAAAAGTATACAAATTGCAAAGGTCCATTTATGGGCTGAAGCAGGCTTCCAGAAACCGAAACATCAGGTTTGATCAATCAATCAAATCTTTTGATTTTGATTAAAACATGGATGAACCATGCGTTTGCAAGAAGATCAGTGGGAGTGCAGTGTGTTTTCTTATTTTATATGTAGATGACATATTACTGATGGGTAATGATGTGGGGTTTCTTTCATCAATGAAATAGTGGTTATCCACAATGTTCTCGATGAAAGACCTTGGTGAAGCTAGCTATATCCTTGGGATCAAACTCGTGAGAGATCGCTAGAAAAGGATGCTAGGCTTGTCACAGGCTACCTATATAGACAAAGTCCTGGCCAAATTTAGCATGGAGAACTCCAAACAGGAAAGTGTCCCTTTCTGATATGGAGTCAGTCTTTCTAGATCTCAATATCCTCAGTCTCAGATAGACATTGAAGAGATGAAGAGGATTCCCTATACCTCTGCAGTAGGGAGTCTTATATACGCTATGTTGTGTACAAGGCTCCAAAGCTCTGCCCTAGGTGTTTAGGAAGCTATAAAAAAGAAATGAGGTGAAATGGGACCCTCTCGGACTGTTATATCTGGGGCCCGATTCTCTGGGCGATGGCACTGGACGATGAATACAACGCCCAGAGACATCGTCCAATGAATAAAATTTTTGCTATTTTTGCATAACAGCTTATGAAATCTTGGGTTTTGCCTAAAAATGCTTTAATAAACACAAAAACATGAATTTTTATAAAATATGCATATAAAGGGGATAATAAAATAATAATATTAAAAAAAATTAGTTTAAAATATTAGCTAATAATATGTTTAAGGAAAGTTAAAGCAATGCTTGTGGGATGTTGAAGTAAAAATGAGACACATAAGGAATTTAGGAATTTTTTTTTTCGTATGTGAATAAATAATGATAAAAAAGTATGCCTATGCCTAGATGTAGGTGATGTGTACATAAATGAGTAATAATATGTGTCTAATATAATGCGTGTATGAACCGAGTGGTGTGATGCTATGCAAAGTTGAACATAGCTATGTAAGTATGTTGTAATACGTATCTATGCGGTTTAGGGAGCGTAGAACTTACCATACCCACAGCCTAGGTTAGCCAAGAATAGGATCCAGTAGGTTGTACAATCAAGTTGAACCCCTAGATGCTAAGATGCCTCAAGCCAACCTATTTGTTTTCTCCTGTTCATAAGTTCCTACAGCCATATACTTAATTCTTTTAATTAAGTATTTATAGTGACTTGATGCTTAGAACCTCTCCATGACAAGACCTTACTACCCCATTCCAGCCGGAAGACCCCACCAACATGATCTACATTATGCAACTAAGGAGGAGGCTGTTTAGGATACAAAAGATATTGCCTCGTGTGGAGAACCGCTTGGCTTTCTTCTTGGGACTTGCAGTAAATAGTGGACCGGAGGACCGAGTTATTTATCTATCTTTGGCTGACGAAGTTAGGAGTGACATAGAACACCTGCACGTACAAAATATTATGCTTGGAAAGAGGCTGGAATTACTTGCCTGCTAAACTCAGGTACATATTTAAAAGATCTTTGGTAAAAAATAAATTTAAAATCTATCATATAGTGTCATGCATAGCTACCATCGCATAAAATATTTAAGAACAGAACACAAATAAAAGAAACACTTTATAACAAACAAAAGAAAACATATCTAATAACACACCTTGCTGGTACGACTACATAAATTCACTGGAACTATGGACTGGGTAAGTACATGTATTGACAAGGAGTAAATTTGTTAACCTCGATAAGGAGTGTTGGATTATTGAGCATGTTGCTCTTTTCAGAAAAGCAACCATGGTCAACACAAGAAGTTCTCGAGGTGGTGGTAAAGGAAAATGCCCTCGCGTTATACAGGAAGTTGAACTGCCAAATGGAACTGAGGCCCAAAATTTTGAAGCATCTGTTGCTTCGTCAGGGGTACCAGCGGCTGCTCAGGCCACTGCTGCAGCTGCTCAGGCCACTGCTGCGGCACCTCAGTCGGGTATGCCAGTTGGCGAGGTAACTGTGTTCATGACCACTATGATGCGGACCATGCAGCAACAACAAGAACTGCTGGGTCAAATGTCTACGCAATTTGTGACCATGATGCATGAGCGTGTAGCACCACATCCACCACCTAACCGGCCCGTACTTTTCCCACCACCTGTGCCTCAACACTTAGCTGAAAACTCTACTGCCAAGGTGATGGAGAGATTCAAGAAACTCCAACCACCCACATTTTCTAAATTGAATTCCGAGGCAATGCAGACGGAATGGTGGATTAGCGCATTAGAGAAGGCATTTGATGTGCTCGAGTGCACGGATGTGCAAAAGCTGATATGTGCGGGTTATCAGCTACAGAACGAGGCTGAAGCTTGGTGGAAGGCTATTAAGCCAAATCTGGAAGCCACTCATCCGAATCCCACGTGGGAGCAATTTAAAGAGGTATTCTTCAAGAACTACTTCCTGGAGAGCTTTAGGGACAGGAAAGAAGTTGAATTCTTTACACTGGTATAAGGGACCAAGTCAGTATTGGATTACCAACAACGGTTTGAAGATCTATTCCATTTCGCTCCAGAGCACCTGAGAGGGGAAGTTAGCAAGGCGAAGAAGTTTGAGAAGGGACTCAAACCTGAGATCAGATCAGTTCTGTCAATTATGGACATTCGGGACTAGGCTCAGATGGTCGATAAGGCAAAGACCATGGAAGACAGATTTAAAGAGAAAGAGAAAGGGAAAGCTATGATGTTGCTCGGGTTGGGCAAAATGTCGAATAATTTCCAGACCTTTGGTTGGCCGAACAAGGTTTTTAGAGGAACCAGTTCAAACCCCAATCCGACTCCGTACCGTAGGCAGAACGTGGGTCAGAACCCTTTCTGCCCCACTTTTAATCGACCTACTCAACCGGCTATGAGTCAAGCAACAACGGCAGCTTCACTAGCTTGACCAGCCACAAGTCAAGTGAGCCAAGCCTCAACACCTGCTGTTCCACCCTATAAGTGCTACATGTGCAACAAAGAAGGGCACATGGCCAAAGAATGTAGACTGCGTGGGTACAACAATAACTCACCGAACCAGCCCTACACTAGACCTTTTCAGCCACGGGACAATCTGACATGAGGAAAGGTGTTTGCAATGACAAATGAGGAAGCTGAGGCGAACCTCGATGTAATGATAGGTAAGTCCGTTGAACACTACTAAGTTGTAGGGAATAACTGGTCTATATATGTAACCTAAACTATATACGAACCCTAGGTACCCTGAGTGTCTCAACCATACCTGCACGAGTGCTATTCGACTCGGGTGCATCCCACTCTGTTGTTTCTACCACCTTTACAAGTAGGATGGAGGATCAACCAAGAAACATCGGGCACGATGTAGTAGTCAGCACACCGATAGGTAGTGTCGTGAGTTTGAAGGAGGTCTATGACCCCTGTCTGATAGGGATTTGTGGGAAGAGTTTGGCCGCACGACTAATAAAGTTTGATATGAAGGACTTTGACGTGATATTAGGCATGGATTGGCTATCCGCCTATAGGGCAAACATAATGTGTGCGGAAAAGAAGCTAGTACTCAAGTTAGAAGATGGGTCAGTTTTCACCTACCAAAGTGAAACAAAAAGGAAACCCAGAAGGACAACCTTATCCGCCCTCCAAGCGCGAAAGTTGCCAGAGGAAGGATGCCAAGGCTTTTTGGCCACTGTGATAGATACGGAGCAAATATAAAACCCTTAGAGGAACTTGACGTTGTCAGAGAATTTCCTGATGTTTTTCCAGAAGATCTGACCCAGTTACCGCCTGATCGTGAGATAGAGTTTGCGATTGACTTAATTCCTGGTGCAGCACCAATATCCAAGGCACCATATCGATGGCACCTATTGAGTTGAAGGAGTTGCCGGTTCAATTACAAGACCTACTGAAGTAAGGTTTTATATGACCCAGCGTATCTCCTTGGGGAGCACCTGTGCTGTTCATAAAGAAGAAGGATGGTTGCATGCGGCTGTGTATTGACTACCGTGAGCTAAATAAGCTGACCATCAAGAATCGATACCCATTGCTGCGCATTGACAACCTATTTGACCAACTAAAAGGAGCAAGAGTTTTCTCCAAGATTGATCTTAGGTCCAGATACCATCAGTTGAAGATAAAGAGCGGCGATATTCACAAAACAGCATTTAGAACTTGATACAGACATTATGAATTTCTAGTCTTATCGTTCGGGTTAACTAACGCCCCGACAGTGTTCATGGACATGATGAATAGAGTATTCCATGACATGTTGGACAAGTTCATCATTGTATTTATTGACGACATTCTGGTTTACTCCAAGAGCGAGGAAGAGCACGCTCGACACCTTACTTTTGTGTTGTAGCAATTGCGGGAGCACCAGCTCTACACCAAGTTCAGCAAATGTGAATTTTGGCTTCACCAAGTTAGATTCCTGGGAAACATCATCACCAAGGATGGCATTAGAGTGGACCCAGGCAAGGTAAAAGCGATTCTCGAGTGGGAGACTCCGAAGAGTGCCACTGAGATCCGAAGTTTCTTAGGCTTGGCTGGATATTACCGTCGATTTATTAAAAATTTCTCACACATTTTGGCACCCATGGCAAAGCTAACGAAGAAGGGCACCAAGTTTGAATGGAATGAAGCATGCTAGAAAAGCTTTCAGGAATTAAGAAACCGGTTGGTGACGGCTCCAGTTTTAACCATTTTGGATGGAACTAGAGGAATGGTGGTATACACTGACGCATCCAGAACAGGATTGGGTGGCATCATGATGCAGAAAGATAAAGTAGTCGCCTATGCCTCAAGACAACTGAAGGAACACCAAAATAACTACCCCACTCATGACTTGGAGTTGGCAGCGGTAGTCTTCGCGTTAAAGATATGGCAACAATACCTATATGGAGAAAAGAGTGAAATCTTCAACGATCACAAGAGTCTGAAGTATTTCTTCACTCAGAAAGAGCTGAATATGAGACAAAGGCGGTGGTTAGAACTGGTAAAGGATTATGACTATGAGATCTAGTACCACTTGGCAAAGCCAACGTTGTAGCGGATGCGTTAAGTAAAAAATCTCAAACTACATCCCTCGCTTCCTTGGTCGTAAGCGAGCAGTTGTTAGAAGAAGCTCGAAAGTTTGATCTGGAACTCTAATCGAAGGGACAACTGTATAATTAGCAGCTATGGATTTACAGCCATCGATACGAGAGGAAGTAATTGCGAAGCAACCATTAGACCCCGAGTTAACCAAAATAATTTGGGAAGTACAACAAGGAGTCCATAAGGACCCAGATTTTTCATTGGCTCATGATGGAGCATTAAAGTTTCGAGACAGATTGTGTGTACCTGACGATTATGATGTCCAAGATCGAATCCTTAAAGAAGCACACAACTCACCCTATACAATCCACCCCAGAAGCACGGAGATGTACAAGGATCTGAAGAAGTACTATTGGTGGATTGGGATGAAAGAAACCATAGCGATATACGTGTCTAAGTGCCTCACCTATCAGCAAATTAAGGTAGAGAGACACCAACCGTATGGATTGTTCCAACCGCTCCCTATACCTGAATGGAAGTGGGAAAGAATTACTATAGCCTGCGTGACAAACCTGCCCAACACTAGGAAGGGCATGAATGCGATTTGGGTGATTCTAGATGGACTGACAAGGGCAGCCCACTTCATACCAATTAAAATAAGTTACTCAATGGAGAAGCTTGCCCAACTATATATAGAAAACATAGTCCGCCTACACGGCGTGCCTGTCAGTATTGTATCTGACAGAGATCCTCGATTTACTTCAAGGTTTTAGAGAAGTTTACAGAAGGAACTGGGATCTCAACTAAATCTTAGTACGGCCTTCCATTCGCAGATGGACGGACAGTCAGAAAGAACTATCCAGACACTGGAGGACATGCTCAGAGCCTGTGTCTTGGAAATGAATGACAGTTGGGATGCCCACATAGCCTTGGTGGAATTTGCATACAACAATAGTCACCACTCCACTATTGGCATGACACCATTTGAAGCTCTCTATGGTTGGAAGTGCCAAACCTCGTTATATTGGGTAAACACCTTCCACACTTATCTCAGGCCAGAGACGATACAAGCAACATGTGACAAGGTGGATATCATTAGTGAGAAAATCAAGGCGGCCCAATCAAGGCAGAAGAGTTATGCCAATAATCGAAGGAAGGACATTGAATTCAATATCGAAGAAAAAGTATTCCTCCGGGTATCTCCAACAAAGGGATTGTTACGTTTCAACAAGAAGGGCAAGCTAAGCCCAAGATTCATTGGTCCATATGAAATTCTCAACAAAGTGGGACCCATAGCATACCGACTGGCATTACCACCATCTTTGCAAGGCGTCCACGATGTTTTCCATTTGTCGATGTTAAAAAAATACATCAACAACCCGACACATGTACTCTCAACTGAACCTGAGCAGTTGGGCGTGGATATAACCTATGAAGAATAGCCTACAAAGATCTTGGATAGGAAAGAACCTCCGTAACCGCACGGTCGTCTTTGTAAAGGTTCGATGGGGAAACAATCCCATAGAAGAAGCTTCGTGGGAGCGTGAAGAAGAGATGAAAGAGAAGTATCCCCAACTCTTCGAGCTACAAGGTAAGCAAATTTCGAGGATGAAATTTTTGTAAGGTGGGGAGAAATGTCAAACCCTACCCCTGACTGACTGGAATCTTGACTAAAGGACAGGAACCCCTGACATGGAATCCAAGCACACAGTGGAGTATCACCCTAGTGATTGAAATTGATGAAGAAACCCTGAGGATGTCCTCTTACATACCTGTCAGAAGATGGATTACTGATCCTTGTAGTTGTATAGCCCACAACATAATGTACTGCCTGGACTCCAAGTATTCTCTCTCCTCTCCATAAATGTGGGTCCCACCCCTGAAAATAGGTGTATAAGGCCTTGGGGGACATGTGGGTGCAAGGCCCTGACCCTGGGTCAAACCCCTGTGCAAGCCCACAGAGAAACAACCTTGTTGTAATCTCTGGGCGATGTAGACATCACCCAGAGACATCGCCCAGAGTGGAAAAATGTAGTATTTTAATGATTTGATCTGTGGGGACTACCCATATTGGACATGGGCACCCTCCATAGGTTAAGGGGAGTCTAAGGGACCACCTCATACCCTTGGATCCCTGTAGACCCCACCTAAGTGCCCAGAATGGCAGAGAATCAAGTTAAAAATGCATTTTCAAAAGAGGCTTACGAAGCCAAACAGGCCTCAGTGGGAGGTTGTCCTATAAATAGGGGTGCCTTAGCTCATTTTAGAGCTCTTGGTACTATTGAAATTGTGGAGAGAAGGAGAAGAAAGAAAAGAGAGAACAGAGAAGGAAAAGAAGAGAAAGGAAGGGAAGAAGAAGGAAGGAGAAGGAAGAGGAGCAGCCCTGCCTCCAAGGCCCTGATCAAGCAGCCCTCTGAACATTGAGGTATAAAAATCATACCTCTGAGATGTTGCTCCATTGCTGCTACTGATCATCACCATATCTCTCTATGTTTTGATGCCTTTCTGGCCATTGGCAGCCTAGAACAGCTGGGGGCTGCCATAAACCATCTCAGATCTAACATGCAAGCATGATGCATGGAAGATCTGAGCATTTTAATCATGTTTTGAAGGCTGTTTTACATCTAAGACCGAAATCCAGTTGATGCCAGACTGCACTGCCCTATTACACCCAGAACAGACAGTCTGGGCTCAGATCTGTCTGCCCTGGCTGCATGCAACCTAACCCTAAGTTGTAGCAGCCTTAGAATACTGTTTTACATATGAAATCGGCCTTGCATGAAGCCAAAACCTTGGTTTGCAGCTAAGACTATGCTGAGTTACTATTTACTGGGCTGTTCGGGCAGCTCCTAGCAGCCAAGTGGTGGGCCCAGGTGAAAATCCATTGGGTCCAGTGCAAAGTACACCCCTGGAGGTCCATGATGACCTAACATGTATGGGGGGAAGATCCACGAACTGCCCATGGTCAAAAACCTTGGAATCTCAGCCTGTTCACGTTCTATGCAATCTCTGGGCGATGCAGACATCACCTAGAGACATCACCCAGTGAATGAAAGTTTGCAGGAATGCTGATCTGACTTGGGGATCTTCACCCATGGGATACAAATGACTGTAGGGAGGTGGTAAATGACCAAAAGAGCCCTCCCCACATCTGACCACATGTATGAATACCTTGGGTACCCAAGTGGGCCCCACAGGGCTTGGAAACCCTGTCTGTGATGGTCCTGTAGCCCTGCCAAGTTGGGGACTGTATTGTGAAGCTTAAATGACCTAGTAACATGTAATACTATGGTAAAAGACCATTCTGCCCCTAAGTCACAATCTCTGGATGATGCACCGGGACATAGGCCTAAGGCCCAGTGCAAGGCCTAGAGAATTCTAAGTGATGTTCAACTGTACACCGAGTCAACCAAGTGAGCTTAGATCAACCCTAGGACATCCAAAAACAGTTTGAAATATTAAATGACATATTTCTGATCTATATCTAGGGTTTGATCTTACGCTCGAGGCCTACAGCAAGACTGCAGCCGGAATTGAAATTATAACTGAGTTCATAGAACCAGACCCAGGTGAGTGAAATATTATCGTATATATACGTGTAAACGTATTATTATGCCGACAATTAAATTCTTCAATTATTATTGCTTGTTACTTAATTAAATTCAAATTTCTCAAATATTACACATCATGTGACTGTTGATCAATTCTGCTTGAATATATCATGATTATTGTGATTGATAGACTAGATGTCGTAGTCGACTTGGAAATGAGGCCAGTGGTAGCCCATAGTATGGGATACGGTTGACACCACCCGACTCATACGATGTCATATAGACATGGGGCTAGAGATTCATCACCCGTGCTACGCACCCTTGCCAATAGGGGTTAAGGTGTTGGATGACTGTGAGGACTACCGTAAAACCTTGGGTGTTTACGCTGGGAAGCCTCAACACAGCCGGGATGCCCCAAGGTAGATATGCCGGGAAGCCTCGGGCTACAAGCTTGGGAAGCACCAATAGGTGAATCATGGCTATATGCCACATAAAGTTTATTCTCGAATTACATGTCCGGAAGCACTGAGAGGTGAAATTATTATTGAGTCGGTTACCTCACATGTTTAATTCAGAGGGCCGGTCGGGTTGACCTGGGTAGGGAGATACTGGAGCCGGCTGGTTCTCTCCGACAACTCAATGGGTGTATCACGGGAAAGGGTAACCAAGCCCACACCAGGGATACATATATTGGGGATTGTAGTAGCACTAACCTGACTTAGCTGTATTGTTAGGTGGCTAATAATTAATCTGGACTTGCATATCATGTAGGATCATGTGGATTTTGGTTGCATATGCATGCATGATGATATGTTTTAGTCACGGGCTCAGTGGGGCTCACACTCTATTATATATGTTTGCTATTAGATGATTCTGCAGGTGGATGCCGCTGTGGTATGGCGGCTCATTATGGGGAGGAGAGCCCTTGTGATTATGATGATATTGGTGTGGACCCTGACGGAGGTCGTACCGATGATGCTAGCGTTCTCAGTGGTTATTGATTAAGACTAGTGAGAGGCGCTCTTGATGCTTTTGTCTTGGGGACTCCTTTTTGTTTTTGATAAGAGTTTATCCCCGTTCCTGTTGCTTGCTTAGTTTACTTTTCTTTTCTTTTTGGGGTTGAGTTATCTCACCCTGTATATATATGTATTTTCTTTTCTCTTATGTATATGTCAGCTTCACTTTTCAGTTTGTGGGTTGTACTGGGAATTGTATCAAACTTACATATGTATATATATATCACAATCATTTCCTATATCGCTACGCTTTCTCTTTTGTTATTATAATTGTAGTTTATCTGCAGCACTCTGATTTTACTTGAGGTAATGTTACGAATGTGGGAGCGTGAATATATTAACTGCTTCTAGATCCATGGGATTTGGCGGATTGCCATTATGCTATTTGGGTCACCTACCTAATCCGGATTCTTATCACCTCCAGTTTCCATCCCCCAGTTATTTCCCAGTTCCAGTCTCAAAAGATGACATGTGTCAAGTGAAAATCCATCCGTCCATTTTGAATTTTGAAAGTTAACCTTGGTTAACCTTAACCAAGGCCAAACCAAGAATGAGGTTATGGTGTTTCCTGCCCCTGTCTCACGTTACTCATCCTCTCTAACTGATCCCTCTCACGAATTCTCACAGTGATCGGCATCGACAACAAAGGAGACAGGGTCTATTCTCACGGCGTCGGCGACAGCAACTGTTAGGGTTATCTTCTCCCTACCGCTCTCACAGACCATGCAAATGGTGACAGAAGGGACTCTTTGTTCTACCAAATGTTTCCTGCCTCTGTCTCTGGTTACTCATGATCCTCTCTCACAAATCTCCACGGTGACCGGCATTGGACGACGAAGGAGACAGCATCTATGAGAGCGGTAGGGAGAACGGTGTCTTGGTTATCCATTTGTGTACTTATGACCGACCACCTAAATCTGGCTAGATCTTATGTACCTTAACAGATTAATGAGCATCAGATGAAAAAAAAAAAAATTTAAACCACCTGAGCTCATCAACGGATCTAATCATCATATGCAGAGAGACCCCATAGTACATTTCAAGAATCACCACCTCTCTTTCTCCTCACCCTACCCCCAAAGTATACGAAAAAAGTCAGATGGGTTTATTGTTTATGGTCCATCTCAAATTTTCAATCATCATACCAGGATTCTTGCTAATTGCCCTGCAATTTTAATGGGTCATGGCCTCTATTAGGTGGGTGTCTGTGCTTGCCTTTGTTTAAAGGTTTTTAATTTACTGTCCTACAATGTCATTCCTCCTTTGGATCAGCAATCCAGCTCTCATCATCCATTGTTTAAGATTGAGTACTGTCTTAATTGCTTTATAATTTGCTCTATGAATGAATTCTCTGTAGCAAATAGCAAAGGCTAAAGGGGGAGGAGTGGATGGTTTTTTCAACTCCAAGTCCCTTAACTCTTACAACAAACTACTTGATTGCTTCAGTATTGATGCATCTTTTGAATTAAAGATAGCCCACTTCAAGACTCCATCCATCTATCCATCGCTTTTAGTTTCTTCCCAACTCTTCAGTCTTCACTTTAGATGGGCCAAGGCCAACGAACCTGTTGTTTTCTACATTACAGTAAGGCTATGAAAGGAATTTTGGAACCATTGTATGATACAATCGTTATTTTTTAATTGATATCTTTAGGTAGTGAAATCTTTGTCTTTTGGACAGAAATCAGAAGCATAAAAAAGGAGCTCCAAATTCTGAACCTGCACGTTGCCAAAATACATTGACGTCGGTCACCGTTCTCACAGACCCTGTCTCCTTTGTCGCCCGTCGCCAATCATCATGGAGATTCGTGAGAGGGGATCATGAGTGACCCGAGATAGAGGTGGGAAACACTTTTGGTAGAACAGGGAGTCCCTTCTCTCACCATCACATGGTTTGTGAGAGCGGTAAGGAGAAGATAACCCTAACAGTTGTCGTCGCCTATGCTGTGAGAACAGACCCTGTCTCCTTTGTCGCCGACACCGGTAGAGGATTTTTGAGAGGGGATCAGTGAGAGAGGATGAGTAATGCGAGACAGGGCGGGAAACACCATAACCTCATTCTCGGTTTGGCCTTGGTTAACCCTAACCAAGGTTAACTTCCAAAATTCAAAATGGACCGCTGGATTTTCACATGACACGTGTCATTTTTTAGACTGGAACTGGGGAAATAACTGGGGGATGGAAACTAGAGGTGATAAGAATCCACCTAATCCTCCCAGGGGGTGTTTTGGGGTGTGACATATATCATCTATATGAAACCGACATATATATTCAAATTAAGAGAAAAAAATAATGGATCGAATTTCCCTCCACCCAAGATGAATGGGGTCACCGTGGTGTAGGAGAGGGCGGGAGAAGGCATCACGAGGGCCTTTTGGGATTTGTGAACCCTAGTATGGTGGGTGAACCGTCCTCTACAGGTGGAGGAAAACTTTGTTCAAAAATAATAATACGCATTAATATGTCAAGAGACGTCAGCCGCCAATGACAGACCGACACGTATATCATGGACGAGCTGAAGTCGCATTGGGTAAGCGCGAGCTGACCAGATTCACAAGGAGCAAGGTCTGGCTACACCAGACCTCAAAGGACACATGTGCGATGCCAGTCCTTGTGCCATAACGAGGGGTCGCCAGACTGATCCCCTTATGAGGGCAACCTGACCCAGAACCTGGACCGCCCCATAGTAGAAGGGGACGACCTGAGCACTGCACTCTATTAACGTTAATCCTTCCATGAACTACCATGCCCTGAGATTATTGCCTATATGGCGCCTAATAAGGCGCAAGGGGATCAAGGGATCAATGTTGTTCCCTACATCACTCCTAAATCTCTCACTCCATGCCTGGGGCTGTACTTTCCTATTAGGGCACGATTCTGCCCACCATCGCCTATAAATAACAGGGTAAACACCTTCCACACTTATCTAATTTCAATTATTCTTATCTGTTGCTAAGAGATCTAACTTAGGCATCCGAGTGGAGACACCGGCACAACCCGACCCTCTCTTGCTAACTTTGTATTATAGGAATAGGTCATTCTGGCATAGTTCTTAATGCAACAGATTGGTGCCGTCTGTAGGAATGACAATTGCAAGCCTTTCAAAGCTCTATAAGCCAATCAAAAACAATGGCTGACAAACAGAACGTTGTTCCCACCAATCCCGAGGTTCCCCAGCCTGTAGAGAATTTGGTAGCCCGCCGGATGACGAAGAACACTCAAGGCGGAGGACAGGCAGGGAAGTAAACTACATGCCAGGCAGTAGTAGCAATGGCTGGATCCCAGACACAGGCTGCAGCAACGGTACCAGCTGGGTACCAGCCACCGGCAGTGATAGCTGCGGGTACGACAAGACCCCGACCATCACTCACAATGGCAGCTAGACCAAGCGTAGTCCCAGAAGGCATTTAGACCACCCAGGGCATGGGAGCTCTACCGCCCCAACCTCCACTGTCGGAGGGGTTATCCCAGTAAGCATGAACCCAGATGCGTCGGCCACAGTGGGCCAGATCAACGACTTACAACGACAGGTTCTTCAACAGAACGACTTCCTGAAGGAAGTAGTTAGAGAATTGCAAGCAGTAAGGACTGTCAATCCTACACTTGTTATAGCGCGGGTCCCACCCCCGCTACCAGTTCTCCTGAGGCTAGCACAAGAATATGAGAGAGCTCTAAGAGAGGAAGAAGTATATAGGACCAGAAGTTGGGCCGGGTCATCTCACCCCTCCCGAAGGAACATTCCCCCTCCAGGGATCGTTCACATCGGAGACCTGCCTACTCAAGTCAACCCTTCTCACGTACTGGAGCCATCAGTCTCAATGGCCTGAGAGACCCGTGGCAGAATAGAGCAAAGTCGTACCTAGAATTCATATGCGCGCACTGCACGGGTCAGTCTCCAAAGGTCGATCGGGTAAGAGAACCGGCAAGAAGTGAACGGGCATAATGGACGAGTCAAGCCGATAGCAAATCAGGTCATGGAAAGTGAGCTTGACTGTAAGCTCAGGGAGATCAACACCAAGTTGGAAGGCCTGAAAAAGGGGGGCACCCCCGAAGAGAATTTTAGGCCTGGCCAGCACCCCTTCAGGATCGAGATCATGAGGGCCGAGCTCCCCCGAGGTTTCAAACCACCTTCCTTTGAGGCTTATGGCGGGAAGACCGACCCCAAAGACCATATTAGTTACTTCAACGTGATGATGATGGTATATGGTGGGTCTGACGTCGTGTCATATCACTCTTTCCCAACCTCCCTGAAGGGGCCCCGACAGTGCTCTGGTTCGCCAAGCTAAAGCCCGACTCCATCAGAAGTTTCATAGAGCTTTCCAGGGCATTCGTGAGCCGCTTCCAAAGCAGTGTGAAGCAAAAGAAGATGGTCGTGAACTTGTTAACAGTGAAGCAACAGCCCGATGAGTCCATATGGGACTATATCACTCACTTTTGGAGAAGCCCTGGAGATCAAGGACCTAGATGATGGCATGTCCTTCAATGCCCTGCAAAACGGGGTAACCAACCATGACCTGGTGAAATCGCTCACCCTCGAACCGATCACCACCATGTCCCAACTGCTTGATTGGTGCTATTAGTACGCCAACATGTTTGACATCATGAAGGCGCAAAGACCCCAAAGCGGAAGAGAAAAAAACGACGAACGAGAAAGAAGAAAATAAAGATACTAAGAAGCCGAGGTCGGATAAGTACTCCGACCAAGATCAGAGCCTAGACTACACACCCTTGAACATCACCAGGACTAAGATCCTGATGGAGGTCTATGATCGGGGCCTGCTGCAGTGGCCCAGACCAATGTTCTCAAATCTCGAAGAAAGAAATAAGAAGAAATATTACAAGTTCCATCGAGACATCGGTCATGACACTAAAGACTGCCGATAGCTGAAGAGAGAGATCGAGGACTTGATCCAGAAGGGGAACCTACGGCGATATGTCAAGGAGGACAGAAAAGATAATCCCTGAGGCGGAGATGGTGTGAAGGGCAACCCTAAGAGGGATGACCAACCCCGAGGAAGAGATGAGAGAGATCGCCAGGACGATCGGTGGAGAAGACCGGAGAGATAACCGAGGAATCGACACTGAGGCCAACACCTCCAACGCTCCAACTATCCTCACCATTCTGGGAGGCCCGGGATAGGAGTCATCCCGAAAGGCAAAATCCAAAGCATGGTTCGTGGCAGTAGTAGAAGTACCTGAAAAGAAAGCATGAACCGAGCCAACAATTACCATCTTAGATGAAGACCTTGAAGGGCTAAGCTAGCCACACATCGATGCTATCGAGGTTCAGGCAGTTATAGCCAATAGACCGGTACACAGGATACTGGTGGACATCGGGGCATCGGTAGACATGCTATCATACGATGCCTACCTACAATTTAGGTTTGAGCCAAGTACATTGAAGCCCGAGATCACCCCTTGTATGGGTTCTTAAGAGCACCCACCTAGATCGAGGGGTCGGTCAAACTTCTAATGACAGTGGGGACTGCCCCATACCAAAAAGCCATAAAGGTCAACTTTATGGTAGTTTGGGTCGTGACAGCTTACAATGTCATACTGGGGAGGCCAAGCTTGAACAAGTTGGGGGCCGTGGTCTCCGCCAAGCATCTAAAGGTCAAATTCTCTACCCCAAACAGCATAGGAGAGTGTCGAACTGAGATGTAAAAGGCACAGGAATGCCATGCTGCCTTCCTGAAATAGATTAAAGGCAACTGCAGAGGAACGACCTTCGCGGTTGAAGTCAGCGACAACCACGAGGGGGTCCAATGCTATCAACGGGGCAAGTCGATTGAGGAACTCATCGAGATTCCAATCAACGATAAGGACCCCACAAAGATCGTGAAAATTGGGGCCCTGCTAAAGGAAGAAGAAGCGAGAGAGCTCGGGTCTTTCCTTTGAGAGAATGCTGATGTATTTGCCTGGATGGCCACCAACATGTCAGGCATCCCGTGCCATATAGAGGAGCACGCCCTGCACGTGGACCCTACTAGAAAGCCGGTCCAACAAAAAAGAAGCAGCTTTGCCCCAGAGCGGCAGACTGTGATGAAAGAAGAGATAGAGAAGCTGAGAGTATCGGGCTTCATCCGAGAAGAGCAATTCCCAACCTGGCTAACCAATGTGGTGATGATACCGAAGCCAAATGGAAAGTGGAGAATGTGTGTAGACTACACCGACCTCAATAAAGCCTGCCCCAAAGATGAGTATCCTCTCCCTAGGATAGACCTCCTGATAGACGCGACAGCGGAACATGAAAGGTTGAGTTTCATGGACGCGTACTCAGGATATAATCAAATCCTGATGAAAGAAGGGGACGAGAAGTACATGATATTTCGGTCAGACCAAAAGAATTTTTGCTATCGGGTCATGCCCTTTGGCTTGAAGAATGCAGGGGCGACCTATCAAAGAATAGTCAATAGGATGTTCAAAGCCCAGATCGACAGAAATATGGATGTGTACGTAGATGATATGTTAGTAAAGAGCGTACGGGCCGAAGACCACCTAGCCGACCTGGTGTCCTAATGGGGGATCGAGGCCAACCCCACCAAGATATGAGCCATACAGGAGATGAGCCCACCAAGGAGGGTCCGTGAAGTACAAAGACTGAATGGAAGAATAGCAACCCTAGCTAGATTCATTTCGCGATCTGGAGATAAGTGCCTACCCTTCTTCAAAACACTAAAAAATCTGAGGGAGGTCAAAGACTTCACCTGGACTGAAGACTGCCAGAGGGCTTTGAAGACTTGAAGGCATATTTAGCAAATCTACCCCTATTGGCACAACCTGACCCAAAAGGTGAGCTACTAATATACCTGGCAATGTTGCCTGTGGCGGTGAGCGCGACCTTAGTAAAGGAGGATAACAGGTCATAAAAACCAGTCTACTACGTTAGTAGCGAGAAAGCTAAGACCATACTTCCAGGCCTACCCCATCTCAGTCATGATAGACCAGCCCTTGATAAAGGTACTACATAAGCCGAACGTGTCAGGGAGACTTGTAGCCTGGGTAGTAGAGCTGAGTGAGTATCAGATCGAGTACAACCCTCAAACAGCCATAAAGGGCCAAGCCTTGGCCAATTTCATGCTCTAGTGTACACAAGGTGAGATCAAGCTGGACCCGGTGGAATGAGCTGAGGAAGAGATAAAGTCCAAACCGTCAAGGACCATGTTCATGGATGGCTAGAGTAACTCAGGAGGCAGTGGAGAAGGACTCATACGAATGAGTCCAGAAGGCTTCAAAATAGAGTTTGCGTTATGTTTTGGATTCCCAGCATCCAATAACGAAGCCGAGTACGAAGCGCTGATAGTAGGACTAAAAATAGCCAAGGCAATCCACGTTAAGAGATTGGTGGTGAAAAGCGACTCTCAGCTGGTCGTGAACTAGATGAATGGTGATTATGAGGCAAAGGACGATCGGATGGCGGCATAGCTAGCCAAAGAAAAAGAACTAGGCAGCTTGTTCAAGGCATTCGAGATGCATAGAGTACCGAGGGACAAGAACGCCAAAGCTGATGCACTCTCACGCCTCTCGCGCGAGGAGTTAGCATAATTGGACGGGTTAGTGTACATTGAAAATCTGCCTGAGCCATCCCATCAAACTAAAGAGGTCACGCCGATCGAGATTGAACCGAGTTGGATGGACCCGATCATCACCTATCTAAGGGATGACAATTTGTCCGAGGATAAGTTTAAAGGGTGAAAGATACGAGGACGAGCAGCAAGATATAACCTAATCGAAGGGGAATTGTACAAGATGTCGGTGTCTTCCCCATTACTCAAATGTTTAACACCTAGTCGTGCCTAGTATACTCTAGCAGAAGTACACAGGGGAATATGTGGCAATCACATGGGAGGTCGTAATCTAGCCTACAAGGTACTCCGGTTGGGTTTTTATTGGCTGAATATGCAAAAATACGCGATCCAGTATGTGAGGACGTGCGACCAATGCCAGAAGTTCATGTCCACACCTCACCAACCAGCCACCGAGCTGACCTCGGCACTCAACCCCATCCCATTTGCAATGTGGGGAACGGACATACTAGGCAACTTCACCTCGGCCTTTGGAGGAAGAAAATACCTAGTTGTCGTGATAGATCACTTCACCAAATGGGTAGAAGCAGAACCACTTGCAAAGATCACGCAACAATAGATGGAGAAATTCTTCAGAGACAAAGTCATCTATCGGTTCGGGCTACCTAAGGTACTGATAACAGACAATGGGCTTCAGTTCAACAACCTAGAATTTCCAGCGCTACCATATAGACCTAAGGACGGCGTCGGTATCATATCCACAGGTAAATGGTCAGGTGGAAGTCACCAACCGGACACTATTGGTAGAAATAAAAAGAAGGTTGACCGAAGCGAAAGCAAAATGGGTGAAGGAGCTACTAAGTGTCTTATGGTCATACCGAACTACCGTTCGGATGCCAATGGGGGAGAACCCATTTCAGCTAACATATGGAACGGAAGCCCTAGCACCGGTCGAGATATTAGCAGGGTCGCTGAGAAACCTAGATTTTTTGGACGAGGTAAGAGAGGACGCCTTGATGTGAAACATAGCTTACCAGCGAGGACGGCTCGTTTCTACAACTCGAAAGTAAAAGAAAGAGTGTTCAGAGCTGGAGACCCCAGGGGGCACATATGTGTGAAATCTTAGGGCATAAAGCATACATTTTACCACATTGGACAGAGTTACTCGGTGCTTTCTTGTGCTTTTCAGATTTTAGATGAATTCTTGTGAAAATGGAGGAGATGATGCTACGAAAATGTTTTTAAGCTTTTTAGAGGTGTGGCATGGATGCGTAGCCCATCGAGTCAGCTTCGCAACGGTTCAAACGGCACTTGATTCCGAGTTGAAACGAAGAAGTTATGGCCGTTTCCGTAACGATGCGCGAAAATGGTCTGCAGGGGTTTATTTATAATTATTAACAGTCGAACGGGGACAAAGTGAAGCGGAAGTTCGGATTTCAGGGGCCTTAATGCAATTATCAGAAGTTACTTTACTGTACCGGAAAGATTCCATTTGGAAGGCTTTGGACAGTCCAACTTCAACTTGAGATATCTTGGGCTCCCCAACTCCGAATTGGACGAAATTTGGGTCTATTTTGGGTGATTTTTCGCAAGGAACACAATGGTGAGGCCTATATAAGTACCCCATGCTCTACGTTTTCTGAAGGACAGAATGGGTATTTTATTTATTCTTAAAGGAATCCTAGTCATCACCCTTACTCTCTCTCTCATCCAACTTCTCAAGGGCACTTCTGAAATTCTACTTGGGATAGATTTATATTTTCTCATCTATGGAAGGTTGAAAAATCAAAGATGCTTTGATTTTATTGCTTGGAGAAGATATCTACAAAGAAAAGGAAGCACTTGTTAGAATTGGAAGTTTATTTTTCTAGAAATAGAAGGTCTATGTAAACAATCTTCTCTTCTTCTTTTTTTCTATTTTTTTTTTCTTTTTTCTTAGGATTCAAGGCATTGTAAAAGAGGAAAGAGAAGAGAATATTCTCTTTTCTTAGGGAATATTTCTCTTACACTTCCACCTTCTCTCTTCTCCTCTCTTCCACCTATAAATACCCCCTACCTCTCTTGTAAAAATTGCTCATTCACTTAGTGAAATTTCTTCTCTTCTTCTCCTTCTAATTTATAATTTTTGGCTTTTCTAAGTTCTAGTTTGCTTTTATGATTTTTAGTTAATGGTTATAATAGGTTTAGTTTATGCTTTAATTTCAATTTAAGTCTTCAATTGGGTTGTAATTTCTTAATTCTAGTTTAGATTTTAAGCCTTCTAGTCTAAGTTCTTAAGTTGATGACAAGACTTGAAGATTTAGAAGAGGAGGTCATGGTAAGTTTATGCAAGTATTCAAGTTTTTCAATTACATTCATGCAAGCACATCCAGGTTTTACTATCTAAACTCTCAATCTCATTCCCCATCTCCTCTATCTCTCTCTATCTTCTTCTTCTTCCCCCTCTATTTCTTTTATTTTAATTTTATATGGTTGTGGTTTATAGATGCATTTTTATTCCCTTATTTCTTTTTATGTGGTTAGTACGTGTGGCTGCATTTTTATTCCTTTCAATTCGCTTTAGTTTGATAGGTTAGATGCTCATGTGTCAGGACGCCGATTTAATCCCTTAATTTTGTTAGATGCTTATGAGTTAGGATGCATTGATTTTCATTTGTTTAATTAGTTTAATTTAACACTTTAATTTGGTTCACTTTGCATTACTTTTAAGTTAGTTAAATAGAGTGGCGTATATCTCCTCGTGTTCGACCCGTTGCTACGATTGACCCGTACGCTTGCGGTTTTATTTTAACTTAAACAGTCATCCTTGGTGATGATGTGTCCCTAGAATCCAATTTGGTGAGGCTAAAATTCACATTTGCTGAACTTGGCATAGAGCTGGTGCTCCCGCAACTGCTGCAACACGAAAGTAAGGTGTCGGGCGTGCTCTTCTTCACTCTTGGAGTACCCCAGAATGTCGTCGATAAATACGATGATGAACTTGTCCAACACGTCATGGAATACTCTATTCATCATGTCCATGAACGCTGCCGGGGCATTGGTTAACCCGAACGATAAAACTATGAACTCATAATATCCGTATCGAGTTCTAAATGCCGTTTTGTGAATATCACCGCTCTTGATCTTCAACTAGTGGTATCTGGACCTAAGATCAATTTTGGAGAAAACTCTTGCTACTTGTAGCTGGTCAAATAGATCGTCAATGCGCGGCAATGGGAATCGATTCTTGATGGTCAGCTTATTTAGCTTACAGTAGTCAATACACAACAGCAAGCTACCATCCTTCTTCTTCACGAACAACACGGGTGCTACCCAGGGAGATACGCTGGGTCGTATAAAACCTTTCTTTAGTAGGTCTTGCAATTGAACCTGCAACTCCTTCAATTCAATAGGTGCCATTTGATATGGTGCCTTGGATACCGGTACTGCACCAAGAATTAGGTCAATCGCGAACTCTGTCTCACGATCAGACGGTAGCTGAGTCAGATCTTCTGGAAAAACATCCAGAAATTCTCTGACGACGTCAAGTTCCTCCAAGGATTTTATCTTTGCCTCAGTGTCCATCACAGTGGCTAAAAAGCCTTGACATCCTTCATCCAGCAACTTTTACGCCTGGAAGGCGGATAGGGTTATCCTTTTGGGTTTCCGCACTGGTTCACTTTGATAGGTGAAATTGGACCCATCCTTCAATTTGAATACTATCTTTTTCTCCGCACACATGATGTTTGCTCCGTAGGCGGATAGCCAATCCATGTCTAATATCACGTCAAAGTCCTTCATATCGAACTTTATTAACCGTGCGGTAAAGTTCATCCCACAAATTTCTACCCGACAGGGGTCATAGACTTCCTTCAAACTCACGACACTACCCATCGGTGTGCTGACTACTAAATCGTGCCCGATGTCTCTTGGTTGATCCTACATCCTACTCGTAAAGGTGGTAGAAACAAAAGAGTGGGATGCGCCCGAGTCGAATAGCACTCATGCAGGAATGGTTAAGACACTCAGGGTACCTAGGGTTCGTACATAGTTTAGGTTACATATATAGACCAGTTATATCCCTACAACTTAGTAGTGTTCAGCGGACTTACCTGTCAATACATCAGGGTTCACCTCAGCTTCCTCGTTTGTCAATGTGAACACATGTCCTCGCGTCCGATGTTCCCGTGGCTGAAAAGGTCTAGCGTAGGGCTGGTTTGGTGAGTTATTGCTGTACCCACGCAGTCTGCATTCTTCAGTCATTTGCCCTTCCTAGTGGCACACGTAACACTTATAAAGTGGAACAGCTAGTGTTGAGGCTTGGCTCACTTGACTTGTGGCTGGTCGGGCTGGCGAAGCTGATGTTGTCTCTTGACTCGTAGTCGGTTGAGTAGGTCGATTAAAAGTGGGGCGAAAAGGGTTCTGACCCTCGTTTGGCCTGCTATACGAAGTCAGATTGGGGTTTGAACTGGTTCATCTAAAAACCTTGTTTGGCTATCCAATCTTCTGAAAATTATTCGGCCTTTTGCCCAATCCGAGCGACGTCGTAGCCTTCTCTTTTTCTTTCTCCTTAAATATGTCTTCCATTGTCTTCACCTTGTCGACCATCTGAGCATAATCCCGGATGTCCATAATTGATAGAACTAACCTGATCTCAGGTTTAAGTCCCTTCTCAAACATCTTCGTCTTGCTAACTTCCCCTTTCAGGTGCTCTAGAGCAAAATGGAACAGGTCTTGTAAAACCCTACCCCTAACTGACTGGAATCTTGACTGAAGCACAGGAACCCCAGACATGGCACCCAAGCACACTGTGGAGCATCACTCCACTGATTGAAATTGATGAAGAAACCCTGAGGATGACCTCCTAAATGCCTGTCAGTAGATGGATCACTAACCCTTGCAACTGCACAGCTCCTAGCATAATGTATTGCCTGGACTCCAGGTATTCTCTCTCCCCTTCATAATTATGGATCCCACCCCTGGAAATGTGTGTAAAAGACCCTAAGTGACATGTGGGTATAAGGCCCAGACCCTTGTGCAAACCCACTGAGTTTCAGCCTTGCTGAAATCTCTGGGCGATGCAGACATCACCCAGAGACATCGCCCAGAGTGCAAAATAACATTATTTAAAGGATTTAAATTGTGGGGACCACCCATATTGGACATGGGCATCCTCCAAAGGTTGAGGGGAGTCTGAGGGAGCACCTCAAACCCCTAGATCACTGTGGACCCCACCTGAGTGCCCAGAATGGCTGAGAATGCAGTCAAAAATGTATTTTGGAAATAGACCTTAGAAGCCAAATAGGCCCTAGTCAAGGCTGGGCTATAAATACCAGTGCCTTGGGTTCATTTTAGACCCTTGGCTACTGTTCAAATCGTGGAGGAAGGGAGAAGAAAGAAAAGGAAGAAAAGAGAGGAAGAAGGAGAAGAAAAGAGAAAGAGAAGAAGGGAGGGAGCAGCCTTGCCCTCTAAGGCCTTGGATTCGAGCAACCCTACATCTATTCAGGTATAACACCTCTATCCATACCTACTGCATTGATGAATCACTGCTGTCCTCTTGATATCTCTATGCATTTGAATGTTATCTGTCCATTGGCAGCCCCGAAACTAGGCTATGCTTGGGTGCACTGCTCAGTTACACTGAAAACTAGCTGTTTGGAGTCCTGATTTCTTATCCTGGCTGCACGGAACCTAACCCTAGGTGGTAGCAGCTTTGGATTATCATTTTACACTTGAATCCAGCCTTACATGTAGCTAAAACCAAGTTTTGTAATTGGAGAAATCGTGGGTTACTATTCATTGGGCTGTCTGGGCAGCCTCTGGCAACCAAATGGTGGGCCTAGGTAAAAATCCAAGGTGTCCAGTGTGAAGAACACCCCTGGGGGTACATGATGCCCTAACATGCATGGGGGAAAGATGTGGCCACTACCCATGGCCAACAACCTTGGAATCTCAGCCTGTTCACGTTTTTGCAATCTCTGGGCGATGCAAACATCACCCAGAGACATCGCCCAATGAATGGAATTTGGCAATTTTTCTGATATGACTTGGGGATCCTCAACCTAGGGCCATGAATTAGTATGGGAAGATGGAAAATGACCAGAAAGCCCCTTCCCATATCTGTCCATATGTGGGAATGCTTTGGGAACCCAAGTGGGCCCCGCTGGACTTGGAAACCCTGCATGTGTTGGTCCTGCAGCACTGTCAAGTTGGGTACAACACTGTAAGACTAATATGACCTAGGATCATGTACTAATGTAGCAAATGACCATTCTGCCCCTAGGCCACAAACTCTGGATGATGCACCGGGACATAGGCCTAAGGCCTAGTGCAAGGCCCAGAGAATTCCAAGTGAAGACCAACTGTACATTGGGTCAACCTAGTGAGCTTAGATCTACCCTAGGACCTCCAAAAAAAAATAGTTTAGAATATTAAATAACAATTTTTGATTTATATCTAGGATTTGATCCCACGCTCGAGGCCTACAGCCAGACTATAGCCATAACTGAATTTGCAACTGAGTTCTTAGAACCAGACCCAGGTGAGTGAAGTATTATCATATATGTATGTGTAACTGTATTATTATGCCGGCGATCAAATTCTTAAATTATAAATGTTGTGTTATTTTAATTTTGTTCAATTACTCAAAATTACTACACATTAATTGTCTATTGATCAACACTGTGATTTTTACATGATGACTGTGGATGCTAGACCAGATGCTGTAGTCTGCTAGGAAATGAGACCGGTGGTAGCCCGTAGTATGGGATAAGTTTGACACTGGCCAACTCATACGATGCCACATAGACATGGGGCTAGAGTTTCATCACCCGTGCTACGCACCCTTTCCAACAGGGGCTAAGGTGTTGGATAACTGTGAGGACTACCATAAAACCCTAGAGGCGTTTACGCCTAGAAGCCTCAGCACAGCTGGGATGCCCCAAGGCAGATTTTTCGGAAAGCCTCGGGCTACAAGCTCGGGAAGCATCGAAAGGTGAATTTTTGGCTATATGCCACAGATAAAGATTAAACACTAGTTTGGTGGAATTATATTGAGTCGGTTACCTCACAGGAGTTAATCTAGAGGGCTGGTCGGGCTGACCTGGGTAGGGAGATGCTGGAGCCGGCTGGTCCTCTCCGATAACTCAATGGGTGTATCGCGGGAAAGGGTAACCAAGCCCACACCAGGGATACATGTATTGGGGATTGTAGTAGCGCTAACCTAACTTAGTTGTATTGTTAGGTAGGTAATAACTAATCTGGACTTGAATATCATGTAGGATCATGTGGATTGTGGTTGCATGTGCATGCATGATGATATGTTTTGCTCACGAGCTCGGTGGGGCTCACACTCTGTTATACATGTTTTTCTTCTAGATGATTTTACAAGTGGATGCCGCTGTGGCATGGAGGCTCATTTCGAGGAGGAGAGCCCTAATTGTTATGATGATATTGGTGTGGACCTCGACGGAGGTCGTTTCGATGATGCGTGCATTCTCGGTGGCCATTGATGAAGACCAGTGAGGAGTGTACTTGATGTTTTTTATCTTGGGGACTCCTTTTTGTTTTTGTTAGGAGTTTATCCCTGTCTTGCTTGTGGTGCAGTTTTAGTTTTCTTTTCTTTTTGGGGTTGAGTTATCTCACCCTGTATATATATATATATATATATATATATATACGTATGTATTTCCTTTTAGCTTTATCAGTTTTATCTTTCAGTCGTGGGTTGTATCTGGGAGGGAATGTTTCAAAACTCTTTTATGTATATATTACCATCATTCCCGTATCGCTACGCTTTCTTTCTTGTTATAATTGTAGATTATCTGCAGCACTCTGATCTTGCTTATGGTAAAGTGATGAATGTGGGACCGTGAATGTAATAACTGCTTCTAGATGCATGGGGTTTGGCGGATTGCCGTTATGCAATTCGGGTCACCTACCCAATCCTCCCAGGGGTGGTTTGGGGTGTGACAGAGCTTGGTATCAGAGCGTGAAGCTCTTCTTACATTCACGGGATGCAGACTAGGAATAATAAGCTACCAACATTAAAACATATAATAAAATAAAAGCTACAGGGGAGGTAGATGTAAATAAACAAAGATGCAATATTTCCATTAATTTAAAGATAATTGTGGCCGAGCCACTACATAAGCTTTGACTAAAAGTACTACTTTCAAATATTTACCTAAGGTGGAAAAAAAAAAAAAAACTACATACATCTCAAAAAAAAAAAAAAAAAAAAGATGATGTAAGTCTGAACCATGTAATAGAAAAGTCAAATGCTGGCTAGAAGAACTACTCCGGAGGAGGCAAGTCGCTCGGTGGAGGATGTGGCTGGTGAGAGTCAACCCGGTAAAACCTGTCCCAAAAGTCCACGCGCTGCTCTATAGATACCACTCTGCTCTCCAAGGATGAAAGATCCATCCTAGTCGATATGTTTTTGAGCTGAGTACTGAGACCCTGGAACTGTGACATCACCTGTGCCCACTTAGATGGCTCTGGCACATACGAGTTAGTGGCCCCGGTTGCCTCATAAGCGGGCAAATCTGTGAACTGTGTGCCAATCCCCTCGAAGTCACCCTGCTCATCACCCTGGATGTCACCCTCCTCTCCATGCTCCTCCCCCTGCTCATCATCACCCTGCATCTCTCCCAGCTCCTCATCTCCCTGCTACTCATCTCCTGTGGATCACCCCCTGGCACCTTCATCTTCAAGATTGAGGTCTTGTTAATGGGCCTAGACCTATCTCTCTCCATATACTTGCCCTCCAAAGGAACCTCAAAGTGCTGGAAAACTAAAGTAAGGAACTTCCCATATGGAAGGTTCCCATTAGAAGGGTTCTATACGTGATATAGCATGACCTGAAGTAGTAAGTATGCGAGGTTTATCACTGGACCTCCTCTGCCCGCTCCCAATAGGTAGTAAGTACTATAGGCCCTCAGCATAGAAATGTTACCCCTGTTCCCGCCCTTGGGGTAGATGTTGTAGGTCACACACCTACTGATGATGCGAGCACTAGGTTTGTAGGAAGCCTCTGACTTGGGTGTGCTCTCAGACAGAGTCAATGCCTTGAAGACCCTCCTCCTGGTCTCCAATGAGAACATCTTAGAAATGTCAATCCGGAGCTTGTAATAGCACCTCTCCCCAGTGTTGGGCAGCCCCAAGATCCCTGCTAATGAGGCGGTGGTCAACCTAATATCCACCCCCTTCACTCTACTCGCTAGTCCAAACTCTTGTGCCCCAGATGGCACCAAATTACAATAGAAATATCAAACCAAGTTGGGATAACAAGGTTCTGTGGGTGTCAACATAGAGGCCCAACCCAAGGTGTTGAACCTAGTAAACAAACTATACTGATGGAAGTTATCCACCTGTACCACCCAGCCAGTCACAATCTTTAGGGGCCTAAACTTGTCCCAATCCTTAGAGTGTTCATACCTAGAGAAGAGAAATCGGTCAAACTCGAGTTCCTCCGATGAAGAATCATCCCTAGGTGAAGAAGGTGGCACCATAGAGGAAGAAGAATGTTCGCTCTCGGATCGTAGCCTCTTACGTGCTACGGATTTTTGTGCCGTACGGTGGCTAGTAGACATTAGGCTACAAAGAGTGAAGAAAAGAAGTGGTTAGGGCAAAGGGAATATATAAAACCTTACCTAAAACAAGAGGAAACCAAGAAAAGACCTAATGTAGTGAAAATGACCAAAGGATCTTACCTAGGCTTGCGTGAATTCACGGAAGACCCGAAGAAATGCAAGGACTTGGTGTGGAAAAGGTCACACTACCCTCTAAAGGACTGCCCTAGGTGTTTAGAAGAGTTTAGGAGAGAAATGAAATAAAATGGGGCCCTCTCAAACTGTTATATCTGAGTCCCGATTCTCTAGGTGATAGCACTGAGCGATGCATCTAACGCCCAGAGACCTCGCCCAGAGATTATTATGCTGCTGTTTTTGTTTAACAGCTTATGGAAACTTCGAATCTGTCTCACTTAACCTCAATAAACATGAAAATATAAATTTATATAAAATAATCATAATATGTATAAAAAAATTTGTTATTTTAAATGAAGAATTAAATAATTCATTTATTGCCTAATAACCTATTTAGGGAAAAATAGCCATTACTTGGGAGATTCTAATATATAACACATAGGAATTTGGGAATTTTCTTTTGTGTATAAATACCTAATAATAGATAAAGGTATATATACTTATAAGAAACAGTGTGAGTGTAAATAATTAGTATTATGTGCCTAATATTGTGTATGTATGAACCGAGTGGTGTGATGCTATGCAAATCCGAACATAGATATTAGGTATGTTGTAATATGTATTTACGACATGCAGTAAGCGTAGATCTTACCATACCCACAACCTAGGTCAGCCAAGATTAGGATCTAATTGGTTGTCTAGTCAATCTGAGCTCTTTAGACGCTAAGGTACCTCGAGCCAACCCAATTATATTTTTATTGTTTATAGTCATTTAAATTCCAGTCGACATGTACTTAATTCTTTAAATTAAGTATAACCTGATGCTTAGAACCTCTTTATGACAGGACCTACTACCTCAGCTAAGGCTGGAGACCCCAGCATCATGATCTATATTAGACAACTATGAGAGAGGCTGAAACGGATACGTCTAGTACTACCCCGAGCCGAGAACCGGTTGGACTTTTATCTTGCCCTTGCTGCTATTAGTGGACCAGGGGAACGAGATTTCTATTTGTCCTTAGCCGAGGAAGTTAGAGTTGACATAGAGTACCTGCTTGTGTTGGAATTTGTGACCGGAAGGAAATTGGAATTATTTACCTGTTAGATCAAGTAAGTAACTAAAAGACTTTTACTTAAAATTTTGAAGTCTCTCATATAGTGTCATGCATAGCTTATCATTATATAAAATGTTTCAGAACAGAACACAAAAATGAAAGAAACACCTCATAACAAACAAAATCAGACATATCTAATAATATACCTTACTGGTGCGACTTATGAAATTCACTGGAACTATGGACTAGGTATGTACATGCACTAACTAGGAATTAATTATTGACCCCGATAAACAATATTGGAATATTGAACATGCTCCTCTTTCAGAGAAGCAACAATGGTCAACACAAGAAGAAGTTCACAAGGTGGTCATAAAGGGAAACAACCTCATGTTATACCGGAGGTTGAACTGCCAAATGGGACTGAGGCTCAAACTTCTGAAGCATCGACTGCTTTGTCAGAGGCACCAGCGGCTACACAAGCCATTGCTGCAGTACCTCAGCTAAATATGGCAGCCGACGATGTAACTGCATTCATGACCACTATGATGCGAACCATGCAGCAACAACAGGAATTGCTAGGCCAGATGTCTACGCAATTTGCAACCATGATGCATGAGCGTGCGGCACCACCTCCACCACCCAAGTGACCTGTACTATTTCCACCACCTGTGCCTCAACACTTAGCTGAAAACTCTACCGCCAAGGTTATGGAGAGATTTAAGAAACTCCAACCGCCTGCATTTTCCAAGATAACTTCCAAGGCAATGTAGTCGGAACGGTGGATTAGTGCCCTAGAGAAGGCATTTGAAGTGTTCAAGTGTACGGACGCGCAGAAGCTGATATGTGCTGGTTATTAGTTATAGAATGAGGCTGAAGCTTGGTGGAAGACTACTAAGCCCAATTTGGAAGCCACTCACCCGAATTCCACGTGGGAGAAATTTAAAGAAGTTTTCTTCAAGAACTACTTCCCGGAAAGCTTCAGGGACAGGAAAGAAGCTGAGTTCACCGCACTGGTGCAAGGGACCAAGTTAGTGTTGGATTACCAACAGTGGTTTGAAGACCTATTCCATTTCGCTCCAGAGCACCTGCGAAGAGAAGTTAGTCAGGCAAAGAAATTTGAGAAGGGACTCAAAACTGAGATTGGATTAGTATTGTCAATTATGGACATCCGGGACTATGCTCAGATGGTCGACAAGGCGAAGACAATGGAAGATAGATTTAAAGAGAAAGAGAAGGCTACGACGTCGCCTGGGTTGAACAAAAGGCCAAATAATTTTTAAAATTTTGGATGGCCAAACAAAGTGTATTGAGGAACAAGTTCAAGCCCTAGCCCGACTCCGTACCGTAGGCCACAAGTGGGCCAGAATCCTTTTCGCCCTACTATCAACCGACCTGCTCAACCGGCCATGAGTCAAGTGACAACAGCAGCTTTGCCAGCCCAACCAGCAACAAGTCATGTGAGCCAAGCCTTAACACCTGCTATTCCACCTTATAAGTGCTACGTGTGCAACAAGGAAGGGCACATGGCTAAGAAATGTCGATCGCGTGGGTATAGCAACAACTCGCCGAATCAGCCCTACGCTAGACCTTTTCAGCCGCAAGACAATCGAAAGCGAGGAAAGGTGTTCGTAATGACAACTGAGGAAGCTGAGGCAAACCCCAATGTATTAACAGGTAAGCTTGTTGAACCGCTACTAAGTTATAGGGAATAACTGGTTTACTTTGTGTAACCTAAACTATGTACAAACCCTAGGTACCCTGAGTGTCTCAACCATACCTGCACGAGTATTATTTGACTCAGGAGCATCCCACTCTTTCGTTTCCATCACTTTTGCGAGTAGGATGGAAGATCAACCGAGAGACATTAGGCATGAGTTAGTAGTCAGCACACCGACGGGTAGTATCGTGAACTTGGAAGAAGTCTATGACCCTTGTCAGGTAGAAATTTGTGGAAAGAACTTAATCACACGGCTGATAAAGCTAGATATGAAGGATTTTGACGTGATACTAGGCATGGATTGGTTGTCCGCCTACGGTGCAAATGTCATATGTGCGGAAAAGAAAATTTTATTCAAAATGGAAGATGGGTCAGTTTTCACCTATCAAAGTGAACTAAAAAGGAAACCCATAAGGATAACCTTATCTGCCCTCCAGGTGCGAAAGTTGTTAGACGTAGGATGCCAAGGCTTTTTTGCCACTGTGATAGACACAGAGGTAAAGATAAAACCCTTAGAGGAACTTGACGTCGTCAGAGAATTTCCTGATGTTTTTCCAGAAGATCTGACCCAGCTACCGCCTGATCGTGACATAGAGTTCACGATTGATCTAATTCCTGGTGTAGCACCGGTATCCAAGGCACCATATCAAATGGCACCAATCGAACTGAAGGAGTTGCAGGTCAAACTTCAAGACCTGCTGAAGAAGGGATTTATATGACCCAGCGTATCACCCTGGGGAGCACCCATGTTGTTCGTGAAGAAGAAGGATGGTAGTATGCGGCTGTATATCGACTACCGCGAGCTGAATAAGCTGACCATAAAAAATCGATACCCGTTGTCGCACATCGAGGACCTATTTGACCAGCTACAAGGAGCGAGAGTTTTCTCCAAAATTGATCTTAGGTCGGGATACCATCAATTGAAGATCAAGAGAGGCAACATTCATAAAATGGCGTTTAGAACTCGATACGGACATTATGAATTCCTGGTGCTGTCGTTCGGGTTAACCAACGCCCCAACAGCGTTTATGGACATGATGAATAGGGTATTCCATAACGTGTTGGATAAGTTCATCCTTGTGTTGATTGATGACATTTTGGTGTACTCTAAGAGTAAAGAAGAACACGCTTGACACCTTACCTTTGTGTTGCAGTGGTTGCGGGAACACCAGCTTTTCACCAAGTTCAGTAAGTGTGAATTTTGGCTACACCAAATTGGATTCTTGGTACACATCGTCACTGAGGACAACATTAAACTTGACCCAGGCAAGGTGAAAGCGGTTTTCGAGTGGCAGACTCCGAAGAGTGCCACTGAGATTTGAAGTTTCTTAGGATTGGCCGGGTATTACTGCCGATTTATTAAAAATTTCTCACGCATCTCAGCACCCATGAAAAAACTTACAAAGAAGGGCGCCAAATTTGAATGGAATGAAGCATGCGAGAAAAGTTTTCAGGAATTGAGAAACCGATTGGTGACATCTCCAGTCTTCACCATTTTGGACGGCACCGGAGGAATGGTGGTATATACTGATGCATCCAGGACAGGATTGGTTGGCATCCTAATGCAGAAAGGTAAAGTGGTTGCCTACGCCTCAAGACAATTAAAGGAACACTAAAAGAACTACCCCACTCATGATTTAGAATTGGCAGCAGTAGTCTTTGCGTTAAAGATATGGCGGCATTACCTATATGGTGAAAAGAGCAAAATCTTCAGCGATCAAAAGAGTTTGAAGTATTTCTTCACCCAAAAGGAGCTGAATATGAGACAGAGGCGGTGGTTAGAACTGGTGAAGGATTACGACTGTGAAATCTAGTACCACCCCGGAAAGGCCAATGTTGTAGCAGATGCGTTAAGGAGAAAATCTCAGACTGCATCCCTCGCTTCCTTAGTCGTAAGCGAGCAGTTGGTAGAAGAAGCTCAGAAGTTTGATCTAGAACTCGTGATCGAAGGAATGGCTATGCAACTAGCAGCTATGGATTTATAGCCATCGATACGAGAGGAGGTAATTGAGAAGCAACCATTGGATCCCGAGCAGGCCAACATTATTTGGGAAGTACAATAAGGAGTCCATAAGGACCCAAATTTTTCATTGGCCCATGATTGTGCACTGAAGTTTCGAGACAGATTGTGTGTGCCTGATGATTATAATGTCCAAGACCCAATCCTTAAAGAGGCGCACAACTCACCCTATACAATTCACCCCGGAAGCACGAAGATGTACAAGGACTTGAAGAAGTATTACTGGTGGATTGGGATGAAAGAGACCATAGCAATATACGTGTCTAAGTGCCTCACCTGCCAACAAATAAAAGTAGAGAGACACTGACCGTATGGATTGTTGCAGCCACTCCCTATACCTGAATGGAAGTGGGAAAGGATTACTATGGACTTTATGATAAATCTGCCAAACACCAAGAAGGGCATGAATGCGATTTGGGTGATTACAGACGGACTGACAAAGGCAGCTCACTTTATACCAATCAAGATAAGTTATTCAATGGAGAAGCTTGCCCAGCTATATATAGAAAATATAGTCTGGCTACACGACGTGCCTGTCAGTATTGTATCTGACAGAGATCCTCGATTTACTTCAAGGTTTTGGAGGAGTTTACAAAAGGCATTGGGATCTCAACTGAATCTTAGTACAACCTTCCATCCGCAGATGGACGGACAATCAGAAAGACTATCTAGACTCTGAAGGACATGCTCAGAGCCTGTGTTTTGGAAATGAGTGATATTTGGGATGCCCACATACCTCTGGCGGAATTTACATACAATAATAGTCATCACTCCACCATTTTTATGGCACCGTTTGGACCACTATAAGGTCGGAAGTGCTGAACCCCGTTGTATTGGGATGAGGTCGGTGAACGAAGATATCTCAAGCCAAAAATGGTACAAGCAACATATGATAAGGTGGATGTCATAAGAGAGAAAATCAAGGCAGCCCAGTCAAGACAGAAAAGCTATGGGGATAATCGAAGGAAGGACATTGAATTTGAAGTCGGGGAAAAGGTGTTCCTCCAAGTGTCTCCCATAAAGGGATTGTTGCGGTTCAACAAGAAAGGTAAACTAAGTCCACGGTTCATTGGTCCATATGAAATTCTTAACAAAGTGGGACCCATAGCATACCGACTAGCATTACCACCATCTTTGTTGGGCATCCACGATGTTTTCCATGTGTCGATGCTAAGAAAGTACATCAATAACCCGACCCATGTACTCTCAATTGAACCTGAACAGTTGGACGTGGACATGACTTACGAAGAGCAGCCTACAGAGATATTGGATAGAAAGGAGCACAAACTTCGTAACCGTATGGTTGCCTTCATAAAGGTTCGATGGGGAAACAATCCCATAGAAGAAGTTTCATGGGAACGTGAAGAAGAAATGACGGCAAAGTATCCCCAACTCTTTGAATTGCAAGGTAAGCAAATTTTGAGGATGAAATTATTGTAGGGAGGGAAGAAATGTCAAACCCTGCCCCTGACTGACTGGAATCTTGACTGAAGGACAGGAACCCCAGACAAGGCACCCAAGCACACTGTGGAGCATCACTCCACTGATTGAAATTGATGAAGAAACCCTGAGGATGACCTCCTATATGCCTGTCAGTAGATGGATCACTGACCCTTGCATAGAGCTGGTGCTCCCGCAACCATTGCAACATGAAAGTCAAGTGCCGAGCATGCTCTTCTTCACTTTTGGAGTACACCAGAATGTCATCAATAAATACGGTGATGGACTTGTCCAACACATCATGGAATACTCTATTCATCATGTCCATGAACGCTACCGGGGCGTTGGTTAACCCGAACGAGAAAACTAGGAACTCATAATATCCGTATCGAGTTCTAAATGCTGTTTTGTGAATATTACCGCTCTTGATCTTCAACTAATGGTATCCGAACCTAAGATCAATTTTGGAGAAAACTCTTGCTCCTTGTAGCTGGTCAAATAGATCGTCAATGCGTGGAAATGGGTATCGATTCTTGATGGTCAGCTTATTCAGCTTATTCAGATCTTCTGGAAAAACATCCAAAAATTCTTTGACGACGTCAAGTTCTTCCAAGGGTTTTATCTTTGCCTCGGTGTCCATCACAGTGGCTAAAAAGCCTTGACATCCTTCATCCAGCAACTTTTATGCCTGGAAGGCGGATAGGGTTATCCTTTGGGTTTCTACACTGGTTCACTTTGATAGGTGAAATCGGACCCATCCTTCAATTTGAATACTATCTTTTTCTCCGCACAGATGACATTTGCTCCATAGGCGGATAGCCAATCCATGCCTAATATCACGTCAAAGTCCTTCATATCAAACTTTATTAACCATGCGGTCAAGTTCGTCCCACAAATTTTTACCCGACAGGGGTCATGGACTTCCTTCAAACTCATGACACTACCCGTCGGTGTGCTGACTACTAAATCGTGCCGATGTCTCTCGGTTGATCCTTCATCCTACTCGCAAAGGTGGTAGAAACAAAAGAGTGGGATGCGCCCGAGTCGAATAGCACTCATGGAGGAATGGTTGAGACACTTAGGGTACCTAGGGTTTGTATACAATTTAGGTTACATATATAGACCAGTTATATCCCTACAACTTAGTAGTGTTCAGCGGACTTACCTATCAATACATCAGGGTTCCCCTCAGCTTCCTCGTTTGTCAATGCGAACACCTTTCCTTGAGTCTGATGGTCCCATGGCAGAAAAGGTCTAGCGTAGGGCTGGTTTGGTGAGTTATTGTTGTACCCATGCAGTCTGCATTCTTTGGCCATGTGCCCTTTCTTGTTGCACATGTAACACTTATAAAGTGGAACAGTTGGTGTTGAGGCTTAGCTCACTTGACTTATGGCTGGTCGGGCTGGGGAAGCTGCTGTTGTCGCTTGACTCATAGCCGGTTGAGTAGGTCGATTAAAAGTGGGGTGAAAAGGGTTCTAACCCACGTTCGGCCTACTGTATGGAGTCAGATTGGGGTTTGAACTGGTTCCTCTAAAAACCTTGTTTGGCCATCCAATCGTCTAAAAATTATTCAGCCTTTTGCCCAATCCGGGCGACGTCATTGCCTTCTCTTTTTCTTTCTCCTTAAATCTGTCTTCCATTGTCTTTGCCTTGTCGACCATCTGAGCGTAATCCCGGATGTCCATAATTGATAGAACTGACCTGATCTCGGGTTTAAGTCCCTTCTCAAACTTCTTCGTCTTGCTAACTTCCCCTTTCAGGTGCTCTGGAGCAAAATGGAACAGGTCTTGTCAAACCCTGCCCCTAACTGACTGGAATCTTGACTGAAGGACAGGAACCCCAGACATGGCACCCAAGCACACTATGGAGCATCACTCCACTGATTGAAATTGATGAAGAAACCCTGAGGATGACCTCCTATATGCCTGTCAATAGATGGATCACCGACCCTTGCAACTACACAGCTCATAGCATAATGTATTGCCTGGACTCCAGGTATTCTCTCTCCTCTTCATAACTATGGGTCCCACCCCTAAAAATGTGTGTAAAAGACCCTAAGTGACATGTGGGTACAAGGCCTTGACCCTGGGTCAAACCCCTGGGCAAACCCACTGAGTTTCAGCCTTACTAAAATCTCTGGGCGATGCAAACATCACCCAGAGTACAAAATAGCATTATTTAAAGGATTTAACTTATGGGGACCACCCATATTGGACATGGGCATCCTCCATAGGTTGAGGGGAGTCTGAGGGACCACCTCATAACCTTGGATCACTGTGGACCCCACCTGAGTGCCCAGAATGGCTAAGAATGCAGTCAAAAATGCATTTTGGAAATAGACCTTAGCAGCCAAACAAGCCCTAGTCAAGGCTGGGCTATAAATACTAGTGCCTTGGGTTCATTTTAGACTCTTGGATACTATTCAAATCGTGGGGAAAGGGAGAAGAAAGAAAAGGAAGAAAAGAGAGGAAGAAGAAGAAGAAAATAGACAGAGAAGAAGGGAGGGACCAGCCTTGCCCTCTAAGGCCTTGGATTCGAGCAGCCCTACATCTATTCAGGTATAACAGCTCTGTCCATACCTGCTGCCTTGATGAATCACTGCTGTCCTCTTGATATCTATGTGCATTTGAATGTTATCTGGCCATTGGCAGCCCAGAACAGCTGGGATCTGCCATGGACCATCTCAGATCTGCTATGCAAGCATGAAGCATGGGAGATCTAAGGTTCTTTTAAGGATTTATACATCTATTTTTGCCTCTAAAACTGAAACAAGGTTGTGCTTGGCTGCACTGCTCAGTTATACTAAAAACTGGTTGTTTGGAGTCCTGATTTCTTGTCCTGGCTGCATGGAACCTAACCCTAGGTGGTAGTAGCTTTGGATTATCATTTTACACTTGAATCCAGCCTTGCATGTAGCTAAAACCAAGTTTTATAACTGGAGAAATTGTGGGTTACTATTTACTAGGCTGTCTAGGCAGCCTCTGGCAGCCAAGTGGTGGACCTAGGTAAAAATCCAAGGTGTCCAGTGTGAAGACGACCCCTGAAGCACATGATGCCCTAACATGCATGGGGGAATGATGTGGCCACTGCCCATGGCCAGCAACCTTGGAATCTCAGCCTGTTCACGTTTTTGCAATCTCTGGGCAATGGACTGGGCGATGCAGACATCACCCAGAGACATTGCCTAGTGAATGGAATTTGGAAATTTTGCTGATCTAACTTGGGGATCCTCACCCTGGGGCCATGAATCATTATGGGAAGATGGAAAATGACCAGAAAGCCCCTTCCCATATCTGTCCATATGTGGGAATGCTTTGGGAACCCAAGTGGGCCCCACAGGACTTGGAAACCCTGCTTGTGTTGGTCCTACAGCACTGTCAAGTTGGGGACAGAACTGTAAGACTAATATGACCTAGGATCATGTACTAATGTAGCAAATGACCATTCTACCCCTAGGCCACCAACTCTGGATGATGCACCGGGACATAGGCCTAAGGCCCAGTGCAAGGCCCAGAGAATTCCAAGTGAAGACCAACTATACATCGGGGCAACCCAGTGAGCTTAGATCAACCCTAGGACCTCCAAAAAATTTGGAATATTAAATAACAATTTCTGATTTATGTTTAGGATTTGATCCCACGCTCGAGGCCTACAGCCAGACTGCAGCCAGAACTGAATTTGCAACTGAGTTCTTAGAACCAGACCTAGGTGGGTGAAGTATTATCATATATGTATGTGCAATTGTATTATTATGCCGGCAATTAAATTCTTAAATTATAAATGCTATGTTATTTAAATTCTGTTCAATTACTCAAAATTACTACATATTGATTGTCTATTTATCAACACTGTGATTTTTATATGATGACTGTGGATGCTAGACTGGATGTCGTAGTTGGCTTAGAAATGAGGCTGGTGGTAGCCCGTAGTATGGGATACAGTTGACACCGTCCGGCTCATACGATGCCATATAGACATGGGGCTAGAGTTTCATCACCCGTGCTACGCACCCTTGCCAACAGGGGTTAAGGTGTTGGATAACTGTGAGGAAGCCTCAGCATAGCTAGGATGCCCCAGGGCAGATTTGCTGGGAAGCCTCGGACTGCAAGCTCGGGAAGCACCGAAAGATGAATTTTTGGCTATATGCTACAGATAACGATTATGCACCGATTTGGCGGAATTATATTGAGTCGGTTACCTTACAGGAGTAAATCCAGAGGGCCAGTAGGCCTGACCTGGGTAGGGAGATGCTGGAGCCGGCTGGTCCTCTCCGACAACTCAATGGGTGTATCGCGGGAAAGGGTAACCAAGCCCACACCAGGGATACATGTATTGGGGATTGTAGTAGCACTAACCTAACTTAGTTGTATTGTTAGGTGGCTAATAACTAATCTGGACTTGCATATCATGTAGGATCATGTGGATTGTGGTTGCTTGTGCATGCATGATGATATGTTTTGCCCACGAGCTCGGTGGGGCTCACAATCTATTATACATGTTTTTCTTCTAGATGATTTTACAGGTGGATGCCGCTATGGCATGGTGGCTCATTACGAGGAGGAGAGCCCTAATTGTTATAATGATATTGGTGTGGACTCTGACGGAGGTCGTGCCGATGATGTGTGTATTCTCAGTGGTCATTGATGAAGACCAGTAAGGAGTGTACTTGATGCTTTTGATCTTGGGGACTCCTTTTTATTTTTGTTAGGAGTTTATCCCCGTCTTGCTTATGGTGCAGTTTTAGTTTTCTTTTCTTTTTGGGGTTGAGTTATCTCACCCTGTATATATATATATATATGTATGTATTTCCTTTTAACTTTGTCAGTTTTATCTTTCAGTTGTGGGTTGTATTTGGGAGAGAATGTTTCAAAACTCTTTTATGTATATATTTCACCATCATTCCCGTATCGCTACACTTTCTTTCTTGTTATAATTGTAGATTATTTGCAGCACTCTGATCTTGCTTATGGTAAAGTGATGAATGTGGGACTGTGAAGGTAATAACTGCTTCTAGATCCGTGGGGTTTGGCGGATTACCTTTATGCAATTCGGGTCACCTACCCAATCCTCCCAGGGGGTGGTTTGGGGTGTGACAGGTCTTCAAACCGTTGTTGATAGTCCAACACTGACTTGTTTCCCTATACCAATGTAGAGAACTCAGCTTCTTTCTTGTCCCTGATGCTCTCTGGGAAGTAGTTCTTGAAGAAGACTTCTTTAAATTGTTCCCACGTGGGATTCAGATGAGTGGCTTCCAGATTTGGCATAGTGGCCTTCCACCAGGCTTCAACCTCATTCTGTAGTTGATAACTTGCACATATCAGATTTTGTGCATTCGTGCATCAAGCACATCAAATGCCTTCTCTAAGGCGCTAATCCACCATTCCGGCTGCATTGCCTCAGAATTCAATCCAGAAAACATGGGTGGTTGAAGTTTGTTGAATCTCTCCATCACCTTAGCTGTATAGTTTTTTGCTAAGTGTTGAGGCACAGGTGGTGGAAAAAGTACAAGTCGGTTGGGTGGTGGAGGTGGTGTTGCACGCTCATGCATCATGGTTGCAAACTGTGTAGACATCTGACCCAGCAGTTCTTGTTGTTGCTACATGGTCCGCATCATAGTAGTCATGAATGTAGTTACCTCACCGACTGCTATTCCCGGCTGAGGTTCCGTAGCAGTGGTTTGAGCAACCGTTGGTGCCCCTGACGAAGCAATCGATGCTTCAGAATTTTGGGCCTCAGTTCCATTTGGCAATTCAACCTCCGGTATAACACGAGGGCGTTTTCCTTTACGACCACCTCGAGAACTTCTTGTGTTGACCATGGTTGCTTTTCTGAAAATAGCAGCATACTCAATAATCCAACACTCCTTTTTGAGGTCAACAGAAAGGAAAATTCCTAGCTATGACATGTACATACCCATTCCACAGTTCCAGTGAATTTATGTTGTCATACCGGCAAGGTGTATTGTTATGTATATTTATATGCATATATTTTTTTTTGAAGTGTTTCTTTCACTTGTGTTCATATTCTTTAAGTATTTTATGCGATGTTTCGCTACGCATGACACTAAAATAATAAACTTAAAATTTTTAACAAAAATCTTTTAATTATGTACCTGAGTCTAACAGGCAAGTAGTTCCAGCTTATTCCCAAGCATAAATTTTAGTACGTGCAGGTGTTCTATATCACTCCTCACTTCGTCAACTAAGGATAAGTAAATAACTCGGTCCTCCGGTCCACCATTAGCTGCAAGTCCCAAGAAGAAAACCAATCGGTTCTCAGCATGGGGTAATATCGCTTGTATCCTGATCAGCCTTCTTCTCAGTTGCCTAATGTATAGCATGGTGCTGGGGTCTCCAAGCTTAGATGAGGTAGCAAGGTCCTGTCATGAAGAGGTTCTAAGTATCAAGTTACTATAGATACTTAATTAAAAGAATTAAGTACATGGCTACTGGAATAACTTATAAGCAAGAGAAAACAAATAGGTTGGCTCGAGGCATCTTAGCATCTATGGGGTTCAACTTGACTGGACAACCTATCGGATCCTATTCTTGGTTGACCTAGGTTTGGGGGTAAGGTAAGATCTATGCTTCCTAAGATCTAATAAATACATATTACAACATACCCAAATATTTAGGTTCAAGTTTGCATAGCATCACACCACTCGGTTCATACATGCATGGTACTAGGAACATATCAATAACTATTTATGTACACACTAATTACATATAGGCATAGGCATATGTATTATCACTATTTATTTACATACGAAAGAAAAATTCCTAAAATCCCTGTGTCTCATTTTTACTTTAATAACCCACAAGCATTGTTTTATCTTTCCATAGATATGTTATTAGCTAAATATTTACATTTAAAATTTTTTTATTATTATTTTATTATTTTCTTTATATACATATTTTGTAAAAATTTATGTTTTTGTGTTTATTGAGCCATTTCTAAGCAAAACTCATCATTTCATAAGCTTTTATGTAAAACAACAAAATTTTTATTCACTGGGCGATGTCTCTGGGCGTTAGATGCATCGCCCAGAGAATCGGGGCCCAGCTATAACAATCCGAGACCTCTCATTTTCACCTCATTTCTCCTCTAAAGCTTCCTAAACACCTAGGGCAAAGCTCCAAAGTCTTGTGTGACCATTTCCACACCATATCTTTGCATTTCCTTGGGTTCCCCACGATCCTACGCATTCTTAGGTAAGATTCTTTAACTTTTTCCCAACTTTAGGTTATTTTCCTTATTTTTCTTGTTTTAGCTAGGGTTTTCTCAATTTCCCCAACCCTAACTATTTCTATTCTTCCCTTTTTGCAGCCCAATGTCTACTAGCCACAGAACGGCGAGGAAATCCGTAGCATGCAAGAGGCTATGGTCCGAGAGTGAGCATTCCTCTCCTTCCTCTATGCCACACACCTCATCTAGAGAGGATTCTTCATCAGAGGAGTCGGAGTTTGATCGGTTCCTATTCTCTATGTATGAGCATTTCAGGGATTGGGACAAATTTAGGTCCCTGAAGATTGTGAATGGGAGAGTGGTACAGGTGGACGACTTCCATCAGTACAACCTATTTACTAGGTTCAACATTCTAGGTTGGGCCTCTATGTTATCACCCACTGAACCATGTTATCCCAACTTGGTTCGTTATTTTTACTGTAACCTAGTGCCATCTGGGGCACAAGAGTTTGGGTTAGAGAGCAGAGTTAAGGGGGTGGATATTAGACTGACCACTACCACCTTAGCAGGGATCCTAGAGCTAGCTAACACAGGTGAGAGGCTCTATTATAAGCCCAGGATTGATATTTCAGATATGTTTTCTTTGGATACCAGGAGGAGGGTCTTCAAAGAACTGACCGGTTCAGAGAATACTCCTAAATCTAAGGCTTCCTATGAGCCCAGTGCCCGGGTTATTAGTAGATGTGTCTCATATAACATCTACCTGAAGGGCAGGAACAGAGGCAGTATTTCTATGATGAGAGCCTACATTACATATTGCCTACTGGGAGCGGGCAAGGGGGGTCCGATTATAAACCTCCCATATTTACTACTTCAGGCTATGCTATATCATGCCCAGAACCCTTCTGATGGGAACCTTCCATATGGGAAGTTCCTCACTTTGGTCTTTAGACACTTCAGGGGTCCTTTAGACGACGAGTACATGGAGAGAGACAGGTCTAGGCCCATTAACAAGACCTCGATCCTGAAGATGAAGATGCCAGGGGAGCTAGGGAGTGATCCTGAGGAGGGTGACCAGATGGAGATGTAGGACGATGAGCAGGGGGAGATGCAGAGAGAGGAGGGTGATTTTGAGGGTGTTGGTGCACAGTTTACTGATTTACCACCATATGAGGGGACCGATGCCACCAGCTCGCAGGTGCCAGAGTCATTTGAGTGGTCACAGATGATGTCTCAATTCTAGGGCCTCAGCACCCAGCTCACCGAGTTATCTATGAGGATGGATCGGGGCTTCTCATCTCTTGAGAGCAGAGTGGGATCAGTGGAGCGACGCCTAGACTTTTGGGATACATTCTATCGCGTCGGCTCACGGCATTCACAGCCTCCACCTGGTGATATGCCTCCACCAGAGTAGTATCTAGCTAGCTTTCACATGTTCTAGCCTAACTTGACTTTATGTTGTTCTCACTTTTTTTTATAGCTTATGTAATTTTCTCTTTTTTTTTACCAGCACATGTAAATTGAAAGTAGTACTTTCAATCTAACTCCTTGTAGTGGCTTGGCCACAGTTATCTTCATATTAATGTAATTATGCATCTTTGTCTTTTAATTACATCTACCTCCTCTGTTGCTTTTACTTTAATACAAGTTTTAATGTTGGTAGCTTATTATTCCTATTCTGCATCCCGTGAATGTAAGAAGAGCCTCATGCTTTGATACCAAGCTCTGTCACACCCCAAACCACCCCCTGGGAGGATTAGGTAGGTGACCCGAGTTGCATAACAGCAATTCCCCAAATCCCACTGATCTAGAAGCAGTTAATACATTCATAGTCTCACATTCGTAATATTACCTCAAGTAAAATCAGAGTGTTGCAGATAATCTACAATTATAATAAAGAAAGAGAAAGCGTAACGATACGGGAAATGATTGTGATATATATATATATACATATGTAAGTTTGATACATTCCCTAGTACAACCCACAAATTGTAAAGTAAAGCTGACATATACATGAGCGAAAAGAAAGTACATATATATACAGGGCGAGATAACTCAACCCCAAAAAGAAAAGCGAAAGCTAAACAAGAAACAGGAACGGGGATAAACTCCTATCAAAAACAAAAAGGAGTCCCCAAGACAAAAAGCATCAAGAGCGCCCCTCACTGGTCTTCATCAATAACCACTGAAAACGCTCACATCATCGATATGACCTCCATCGAGGTCCACACCAATATCATCATAATCACAAGGCCTCTCCTCCTCGTAATGAGCCTCCATGCCACAGCGGTCTCCACCTGCAAAATCATCTAATAGAAACATATATAACAGAGTGTGAGCCCCACTGAGCCCGTGAGTAAACATATCATCATGCATGCATATGCAACCACAATCCACATGATCCTACATGATATGCAAGTCTAGATTAATTATTAGCCACCTAACAATACAACTAAGTCAGGTTAGTGCTACTACAATCCCCAATACATGTATCCCTGGTGTGGGCTTGGTTACCCTTTCCCACGATACACCCATTGAGTTGTTGGAGAGGACCAACCGGCTCCAGCATCTCCCTACCTAGGTCAGCCCGACCAGCCCTCTAGATCGAACATGTGAGATAACCGACTTAATATCATTTCACCTTACCAGTGTATAAACTTTGTTTGGAATATAGCCATGATTCACCTATCGGTGCTTCCCAAGCATGTAGCTCGAGGCTTCCCGGCATTATTGCCCTTGGGCATCCCAGCTATGCTGAGGCTTCCAGGCGTAAACGCCCGAGGTTTTACGGTAGTCCTCACAGTCATCCAACACCTTAACCCCTATTGGTAAAGGTGCATAGCACGGGTGATGAAACTCTAGCCCCATGTCTATATGGCATCGTATAAGTCGGGCGGTGTCAACCGTATCCCATACTACGAGCTACCGCAGGCCTCATTTCCAAAATGACTACGGCATCTAGTCTATCATTCACAATCATCATGATATATTCACGCAAAATTGGTCAACAATTACTCGATGTGTAATATTTGAGAGATTGAATTTAATTAAGTAACAAGTAATATAATTGAAGAATTTAATTGCCGGCATAATAACACTGTTACACGTACATACACGATAATATTTTACTCACCTGGGTCTGGTTCTAGCAATTCAGTTGTAGTTTCAGTTCCGGTTGTAGTCTGGCTATAGGTCTCGAGCACAGGATCAAACCCTAGATATAAATCAAAAATACGTTATTTAATATTCTAAACTATTTTTGGATGTCCTAGGGTTGATCTAAGCTCACTGGGTTGACTCGGTGCACAATTGAACATCACTTGGAATTCTCTGGGCCTTGCACTGGGCCTTGCACTGGGCCTTAGGCCTATGTCCTGGTGCATCATCCAAAGATTGTGACTTAGGGGCAAAATGGTCATTTACCATAGTAGTACATTTTTCTAGGTCCTAATAACCACACAACATTGATTTCAACTTAGTAGTGCTGCAGGACCAACATAGACAGGGTTTCCAAGCCCTGCGGGGCCCACTTGGGTACCCAAGGCATTCATACATGTGGATAGATGTGGGGAGGGGTATTTTGGTCATTTACTACCTCCCTACACTGATTTATGGTCCATGGGTGAAAATCCCCAAGTCAGATCAGCATTTCTGTAAATTATCATTCACTGGGCGATGTCTCTGGGTGATGTCTGCATCCCCCAGTGCATTGCCTAGAGAATGCAAACAACGTGAAGAAGCTGAGATTCCAAAGTTTTTGACCATGGGCAGTGCTCTTATCATCCCCCCATGCATGTTAGGTGATCATGGACCCCCTGGGGTGTACTTTGCACTGGACCCCATGGATTTTTACCTGGGCCCACCACTTGGCTGCCAGGAGCTGCCCAGACAGCCTAATGAATAGTAACCCAGCACATCTTCAACTGCAAACCATGGATTTGGCTGCATGCAAAGGTTATTTCACTTATAATGCAGTGATCCAAGGCTATTACAGCTCAGGGCTAGGCTGCATGCAGCTAGGACACACAGATCTGAGCCCAGACTACCTATTCTTGGTGTAACAATGCGATGCAGTCTGGCACAGCCTGGATTTCGGTCTCAGATGTAAAACAGCCTTGAAAAACCCCATAAAATGCTCAGATCCTTCATGCATCATGTTTGCATGTTGGATCTGAGATGATCCTTGGCAGCCCCCAGCTATTCTGGGCTGCCAATGGCCAGAAATCTATCTAAACAGCAGAGATCTAAGGAGAGCAGTAGTAAACTAGCAGAGCAGCAGGTAGGGGCATGGCTTTTATACCTGAACTGGTCTAGGGAAGCAGCTGGAGGTCGAGTTTGGAGGGAGGGACAACTCTTCCTTCTCCTTCCTTCTTCTCCTTCTCTTTCTCTTCTTCTCCTTCTCTTTTCTCTCTTTTCTTTCTTGTCCTTCTCTCCACGATTTCAACAGTAACCAAAGCTCTAAAATGAGCCTAAGGCCACCTATTTATAGGCCAGCCTCTCACTGGGGCTTGTTTGGCTGGCTAGGTCCCTTTTAAGAATGTGTTTTTAACCTGATTCTCTGTCATTCTGGGCACTCAGGTGGGGTCCATAGGGGTCCAAGGGTATGAGGTGGTCCCCATGACTCCCCTCAACCTAAAGAGGTTGCCCATGTCCAATATGGGTGGTCCCCATACATCTGTGCATTAAAATATTGCATTTTTCCACTCTGGGTGATGTCTCTGGGTGATGTCTGCATCGCCCAGAGATTACAGCAAGGTTGTTTCTCTGTGGGCTTGCACAGGGGTTTGACCCAGGGTCAGGGCCTTGCACCCACATATCACCCAAGGCCTTATACATAACTTTTCAAGGGTAGGACCCACATTCATGGAGAGGAGAGAGAGTACCTGGAGTCCATGCAGTACATTATGCTGTGGCCAGTGCAATTGCAAGGATCAACAATCCATCTTCTGATAGGTATGTAGGAGGAAATCCTTGGGGGTTCTCCATCAAATTCAATCACTGGGGTGATACTCCACAGTGTGCTTGGATGCCATGTCAGGGGTTCCTGTCCTTCAATCAAAATTCCAGTCAGCCAGGAGCAGGGTTTGACATATTCACTACAGTTTGGTTCCATATTTTATGTATATTTTATGTAACCAATCTTATCTGCTTTCCTTGTATGTTTCCTAAGAAGGATCCCACGATTTTTAGTTTCTTTATATTCTCTTCATTAAGAGATCTCAAAGCTAATGGACATTACATTCACTCTAACACTGGAGATAACTGCATGGCCGCTTTCCATCTAACTCTATTCTTCTTTCCACATTGAAAGCATTATAACTGCACTGGTTTGTCGCCTCGCCTCTCACGATTCTCTGTTAATGCGTTTCCCTTACGTAATTGTTGCCGTTTTCACAAGCTCTCACTATTATTCTAGTAATTTCTTTAACTTTGCAGGACCACCTTACTCCCCATCTTTCCCGGGTCCTTCTAGTCCAACCTTAGCTGCTTCTATATTGGGTTTCCTCTGAGACAAGTATAAATAAGGTCCTTACGTTCCTCACATATAACTGTTACAGAAATTCTTAGCTAATAATTATACGCCTCCCTCCCAAATCTCTCTCTCTCTCTCTCTCTCTCTTTCTTTGCATTCAGGTTCTGATTAAAGAACATTCAATTCAAATAGTACACAGATTTTGAATCCCTTTTTTATTTTTTAGTGTAGATTTTTAGCAACTTCCAAGTACGGTTATGATCAATACCACGGCCTCATAGATAGCCTCACAGACATGTATGCATATACTATATAACTTTGTTGTTGTCATCATCAGACATGAATTGAATTGCAAGGATATATGCAGAAACATCGACAGAGGATGGAAGAAGATGAATGAAGAAGGTGGAGAGATGAGGATTGATGGAGTAGAAGAATATAAAATGTTGATAGAAAAGAGGGGATAGATGGAGTAGAAGAATATAAATTTTCAGATGGGTTCAAACCCTAATCGATTTGGTGAAAACAATTTTAGTTTCAAATCCTAAACTATTTGGGGAAGATGAGGGCAATTTGGTCATTTTATTCTTTAATTTTGATGGGTTTTTATCAGAGGAGCATTTTAGTCATTAAATTCTCTGAAACTAACGTTTAACTTCCTAAATTAATAGACTGGATCAAAGTACTACACTATTTTGTAAGTGAGAATTTACAATTTAAAAAGTTGAAGGAAGGCATTCAGACAGATGGGCATTTTCAGGGGGGACATTTTTCAAAAACCCAAAAATTATTAACCCAAAAATGCAAGAGATGGCTGTCTAGCATTATTTTCCCCTAAAAAACTTTATGTGAGAGGGAAATTGCACTATAGCTCATGGAGAAAATTTTCTCTTAGACTCGTTTATAAAACACATAAGATGTTAGAACTGACTTTGTTCCCAAGTTAAGTGGTCCACACTCCATACGACCACACGGCATATACACGTTAACAACATTCTGAGTGAATCAATTTTCAACAGAAGTCTCCCGAATCCCGTACTCTCTCCCCCTTCATTCTTTGTTGTTCTTTAATAATGTGGAAAACTGAAATATTTTGGTGCAGATAATAGTTTCTGTTGTTTTCTTGGAAAACATGGTGAGTTCTTTTTTTCTGATGTATTTTTCCGTTTATTTATGTATATCATTCAGTCTATATATAACATTTTGTTTCTTTGAATTCAATTTTTTTTTTTAATTTCCAGAAATAATTAGCAGAACGAATGCAGTGGATGGCTGCCGTAGTTGGGGATTTGGAAACTCTTTTGATCATATATCTCTGTTGGATCATACCAATGGGTTGGACAATAAGAAAAGGTTCGATATTCTGACTTGTGAGTGTTACGTGTGGAAACCTTCGTCGTCCGATTTGCCCAAAGATGAGCCTGCAAAAATCGAGTGAGCACAAGAGAGCCGGTGTGACTCCGACCAAGGACTCTCTGATGCCTAAGTTAGGTCTCCGGTGCAACAGTGTTTCAACTTAGTGAAAACTGAGATGAGCGTTTGAGCTCCATACCTGGGTATTTATAGGATGAGTTGAGGTCGCCGGGATGAGTCCTTGTATGGTAAGAGTTCTCTTTTGGCTGGGCTCTTCCATGCGGAGCGAAGATGAGAGTTATTCTCGGAGTCAGACTCTTAATAAGGTAAGAGTCCTTATTGGAGCGTGATTCGATTCCGTCGTTGGATTATGGCCTGATTCATATCCATGACTGTTGGGGTACGATGATGTGGCTCTGTGATTTTGACGAGTCATACCACCACCTCTGGAGGGGCCTTGGCCTCGGATGGCCGAGCCCATGATGCTCAGCTTTGTTGTCGGTGTAGGTGGAGGTATGGTGTACCGGAATGCTGGTCCAGAGAGCCTTGGAATCGGGCTTGGCTCGGTAGGTTCTCTACGTGCGACCGATCTCCCGGTTGCTCGTCCCGGTATTCTTCCTCAAGGGTTTTAGCCGCTGGGATGACCCCAATGGGCTTGGCCCAGTGCTTGGCTACCAAAGTACTCGACCATGTGTGCTTGGCTATGTCGATGAATGGGATGATCTCCGGGTTAGGGCATCATTTTCTCCTCTGGTGTCCAGTCCGGTGCAGCTCATTTTGGTTTGGCTCGGTACTCGGGTTCGGCCCGAGTACGTCCACATGTCACCCTCCGAGTGGAGGACATTTCTATGACTCATCATAGGCCCCCCACTCATCAAGGCTCAACTTGGCCTTGAGTATAGTCTTTGGCATGCCGATCACTTTTTCCAAGGCCGAACCCGAGCCCATTCTCTATGAGGATTTAACGTCTCGTACGGATTCTGACACCAATGCTATCAGTGACACATCACTTGGCATAATTATGCCGCTCGGAAATTCAAACCGTCTCATGATTTGGACTGTTAGATCTTCCCGGATTTCCCTCGATCGTTGGATTTTGGCAATTTGGTAACTATAAATGGTGGTACTTCTTCTCTCATTTGTTCCTGTTCACATCTTCAGAGCACTTGGCTAACTCAAAGTTCTCGAATCTCCTAGTGCTTGGCTTTCCTCTACGTTTACCTCTTTCTCGTTCTCAGCTCGTCACCCAAGCTTCAATCAACCAGTAAGTTTTCTTCCTTCAACATGTCAGTTGGTAGTGGTTCCAAAGGCGAAGTTCTCATCGGGGTGCGAGACATCGTGAATCAGAGCCGAGAGCTCTCCACCCTTTCTCCCATAATAGACCTTCTGGGGTCGGCCTTGGACGAGCCTGAGGATGTGGAATCCCGTCTGAATGATAGTGTTGAAGCTCCCCTGCCCCAAGAGTCCAACCATCAGGCTCAGCCTATCCTCGAGGAACGTGTCAAGAGCTCGTGGTTGTCCTTGGGAGAAGACGAAGAATCTGATGAGGAGAGATCTTCTGATGATTTGGAGGTAGGGTCGGTCAACTCCTCTTCCGACATCCCAGAGCCCATCGAGGGAAGAGTTGGGTCGATCAAAAGCATGGTCACCGAGTCCGAGCTCAAGGCCTTGAGGGAGATGTACGCAATTCCTGAGGACATCAAACTCCAAGCTCCCCATCCTCGGGAGATGGCCTGCTTCATCAGGCCCAATGAGGTGGCATTGTACGAGATCACCTTCAAGTACGCTTTCTGCTTCCCCGTGCTCGACCTGGTGGACCAGATCTTAGACCACTTCCATTTGTCCCCGGGCCAACTGACTTCGAACGCATGGCTGCTGATGTACGGATTCCACATCATCTTTGGCAAGATGGATCAAATCACCACCGTCAGCCTCTTTTCTCGGCTCTGGTACTTGAAGAGGTACAGAGACATCGGGTGGTACTACTTCACCTGCCAAGCATAGAAGTGCTCAGCCTTGAACTCGTTCAAGTACCTCACCCAGGTGCCGACCTCCAACAAACATTGGAAGCCCTGGTTTTTCTTCACCTCCATCCCGAACTGTCCCTTCTGAACCGAGTGGAAGGAGATAAAGTTGAGCTATATCAATCGGATGTCATCCTTGACCACGTACGTCCAGGTCTCGTATGATCAGATTCTTCGGTAGAAAGCCTTCAATTTTCAATAGCTCTTGAAGGAGGAGTTCCTCTAGTTATGGAAGTTGACCCCGGGTAGAAAATCCGAGCCGAGCCCAAACACTTGTAATTTTTCTTGTATCATCACCTAACTTTTCTTCTTTTTCTTTCAGTGGTCGACAATGTTCCTCAGCTCGACGTGGCTCGCATGAAGGTTGAGCTGGTGGAGGAGAGGAGGAGGAAGGTGGCTGATAAGGCCAAAGCGAGGTCAGGGCCCTTCAAGGCTAGGAAGGGCAAGGCGCTAGCTACGTCGAGCCCTAAGGATTCAGTCTTTGGCCTTGAGGCCGAGAAGAATAAGGGCGAGCTGAGCCCAACCAAAGGAAGCAGAAGAGGAAGGAGAAGGGCGAGCTGAGCCCTTCGAAGAAGGACTCTAAGCACCCCAAGCTATCCTTCAACGTCACGGGCATCGCCCCCCTGGGGTGTCTTCGGCCTAGAGCATGGCCGGCCTGGCCCTGGGGAGGGCCTCCTCCAGCAACCTTTCAATCCGACCTGTCTGGAGCCTCTTTTAGGGCGACTCGACGCTGGCCTCGGCTGTTCATGCTCGGGAGTGGCTTGACGCCAGTCGTCTCCTTGTCGACAAGGCTCTCCTCTCGAGTTGAGTGACACTGAGCTCTTGTCCACACTTTTTCATGGTCATGGCTATGGTAGGTTCCTCTTCCTTAGTTCATCATGCTACTATTCATTAATCTTTTGTGCTCGGTGATCTAACGCTCACCTTGATCTCTTGTTCTAGGGTTTCTCCAAGGCCGTCAAAGCTGCTCTTCGGGTCGACGCCTTGGCCTCAGACAACGCCACTCTCGAGGATCAAGCAGAGGTGTCTAGGAAAGAGACAAAGAGGGCTATCAAGGCACGCCGAGAGGAGGAGAAGAAGAGAATAAAGGCTGAGGATGACCTCAAATCCCTCCGCGCCGAGATGGACTCCCTTCGAGTCCAGTCTAAGAAGGAGGTACGAGCTCTAAAGGCCGAGCTCGAGCAGACGAGGAAGAAGGTCGAGGCCGATCTGACCAATGCTTGGAATGAGGCTGTCGGGAAGTACCATCAATCGGAGGACTTCGCGGGGTGGTCCACGGCCTGAGGAAGCCCTCCTACTCGGCTGGCTATGACGAGGGCCAATCCGAGCTCCTCGCCAAGGTGAAGGCCGCTTACCCTGACTTGGGCCTTTCCCGGTTTGATGAAGACGCGGCCACCGTGGTGGAGGACCTGGGAGAGGAGGATGAGGTCGAAGTTCTTCAGGCCGTTCCTACCAAAGTCGACCCCTTAGCCGAGCCGTCCACCCTCGCTAAGGACCCAAAAAATCCCCCCACTGAGGACCCAAAGGATGTCCTTGCTCTTTGAAGTGTTATTATTTTTTCTTCTGATGATGTACATATCCCCACATTCAGGGTTTTGAGAACAATCTTTTCCTTGATATTGTGACTTTGCTAACCCTGGGGTCAGTCTTTAGGATCAGCCAAACCTATGAGGGTTAGTCTTACGATCTCAGTGCTGACCTATGAGGGTCGGTCTTTGGCGTTGGCCAATCTATGAGGATTGGTCTTATGACTTCGGTACCGACCTATGAGGGTCAGTCTTTGGCATCAGCCAATCTATGAGGATTGATCTTACGACTTAGTTGCTAACCTAAGAGGGTCGGTCTTCAGAGTCGGCCAATCTATGATGATTGGTCTTACGACTTAGTATGTCGTGGGCTTGAAATGAACTCTAGAATGGAGAAGAATCTCATTTTATTGATGTCGAAATTTTATACTTCAAAAATTTTTTAACTGAGCATTAACTGAACAAAATAATCGAATTGAACAAAATAACCGAACAAATGACAGAAGCTGAACCTGAAGCCATATCTGAGGTCGAGCTGAGCTAAACAAAACTACTTGATGTTTTTATTGGTAAAATTTCTTCAAGTTCTCGGAGTTCCATGGTCTTGGTATCTTCTTGCCCCCCGGAGTCTACAAGTTACACGTCCCTGGGTGGATTTTCTTGGAGACTATGTACGGTCCCTCTCAGTTGGGTTTTAGTTTGCCTTGTTGCCTTGGTTGAGATGCACTTGCCTTCCTTAGGACGAGGTCTCCTTGACGAAAGTGTCTTTCCTTCACCCTTGAGTCGTAGTATTTTACAGTCCTTTGTTGGTAGGTGGTATTCCGAAGTAAAGCGTTCTCTTATACTTCATCGAGGAAGTCAAGATTGACCCTTAGTCCATCTTCATAGGTTTTCTCATAAAAAATGAGTACTCTATATGATGAGGTTTTGACCTCCACGGGGGTGAGTGCTTCAGTTTCGTATGCCAGCCAAAATGGGCTTTCTCCAGTTGGCATTCTCATAATAGTCCTATACACCCAAAGCACGCTCAGTAGCTCTTCCACCCATCTTCCTTTCGCTTCATCCAATCTCCTCTTGATCCCCGCTAGTAGTGTTCGGTTGGACACTTCTACTTGTTCATTTACTTTTGGATGAGCTACTGCTTCCGGGCGGGAATCTATGTAGAAGTGCTTGCAAAATTCTCAGAAGCTTGGGTTATTAAATTGCATACTGTTATCCATGATGAGCACTTTGGGTAGTCCGAACCGGTAGATGATCTTGTCCCGAAAAAACTTTTCCATATTTTTCTCAATGATGGTGGCCAAGGGCTCGGCCTCGACCACTTAGTAAAGTAGTTGATGGCTATAGCCAGATATTTTTTCGTTTCCGAAAGCTGGGATAATCTCCAAGAATATCCATCCTCCACATTGTGAATAGTATCAGGCTTAGCATCGTGGTCAGCTTCATCGCGGGTCCTCGGAATAGGTGCGAACAGTTGACACTTTTCGCATGTCTTCACATATTTTATAGCCTCTTCTTGCATTCTCGGCCAGTAGAATCCTTGCCAAAGTATCTTGTATGCCAGTGCTTGGTCTCCCATATGGCTCCCGCATATGCCTTTGTGTACTTCTGCCATGGCGAACTCGGCACCTTTCGGTCCGAGACACCAGAGGAGGGGTGTTGAGCCAGCTATCTTGTACAAGACCCCGTCAATCATCGTGTACTTCGTGGCCCAGATCTTGACCTTTCTTGCCTCATCTCGGTTCTGTGGGAGTTGATCATTTTCCAAATAATTGACGATCGGATACATCCAGGTCGGCCCATCTTCTTCAATGTGTGTGATACTTTCTTCTTGCAAGGATGGCTTTTCCAGAATTTCTATGTACACTGATAGGCTCAGATTTGGAAAATCAGCTTCGACCAGCATTGAGAGGGAGTCAGCCATAGCATTCTCTTCTCTCGATACTCGGACCATTTCAAAGTGCTGAGTTCGGAGATCAGTGCTCGGGCTCGGCTTAAATAGGCTATCATCCTTTCATCTTTGGCTTTGTATTTTTCATTGATTTGGTTGACCACGAGCTGCGAGTCGCTTTGTGCCTTTAGTCGATTGATGCCAATGGCTTTGCTGACTCGAAGTCCGGCTAGGAGGGCTTCATACTCAACCTCGTTGTTGGAGGTTGGGAATTTGAATCTCAAGGCATATTGGATGTGAAACCCCTCAGGCCTAACTAATATTAGACCCGCTCCGCCCCCGACGGAGTTGCTCGAGCCATCTACATTCACAACTCATGACTGCTCAACCTCGGCCCCTTCTGATAGTTCGTCTCCTCAAACTTCTATGTTAGGTATACTTCACTTAGCAACAAAGTCGGCCAAAGCTTACCCCTTAATCGCTATCCTCAAATGATAACTTATATCGTACTCACTTAGCTCTACTGCCCAAGCGATTAATGGACCTGACACATCCGACTTGTGTAATATTTTCTTAAGGGGTTGATTGGTTAATACCGCTATTGGATGAGCTTGAAAATACAGCCTTAGCATTCTAGCGGCTGTCATAAGGGCAAACGCTACCTTCTCGAACTTGGGGTTTCTTGTCTCAGCATCAATGAGAACATGGCTAATGTAGTATATGGGCTTTTATGCTCTGCCTTCTTCCCTCAATAGTACTGCGCTGACAGCCACCGGGGTGGTGGCCAGGTAGATTTGGAGCTCTTTTTTGGCCTCGGGTCGGGCGAGGAGAGGTGGATTCTCCAAGTACTTCTTCAATTCCTCAAAAGCTTGTTGGTATTCATCCGTCCATACAAAATCTTTTGGGCTCTGAATGTTCTTCAAAGTCTTGAAGAACGGTAAGCATTTGTCACCTGATCTTGACAAAAACCGTGCCAGTGCCGCTACTTTTTCGTTTAGCCCTTGTACTTCTCAGAATGTTTTCGGAGGGCTCATCTCTCGTATGGCCTTGATCTTCGTCGGGTTGGCCTCAATGCCTCAGATGGAGACCATTAAGCCAAGGAATTTTCCTGAAGTCACGCCAAAGGCACATTTGGCAGGGTTCAGCTTCACTTCATTCTGTTCTTCCTCAGTACTCCGAAGGCTTCTTCAAGGTCGGCCAAGTGATTCTCGGCCTTCAAGCTATTCACTAGCAAGCCATCCACATATACTTTCATGTTTTGACCGATCCACTCACGGAACATATAGTTCACCATCCGTTGGTACATTGCTTTAGCATTCTTCAATCCGAATGGCATGACCTTGTAGCAAAAATTTTCTTGATCGATTCGGAAGGCTGTGTAGGTCTCATCCTCTTCATGCATTAAGATTTGATTATACCCGAATAAGTATCCATAAAGCTTAGCATTTCGTGTCCAACAGTGGTGTCTATCAACAAGTCAATCCGAGGTAGCAGGTACTCATCTTACAGGCACTCCTTGTTGAGGTCGGTGCAGTCAACGCACATTCTCCACTTCCCGTTTGGCTTGGGAACCATAGTGATATTTGCCATCCAAGTTGGGAATTGTTCTTCTCAGATGAACCCTGATTGTCGGAGCTTCTCCACCTCTTCCTTGATCGCAGTTTGCCGATCGAGGGCATAATTTCTTCTCTTCTGTTGGATCGGCTTTTGGCTCGGATCAATGTGGAGTCGGTGCTCGGCTATGTACCTCGGTATACCGGACATGTCGGCGGCCAACCAGGTGAAGACGTCGGCGTTCATCTTCCAAAAATTTTTGAACTGATTCCTTTGCTCCTCGCTTAACAGTGATCCGAACTGTACCATCTTGGTAGGATCTTCATTGCTAAGAGAGAGTAGGATGAGGTCTTCGACGGGCTTCGGGGAGGCTCTAAAGACACATGGCTATTCCTCGGACATTTCCTTTGTTTTGCTTGATGAATGTTGTGTAACACTCTCGAGCTTTCTTTTGGTCGCCTCGAATTTCTCCGATCCCGTTCTCCGTAGGGAATTTCATCTTCAAATGTACAAGCGAAATGATTACTTGGAGGGTGGTGAGCGACGGGCGGCCAAGTATGGCATTGAAGGCCACCACCGATCGCACCACCATGAACTTGACTTTGACCATCGCTTGACATGGTGCCTGCCTGAGCATGACCAGTAGTTTGATCGATCCCTTGATGGTGGTTGAGACTCCCGAGAATCCGTGTATGGAGGTTCCCTCAGGTTTGAACACATCATCGCCGAAGCCGAACTATTGGTATGTGTCAAGTGACATTAGGTCCACCAATGCTCCCGTGTCTATCAACACTTGATGAACGGGTCTCTTCGTGAACTCCACCTACACCACCAAAGCATCATCATGGGGTTAGCTTATACCTTAAAGGTCGGCTTCGGTGAAGGAGATTATCGTCTCGGACTTCAGCCTCTTGCTCGGCATCTCAACAATCGCGACGAACCTAGCGTTGGCCTTGGCCTTCCAGGTGGATTCTTGTCTGGGTCCTCCAAGGATGGTGTATATGGGCACTCCTTTGTCACCGCTCAGCCCTGATCCGTCATCTTTCTTTTCGGGTCGGGCTTTGCCTTCATCATGTTTGGCCCTTCGGTTGTCCGGCCTTGGCTCGGCCTTCTTTCGATCGCGGTCTTCTGGTCACCGACCTCCACACTCATCTCGACCCCCTTTTACATACCGCTTCAGATGTTCCGCTTTGATTAGCTCTTTAATTTCCCTTTTTAGCTGGTAGCAATCTTCGGTGTCGTGACTGATGTCTTTATGGAATTGATAGTATTTGTTGGGGTTCCTAGATGACTCGGCTTGTATCGGCCTCGGCCTGTGAATATACCCGTCATTTTAAATTTGCATCAAAATTTCCTTCTACGACGTATTCAACGTAGTATAGTCAAGACTTCGGGCTCTATCCGTCTTCTCGGTTTGGCGGTCCATCTTGGTCCACTTTTCTTCCTTGTGGTCATCACCTGCCGATCTTTTCTTTTCGCTCTTTCCTTCGTTCACTTTTCACGCTTAGAGCACTTCGGCCATGTTCGCAAATTCATTACACCTCTTCAAAAGCTCAGCCATGTTCTTGGTTGGTTTCCGGGCTAAGTCCTTGATGAGGTCCATGTCTGAGAGACCATTGCTCATCGGTTTGTGTGTCGTAGCCTCATCTAAATCCTTGATATCCAAGGATTCCTTGTTAAAGCGAGAGACGAATGCTAGGATCGACTCATCGGGCTTTTGCTTCACGCTCAGGAGATTAACCGTCATCTTCTTATGTTTTATGTTGCTCTAGAAGCGTATGATGAAGGCTCGGCAGAGCTGACCAAAGCTTGTGATGGAGTACACTGGCAAACATGAGAACCACGATGTCGTCGCGCCTTTAAGAGATGAAGGGAAGGCTCGACAGGAGACGATTTTGGTTCCCCCGTACATGGTCATTATTGTGTTAAAATAGTTGATGTGATCCATCGAGTCAGTGGTCCCGTCGTACTGATCAAAGGGAGGCGGCTTGAATCCCCCCGATAGTGGTGCAGTCATAATTTTCAGAGGGTAGGGGTGCTGCTCGACCAGCTAGTAGGCGTCCAAGGTCGTCTGTTTCTTCAACCCTTTGACCTATTCAGCCAACTCTCGTAACTGCCTTTCTACATCGGTTTCGGGTGCTTAGCCATCTTGCTCCTCAGGTCGAGGTCGACTTTTATGGTCATCCAGCCGAGGTCAGCCATTCTGTTCAGCTCCATCAACTTCGCCCCTTCTTGCCCGCCTTTCACTCTAGAAGTTAGATCCACGGGGACTTCTTTGCTGCTCTTCTCGGTGCGTTGGGCTTCGGTGCTGAGGACTGTGGTAAGATCTCTCTCCTTCTCTAGCGATGCAACCTCCGTTGGGTTCTTCCCACCGTTCTTGGTGTCCCCTCAGTTGTTCATCTTCACTGTGTCAGTCTTGGATGCAATGAACCCAGTGGAGAGAAGGAACCTAGACAGGCATTGGAACCAAGCACGTGGCGCCTGTTTGAGGCCATATAGAGAACAATGCAACCTGCAAACATGTGTTGGGTTTGCCTTATCTTCAAAACCAGAAGGTTGAATCATGTAAACCTCTTCGGTTAGTTCACCATGTAGAAAAGGCATTTTATACATCTAGTTGGCATATAGGCCAGACATTGGACACTGTAAGAGAAATAACTGTGCGGATAATGGGCTGCTTGACTACTGGACTAAAGGTTTCACTGTAATCCACTCCTTACTGCTGATGAAAACCTTTGGCCACAAGGCGGGCCTTGAACCGCTCGATGGACCCATCGGCCTTTCGTTTAACCCGAAATACCCATTTACAACCCACCAAATTGTGCCTTGGGAACGGTGGTACCAAACTGCATGTGCCATTGCGGATGAGTGCATTAAATTCTTCAAACATGGCAGAGCACCATTCAGGAACCTTGATAGCCTGCGAAAAACATGTTGGTTCAATGGACAGGGGTGGGGATACAGGGAGTGTGTGATGGGCAGATTTATGAGACCGTAAACGTATAGGGTGGTGTGATGATCATGGTGCAGGGATAGGTAGAGGGTCAAGTATGGGTAGGACAACACGAGGTGGTGTGGGGAGGTCATTATAGAGATCCCAAATAGGGCAGGTGTGGTGAGGAGGGGAAGGGCTATTCTACCCAGGGGTGGGCATTGTGGGGGTTCGATCTTTGTGAGTGGTGATATGGGGGATGCAGGGTTTGGTGGTGGCAATGCATTTAATGGAGGATGGGGAGATGGGGGTAATGGTTGGGGTTGGTTTTGAGGCGCAATGGCATAGGGGCATTGGGAACAATAGCCCAAGGTAGAGATGCAGGTTGTGATGGTGGAGGTGAAGCTTTAGGACTGGCAAATGGAAAAAGGTTTTCAGAGAAGGACACATGCCTAAAGATTTGGATACGATCAGTGGATCGATCCAGGCAGCGATATGCAAGGTGAGAGGGACTGTAACCTAAGAAGACATATGAAGCAGACCTGTAGTCCATCTTGTGCGCATTATATGGGCGAAGGGGAAAATATAAACAACCAAAACACGTAGAAAAGAATAATTTGGAGCCCGATGAAACAGTAGCTGATAGGGAGAGACACCTGAGGATACACGGGAGGGTAAGCAATTGATTAAGAAGACCTCAGCCTCAAATGCAAAAATCCAATACGTGTAGCAAACCGAGGCATGAGCCAATAAGGACAGCCCTATTTCCACAATGTGCCGATGCCGCCGCTCTGCAGCACCTTGTTGTTCATGTGTATGAGGAGCAGAGAGATGGTGTGAAATGCCAACATTACAAAGAATTTGGGTACGGTGCGAAACTCCCCTCCCCAATCCATCTGAACAGACTTAATTTCACGATCGAATTATCTTTCAACTAACTTCTAAAAATTAAGAAAAATAGAAAAAACTTCCGATTTGCGAACCATGGGACAAAACCACACATACTTGGAATATTCATCCACAAAAATAACAAAATAATAGTGTCCAGCAGGGGAGGGAGTGGGGGATGGACCCCAAACATCATTGTGAATTAAATCTAACGAAAATAAACTATGAGCAAATGTTTCCCCTAAAGATTGGCGACATGCTTTACCCAATTGACATGCCGTACATAAATGACTCAAAGAAGAAGAAAAAGAAGGTAAATTATTGGTCTTGATAATGTAATGAAGAAGTTGGGCATGAGGATGGCCAAGACGGCAGTGCCAACCATCAAGAGATGTGCGACAAGTGAGGTGGGCTGAAGGAGAGGAGCACGCAGATGAAGGAATGGTGTAGAGACCGCCATCACTCGAACCGGACCGGATTGTAGTTTTGGTTCTCCGATCCTTCACAAAAAAACAAGAGGGATGAAACTCAAAGAAAACATCATTGTCAGTAGCAAAATGATGAACAGATAGGAGAGGTTTCAAAATTGAAGGAACATGTAAGACATTAGATAAAAGAAAATTGCGAGATGAATAAGGAGATGGAATAGAAGCAGTACCAACATGGGAGATGGGAATGCCCTTACCATTGCCGACTTGCAAAGAATCCGAACCTGTACAGGGATCATATAATGACAAAGCATGGAGATCAGGTGTGACATGATGAGTGGCTCCTGTGTCCGGGTACCATTGAAGAGGCTGGGAGGGAGGGTACGATGGGGTGGGAAGAAGGGGAGGGTTATGTTGTGTTGTAATTTCTATAATGGGCGGCAAGGGTAGTGGGGGATTGATACTGAAAATTGGAAGGAGGGCGAGAGGGGTAAGGAAATTGGGCTGGGGGTTTTGGCTTAGAATAGCAGTGCAGGGTGTCATAGGTGTCTCGATTGCACCAATGGCACCATAGGTGCGAACCTTGAGGCCTACCACATCCACCAAGACCACAGCCATGCGAAGAACCACCCCTCGGTTAGAGGAGGGAGAGCGGCTATCCATCTGTGAAGGCGACCGTTGCACCTAATGTGTAGAGGGAGGGTAGCCAGTAGCGCTGCTATCAGTGATAGCAAGCTTAGACTATTTGGATCCATGCAAAAATTCATTACTAAGCAGCATCGTATGCCGCAGGTCATCATATAGGGCAGTGAGGTTGTCCGAGTGAGAAGCACAATGTCATTGAAGTCGGATTTTAATCCCATGAAGATGTGGAAAATGAAAGCACTCGGACGAAGTGGGTGTCTAGCGGCGCTTAATTGTTTAGAGATAGTCTTGGCGCGTTCAAGAAAAAGAGAGACCGATTCATCTAGTTTTTACTCCATATCTTGCATAGCCATGGTCAAGGACATGATATGACTCTCAGAAGGAGATGAGAAGGCAGTGTGCAACATTTCCCAGATCTCCCGGCTTGTGTGTTTGCCAAGGATGAGGGGAAAGACCACTTTAGACAGTGAGGAAAGGAGGAGACTTCGCAACAGAGAGTCCTGACGACGCAAAGATGATGCAACAGTGGGATCGGTGGGACAAGGGATTTGTTGTGTCAGGAAATCGTCCGATGGTCCTTCGAGTACTGTAACCTGCAAAAGACCCTGAGTGACAAAGGAGAACTGGTGTGGTTCCGGCCTAGGACTCTCCAATGCCTAAGTTAGATCTCTCTGAGAAAATAGATGAGTGAGTAAAATTCAAGATGAGTTTATGGGGTAGAATACCTTCCCTTTTATAGTAGAGTATGGCGGTGTGGAGAGTCCCAGCTGATGGTGAATAATCCCCGTAGCAGATAGAGTCCTGGAGTGTCAGGGGTCTTCCATGGTTGGTTACTTCTCTACGGGGAGGTAGAGTCCGGATGGGAATGGTGTTTTCAATAGATAAATGTAGAGTGCTTGTATCCATCTTGGATTGTGTGATTGATGGAGGATGGTGTAGAGTCCTGAAGGTGGTATAAGTCTTGTTTATGATGGTGGTACAGAGTCCAAGTGGCGGTGTACCTCTTGTTGGGGACGATGGTAGTACCCTGGTCCAGGTCCCTAGAGGGTGGTTGTTTGGTCCGGGCTCATAGCGGGCCGTGTGGGGCGAACCCGCGGTTGGTCCGCAGTCGGCTTGGTTTTGGTCCTCCTCCTTGAACCGGGGGCACGTGGCGACCACTGATTGGTGGGTGCGAATTTGGGTTCATCATTTGCCCCCCACTCTCTTGGGCCAGGTTGTCCAAGAGAGTAAAGTTTGTCTTTTTACCCTCTCAGGGGGTCTGTTGTAGATTCTTCCTATTGGAGGATGTGTCTGCAGATTTCTTGGTGTAGGGAGAGGTTGTGGGTTCAAACCTCTCCTCTCACTTCTTTTTGCCTTCTTTTTGTTTTTTTTTTTTTTTTGTAAATATATCTCCTCTTCTTCTCCATTTCCTTTTTCACTTTTTCATTTCTCACTTTGGCTTTTTGCTTTTTTCACTTTTCCTTCTTGAAGTCTTCTTCCCTTCTTTCATTGGATAGTTGCTTTTTGGTGCCCCCCAAGTGTTTGATTTTGGGTCACATGGAACAGTAAGGCTTGGTGGCTTGCTTGGCTGGGCTTGGCCTTTGGTCTTGGGCTTGGCGGCCTATCTTTATGCTTGCGGTAGTGCCTTTCACGATCGTGGCTGGTATCTTACGTGGGTAGGGCTCGTGCACACGATCTGCGTTGGGGGTCACCGCTTGTCTGATCGACGCCTGTGGCGGTTCACGCCTGGTGCCATGCATTTGATAATGGATGATCATTGTCCACCGTCCGTCATTCACGATCAGTGCCTTCGGGTCCGTCGTTCTACGATTGGCCGTCTCGTTTGTGACTTCCTCGTCCTTGGGTCCGTCGTTAGACGATTGGCCATTCTCGTTCACGAGCAGCATCCTTGGGTTCGTCCGATTGGCCGTCTCATCTGCAATCTTAGTGTCCTCAGGTCTGTCATCCTCTGATCCTCGGGTCCATCGTTCGACGATTGGCCATCGTCCGCGATCTCAGTGTCCACGGGTTCTTTGTCCTCGGGTCCTTGGGTCCGTCGTTCGACGATTGGCCATTCTCGTTCGCAAGCAGCATCCTTGGGTCGTCCGATTGGCCATCTCATCCGTGATCTCAGCATCCTCGGGTCTGTCATCCTTGGGTCCTCGGGTTCGTGGTTCGATGATTGACCATCGTCCTAGATCTCAGCGTCCACAGGTCCGTCGTTCGACGATTGGCCGTCACTCATTCACGAGTAGAACCTGCAACCGGTGATCAGCGCCCATTCATCGCTCGACGATCAGCGTCCACGCGTATCCTCCGTTCACCATCAGCGTCTGCCCAGCGATCGGTGTTCAGCGCCTGTCAATCGATTATCGGTGCCCGTGATCGTGGTTTGGCGATCGTCAGGTCTGCCATTCTTCATTCATTTATGACCTCTCGTTCGACGATTTGTACTTATGGATTCTACTTCGATCCACGTGACTGGTGTGTACTCGTTCTCTTCTCTCTCCCTTTTCTTCTCTCTTTCTATTTTTTTTATTTTTTTTTGACAAATTTGCTGTTGATGGCTATAGGTTGGGGGTCTTCTTGTGTCAATTTCCTGGCATCGGGGGGACCTCGTTTAGAGTAAGTCACTTGTTTCATATTTATGTCTTCATCCGTCAATTCTGAACTTGCCACGGTTGTGGTTGGGTCCTCTGGGGAGCCCTCATCAGGATCTTCTTCCCCTGTAGACACTATCCCTTCACCACCTTCTCCGACCTCTAGTGAGGAGGATGGGGTCTCTAGTGACTCTGGTCCTAGTGGGGGACCTGGCACCTCGCTTGTAGTGGACCCTACTAGTAAATTATCTCGGATTTCTAGTATTGTTACTACCTCGAACCTAGCTTCCCTTCGTCGAGAGTTCCATATACCTTCCGAGATGGTGCTTCGTGTCCCAAGACCTAGTGATCGGGCTTTCTCACACCAAGCGGATGAGATCTGTCTCTACTGCATCTTCTTTTCCTGTGGTCTTCGGTTTCCCATGGTTCATTTTGTTGATCTGGTGCTAGACCATTGGCTCCTTACCCCTGGGCAGGTATTGCCCAACTTCTGGAAGATCATTCTGGGCTTCTATGTATTTTTTGCTCGAATGGGGCGCGCCGCCACTGTTCCCCTGTTCTCGTATTTTTATATGCTGAAGAAGTGGGAAGGCGTATGTTACCACTTTTCCCATCGCCTCCGTAAGCCGCATCTTGCCGATCTTGACCATCTCAAGGGGATCACTGATTCGGTGAAGCGTTGGAGGGATCATTTTTTCTTTGCCACAGTCTCCCCTGGTTCCCTGCATACTACTTGGGAGGACATCAATATCAAGAGGGTGAATTGCCATCTCAGGTTGAGTGACTTTGAGAGTGAGTCCCTCAGGCATTGTCAAGGGCGTGAGCTGTTCAACGTCCAGGAGTTGGACTCGGAGGATTTCCTGTTTCTTTGGAAGCTGAGTCCTGGTAAGATGTTCGGTTTCGTACTTGGTACCTGTATTGATGCTTTTCTTTCTGGATCTCTGTGGCTTTATTGATGTATTATTGTTGTTGTACAGTGGACCGTCGACCGGATATTAATGTCTTCCATGCAAACCTGCGGAAGAAGGCCGCTCAGGGTGGCTCATCTTCTGGTGGGGGTGTTCCTGCAGCTTCTAGACCTCCTCTCGCTGTAGCTGCTGGTGGCAAGCGGAAGGGGGCTCCTGATCCGTCCAATACGAGGAGTGATCCGTGGGTTATTCTCCCAAGATTGAGGCCTACTGCAGATGTCCCGAGACCTTCTATTCCCCCCTCTGCTGCGATTCAGGGGGTGGTTTCTTCTTCTGTCGGGGTGCCTGCCGATCCGCAGACTCTATCTACTGTCGACCCCCCAGCTCCTTCCACTTTGGTGCTTCCTTGGGAGCTTCAGGTTGATGCGGTCTTGACTTGCCCTGGTGTACCTCGTGAGTAGTTGGACCTGGGGAGGCTTCCAGCGGAGCATTCGGCACTGCAGGGGATGAGTGACTCGGTTCTAGTACACTCTCTTTATTGGGACCTGGCTTCAGTAAGTCATATTTCTCCAGTCTTTATTTTTTATGTATGTGTGTGATGGACTTCTGATGCTCTTGTAGTTCATAGGTCCATCATCGCACTACGGAGGCAGTACTCTGCCTTGAGTAGAGGGCGTTCCAGGAGATCTAGCTGACTCGTAAGTAGCGTAGCATAGAGAGGGAGCTCCAGGAGCATCAGGTTGCCCGAGAGGAGGCTGTCGTTCGGGTGAGGAGGATGGCTGAGGAGCTCAGGTCTATGTCTTCCCAGAGTGTGGCTAGGGAGTCAGAGAGCTCAGCCAGGATCTGTGCACTGGAGGAGGAGCTTCATGATTTGAGGCAGAATCATGAGGCAGAGTTAGCCGAGGCTAGCAAGTGAGCTGTAGCGAAGTACCAGCAGTCTTCGGAGCTTATGGATTGGTTCTATAAGGAGAACCAGGGGATATATGACGCGGGGATCCAGGATTTGGCTGCCTATGTCCTTGAGGAGACTCCTGGCTATGACTTCTCACGCTTCGCGGGCTTGGCGGCATTGACCTCAGTGGCTGCTGTGGCCACCAATGTTCCTGTAGGGGAGAGCATTGCGGTGCCTGAGGATGGGCGTTACTTAGCCTGATGAGGGTGCGGTTCCTGCAAAGGAGGGAGTGGCGCGCCCACCTGATTCTAAGATGGCTTCTCCTCCATAGGAGGATGTGACTCCCCCAGCGGAGGTTTCCTGACTTTTTTTATTTTATGACATGTTGGACTTGTGGGTTCCAAACTCTGAGTTGTAATTACTGTGACTTTCTTCTCTGACTTGTGTGTAGTTAACTTCTTACCTTTTTTCGCATATTATTTCTTGTGATTGATGTGTAAGGTAGTCATTGGATCCTTATTGCTTTAAGGGTTCCCGAACCTTGGTACTCCATACGATCTACGAACCTCGGTGGTCTACGGACCTTGGGTGGTCGACGGACACGGACCTCGGGTGGTCGACGGACCTTGGGTGGTCCACGGACCTTGGTGGTCTACGGACCTTGGTGGCCAATGAGTCTTAGTGGTCAACGGACCTTGGTGGTCTACAGACCTTGGTGGCCAACGGGCCTTGGTGGTCTACGAACCTTGGTGGCCAACGGGCCTTGGTGGTCAACGGACCTTGGTGGCCAACGGGCCTTGGGTTGTCTATGGACCTTGGTGGCCAATGACCTTGGACGGTCTATGAACCTCGGTGGCCAACGGGCCTTGGTGGTCGATGGACCTTGGTGGCCAACGGGCCTTGGGTTGTCGATGGACCTTGGTGGCCAACGAGCCTTGGTGGTCGATGAACCTCAAATGGTTTACGGACCTCGGGTGGTCTATGGACCTTGGTGGCCAACGGGCCTTGGTGCTTCGGTGGAAGTGATTCGATCAATATGCAATAGATGAGTATATCAACTATTTACTTCAAATAAACTTCCAATAAAATTTCAAATTTTTCCATGAAAATGCATCTACCTAACATCTCACTACGCTACTGCTACTGCTACTACTAGTGGTACTGCTGCTACTGTCGATGGCACTGCTGCTACTGGTGGTACTACTACTTTTACTGGTAGTACTTCTTCAGGTGTTCGAAGTTCCAGGTACGGTCTACCTTCTTGCCCCCCAGAGTTTTCAAGTGGTAGGTCCCTGGACGTATCTGCTTGGAAACTATGTATGGTCCTTCCCAGTTGGCCGACAACTTCCCTTCCTTCTGCGGTTGTGATGCACTTGCCCTTCTTAGGACTAGGTCTCCCTGGTGGAAGAGCCTTTCTCTTACTCTGGCATTATAGTACTTGGTAGTCCATTGTTGATAGGCCACGTTCCTCAGGAGTGTTGTCTCACGAACCTCGTCCAGGAAGTCAAGGTTTACCCGTAGTCCATCGTTGTAGGTGCGGTCGTTGAACTACAGTACTCTGTGGGACATGGCGAACGCTTCTACTGGTGCCAGTGCCTCTATACCGTATGCTAGGCAGAATGGGCTTTCTCCTATGGGTGTCCTTACTGTGGTTCGGTAGGCCCATAGGACACTTAGCAATTCCTCAACCCACTTCCCTTTAGCTCCTTCTAGCCTTTTCTTGATTCCATCCAGTAGCGGTCTGTTCGTCACCTCCACCTGACCATTGGCCTGTGGGTAGGCTACTGACACAGGCCGATAGTCAATGTTATAACTCTGACAGAAGGCTCTGAACTTGGGGTTGTTAAACTGATTCCCGTTATCTGACACGAGGACCCTTGGTACCCTGAACCTGTAGCTAACGTCGTCGCGGACAAATTTCTCCATTTTATTCTCTGTTATCTTGGCCAGTGGCTTTGCCTCGACCCATTTTGTGAAGTAGTCGATGGCGACCACCAAGTACTTGCGGTTCCCTGATGCTGCTGTGAAGTCGCCTAGAATGTTGACCCCCCACATGGCATGGGATGGGGTTGAGGATTGATGTCAGTTTGGTGGCGGGTAGATGGGGTACTGGGGCAAACAATTGGCATTGCTCACAAGCCTTGACGTACTGTATGGCCTCTTCATGCATCTTCGGCCAATAGAGTCCTTGGCGGAGTATTTTATAGGCTAAAGCTCGTCCTCCCATATGGCTTCCGAATATCCCTTCATGGACCTCCGCCAAGGCATATTGGGCTCCTTTGGGTCCTAGACACCGAAGTAGTGGTGCTGTGACCCCCCTCTTGTATAGTACGCCATCCAGGATGGTGTACTTTGTAGCTCTCATTCTTATCTTCCTGGCCTTGACCTTGTCGTCCGGTAGGACATTATTCTGTAGGTAGCTGAGTATAGGGTCCATCCAACTAGGCCCTTCCTCAATCTCATTAACCTGCTTTCCTGATATGTTGGCTCATGTAGTATTTCAACATACACGGCACTGGTCAGGTTACAAAGCTCATCATTGACTAGCCTGGACAGGGCATCGGCCGTGGTATTCTCGATCTTGGGAACCCGAACCATCTTGAACTTCTTGAACTCCCTGATCAATGCTCGAGCACGTGTTAGGTATGACGCCATTCGCTCGACCTTCGCCTCATACTCTCCATGCACCTAGTTCACTACCAGCTAGGAGTCACTCCGGGTAGATAGATGTGTGACTTGAATCGCCTTGGCCACCCAGAGTCCAGCGAGCAATGCTTCATATTCTGCTTCATTATTGGATGCTGGGAAGGTGAACCGGAGAGCATACTGGATTTTAAATCCTTCGGGGCTGGTGAGCATGAAGCCAGCCCCACTTCCCATTGTATTACTTGAACCATCTACGTACATCTCCCACGATCTTTGATCCTGCTCCTCTGGTTCTGGCGCTCCTGGTCCGTCTTCAGGTAGGGTACACTCCGCGACGAAGTCTGCCAGTGCCTGGCCTTAGATGGCCATTCGGGGTTGGAACCTGATGTCATGTTCACTCAACTCAACTGCCCAGGTAATCAACCATCTAGAGATGTTTGGTTTGTGCAGTACCTTCTTCAATGGTAGATCAGTGAGTACTGTGATTGTGTGGGCTTGAAAGTATGGTCGAAGCTTCCTAGCCACGATCACCAGTGCATAGGCTACCTTCTCGATCATGGTATACCTGGTCGATGCGTCAATCAAGACATGACTGACATAGTAGATGGGTCTTTGCACCCTTGCTTCTTCCTTCAATAGTATCACGCTTACCGCGATCGTGGTTGTAGCCAGGTAGATCTGTAACTCTTCATTGGGATCTGGCCGCCGAAGCAATGGTGGATTCTTGAGGTATTCCTTTAGCTCATCGAACGCCTTCTGCCACTCCTCGGTCTAGAAAAAGCCTTTAGGACTTCGGAGATTCTTCAACGTCTTGAAGAACGGCAGGCACTTATCACCCGATCGTGACACAAACCTTGAAAGGGCGGCGATCCTTCCATTCAACCTCTGCACCTCCCTGACCGTCCGTGGCGGTGCCATCTCTTGGATGGCCTTGATCTTGGATGGGTTGGCTTCTATTCCACGTACTAAGCCCATGAACCCCAGGAACTTCCCTGACGTTACTCCGAAAGCGCACTTTGCAGGGTTTAATTTCATCTGGTTCCTCCTCAGTACCGTGAATGCTTCCTCCAGGTCAGTCAGGTGTTGGTGGGCTTGGACGCTTTTCACTAGCATGTCATCCACATACACCTCCATATTGTGTCCGATCTATTCTTCGAACATCTTGTTGACCATCCTTTGGTAGGTGACCCCTGCATTCTTCAATCCGAACGGCATGACACGATAGCAGTAGTTCTCCTTGTCCGTTCGGAAGGCGGTGTAAGACTCATCATCCTCATGCATGAGGATCTAGTTATACCCAAAGTAGGCATCCATGAAGCTGAGCATCTCATGGCCTGCAGTCGCATCGATCAATAGGTCGATCTTGGGTAGTGGGTACTCATCCTTTGGGCATGCCTTATTCAAGTCGGTGTAGTCGACACACATTCTCCACTTTTCATTAGGCTTTGGTACCACGACCACATTTGCGAGCCAGGTAGGGAACTTCTCTTCACGGATGAACCTTGCTTGGCTCAACTTCTTGACCTCTTCTTTGATAGCTGCTTGCCGATCGAGGGTAAAATTCTGCCACTTCTGTTGGACGGGCTTCCTGGTCGGGTCTATGTGTAACTTGTGCTCTGCTATGGATCAGGGTATGCTAGGCATGTCCACGGTCGACCATGCAAAGACATCCATGTCGGCCTGGAGGAGGTGTCCCAGTTCTTCCTTTTGTTCATCGTTCTACAACTAACCAACTTGTACCACCTTGGAAGGGTCATCCTCGCTGAGTTGCCATGGGACGAGGTCCTCCACCGGCCTAGCCCTTTTCTCTGTCTGTTCATCTCTCTGGTCACTGACCAGGTTCTCCATGCACAGTGCCATTCCCTTGGTGTTACCATTGTTCTTCTTGATGAAGGTGGCATAGCATTCTCTGGCCTTCTTCTGATCGCCTCGAACTTCACCCACTCCGTTGTTAGTGGGGAACTCCATCCTCAGGTGGAGTGGTGACATGACCCCTCTAAGAGCTATAAAGGAGGGTCTCCCTAGGAGGCCGTTGAATGAGACCACGGACCTGACCACCATAAAGTTGACCATGCTGGTCACCTATCGAGGATGTTCTTCAAAGGTGATGGGTAGCTCTATAGTACCTTTGATGGAGGCAGTGGCGCCCGAGAACCCACGGAGATAGGTAGGCTCCAACTTGAGTTGGTCGTCCCCGAACCCAAATTTTCAATAGGCTTCCAGTGAGAGCACATCCATCGACGTCCCTATATCTATCAACACCCGATGCAAGGGTCGATTGACGATCTCCACCTGTACTACTAAGGCGTCTTCATGTGGAAAGCTTACACCTTCCAGGTTCGAATCTGAGAAGGAGATCACCATCTCGGTCTTTGCTACCTTGCTCGGCTTCTCTATTACTCCCACGAACCTAGCATGGGCTTTGGCCTTTTTGGTAGACTCTTGCCCCAGTCCTCCGAGTATGGTGAGGATGGGGGCTCGCTTGGTGCCACTGGGTTCAAGTACATCTCTCCTCTCTTCTATGCGGTTCCTCTCTCTATCTCGATCCGCTCTCCTTTCTTCTCTTCCTAGTTCTTCTCTTTCTCACTCACGACCTAGGTCTCCTTGGCCCGAACATCCGTCACGCCTTCCTCTGGTGTACTTGTTCAGACTCCCTGCTCTTACAAGGTTTTCTATCTCCCTTTTTAGTTGGTAGCAGTCTTCTGTGTCATGCCCGTTATCCTTGTGGAAGAGATAGTATTTGTCAGGGTTACGCTTCTCAGGCCCTACTAGCATGGGTCAGGGCCAACTGAGAAGGTCATGATCTTGGATTTGCATAAGGATCTGGGACCTAGTGGTGTTCAGAGGTGTGAACTCTAGGTTGCTTGCTCGTTCACTCTTTTCTGGGCGACGGTCACTCCTGACTGATGGACAATCGCCTTTTTCCTGTCATCGCTCAGTCCTTGACCTCTTGCTCTCTTTACGGTTGTCGGTCGCCGACCTCTTGTTATCCTGAGGCTTGCCTTCGATCGCCTTCTTCCAGGCTTGCACTATCTCAGCCATGTTGGTGAACTCATTGTACCGTTCCAGGAGCTCCTTCATGGTCTTGGTTACATAACGTGCCAGGTCTTTGATCAGGTCCAGGTCTTTGATACCTCCTGCCAAAGCTGCATGTTGAGTCTGGTAGTCCAAGTCTCGAACCTGTAAGGATTCCTTAGTGAACCTGCTGACATACTCCCTAAAGGACTCCCCAGGGTTCTGTACCACATTCAGTAGATTAACCGTGGTCTTCTTCTGCTTGACGTTGCTCTGAAAAGGAGTGACGAACTGCTCCCACAATTCTGCGAATGAACCAATCGACCTCGGTCGTAGCCTGGAGAACCAGGAAGTAGCTGTACCCTTGAGGGACGCAGGGAATGCCCGGCAGGAGACCACGTCCGATCCACCATACAGTGTCATCATACCATTGAAGTAGTTGATATGGTCATTGGGGTCCGTGGTACCATTGTACAGTTCAAAGGTGGGTAGCCTGAACCTAGATGGGAGTGAGGCTGACATGATCTCCCCTGAGAATGGGTGCTGCCTAGGGATCGAGTGTGTCTCGCCTTTGGTCTGCTTCTTCAACCCTTTCAGCTTCTCATCCAACTCTTGGAGTCTCTTGTCTAGCTCTTCATCCCATGTCTGTCCCTCACGCCTGGCAGGACGTTGATTGCGACGGTCGCTTTCACGTCCTCTCCTCGAAATCCCTTCCCGTCTTGACTGTTGGCAGGGTGGTGAAGGATCACGCCGCGATGAATCTTGATGTGAACGTGAGGGGCTTCCTTCGCGGTATGTTTGGCTTCACTTGGGTGTATAACTTCCTCCTAACCTACCTTGGAACACCGATCTCTGGATGGACCCTTCAAGGTTGGGTACCACGGATCGGTGTGATGGTGTTCTTCCCTGGTCCGACCGCACTAGGAGGTTCACTATTCACCTGGGAGGTTGGGAAGGCTCTCCCCACTGCCTGGTGTGCCTCTCTGATCTATCTCCCCTGGGAGGTGACCTCCTAAGGCTCTGGTCCTGTCGGGGATCCGTCCTATGATGGTGGGACGTCGCTCGTTGCCTCAAGTAGTCGTGGAAGAGTTGCCAATCATCGAGGATCAGTCGTTGCAAGTCATGACCTGACCCATAGTTGTTGGTACATTAGGGTCAGGCACTGAATCCTTGGGGGCTCCAATGGCTGCTTTGGGGTTGAGGTTGACTACCCCCACCTGCTGGTTCTCTAGAACCCCCCTCTCCTAAGAGACACTGTCAGTGGCTCTCCGGCGTGAGCTCTCCGGAGGAGGTGATCCGTTCCCCTCCCTTGCAGCATTGTTGGTAGAGGGAACAGTCTTCTTGCCTCGTGGTGTCATGGTTGAGCAGATATGGAAACAAGCTAGTAGAGGTGATGGCTAGCGTCGTTCCCACAGATGGCGCCAATCTATTGCGTCAGGAAATCGTTCGATGGCTAGCGTCGTAACCTGCAAAAGACCCTGAGTGACAAAGGAGAACCGGTGTGGTTCTGACCTAGGACTCTCAAATGCCTAAGTTAGATCTCTCTGAGTGTCACGCCCCTATCCCAAGCTCATACCACAAGCACAGTCAAGAGGGTGATTGGGATGCACACGTCACCCCAAACCTACCAGGATCAACGACACAGTGTCCCGACGCCTGATAAACACCCAAAGCCCCTCCCAATAATTTCATTGGATGAAAAGGAAACATAAATCCAATATCTGCTAGAGTCATAATGAGCGGAAGCATTAATTACATAAGTAGTTACAATATGTTTAGCCATCTAAGTGGTAATATAGTAATAGTACTGACGTCGGCTGACCATGACATAACTACTCAGAAATATAATAAGTTATTACAAAAAGTTCATAACGGGCTCGACGCTCCAAAAGAATCAAAAGTTAGGGAGTTATCCCTGAAAGTATCAGTGCCCATAGGCATAATCATCACAGGGGCAACCGTTGCCGTGTTCCTCTGACACGTAACCAGGTTCCTCTGTACCAATGCCATCATAGTCTGTAGGCTGTATATCCAGGCCAGCCAAATAACCACTACCTGCATCAAAGTCTAAAAAGTTGTGTACACAAGGGGTTAGCTCCACTGAGCTAGTGAGGGGTAAGGGGAGTGCACATACAAACAATCACAAATAGTCCATGGTGCATGAAATGTTAAATTCATAATTTTCCACCTAACAAGCAAACTAAGTCATGGCATATGCTACTGTGATAACTTGGGAGACGCTGAGGGTCACTTATCTTATCGCCCCAGTGAAACCTCAATTATCACATGGGACCTGCGCCGGTAGAAGCCATCATGACCACCCAGTGGCAAACCCCGATAGCCATCACTACCCTTGTCCTGGCCTCTCCCACCTCCATAGACCACAGGTGCTCAGGCTGTCCAACACCTAAACCCCTGTTGGCAAGGGTCGTAGCATAGGGAACAATCATCCTAGCCGCAGATATACTATATGCAAGTCCTATCGTCCCGAGAGGTATTCCGGGTGCATTGACGTCACATTCCATCTAGTACCCGGGTACTAGCACGACATGACGCATACAAACCAGGATGGCAAACAAGTAAATACTGTATTTATAAAAGTCTCAGGGTTCCGATACCAGTGTGATCGGCACCGTAACTCAATATCACAATATAAAACATCATGCTCGCATCTCATCAATTCATATCCACAGGTTTCATATGCAAGATGCAACATAGCAAAATGAATGTAAACACAGAATTCAATATATTAATCTAGATAATGCATTCCTATAATTATATATATCAATCCCAAACATCACCCAAAGCCCACTCACCGATTGTTTGATTGTTATTTGGTGAAGTTTGGTCAAGTGCACGCAACCCTGTATGTAATCCAATGTCTGAGATTGTGTGAAAATAGTGTTAGGAGTGTATAGATGGGTTCCGCAAAAGATCCCAACAAAAGAATGTGATTTGGGCCAAGACAGCAGGAATGGATGAAGGAACGGAGCCAGATGGTTGAATCCGGTCGTGGATCCGCCCAGGTCAAGCCCAGAAAATATATGGAATGGACTCACGGGCGGATGTGAACCATGAGTCCGCTCATAGATCTATCCCAACCCTGAGACATGCCCGAGAACAATTTAGGATTCTGGGATTCGAGCAAATTCATATTGGGTGGGTCCGCTCGTAACTTCGCTCCGGAGGAAAGCCATAACAGGCTGAATGGACTAACGAACGGATACAAGATAGTGAATCCAGTCGTTCGTCCGCTGCTCCTCTTTTGCTCAGCAGAGAAGAGGAGCACCTCCAGCCCTTCATTTATGAACCCAATAGGGTTTTGGGGTAGAGAAGGTGAGCTCAAACCTTCGTTGGAGGTCTACCACACGAAGCCCAACAAGAATCACATAGGGTTTAATGGGTTTAGATCCATTCCCAAGGTTTCTTTCAAACCTAAGCTAGGTTTAGAATGCTTGAACAGCATAGGGTCATTCAAAAGTCATAAATGCACTAAAGAGGGGGAATAGAGGTTCAAAAGGAAGAAATCAATGAGGTTCCAAGAGCTCTCAAGAGAACCCTCATGCTTGGAATCGATCTTCATAGGATTTCCAAACCCAGAGATGGAAGAGAGGAAGAGGTAGGTGAGGTCATTACCTCAAGGTTGAACCAATCGATGTCCACCACCTTCACAGCCTCTCTAGCCCCTTCTTCCCCAAGCCTTCAATGCCCTCTTCAGCTCCACGGTTTGGGTAGGTAGAGAAGTAATGAGGTTTGAGGGTTAAGTTTTGATATTAAAACAAGTCTCCCTCCTAGGATCTGTTTGGCCTGGAGCTTATTGACCCAAAACTCATTAAAAGGCTTACTTAGCCAATGGGTCCACCCAAAGGCAACCCATAACCCAAGGAAAGATAAGGATGAAGCCACCCTCGTTCATGTGGCAGAGCTAGAGTATCCGAAGCACGAGGTGTAGGTCCCACACAAGGAAAATACATAAATCCCAAAGATAGCCCTGGCGGACTAACTGACAGATGCAGTGCTGATGAGTCCGCTCGTGCGTCCGCTGCTGCTGTAAGGGCAGAAACACAAGGTAAAAGGGTCAGGCTTTGACCCACGCTTCGGGGTCAACTAGAGGAAGACTCCGTATCATTCACAAGATTAAATCTTACCCCTGGACCATCACGACATGCCCTTCGTGATCCCGAACAACCTCCCGATCGCAATACTAAGCTCATCTCTAAAGGAGGTATCTAACTGCGGGGACACAGGGTAAGCCTTTCGATACTCCTCACTTTGCGGACTCGTGCTAGGAGGATGATCGACGAAATCACCATCTATAAATCTTCCCCACTGCCAGTTTAGGAACCTCTCTTCCACAGGTAAGCCCGTGATGTGGTCAACGATCTTGTGACTAGGTTTGACCACAAGTAAAAATAACTCGCCAACATACACGGCAGTAGAATCTACATGTCACACGAGAGAAAACATTATTAAATAATAAATCTGGGTGCGGGTGTAACACTGAGCAAACAGATGAGCGAGTAAAATTTAAGATGAGTTTATGGGGTAGAATACCTTCCCTTTTATAGTAGAGTATGGCGGTGTGGAGAGTCCCAGTTGATGGCGAATAATCCCCGTAGCAGATAGAGTCCTGGAGTGTCAGGGGTCTTCCATGGTTGGTTACTTCTCTACGGGGAGGTAGAGTCCGATAGGAATGGTGTTTCCAATAGATAAATGTAGAGTGCTTGTTTCCGTCTTGGATTGTGTGATTGATGGAGGATGGTGTAGAGTCCTGAAGGTGGTATAAGTCTTGTTTATGACTGTGGTGCAGAGTCCAAGTGGCGGTGTACCTCTTGTTGGGGACGATGGTAGTACCCTGGTCCAGGTCCCTAGAGGGTGGTTGTTTGGTCCAGGCTCATAGCGGGCCGTGTGGGGCGAACCCGCGGTTGGTCCGCCATTGGCTCGGTTTTGGTCCTCCTCCTTGGACCGGGAGCACGTGGCGACCACTGATTGGTGGGTGCGAATTTGGGTTCATCAGGGTTATACCATCAAGATGACCGAATAAGCCATGGCCATCGAGAAACGGTTCAATCTGGGTTTGCCAGAACAAATAATTTTTGGATGTAAGCTCCACCAAGAGATAATGGTGAGCATGATGAAGAGATGGAGATCCAGAAGGTAGAAGAGAGGTGAGGGCACTACTGTCCGCGGTGAGAGGGGTGGTTGATTCAGGATCGGTAGCACCCGCCATTGAGAAAAAAAAAAGAAAAGAGAAGAGAAGAAGGCTCGTTGGAGCTACTGTGCTCTTGATACCATATTGGTTGAGAAGATTTTGGATTTCATTCATACTATATTAAATCAGTTACAATGTGTATATAAAGGGGATTAGAGAATCCCAATAAGGTTAAGATTCCACATGTGATAATAGATAAGTTTCCATATCACATGTGGTTTACAAGGTAAGTAGATATATATAAATCAGGATACACAAGGTAAGAGATATATGTGCACAAGGAAACCAATATAGCACGTTCCATGAGTGAGAACGGCTATATTGGTCAATAGTCTGTACTTCGTATAGATTTTTGCCTTATAAGTGGCTTGCAAGATTGACTTTGTAGATATTTCTGATGCTTTCTTCGTAGACGACCCATGTTCACAGCGTATGTTATAGCAACATAGAGAATAAATTATCTAATTATCTATACAATCTCTATTTTGAAACGTTAGAATAAACATGGCTTAAGCCTTAAAGAGAGTTCTATAGAGATGGCATTTTGGATCAGACAAGATACGGAGAAAGTGGGAGGGGTGGGGAACCCAAAACTCTTTACAAAGAAACCAATCTGCCAATGAATACTCGAATCTGGCTGGAATCTTGGGTTTGCTGAGTTGCAGTCCTAGGATTTGTTGTATTGGAGAGTTGGTTACTTTCTCTTTTGTTCCTTTCACAAACATGACATGTTCAAATAGTTCAAAATACATTTAAGATAGAACAGGCTTTGGTTATTATATGTTTGCTTTGTCAATAATGCACATCTGACCAAAGTTCTAGGTATAGGTATCGGTTTTGCGATATTGATAGTATCGGCTGATACAACGATACAATATGGATACTTAGAACCATGCTTGTGACAAGTATTCATCAAGTAAATAATGAATGTCACATTAAAGGAAGTAGCATTCGGAAATGGATTTTAACCTAGTCCATCACATGATCAGGAATTCAGGATGAAATCTACTGAGTGAGTGACCAATACTTTGATCTAGAGGATTTCAACAGCCATATGGGCTGCAATCAGCTAGCCTGGGGGTACTTAATGATTGTGAGTGACCAATTAATCTTAAACCATCGAGGATTCTTGCAGGAGAAATGCTAAGCTCATCTGTTACACGTGGATCAACTACGATCATCACATAGTGTTGTGATTATGAGAGTTATAGAGATATAATAGTCTCACATCAGTTATCTAGGACCTTGGCTATGTTTTAATATACCCTTGGGCCATCTCCACCTAATACCTTAAGGTTTTGGGTTAGAACCCAAGTGGTGTTTCGTGGGCTATCATATTTCTTTTAACATTGTATCAAAGTTAGGTTCATTCATTGTCCTCCTTAAGATGTATATTCACGTGAATGTTAAAATTATACATAAGAGAAAATATTGAGATATTAGAAGTTATAGAGGTATAATTGCACAACGGTTATAGAAGTCCTCCACGAAGAATCCATTTGTACTAAAAAAAAGGTAAATGTAGAGTGTTAGTCCCTTTAATATTGCTTTTTCTTGAACTCGATCTCAAAAGTGATTGACTAGGTTGGATGTAAGTAGACAAAATATCTTTGTCCATAGATTGTTATCTACTATTCAACCCTTTTTTAAACCTGTGATGCCGATAGTAAAGCATCAATAGCCAGTCCTTATCAATGCCTTAACTAAGGCGTACATATGTTCCCTTCAAGCCTTATCCACCAAGAAACCTGAAAGATTCCAAGTAACTACCCCTTAAAATATGATGTAATCTCACTAATATTTGAAAATTTTTTATGTGAAGGCTAGTACATGAAATTTATTTTTAATTTTGACTTTACGCGGCAAGAATGGAAATGATTTCTTCTAGTTTGTCACACTGTTTCTACACTTGCATCCCACACAAGACTTCCTCTTAATCCCAATTAAAGTATTTAGCAACTTAAAAACTTACTCTGTATCCAAAATAAAGTCAATTATGCTAAAATAAAGCTTTTAATTATAGTAACTTATATCTTAAAAATTGAAGCTAATGCTTACTGAATGCCCTTTTTGGGACGAAAAACCTGCAACTCCTGGACAGAAACCACATCCGCAAATGGATTCAAGACCATCTTTTTATGTTATATGATTATGTAAAAGTAAAATACCAGAGAATTTCATAAAGATGAAAGAGAAGTGTTTCTTCTCATCTTATCTCCAGGATGTAAAGCCTCCCCTTATGGAGTTTTGCAACAATGAATAAGCAAAAAATTCTGGATGATTAGATTGAATTAATGGAACTCCGGCCGATTTAATCAGAAAAATTATGTCAACTTTATTTATACATATGGGTTGATTACTTGATTGATCTTCTTCCTTTCCGTTCTTTCAATCCATTGGCAAGGGTTTATATTGAAAGAGGTAAATCCTGTGGTAATTGATAGAAATTATAAATGGAATCAGTTGATGGTGATCCATTGAAATAAGGAACTATGAATTTCAAGGGTTTAATAACCAATCACAACTGCGAATATGGCCTCTGGAGCATCTGGACGCTCTACTGGTGGTTCTAGCACTGACTCTAATGCTCAACGCTCTTCTTCTGTTCGAGGTCGCTCAAACTTTGGTGGTGGTTCTCGATATCATGGTCGTTGGTCAGGCCGTTCATCTGACTCTGGTGGTCGCTATGGTCGTCATTCTAATTATCAGTCTAGTTATCACTCTGGATATCAATCTGGTGTTTGTAAATCTGATTATCAGACTGGTTACAACTCTAGTTCACCACCGGGATATCGCCAAGATTCTCAATCTCCACCCTTTCAATCCTCACCACTGGCTTCGATCCCTTCTTCTTCTGGCCTGTTCTGCCAGATCCATGCCCAGGCTGGACATCAATCCTCTTCCTACCCACAGAGGTTTAATGTAGTGGGTTGTAAATGGGTTTTTAAAATTAAGAAAAGAGCTGATGGGACGATTGAGTGCTATAAAACGTGTTTAGTGGCTAAGGGTTTTCACCAAGTCCCCGATTGGACTACAATGAAACCTTTAGTCCCCTTATTCGCTCCACGACGATACGGTTGATATTTCCCCTTGCGGTTACATGTGATTGGCCACTCAAGCAATTTGATGTACAAAATGCCTTTCTTCATGGCAACTTGACTGAGACTGTCCTTATGCGCCAACCTCCTGGTTTTGAGGATCTGGCCTATCCTTCCCATGTGTGTTGTCTATGCAAGTCGTTGTATGGGCTTAAGCAGGCCCCACGAGCTTGGTTTACAAGGTTTAGTGGTGCCTTACTTGCTTATGGGTTTGTTGCCTCTAAGGTCGATACATCCCTTTGGATTCTAGTGTCCTATACTTGTTGGTGTACGTAGATGATTTGCTTCTCACCGACAATGATACTCGAGCCATGGGTTCCCTTATGAGGTATCTTTCCACTGAATTTGCTCTTAAAGAGCTAGGTGACCTCCACTATTTCTTGGGCATGGAAATTACTTGCTCTTATGATGGGCTATTTCTAAACCAACACAAGTATGTTAGCGATCTTCTTACAACCACCGATATGGCCAATGCCAAACCGGTTAGTTCTCCTGTGGCAGTCGGGTTTGGTTTCTCCATTACTTCGGAAACTCCACTTCCTGATGGGACGGAATATAGACGTGTTGTTGGCGCTCTACAGTACCTTACCATCACACGACCAGATTTAAGTTTTTTTGTCAATAGGGTTGCTCAGTTTATGCACTCTCCTAGTGATGTTCAATGGACTGTAGTAAAACGCATTCTCCGCTATATCAAGAGTACTCCCTTTGATGGCTTGTTCTTTCGGCTTCAATCGGATGTATCTCTAGTGGCCTATTTAGATGTTGATTGGGCTGGTTGCCCACCTGATCGGAAGTCTACTACCGGGTATTGTGTATTTTTAGCCTCCCATTTGGTCTCTTGGTCATTTCAGAAATAGAAAACAGTCTCTTGTTCCTCAACTGAGGCTGAGTATCGAGCCGTTTCCGCTGTTGCGACAAAGTTGGTTTGCTTACGCTCTCTTTTACGGGAACTTGGTGTGTTTCTTCCCTCTGCCCCGCTTGTTTGGTGTGATAATATTGGAGTAACTTATCTTACGACGAATCCTCTATTTCATGCTCGTACGAAGCATATTGAGATCAACTCTCATTTTGTTCAGGACATGGTGGCTTCTAAACACCTTGTGGTTCGCTATGTTTCCACGGTCGATCAGTTGGCGCATGTTCTCACTAAGGCTCTCTTTCACCGACGATTTTCTCTTCTATGGTCCAAGTTCACAGTTGGTTCACCACCGTTCAGCTTGAGGGGGCGTGTTGAGGATACTTCTCCATGTGTCGTGGATAGCTCAGCAGCGGTTACATAGATGATTACACTTCTTGTATTAGTGTAATGTGTACATGTAATCGTATATGGTTGTATATATTGTTGTACCTTGTTGATAATTAATGATATAATGGGAACCACATTCATTAGCTTCACAACTTGCATTGGCACTAGACCTTGTGAAAGGGACCCAAATGTTGGCTTCAGTTTTTGTTGTATTGGACAGGAAAACAAAGGTTACAGGGGATGTTGGAGAGGAAGTGACAAGGGTGGAGGGGACAATTGGATTGAGGGGTGTTGAATTTAATTACCCTTCAAGGCCAGACATTGTCATCTTCAAAGATTTCAATCTCAAAGTAACAGATGGGAAGAGCATGGCATTAGTAGGGTCTAGTGGATCTGGTAAGAGCTCTGTTCTCTCCCTTATACTGCGGTTCTACGATCCAAAAGCAGGGAAGGTGATAGTTGATGGTAAGCATTTCCAACACACATTTATAGAAATAATTTTAAACTTTCATGCCTTCTCTAAACATAGAGGTTCCATGTAATCTTTACGGGAAAGGACATTAAGAAACTAAAACTTAAGTCCCTTCCCAAATACATTGGCCTTGTCCAACAAGAACCGACGCTGTTTTCCACAACAATTTATGAAAACATTCTTTACGGCAAAGATGGAGCATCTGAAGCAGAGGTAATTGAGGTTGCTAAGCTTGCTAATGCACACAACTTCACCAGTAGCCTTCCTGAGGGCTACTCAATCATAGTAGGAGAGCGTGGGGTGCAACTATCAGCTGGACAGAAGCAACGGGTTGCCATGGTCAGAGCTATTCTCAAGAACCCAGAAGTCTTGCTTATTGATGAGGCCACTAGTGCTCTCGATGTAGAATCTGAGCGTGTCATTCAACAAGCCCTTGACAGGCTAATGAAGAATAGAACGACAGTTAGGGTGGCACATAGGTTTTTGTTGGGACCTGTTTCATGCTTAATAATGAATCAGGCACGTCATTGGTTGAGGGTAGCATGGGCTGACCAGGTCAAAGGGAAGCGGTTGAGAGAAAACTGCTCAAGGGGAGATGCTCCCTAATTCCCAGCTGAAGGATAAGGCCCACCATATCCACAACAGCGTGGATAGTAGAGCACATTCAGGGAAATGCCTTGGTAAAAGGATTCGTGGAAAGCAAAGAAGGCGGGGCATAAAGGCCACTAAGGAAATGGCGGCTGTAACTTCCAGACAGAGTCCTTGTTGGATCCATCTTTAAAAGCTAAGGGAGTTGTCGCACAAGACACACACAACAACTCAACACTTTACTTTTAGCATTTACTTGTTAGTTCTTCATTTTCATCCTTTTGGGAGATGTATGCTACAGTCATCGGACTATCAATTGTAAGGAATCAAGAATTTATCCACCTTGGTAGAATGGTATGATCTGATATTGACTTGTTTATTTCCCATTATTAATTAGTTCCATTAAATTCTTTGTTTGTCTTCTACGCATCACATAAATCCTTGATTGTAATCTTTTGCTCTGTTGTTTAAAGTCCTATTGAGACCGGTACCTTCAAAGTCTAACCCAAAGGTCCTTAGAATTGCTCAGGCACAAGGGAACCCTAAATTCCCTAGCTGAAAGTCAGATAGGCAATTCCAACCCGTTTGAGCTTGCGTCAAAGGTTCTAGCACGCTCGCACCTACTCCACCCCTGCGCCACTTTGTGAGAGTGTTGGACATTTTTTCCACCAACACACTTTGGCACGCCCGGTGGGACCCTCATAGACTTAGGTATCATAATGGGACCAAAGAAGAAAGCAGCAAAGATCCACAACAGGAAGGAAGTGGTCATCGAAGACGACATGATGAATCCTTTGGCCGGCAAGGACGGCCAGGAGACCGACGGGTCTGCTTCTCAGGACACCGGTAGTAGCAAGGAGTTATCGCATCAGTTTACGGCTGCTATGCATAACGCTCTCGAACCTATGTCTGCAGACATGAGACACCTAGTGACTGCTATTAGACCAGTCGCAGAGGACATCTGCCACTTGATCAACACGTAGAACCAGGTCGCTGAAAACCAGCAGGCTCGTTTCGACCGCTTCATTAGTAGTCAGGATACTCGTTTCGATCAACTCATTATGGTCCTGACAACCCAGAGGCAGGTAGCCCTACCAGGGCCAGTCCAGCCCTTGGGATTTCTCCTCCCTGAGGCAGCGGCTTCCCAGGTTGCTGGACCCAATTTAGACATAGGTCAAACAGGCCACGGTCAACAAACTACGTTTGTCGGGAGCTCAAGCCGGGATCCGGTGTCGGGTGACCAACAGATGACGTATGGAAACCTACTGTATCAGGCAAAAACTGGGATTCCTGCATACACCCTGGGTTTTTCAACCAATCCTGCAGCTACGGAAGGGACGCAGGCCGTACCTTCCTTCATGACCCTGCCAGGGGCAAACACAACCTATCGGCCAGCAACCCTCGATGGCCAAATGACCAATATTGTCCCTCTAGGAGCCATGGATTCCTTTGGGTCTATAGAGGCATAACAAGGCCCCAGTATCAATACCAGTTTACTAGGGGCAAGCACCCATCTGAACCCCGTAGCAACAGGGGCAAACGTTGTCCCCTTGGGAGGGTACAGCAATCAGAATCAGGCCGGGTTGCCCTTCCCCAACCCAGTCCAAAGGGGGGCAGGATATGGCTCTAGGCCAGAGGATATTCCCGATTAGGCACGGGTTACATGGCCTACAATAGGCCCACGGGGGCCGGGATCAAATTCGGCCTCGAACCCGGGGCCACCCCAAGGAAACAGGCAACAGTTGACTATGAGGAATTAACCCGATTAATTCAGAATAGCATAGACCATGCCTATAGGCCGGTTATGCGGCCTGTTTATAGAAAACCCTACCCAGATCACCTGGACAACATAGATCTCGGGAGAAACTAGAAGATACCAGAGTTTACTACATTTTTCGGTGAAGACAATATGTCCACCATTGAACACATCACACGCTTTACTGTCCAGTGTGGAAACCTAGGGGCAAACGATGCTATTAAACTTAGACTCTTCCCCAATTCACTCACGGGCTCAACCTTCATGTGGTATTTCCTCTTACCAGCGAACTCAGTCCAAAGTTGGCAGGAGATGGAAGAATTGTTCCACACATAATTCTATAGGACTGAACCGGAGACCACTATTGAGGATCTAGCTCGAATGCGCCAGGAGCCAGGTGAGACTGTGAACAACTACATCAACCGCTTTAAGTTGGCCAAGTATAAGTACCCAACCATCTTACATGAGAGTGAGTATGCGAAAATGGCGCTAGGTGGCTTACACTTTGAACTTAGAAAATGGTTTGCTGGCTAGAACTTTACGGAGCTCAGCCAATTGGTAGTCCAAGTAGCACCTTACGAGGCATTGCTGAGGGAGGACGATCAGCGAAAAGCGGCCTCCATCAGAACCTATTACAAGAATGTTGCCGCCTGTAGTTACCCGCTACTAGGGGCTGCGAACGTAAAGCGGTTGATTTCATGGATTGCGAGGTCGACGTAGCTGAAATAGCTGAAGGAAAACCTTATGTTTGCAAGGCTTTCACAAAAGAGGCCGCAACCGATAGACGGCCCGAATGGGTAAGACCAACCCCTCAACGGACTTTTGACACTGGGGTTAAATATTCCTTTTATATATCAAAGGCAGAGCTTATTTTTGATCAACTTCTGAAAGATAAGTAGATCAAATTGCCCCCAAGCCATCAGATACCGGCAGGTGGTGATCTCAAAGATCAGAAATATTATAAATGGCATAATACTCGCACACATACGACCATTAATTGTGTTGTTTTACGAAATGCTTTGCAGAAAGCCATCCCGAAAGGGCGGATCAAGTTTCCCGAAAAGGACAAAGGGGTGATGCTAGTCGATGACAACCCTTTTCCTGTTAATATGACAAGTGTCAACCTGTCAAAAAAGGCCAAACCCATGGGCATGCTGCAGTTGTTTTCGGCAGACCAAAACAGCCCGAATTTACAGGGTAGGTTAAGATCTCCCAAAAGAGTAGTCTAAACCCGTAGGCTGCACTCTTTCAGACCAAGGCAGGCCTTACTCAGACTGTACCGGTTTCCTCCAAGGCTGTAATGATACTAGAATCAGACAACGCGATGGCAAAAGTATCTAAGGTCACCCAGAGGCAACCCCAGCAATGCAAGACATCTACAGGACGTGAGGAAGCCTCCCAGGAAGGCAACAAAGGAAAAGGGATAGCACGTCCAGAATCGTTCAGTTCATTTAAAGAATGGAGCGACGGACCTGCCCTTCTGGCGTCCAAAGAACCACAGACCTTCCAGTGGGGCGTTTGCACTCATTGCAAACGAATAATCGAAGGCCAACCACGAAAAGGGGTGGACTGTTTGATGAGCACATTTATGTGTGAAATCTTAGGGCCATAAAGCATGCATTTTTATACTTGGAACGGAGCTACTTGAGGTTTTTGTTTGTGTTTTCAGATTTTAGGTGAATTCTTGTAAAAATGGAGCAAATGATGCTAAGGACCCATTTTTAAGCTGTTCAGTGGTGTTTGGCAGTACTCGGAAGCGACCAAGAGTCGAGAAAATCAAGTCTGGATTGAGCACTGAAAGAATCACGCCAATTAGTCAAATTTGAACATGATTACAATGGGACCCTTAGCATAATTTTGAGGTGCTAATAGTATGGATGCGTAGCCCATCGAGTCAGCTTTGCAACGGTTCAAACGGCACTTGATTCCGAGTTGAAACGAAGAAGTTACGATCATTTCCGTAATGACGCACTAAAATGGCATGCAAGAGTTTATTTATAATTATAAAAAATCGGCTGGGACAAAGTAAAGCGGAAGTTCGGATTCGAGGAGCTTTAGCACAATTATCAGAAGTTATCTTTTCTGTTGGCCGAAAGATTCCATTTAGATGGCTCTGGAGCAGTCCAACTTCAACTTGAGATATCTTCGGCTCCCGAACTCCAAATTGGACGAAATTTGGGTCTATTTTGGGTGATTTTTCACAAGGAATGCAACACTGAGGCCTATATAAGCATCCCATGCTCCACGTTTCTGAAGGACAGAATGGGCATTTTATTAATTGGTGGAGTGGAATCCCAGTCATCACCTTTATTCTCTCTCTCCTTCAACTTTTCAAGGGCACTTTTGGAATTTGACTATGGATAGATTTCTTTTAAAAAATATGCCCTCATCTTTAGAAGGTTGAAAAGTCAAAGATGCCTTGATCTCATTGCTTGGAGAAGACACCTACAAAGATAAAGAAGCACAAGTTTAGAATTAGAAGGTTACTTTTAAAAAAATAGAAGGTTTATGTAGCTAGGATTCTTATCTCTCTTAGTTTCTATTTTTTCTATTTTTCTTGGGGATCAAGTCTTATTGTAAAGGAAAGAGAAGGGAATATTTCTCCTACCGCTTCTCTTATCTCTTCTCCTCTCCTTCCCCCTATAAATACCCCTTAGCATTCTCTTGTAAACTAGTTCAATTAATTGGTGAAATTTCTTCTTTTCTTCTTCTAGTTTTTGGCTTTCTAAGTTCTAGTTTGATTTTATGCTTTCAATTCCATGGTTGTAATGCTTTTGATTCATGCTTTAATTTTATGTCTTCAATATGGTTGTAATAATTCTAATTTAGTTTCAAGCTTTCTAGTCTAGGCTTCTAAATTCTAGTGAGAAGATTTAGAAGACTTGGAAGAGGAAGCCATGGTAGGATTATTCAAGTGTTCAAGCTTCTTCAACTACATTCATACAAAGCCTAATTAGTTCATGCAATTCAAATTTGGTAGAAGGGAGTATCAATTTCTTATTTTTATTTTTGTGTTCTTCTTCTTCTTAACATCTTAATTCTTCTAGTTTCTAATTTCTTCTTCTTATTCTCTACCTCTTTCTTCTTCTATTAGTTTTATTTTATTAGTATTCTCATCTCCATTAATCCCTCCATTCTATTAGGAATTTTCATTCTCCATTATTTTTATTTTCATTCTCATTCTCTATCTCTCTAATCTCTTCATGCTTTTAGGATTTAATTTTTTATTCACTATTATTATCATGCATTATGGTAGGATTTTAATTTAATTATTTTTTATTTTATTTTTCAGATTTGATAGCGCCATTTTAAGTGTGATATCAACTTCAATCCGGTTCAATTAGTTAGTTAGTTCTATTTTTTTTTATTTTTAGTTTGTGATTGTGTGGTTGTGGCAATTTAATTCCTCCAATTTCGTCAATCCGCGTTAGATGCATAATAGGTTAGATGGATGTGTGTTAGGTCGTAGATGCTTGTGAGTTAGGATCCGTTAGTTTAATTGTTGTTAGGTTAATTCAAAAATTTAATTAGTTTGGTTCACTTTGCATTGCTTTAAAGTGAGTAAACTAGGGTGGCGTATATCTCCTTGAGTTTGACTCATAGCTACGAATGATTTGTACGCTTACGGTTAATTATTTCTTGCAAACAAGTTTTTTGGCGCCGTTGACGGGGAGATTATTCACCGCTTTATTTTTTGATTTTTAAGTAGTTCGAAGTATTTTAGTTTCTTCTCTTCTCTTCTTTTTTTTTGAAAAAACAAAAAAAGAAGAAAAAAAAAAATTTTGAAAACCTCATCTTGTCTCTTTTCTGTTTCCAAGATTGTGCGCCCAATCTAAAGTCCTTCTTATGCTCAAACCCAGCCTCTTTTGGTGTCCCTCATAGGATTAAGTTACCTATGACACTGCATCTTGACTTGGTTGGGTGGAATGGCATATGACTTATCTTTGGAGGCGACTAACTTTGATAACAGGAAAGCGACATAGTGAGTGCTCTTGGAAACAGAAACGTATAGTAGTCCTCCACTCTATATCAGAATCCACTTGGAATCGCCCGTAGGTAGCTATTAAAAACTATACGGGTTCCCTTGCTGTCAACCTATATGGCAACCTTACAGCTTTGGAACCACTGTTTCGATTCTTGAGGGACAGATGCACTATCTACCTTTGACTCCCTCTTGTTTTTGATGATTTTTTCTAGTCTTTTATTTTTCTTTAATTTTTCTAATGGAGACCTCATATCTGTTTAGGTGGCTAAAGTGTGGGCCCATGATTCAAGCAATCGTCTTATTAGAAGACCACCTTCTCCACCACCTTTGGCCCCACCTTTGACCATGGGTGACCAACAACCCAAGACTCTTAAGGATAGGTTTTACCCTACTAGGGCTGCACAATCCTCTTGCATCAATCTGCCTGTTGCTACAAGCAACAACTATGAACTTAAGACCAACTTCATTAGCATGCTACCCCACTTCCATGGGATGGCCAATGAAGATGCATACCTCTTCCTTAGGGAGTTTGAGGAGGTCTGTGTTCTAATTAAGGTTTAAAATTTAACTGATGATGCAGTTAGGCTGAGGTTTATAAATTTTGCCCTGAAGGACCAGGCCAAGAAGTGGTTCTATGGACTATCAACAAACTCCATTAGTACATGGGATGAGTTCACCATTATCTTCTTGAGAAAATTCTTCCCTCTTCACAAGACCAATAAGCTTAAGAGTGACATCCTCCAATTTAGGCAGAAACCACATGAGTCCTTCTCTAAGTTCATGGAGAGATTCAAGGACCTTCTTTTAGAATGCCCTCACCATGGTATTGATTTATGACAGTTTTGCCAAATTATTTATGAAGGCATAGACTTTTAGACCAAGCAACTTTTAGAATCTATGTGTCCTGCAGGCTTTACCTCTTTTTCTGATGAGAATGAGGCCTGGACATTCTTGACCAACTTGGCTGAAAATACTAGGGAGTGGGAATCTTCCCAAGAGGCTAAAAGGACCACTAAGGGATATCTCATTGAGGGTGTTCCAGCCAAAGAGGCTAAAATTGACAGCCTCATCAAAAGGTTGGAGTCCCTAATGCCTAAAGAGCCTATGCCAGTTAACCAGGTCAACCATGTGTTAATATGTAGTTGGTGCCATACACCTGGACATCTTTTGGAGGAATGCCCCAACACCTTTGTGGGTAATTCCAACACTGAGAATGTGAGTGCTCTCTACCAAAATAATCTATACAACAACACTTACAACCCAGGATGGAGAAATCACCCAAATTTCTCCTGGAGTCAAGGAAACCAAGAAGGCCCATCCAACTTTCAAAATCAAGGCCAGCTTGGTCTCCAAAGGCCCAACTATGTACCACAAAGCCAAGGTATGTCTCCTTACCCCTGCCCCCCTCGTCCTCATGTAGGACCTTCTATTAATTCTGCTAGGCCACCTCTCCTTGCTCCTTATCAGCCACCCCCAGGGTTTATCAATACAGGAGAGGCAACAAGAATGAGTGAGATGGAGAATAAGATAGCCCTTATGGAGAAACAACTTACCCAGCTTGTCACAATCCTGCATGAGAGGGAAACAGGAAAGTTACCTAGCCAACCTGAGCCAAATCCTAGGCATTAGGTTCGTATTCAGCAAGGTACCCAAGCTCCTCCACTCAATGTTCTAGCACAAGGCCAACAGCATCAAGGGCCCTCCAGCCAGGTAAATGCTGTATATGCTTTAAGGAGTGGCCGTGAGTATCAACAGGTTAGTACACCTCAATCTGTACCATCTTATACTCCTATTGATTTTCCCCCTTCTGAAGAGACCATTGAAGTGCCTACTATCCCTGGTTCGTCTGATGAACCTGGAATAATTCCGGATGATTTGGTTGAGGAAACCAAAGATGATTCGATTGAGGAAGTGAAAGAGACCATCCCTAAAAAAGTTTATACCTCACCTGCCCCTTTCCCACATAGGTTGGTTAGCAAGAAGCCTCATTCTGTGGAGAAAATATTGGATGTTTTTAAATAGATTCAGGTAAATATTCCTATATTGGATGCTATAGCCCAAGTCCCCACTTATGCTAAAGTCCCCAAGGACTTATGCACCCAAAAGCGGACCACCAATGTGCCCAAAAAGGCATTCTTGGCTGCTAACATCAATTCTCTTACCGCACAGCCGATAGCAACCAAACATAAGGACCCTGGAAGCCCCACCATCTCTTGCACTATAGGCAACACCACTATTGATCATACCTTATTGGACCTTGGTGCAAGTGTGAACCTATTGCCTTATCATGTCTACCAACAGTTGGGATTGGGAGAGCTGAAACCGACCAGAATTACTCTCCAACTTGCAGATAGGTCGGTTAAAGTTCCTAAGAGAATGATTGAGGATGTTTTGTTAAAGGTTGGGGAATTTATTTTTCTGTGGATTTTATTGTTTTAGATACCTAACCTACTACTAATTTTAAAGACCAAATCCTAATCATATTGGGTAGACCTTTCCTTGCTACCAGTAATGCATTAATCAATTGCAGGAAAGGTCTCATGAAGCTATCTTTTGGCAATACTTCTGTGGATTTTAATGTGTTTAGGTTGGGCAAGCAGCCTGATATGGATGAAGAGGTACATATGCTTCAAGGATTTTTCAATGGTGTTGATACTTTCTTTGAGATTGATTTTGATTCAGGATTTCAGGAATGTATGCAGGACTTGGAGGGTGTTGATGATACCCCCTTATCTGAGGTATGGAGCATCCAACCATCTTTGGAGCCCCTTGGACCCCTATCCACCTCCATTCCTAAACCCTCTACTATTGGGCCCCCCACATTAGAGTTGAAAGCATTGCCCTCCAACCTCAAGTATGCCTTCCTAGGGCAAGATGACACTCTTCCTATAATTATTGCTTTTGATTTGACTTCTATACAGGAAGAAGAGTTGATTAAGCTTCTGCAAGAACATAAGGAAGCCATAGGTTGAACCATGTCAGACCTCAAAGGTATTAGCCCCTCCATTGTTTAATATCATATTCATCTAATAGAGAGTTCCAAACCTTCTAGGAAACCCCAAAGGAGAGCTAATCCTGTGATGAAAGAGGCAATCAAGAAAGAGATCCTAAAATGCTTGGATCATGGCGTAATTTACCCTATTTCTGATAGCCAATGGGTGAGTCCTATGTAGGTTATGCCAAAGAAAGGAGGAGCCACTGTAGTTGAGAATGCCAATAATGAATTGATTCCAACCCGTATCTAAACGGGATGGAGAGTGTGCATTGACTATAGGAAATTGAATGCGACAACTTGAAAGGACCACTTCCCCTTACCTTTTATTGATCAGATGTTAGAGAGACTAGCTGACCATGAATATTATTGTTTTTTTTTATGGATATGCAGGCTATAATCAAATCCCTATTGCTTTGGAGGACCAACATAAGACCACATTCACATGCCCTTATGAAACTTTTGCTTACCGACGTATGCCTTTTGGGCTTTACAATGCCCCTACTACATTCCAAAGGTGCATGATGAGTATCTTTTTTGATATGATAAAGCACTTCCTAGAGATGTTTATGGATGATTTTTTTATTCACGGCTCTACCTTTTCTAATTGCTTGCATCACCTTTCTTTGGTTCTTAAAAGATGCACAGAAAAGAACTTGGTCTTGAATTGGGAGAAGTGCCACTTCATGGTGAAGCAAGGCATAGTTCTTGGTCACATTGTGTCCATAAAGGGGATTAAGGTTGATAGATCTAAGGTGGACCTCATTGTCAATTTACCACCACCCAAGAGTGTATAGGACATTAGATCTTTTTTGGGCCATGCAGGTTTTTACAGGAGATTCATCAAGGACTTTAGCCAGATTGCTAGACCTCTCACTTTCCTTTTGGAAAAGGACTGCCCATTTGATTTTTCCCCTGAGTGTCATAAGAGTTTTGAGCAATTAAAAAGAGCATTGACCTCAGCCCCCATTATTCAAGCTCCAAATTGGATAGTGCCATTTGAGCTTATGTGTGATGCCTCTGATTTTGCTATAGGGGCTGTTCTTAGGCAAAGAATTAATAAATTACCCCATGTGATTTATTATGCAAGTAGGATTCTTGATGATGCACAACTCAATTATACCACCACTGAGAAAGAATTTTTAGCTGTTGTGTTTGCTTTAGAGAAGTTTAGGCCCTACTTGATTGGATCCCATGTAATTGTTTATATTGACCATGCAGCTGTCAAATATCTTGTGTAGAAAAAAGATGCTAAGACTTGCCTCATTAGGTGGGTCCTTTTGTTGTAAGAATTTGATCTTGAAATTAGGGATAATAAAGGGTGTAAAAATTTGATTGCAGACCATCTATCCCGGCTGCCTAATTCTTTGACTGTTGATTCTCCAGTCAACGAGAACTTTCCTGATGAGTATCTGATGGCAGTGTCTAGTGAACCTTAGTTTACTGACATTGTTAATTATCTGGTTACGGGTGTGACACTTGCATATTGGTCTACCCAATAAACGAATCGTTTCTTTTCATAGGTTAAGTATTTCTTTTGGGATGATCCTTATCTTTTTAAGATTTGTCCGGAATAGGTAATCTGGAGATGTGTTCCTGATCATGAGCAACAATCTGTCTTATCTTTTTGCCATGATCAGGCTTGTGGAGGCCACTTTGGGCCCAACAAGACAGCGGCCAAGGTTTTACAGTGTGGATTTTATTAGCTTACTCTTTTTAGAGATGCTTTTATTTATTGCAAGACATGCCCTTCATGCCAATCTTTAGGGCGTCTCAGCAGGAGGAATATGATGCCCCTCAACCCAATTCTGGTGGTAGAGGTATTTGATGTATGGGGAATAGATTTCATGGGGCCTTTCCCTAATTCTTTGGGACACATGTACATATTACTTATTGTGGACTATGTGTCCAAATGGATTGAGGCAGTTCCTTGTAAGACCAATGACCACAAGGTGGTTGTGAAATTTTTGAAGGAGAACATCTTCTCCCGTTTTGATACTCCCCGTGCTATCATTAGTGATCGGGGCAAGCACTTTTGCAACCGGCCTTTTGAGGCCCTCATGAGGAAATATGGTGTCATTCACAAGTTGGCCACACCCTGCCATCCTCAGACTAGTGGCGCAAGCACTTTTGCAACCGGTCTTTTGAGGCCCTCATGAGAAAATATGGTGTCATTCACAAGTTGGCCACACCCTGCCATCCTTAGACTAGTGGCTAGGTTGAGGTTTTAAATAGGCAGATAAAGCAAATTCTTGAGAAAACCATCAACCCGAACCGCAAGGATTGGTCGAACCAGTTGATAGATGCGTTGTGGGGCCATAGGACAGCCTTTAAGACCGATCTTAGTCAATATCCGTACCATCTGGTGTATGAAAAGGCGTGTCAATTACCTATTGAGCTTGAGCACAAGGCCTTTTGGGCTATCAAGAAGCTTAACTTTGACCTACCCACTATAGGTGCCCATAGGAAACTCCAACTATCTGAGTTGGAAGAGCTTAGGAATGAGGCATATGAGAATGCCCAGATTTATAAGGCAAAAACCAAGGCTTTCCATGACAGACACTTTTTGAGAAAATCTTTTGAAATAGGCCAAAAAGTTTTGTTGTACAATTCTCATCTGCACATCTTTCCAGGTAAATTACGCTCAAGATGGGATGGCCCCTACATTGTTCAGACTGTTTATTCTCATGGGGTCGTTGAAGTCCTCAATCCAAGTACAGGTGCTACATTTAAGATAAATGGCCAACCTTTGAAGCCATACATTGAGATGCCTGCACCAGTTGAGGAAGAGGTCATGGATCTCCATGAACCTCTTTACCTTGACCATTGAGCTCCTGGTATGTATCCCCTCCCTTGTCCTTATTCCTTCTTTTCTGCATGCATTGAGGACATTGCATGAATTAAGTGTGTGTGGGGGGGGGTGTTTGACTTAATTGGTGAATTTTATGAATTTTGATTGTAACGGTAGTTTGATTTGGTGCATACATTTCTTTGATTACGAAGCAAGAGAGAGAGAGGGAATTAGGTGCCCTAGCATGCGAAATAATAAAAAAATCATTTTTTAAGGACGGTAGTTGGTTCGGATCCGGTGAGAGGGATTGAGTTGAAAAATATGAGCGTTATTTCATTTGATGGCTAGATTCCTCTATGTGTTTTATGGACCCTTTGATCTTTTGGCCAGTAGTTGAGACCAATTTGTTTGTGGCAAAGGAAGGCATGAAAGTGAAAGTGAAAGTGAAAGTGAAAGGAAAAAAGAAAAAGAAAAAAAATAAAAATAAAGAAACAGAAAGGAAAGTGGAATTCCTTGGGACTAGACAGGGCACTGTTGCCTCAGGAAGCAGGGTGACTTGTTCGAAATTCCTTGGAAGGAAACTCAAAAAAAAAACTCCTGCATCAATATCTCAAAGTCTTTATGGATATATGCAAAAAGCGAAGCTACCAAGTATTTGGGTGTCTGGTGTATACTCCACCATGTCATTCAGAGAAGAGTAGTGGAGTAGAAATAGAGTTTGTTGTTGAGAAAGAAAAAAAAAAAAAAAGCTTTTGCCTTAATGCTTGAAAAGAAAGTATGGCAAAAAATACTCAAAGCCTAAGCCTTAGGTTCCATCGATACTATGAGTGGTTTACTTGAAGGTGAGTAGTGTTCAGAAAATATGAGGAGATCCCTTGATCTTGATGCATGCTTGTTACTTGAATTGATGTGGGATGATAAAATTCAAGTGTGGGGGAACCTTTGGCTCCTTGATCTTTAGTTGAGCATTCTTAGAGCTTGTGTACACTATCCTACTTATGCCATGATTAAAATTTGCAGCATTCTTTCTTTTTATTGAATTTTTTGTGTACATTCAATGCAAACACCCACGAGACACAACGAGACACAACTCGTCCACTAGGGATAACCTAGGGGTTCAAAGGCTTGTTGCACATGCTAAGTGCAACCGTGATTCCTATGAAAGTAAGTTAGGATTTTCTACATTCTAGATTAGTTTTTTGTTTTTGTTTACTTGAGGACAAGTAATATTCAAGTGTGGGGGATCTGATGAGCACATTTATGTGTGAAATCTTTGGGCCATAAAGCATGCATTTTTATACTTGAAACGGAGCTGCTCAAGGTTTTTGTTTGTATTTTCATGTTTTAGGTGAATTCTTGTGAAAATGGAGCAAATGATGCTAAGGAGCCGTTTTTAAGCTGTTTAGTGGTGTTTAGCAGTAGTCAGAAGCGTCCAGGAGTCAAGAAAATCAAGTTTGGATTGAGCACTGAAAGAATTACGCCAATTAGTCAAATTTGAATGTGATTACAGTGGGCCCCTTAGCATAATTTTGAGGTGTTAATAGTATGGATGCGTAGCTCATCGAGTCAGCTTCGCAACGGTTTAAACGGCACTTGATTCCGAGTTGAAATGAAGAAGTTATGACTGTTTTCGTAACGACGCGCGAAAATGGCATGTAGGGGTTTATTTATAATTATCGAAAATTGGCCGGAGACAAAGTAAAGCAAAAGTTCGGATTCGAGGGGCTTTAACACAATTACTAGAAGTTATCTTTTCTGTTGGCCGAAAGATTCCATTTGGACGGCTCTGGAGCAGTCCAACTTCAACTTGAGATATCTTCGGCTCCCGAACTCCCAATTGGACGAAATTTGGGTCTATTTTGGGTGATTTTTCACAAGGAATGCAACAGTGAGGCATATATAAGCATCCCATGCTCCACATTTTTTGAAGGACAGAATGGGTATTTTATTAATTGGTGGAGTGGAATCCTAGTCATCACCTTTATTCTCTCTCTCCTCCAACTTTACAAGGGCACTTTTGGAATTTAACTATGGATAGATTTCTTTTGAAAAATATTCCCTCATCCTTGGAAGGTTGAAAAGTCAAAGATGCCTTGATCTCATTGCTTGGAGAAGACACCTACAAAGATAAGGAAGCACAAGTTTAGAATTAGAAGGTTACTTTTAAAAAAATTGAAGATTTATGTAGCTAGGATTCTTATCTCTCTTAGTTTCTATTTTTTCTATTTTTCTTGGGGATCAAGTCTTATTGTAAAAGAAGGAGAATGGAATATTTCTCCTACCTCTTCTCTTATCTCTTCTCCTCTCCTTCCTCCTATAAATACCCCTTAGCATTCTCTTGTAAACATGTTCAATTAATTAGTGAAATTTCTTCTTTTCTTCTTCTAGTTTTTGGCTTTCTAAGTTCTAGTTTGATTTCATGTTTTCAATTCCATGGTTGTAATGCTTTTGATTCATACTTTAATTTTATGTCTTAAATATGGTTGTAATAATTCTAGTTTAGTTCCAAGCTTTCTAGTCTAGGCTTCTAAATTCTAGTGAGAAGATTTAAAAGACTTGGAAAAGGAAGCCATGGTAGGATTATTCAAGTGTTCAAGCTTCTTCAACTACATTCATTCAAAGCCTAATTAGTTCATGCAATTCAACTTTGGTAGAAGGGAGTATCAATTTCTTATTTTTATTTTTGTGTTCTTCTTCTTCTTAACCTCTTAATTCTTCTAGTTTCTAATTTCTTCTTCTTATTCTCTACTTCTTTCTTCTTCTATTAGTTTTATTTTATTAGTATTCTCATCTCCATTAATCCCTCCATTCTATTAGGAATTTTCATTCTCCATTATTTTTATTTTCATTCTCATTCTCTCTCTCTCTAATCTCTTCATGCTTTTAGGATTTTATTTTTTATTTACTATTATTATCATGCATTATGGTAGGATTTTAATTTAATTATTTTTTATTTTATTTTTCAGATTTGGTAGCGCCGTTTCAAGTGTGATATCAACTTCAATCCGGTTCAAGCTTCATTTAGTTAGTTCTATTTCTTTGATTTTTAGTTTTTGATTGTGTGGTTGTGGAATTTAATTCCTCCAATTTCGTCAATCAACGTTAGATGCATAATAGGTTAGATGGATGTGTATTAGGTCGTAGATGCTTGAGAGTTAGGATCTGTTAGTTTAAGTCAACAATTTATTTAATTTGGTTCACTTTGCATTGCTTTAAAGTGAGTAAAATAGGGTGGCGTATATCTCCTTGAGTTCGACCCGTAGCTACGATTGATCCGTACGCTTGCGGTTAATTATGTCTTGCAAACACCGTTCTCTGAAGTGGAAGCACCATCACCATCCCAAGAAGGTCTGAGGGGCAAGGCCAACAAATGGCCTCGAGCCTCAGGACCAAGCAGGACCCATTATGATCCAGGCAAGGAAAGGTATTCGACACGGCCATTAGCCAAGGATCGTTTGGGGAGGGTATTAGTAAAGCGACGCCTAACATACGATCAACCAGGGCCAACACGTCCAACAGGCACCCATGGCCGATATCACGTAGAAGCCATTGTCAGGCCGAGAACAGTCATGTTGAAGCCGGTGAAGTGGGAAGACTGGACCGTTGCCCGCCATCCCAAGTTTTCGGCTAAACCCAGATGGACCGACATGACCAGAACCCAAAGAAGAAGGTGGCAATGAAGATAGGCGACCATTAGACGTTCCCAGGGGGTATCAAAAAGGGACCTGACCACAGATACAGTGACCATGAGCTGACCAACCTCTGAGGCTCCAAAACTGAGCCAAGACCCCGAAAACCCTAAAGAGGAGAAACCAATCCAGGAATCTAATGTGTTCGACTATAAGACCGAAGAGAGCGACTAGGGAGCAGTCCTTGAACCAGGAAGCCAACCATGCAACATGACAAGTTAAGCAAATAGGAGAACAGGCCAAACCAGAAGAGGCCAACTTTGCGGACTTTGTGAGTATGATGTTTAGGTCTGTTCAGACACAAGTCCAAATTTCCATGGTTTACGTCTTGCCCATAATATTTGAGTACCAGCCAAGTCAAGCAACTCAGCTCGATGGTGATGTACTGGAAGGGAGACGTCTAGGGTTATGGACATTGAGATCGTTCCCCTCGAAGGGAAGGATAAGCAAGTAGAGGGCATGCAAACCGTTATTACTAGGGGAACCGAATGTACAATCCACACCCCCATAGTCCGAGAAAGGGTACCAGATGTCATGGGTAGACCTTCCAAGGAGATGTACCAACACCTGAAACCCCTGTACGTTCATTCTCATGTGGAAGTTAAACCTGTGCCTCGAGTTCTAGTAGACAATGGGGCCACAATCAACATCCTACCGGCCAGAATGATGAGGCGACTAGAAAAGGATAAAGCAGACCTCATCCCGGCGGAGGTATCTATAACTAATTTCCTAGGCAGGGCTACCAAACTAAGAGGGGTCGTTCCGATAGAATTAAGGATAGGTGAATATGTTTCCATGACGGCTTTCTTCGTCATGGAAACCTCAACCCATTACAACGCCTTGCTCGGATGAGATTAGATCCACGCTAACACTTGTGTACCCTCGTCCCTCCACCAGATTCTCATTTTTTGGCAGGAGGGAGGGGAAATCAAGGTAGTCACAGTCGATAGCAGGCCCTTCATTGTAGAGGCAAGTCACGCCGATGCCATTCTGTATGGAGGACGAATTGGCCCTATCAGATTTGCAGGATCAGATGAACATGGGCGACCAACGTCCTTAGTTACTTCTGCTACCATAATGGAGGAAACCTTCCATATGAAGGGAACTTTAGGACCACTGAGGTTGTTGTCTACTAAGGACGGGCAATCGGATCCTAATAGGGAACCATGATAAGAGCAAACCATAAAACGGTTGCAAACATCCTTCAAAGGCTGGCTATGTCTGGCCTGGAGAGAAGGATGCCGAAGGAAGAGAGCTTGGTGGCTGAAGCAGCGGCCAAAGGAGGAATAGGGTTTGGTACAAAAATTAGAATGGAGGATTTATGGCCTGCACCACCCAAAATGGAGGAGACGTTGGCCGAAGTGCAAGACCCTTTGGTAGAAATTAATTTAGGGACTGAAGAGGACAAACATCCCATTTTTGTTAGTAGTCTACTTAATCAGTAGTTTTAGACTGAACTTGTAAATTTGTTAAAGGAATATAAAGATTGTTTTGCTTGGGATTATTCTGAGATGCCAGGATTGGACCAAAAACTGGTTGAACACCGATTACCTATCAGGGATAACTTCAGACCAGTAAAACAGTTGCCCAGGCGCATGGCGCCGGACATTGTCTTAACATTTAAGGATGAAATAGAGCGGTTGCATAAGGCAGGATTCATAAGACGTGCCTAGTATGTGGAGTGGTTATCTAATATTGTCTCAATCGTCAAGAAAAACGGCAAGCTAAGGGTATGCATTGATTTTAGGGATCTTAACAAAGCAACTCCTAAGAACGACTACCCAATGCCCGTAGCTGACATGATAGTAGACTCTGCATCTAATAACTAGATAATGTCTTTTATGGATGGCCACGTAGGATATAATCAGATATTCATAGCAGAAGAGGATGTGTCGAAGATGGCGTTCCGTTGCCCAGGGGCGCTTGGGACCTATGAGTGGGTCATTATGCAGTTTGGCCTGAAGAACGCCAGTGCGACTTACCAGAGGGCCATGAATGCCAACTTTCATGATATGATTGGCAAGTTTGCAAAGGTCTACATCGATGACATGGTGATTAAGCCAAAGTTGAGGAAGAACACCTCACACATCTAAGAAAGGTGTTTGATAGAATGAGGCTTCACGGCCTCAAAATGAATCCCCTCAAGTGCGCTTTTGGGGTGGCAGCCAGAAACTTTTTGGGGTTCTTGGTCCACCGAAAAGGGATTGAGGTAGACAAGAATTAGACCAAGGCTATCAAAGAAGCAAAGCCACCCACCAACAAAAAGGAGTTACAAAGATTTCTTTGCCTAGTTAATTTCCTTCGAGGATTCATCTCTAACTCATCTAGCCGGACCAAGGCATTCTCCCCGTTGCTGAAGTTGAAGGTAGGCGAAGACTTCCATTGGACTACCGATCATCAGAAAGCGTTTGAAGCAATCAAGGAGTATCTTTCCAAACCCCCTGTGCTGACACCACCAAGAAAGGGGATACCCTTAAAATTATACATTTCAGCTTCAGACCATTCCATTGGGAGCTTGCTGGCATAAGATAATGAAGCAGGAGTCGAATAGGTCATCTTCTACCTCAGTCGGGCACTGATGGAGGTTGAGCACCGATACACCACCATGGAGAAACTTTGCTTGACATTATTCTTTTCTTATTCAAAACTACGGTATTATCTGTTACCCACAACGGTCGAAGTGGTATGTCAGACCGATGTTATCAAGTATATGCTCACTCGACCAATCACTAGAGGGAAAATTGGGAAGTGAACATTAGCGTTGGTGGAATTCGCCCTACAGTATGTTCCCTAGAAGTCCGTTAAGGGCTAGGCGTTGGCTGATTTCTTGGCTGATCGTCCTCCCATCCCAATTGCTAGGGACAAGGTACAGGAAGAGGCACGGGAAATCACGTATGTCACCATGGCTACTATCTTTTGATGGATCTAAGACTAGCCAGGCAGCCGGGGTAGGGATAGCCATTCAATCACCAGAAGGGTTGGAGACTCAGCTGGCGGTGCACTTGGGCTTTGCATGCTCAAATAACCAGGCCAAATATGACCCTCATTATAGGAATGAAGATCCTCCTCGCGATGGGGGCCCGATCGGTAGAGATAAGTGGAGATTCCCAGTTGGTGATTAAACAAGTGGCAGGAGAATATTCCTATGAAATCGAACACCTGGTCCGCTATCATTTGTTGGCATGCAATCTGGTTGATCGATTTGACGAAGTATCTGTAAGGTATGTCCCCCGGCTAAGGAACCAGACGGCCAACAGCTTAGCATAGGCAGCATCAGGTCTACACTTCCCAAAAGATTATCTTGAGAAGACCATTATGATATAAAAACAGTTGTTCTCATCTGTCACACCCCTATCCCTAGCTTATGAACAGTCAAGAGGGTGATTAGGATGACACGTGTCACCCCAATTCCTACCAGGATCAACGACATAGTATCCCAAAGCATGGTCAATGACCAAGGACCCACCCAAATAAATACATTTGAGCAAAAAGGAAATAAATATTCTATTCATTGTCAGAGTTATAATAAGTGGAACCAATATTTACATAAGCAATTACAGTATGTTCAGCTGACTAGATGATACTTTAATAGTTAGTGCTGACACCAGGTGACCATGATATAACTACTCATAATATAATCAGTTAATATAGAAAATATTCATAATGGGCATAAAGCCCAAAAAGAATCAAAAGGAGGGGAAAATCCCCAATCAACATCAGTGCCCGTAAGCACAATCGTCACAGGGGCAACCATCACCGTGTTCCTCTAACACATACTCAGGCTCCTCTGCGTCAATACTATCATACTCCACCGACTGTACATCTAGGCCAGCCAAGTAACCATCACCTGCATCAGAATCTAAAATTTATGTACACAGCGGGTTAGCTTCACTGAGCCAGTGAGGGGAAAGGGGAGTACACATACACAAAATCACACATAATCCATGATGCATGACATGTTAAATATATTTTTCACCTGACAACCAGTCTAAGTCATGGTATATGCTACTGTGATAACTTGGGAGACACTGAGGGTCACTTATCCTATCGTCCCAGTGAAATCTCAATTATCATAAGAGAGCCTAAGCCGATAGAAGCCATAGACCACCCAGTGGCAGACCCTGATAGCCATCACTACCCCTGACCTAGCCTCTCCCACCTCCATAGACATCAAGTGTTCCGACTATCCAACACATAAACCCCTATTGGCAAGGGTCATAGCAAAAGGGAGCATAAATCACAGTTATACTACACGCAAGTCCTATTGTCCCGAGAGGTATTCCGGGTACATCAACGTCCCATTCCATCTAGTACCCGGGGACCAGCACGGTACGACGCATATAGTCCAGGATGGCAAGCAATGAATATAATAATAATAAGAAATCTGGGGTTCCGATACCGGCACACCTAACATCGTAACCCAATATAATATAGTAAAGCAATACGTCTGCATATCATCAATTCATATCAATCATGGTTTTATATGCAAGGATGCAACATAGCAAGAATGAATGCAGCACATACACCATCGTATAATCTATGTAGTTATACTTCTACATGTATATATCAAGCCCAAACATCACCCAAAGCCCACTCACAGTTCGTTTGCTTGTCGTTAGGTTAGGTTTGCTCTAATGCACGTACTCCCGTACAGATCCCGAAGTCTGAGGATGCATAAAAGTAGTATTAGAAGTATATAGGTGGGTCCCACAAAGGGTCCCAATAGTTTAATTGAAGTTTGGATCAAGACAGCAGGGGCGGATGAAGGAGCAGAGGCAGCCAGGTGAGTCCGGTCGTGGATCCGTCCAGGTCATACACAAAAAATATATGGAACGAACTCACGGGTAGATGCGAAACATGGATCCACTCGTGCATCCGTCCAAACCCTGAGATTTTCCTGAGAGCAACCTGAGCTACGAGCAGATTCACTCAAGTGGGTTCGCTTGTGGCTCCGCCCAGAATAAACAGCCAGGTTAGGCTAAACGGACTAACGGGCGGTTGCACGACAGTGAGTTCGGTCATTCGTCCGTTGCCATACCTTTGAAAGCTATGAAGATCATCACCTCCAGCCCTTCATTTATGGATCCATAAAGGTCCTAGGGTTAAGGAGGTGGGTCAAAACCTTCTTTGGAGGTCCAATATACATAGCCCTTTAAATGATTTAGGGGAAAATCAAATGATTGGATCCATCTTTAGGGTTCTTCCCAACCTGAGCTAGGTTTCCAATGCTTGAATAGCATTTAGGTTAATTAATCCATGGAAGCATTCAGGGAAGAGGATTAAGGTCTCAAAGGGAGCATTCAATGAGGTTTAATGTGTTTCCAAGAGAACCCCCCCAAGCTTGGAATTGATCCCAAGGGATTCTCCATACTTAGAAATGGAAAAGAGAGGGAGAAGGGTGAGGGCATTTACCTCAAGGATGGTTTAATGGATGATTTCCACTCCTACAGTCCCCTTCTAAGCTCTCCTCCACAAGCCTTCAATGCTCCACAGCTCCCACGTTTTAGGTTGGTATAGAGAGTAATGAGACTTGAAGACTAAGCCTTAGTCTTAAATCATATCTCACTTAGGGCCTGTTTGGCATGGGCATTATGAGTCAAAACTCATTCAAGAGGTCTATTTAGCCAATGGGTCCACCCTTATGGCAACCTACAAGCCAAGGAGAACTAGGGTGAGGTCCAAACCTTGTTTAGGTGTCCAGATAGGATGTCCGGGGCAAGAGGTGTGGGTCCCACCCAAGAAACACACAAGGTCCTTAAACAGCACAGGCGGACTAACGGGTGGATTCAGTCTTGGTGAGTTCGCTCGTGCATTCATTTCTGCTATAAGGGCAGAAACTTAAGAAAATTGGTCGGACTTTGGCCCACACTTCAAGGCCAACAAGGGGAAAACATACTAACACTCACAAGGGTAGTATCTTACCCCCGACCATCACGATGTGTCCTTCGTGATCCCGAATAGTTTCCCAATCGCGACACTAAGCTCATCGCCAAAGGAGGTGTCTAGCTATGGGGACACAGGGAACGCCTTCCGGTACTCTTTGCTCCGTGGACTCGTGCTAGGAGGATGATCGACAAAGTCATCATCGATAAATCTTCCCCATTTCCAGTTAAGGAACCTCTCCTCCACAGGCAGGCCAATGAACTGATCAATGATTTTGTGGCTAGGTTTGACCACAAGGGAAAATATCTCACCAGCGTACAAGGCGGCAAAATCTACACGTCACAAGAGAGAGAAATTATAATTAACAATAAATCTGAGCACGAATGTAACATCATCGGTCCTCGACCTAGACCAAGTGGAGGTGAACCAGGTAGGAGACACCTAGCCTGACTGGAGGACGCCAATGGTGCCGTATCTGAGGGATCCTAGCATTAATACAGATAGGAGAACTAAGTACATGGCTTTGAGCTACATTTTGGTTGGAGAGGACCTCTTTAAAAATGGGAAAGACGGTCTGTTGCTCAAATGTGTCAGCCTCAACGAGTCAATGGTAATAATGGCTGAAGTTCACGAAGGAATTTGTGGTGCACACCGAGCCGGCCCCAAAATGAGGTGGTTCATCAGAAGGCATGGGTATTACTGGCCCACCATCATGACAAACTGTGTAAGATATGCCAAGGGATGTCAAGCTTGCCAATGGTATAGCCCAGTACAGCAGGCCCCAGCCATGAAATTCAATCTTGTAGTGAAACCATGGCCATTCAGAGGGTGGGCCGTGGATTTGATCGAAAAGGTTACACCCGCAGCCACAAAGGGACATTGTTTCATAATTGTGGTAACTGACTACTTTACCAAATGGGCAAAAGCCGTGCCCATGAGATCAGTCACCCAGACCGATATCATCTAGTTCTTGAAAACCCAAATCATCCATAGGTTTGGGTTGCCCGAAACCATCACTTGCTATAATGGCTTAGTATTCACTGGGGATCAAGTCCTTACTTTTACGGTAGGCCATGGGATCACTATAACACATTCCACTCCCTACTACGCCCAGGGGAATGGCCAGGCCGAGGCGAGTAATAAAATATTAAAGAATTACTTGGCCAAGGTGGTGGAGGACAACCTAAGGAGATGGGCAGAGATGCTATCTGAAGTCTTATGGACGTTTAGGACATCGTAATGGAAAAGCACAGGGACTATACCATTCGCCCTGATGTATGGGCACGATGCAATTTTACCTATGGAAATAAGTGTCAGGTCTGCCAGGGTAGCATTTCAACAAGGGTTCACACCGGCCATTTACAATGAAGCCATGTTGGCTGAGCTCGAAGACTTAGATGAAGAGCGCCTTGCAGCCTTTGATCAAATACTAATGTAAAAGGAAAAGGTGGCTGTGACCTACAATAGAAAGGTGGTTGCCAAAAGCTTCCAGGAAGGAGATTTGCTATTGAAGGCCGTTCTGCCAGTTGGTTCTAAGGATCCTGCCTATGGTAAATGGTCCCCTACTTGGGAGGGGTCGTTCATAGTGCACCAAGCACTTAGGGGCGGGGCCTATAGGGTAAAGGAATTAGAAGGGGCTGTCCATTTTAAGCCCATTAAAGGAAAGTGTTTGAAAAAGTACTACCCCACGATGTGGGACCTGGGTTGAGGGGCCACCTCATTGCACTCAAAATGACCGGCGTAATTCGATCAGGCCGCGAAAGTGTCAAAGCACCAGGCATCAAGAGAAAATATTCATACTAGGGGACATCCACCCTAGATTTGGAACAGGCGCGCAGGCCTAAATAAAAGTGTCCTTGGGGAATGATCCCCAGAGTTCGTCCCATCGGGCTTTCAGCTCAATTGCCTCTTGTTGAGCAGAAGCCAGTTAAGCAGTCCATCCAGCCTTTAGTTTGGACGCTTCCGCAGTGATGACCTTTAGAGGTTCTACCGCCTTACGCAGGGTGTTGAATTCTACAAATGAGCTCTGTGCCAGTTGATCATTTTCTCCCCTCTTATGATGGGCCGCAGCGAGTTCTTCCTCCAAAAGAGCAATCTCAGAATCCAAGGAGGTGAGCTCATCCCAAAATTGCTTGGTAGCGATGCCCGATTGCTGGATTTTGACTTTGGATTCCTCCAACTGGGAGGTGAGAACATCTCCATCCTTAATGGCCTTTTTCAGGTCTCGAACAGACCTAAGGGTAGGAGGAACAGTAACAATCAAGTCCAGCATGGTAGGAGTAGCCTTGGCGACCCATGCCTTGGCTGGGTTTGGAAGGGAGGAACAGACTGAGAGTACTTGGAGTGGCGCAGTTAAAGAAAGCAGTCAATTAGAGTTAAACTCCTAGCAGGAAGCTCAACGATTTCAACAAACGATCGTTTGGCCTTCTCAACCTCTGAGGGGGCAGGGCTCGGGGCCTCCGCTAAAAGATCATCACTAGGGACCGTCATGAACTCTACCAAGGCAGAGTCGAAATCGAAGTCCTGGATGGAGGAAACACATGGTCAAGGAAGGGTACAAAACAAATAGACCATCAGGAAGGATAGTGTGATAACATACCAGGAGATTTGGAGGAGGACTTCGGGCTGGAGAAGGGCTCTGGGCCGGAGAAGGGCTGGAAGTGCCAACATGCTCTCCTGAACTTATGACCTTGGAAAGTGGGGATGAGGTAACAGGGGCGAGAGATTTTGAGGCAACCGCTTCATGGGAGCCCGCAGCAGGAACGTCCCCCTCTGAGTCTGAGGTAAGGTTCAGGAATGTTGGTGAGGACGATGAACGGGTTTTCCCTAGGTTACACTTAGAATGCCTCAAGAGGCCAGATGGTGCTTCTGAGGCCTCCTCACTGGTGGTCGCTTCCCGAAGAGAAACATTCCTGGGAGGTTTGCGCGCTACTTGCTTCCTTTTCTTTTGGGATTGCCCTGCTGACAACGGGCTCGTAAGGCCTGGTGTAACACCCCCTTTCTTGTTATGAATATTTTAATATTATACTTATTGTTCATTAATATTTTAATGTCCTTATGAATATTTGGCTATATTTGCATGTTGATAGCTTAAGATATAATAATATGTGAATTTTGATGCCTTGTGTTTTATATATTGTATTGATGATGTTCTAGGGTGTTAATGAGGTATTTTAGTACTTTATAATATTATATGATAGGAATGAATGCTTTAATAATTTATATAAAGGTCTTGTTAATTATGAAGTTTGGTTGATGCAATATATACTATGGTCTAGTGAAATTCTTAGCTTGTATTATTGATTAATGTAAATATGTGAATAGTATTTATATAGTAAGGGTTCTTATATATGGTATGGTATAGATTGGGTCAATTTAAGTCATGGGTGGTTCAACCCATGGTTTTGGGTCAAGACTTGGTTTTGGTTCAGTTTGGTTTGATTTAAGTAAATAATAGATGCATGTGGATAATAGGAACCTTGACCAAGGGTAGGACTAGAATGTGAAAGAGTTAGGTAAGCTTGCATGAGAATCTATTGGATAATTCTTGGGTGGAGGCACTATTTAAAGAACTATTCACCATGGGCATAATGGAAAGTTCAAAGAGAATTTGAATTATTACAATGAGAGCCATTATAGTTTAATTAGTTTAGTTAGTTTGCTTAGTTGTTAGTTAAATTGGTTTTATGCTTTATGCATTCATTTGGAGATTTAATTGAGAATTAGTATCATGTCTATATAATGGATTATTTGGGATTAAGCTGAGAAAAGATTCTTTTCTCCAAAGAATAAGAAGAAGAGGAAGAAGAAGGAGAAGAAGAAAGAAAAGAAGAAGAAAGAAGAGAAGAAGAAGAAAAGAGGAAGAAGGAGAGGGGGGAGAAAGCTTCAATGGGTTCAATCACTTGGATTTCTATGGTATGATCATGCTAAGATGATGTTGCATGTATGATCAAGGTCTTGTTTGAGGAGTTCATTGAAGAATCAAAGCTGCTAGAGTTGTTCATTAAAGGAGCTTCAAAGAGTTTGACGAAGAAAAGGCAAGAACTTGATGGTGAATCACTTTGATTATTGTAAAATGCTTATGTAATAGTTTTGATTTTGTTAATGGATATAGCATAGGTTTTTAGAAGTATTTTTGAGTGATTAAGAGTTCCAAGAATGTGTTTTATAAGCTGAAACAAGGTCCTCATTCGAATCCATTAAGAATTTTAGGAAGAAAACTCCATGTAAATCTGAAAATTTCTTGACTGATAGATTGACCACTATTCAGTCCGTGGATTGTATCTCCCTCATCTGGAACTCAAATGACCTTATTTTAGTGGCATTTGAAAATAGACTCAATTATCTACAACTTTTTTGAAATAGTAGTTTTCCCAAAACCACTCCTAAGAGGGTCAAAATCTCATTGTAAGTTCAGTAATCTGAACAGAACCGAATCTGGAAATTTCTTACTGGCAGAATGACCTTTATGCAGTCCGTGGGACATATCTCCCTCATATGGAAATCAAATGACCTGATTCTAAATCCATTGGAAAATAAACTCAATTATCTACAATTTTTTTGAATAGTGTTTTTTCTAAAACCACTCAAAAGAGGGTCAGAATCCCCTTGTAAGTTCTGTTATCTGAGCAGAATAAATCTGAAAATTTCTTGACCAATAGATTGACCCCTCTACATGCTTGGACTATTTTCAATGGATCTTTGGGTATTTTTAATGATGTGATAAGCCATATTAATGATCTATATAATTATTTACATAGGTTTTTTTGATTGAGCTTCATTCAAGCGAGCTTTAACGCACTTGGATCAAGGAAGGAGTTGAAGTTTGAGGTGGGGGTTTGTTATTGTTATAGCTATGATGAAATGCCTGTAAATACATGTATAATGATTGTTAATTGTTATGTATGATAGATTTGCAAATTTATAGTTGATAAGAATGCATAATGAAACGTTGAGTGCTTGATGCATTACATGATATGAATATGAATTCCATAAGATTGAAATATTAAAATGGTTGTACACTTTGTTGAGTTTTTCATAAATGAAGACAAATGGTTATGACATCATGAAAGTTATGAATGAATGAATTGATGATGACAATATTATTCCTTAAGAGAAGTTGAGGGCATCTCGAAAGATGTTGGGTCCCCGAATGGGTTGAGAGCATCTTGAGAGATGTTGGATCCCTGAATGGAGTTGAGCGCATCTCAATAGATGTTGGGTCCCCGAGTGGGTTGAGCGCATCTTGAGAGGTGTTGGATCCTCTATAGAATGTATTTCGATACATGAAATAATAAATGAGATAACGAGTTATAAACTAGAGCATGTTCAATTAAGTAATTTAGTGAGAATCCTTAATATGTGTGTTGTGTGCATACTACATAGTTCACAGATGGTTATGACCATACTTAATTAAAGGAATGAATAATGGTTACATTGAATAGTTTATTATTTTATTCTTTATCCATCTTTATCCATGCTTGTATATAGTGTACTTAGCACCCCACTGGGCGCAAGCTCACCCCATTCAAGTGGAATCTTTTGCAGATGCTGAGGAGTACACGGTGGAAGACTTTGGAGGAGGAGCACCTAGTTGATGTGATAGGCTCTTTTATATTTGTTTTGGATGTTGGTGTTCTAGTGTTGGAACTTTTTTGTAATAATGTTAATAAATGATGGAACCGTTTAATGTATTTAAACAAATCTTTCTAGGAGTTATGTAATGTCTATATCACTCTTTTGGTTCAGTAATTGACAGTATATATATTTATATGTAAATATATTCCTGCCACCAGTATTGAGTAAATTATGGAAATATTTTAATTAATGAAGTTGCTTCCGCATGTGTTAAAAATGGATGACCTGGGATATTGTTTATTTTAATTTATTATGGAATTTGTGACCTAAGGTTAATTACGTAAGGACGGGATCTATATCATCCGTGATTGGGTCCGGGTCGTTACGCCTGGGGGAGGAGCTTTTCGCTTGAGGGCAGTTTCAACACCAGTCTGTTGAGAAGAGGTAGGTCGGGCAGGTTGAGCTTCTACAAAAATACAAGAGTAGAGCAGTTAGTCAAAAAAAGCCAGAAAAGCATGAGAGGGCAAGATGACAGGGGTACCATGCTTGGCAGGGTTAACGGCCTGAACTGCACTCCTCGTACGAATCATTTTACAATCATCGGCGTATGCACCAGAGAATTCAACACCACCTAACCACATCCAAAGGTGGGGATTGATGAAGGTGTGGTAGGCAAGGGTGGTTGCCTATCCATAAAATTCTTGAAAGAAGGATCAAAGCTACTCATATCCACATAGGCCCTTTTGGCAACCTTACGAGAGTTCGCAGGTCAGGCTTAGAATTCATCGCGTTTCTCACGTCGGATTCAGTCTATGGCCAGGTCATGCCATCTCTGCATAATACTTCGGTCTGGCTGGTACATGATGCCAAAAGCCTCCTCATACTTTAAAATTGAGTTCAAGAGCGACTTACTTGGGACATTCTTACTGAGGCTCTTACCTTTAGCACCCTCTATCTACACGCCAGAAGCAGAGTCAGCATCATTAGTAGCTGGTGAACAGGCTTCAACAACAAAGGCAGCAAAGAAGGTTGACCACTGGGCAATGAACTCAGGAGAGACCGAAGGCTCAGAGTTGAAGGGCTGAGGGTGGAATCTAGAGAAGACAAAGTCACTCAGGAAGGTGACTCCATCAATCTGGTCTGGCTTCCTCAGGGCAGGTCGATCCGGTCCACCCCCATTCTCAGAGAAGTATCAAGGAAGAGGAATGGCCTGACAGAGGCCAAATTGGTGAGCGCAACACTGGGGGTTGTACACCTTCACCCCGCACGTGTTATTCCCTGAAGGTTCAAGGGTAACTCCAAAGTGAAGATGCCTACAGACTAAGAATTTCTGCCACAACGCAAGATCGAACTGGGGGTTTTGTAAGGCTATAGACAACCAAGAGGGAAGATCCCTATAGGCATGAAATGGCATAAACAGGGATGGAGAGTGGTGTTTCTCTAGCTGGAGGAAAAAGGCATGATATTCATCCAATGAGGGTTGTTCATCCTCTTTCAACTCCTGCATGAAATAGAGGCCGATTGTTCGGCACTCAAAAATAGGGGAAGGAATGTAGAAAGATGGAAAATAGGCCCGCAGCCAGAGTTGCAAAAGCCAGAAGGGGCCACCACCAGACTTAAAGTTGGACCAAACTATGGCATTGTAGCCCTTGTAGAGCGATGCCAGGGCAAATGAAGCCAGGTCCACAGAGCGGCCTTGAGACAGGGCGTTGGCCAAGTAGAGATAGGTCTTTGCAATCTTGTTAGACTTAATGCAAGCAAGGTAGCGATAGATCCAGAAGAGGAGAAAGGCCATAAATTTGACCTCTGTGACTGGGCCCTCTGTCTGACGGATAACGGACAGGTACATACCATAACTAGCCTTTTTCATGAAATCCAGGTCGTGATGCACCTCAAACCCTTTTGAATCTTGGGTCCCAGTGGATGCACCATTAAATTCTGGACCAATGGCTTTGAGGCCAGTCAGGGCAGCCACGTCCAAAAGGGTGGGGCTCATAGGGCCGCAAGGAAAAAGGAAGGTGTTGGTAGAATAGGACCAGAAGCGGATAGCGGCCTACAACAAGGAATGGTCAGGAGGGACAGAGACCTTAGACATCTCCACAGCATCAAGAATCCCTAAATTGGTCAGGCGCTCGCGTTGATCGTCGACAACCTGGTCTACCCATGTCTCCCAATTAGGAAGATATAATGGCCAGAGACGACTAAAGGGTTTTGGTTTGGCGCTGAAGGGCCTGGCAGAACAGAGAAGAACAACTTCCTCATCGTGATGAGGGAAGTTGGAAATAGGGACTGGTGTGAAATGCTGAGCCAGACCAAGCACAAACAAAGGAGCTTCAGGGTTAGGGATGAGTACCTCAAATCGAGAAGAGGTAGGAAGCAGGGCTTGTTTTGCTTTTAGGATCCTCTCCAGCTCCTCTTCTTTCTAAGAAATGACAGGGAAAGGTGGAAGATCTTCCATTGCACGAACAGAGACAGAGATGGAGGAGTTGAGGAAGATGATGAACAACAAAGAGAGATGGAGTCCTGGGGATGGGAGATTTAAAGGAAAGCCCAAAGTGGAGGAGAGGTGACGTTGGTTTGAATTTTGAAATTCAAATAAGAGAAAAGTACTCCGCCAACTGAGGAGAAGACCGACAGTTGAAGCAATGGCCAGGACGGTGCAAGATGGAAACCCCAAGGTTGACACATTGGAAAAGGATGAGGGAGAGTTTACCAAGGATTGCGCTGATCTGACATGGCAAAGGGATTTTGGCCTTGTAATCAATGGGGACTTGGAAACCTAAAGGCCGACGTCAGAAGTTACACAACCTCCTAAGACTTTGGGCCACGTGGCATCGCCTCAAGAGTTTGTGAGAGGCATTGTTGGGACCCATTTCATGCTTAATAATGAATCAGACACGTCATTGGTTGAGGGTAGCATGGGCTGACCAGGTTAAAGGGAAACGGTTGAGAGAAAACCGTTCAAGGGGAGATGCTCCCTAATTCCCAGCTAAAGGATAAGGCCCACCATATCCACAATAGCGTGGATAGTAGAGCACGTTTAGGGAAATGCCTTGGTAAAAGGCTACGTGGCAAGCAAAGAAGACGGGGCATAAAGGCCACTGGAGGAAATGGCGACTATAACGGCCAGACAAAGTTCTTGTTGGATCCATATATAAAAGCTAAGGGAGTTGTCGCACAAGACACATAGAACAACTCAACACTTTACTTTTAGCATCTACTTTTCCAACATTTACTTGTTAGTTCTTTATTTTCATCCTTTTGGGAGATGTACGCTGCAGTCATCGAACTATCCATTGTAAGGAATAAGGAATTTATCCACCTTGGTAGAATGGTATAATTTGATATCGACTTGTTTATTTCCTATTATTTAATTAGTTCCTTTAAATTCTTTGTTTGTCTTCTGTGCATCACATAAATTCCTGTTGGTAATCTTTTTCTCTGTTGTTTAAAGTCCTATTGAGACCTGTGCCTTCAAAGTCTAATCCAAAGGTCCTTAGAATTTCTTAGGCACGAGGGAATTCTAAATTCCCTAGTTGAAAGTCAGATAGGCAATTCCAGCCCGTTTGAGCCTGCGTCAAAGGTTCTGGCACGCATGCACCTACTCCACCCCTGTGCCACTTTGTGAGAGTGTTGGCCATTTTTTCCACTAATAGTTGTCTACCATCAAAAGTTCTGGTCGTATATTAGTTTGCAAAATGGAATGATCATAGAGCAAGGGAACCACTCTACTTTATCAGAGAACAAGAAAGGTGCTTATTATAAGCTAATCAACTTATAGCAACAATAACAATGACAGTAAAATGAGTTAATGACCAAGAACACTGGTTGCATATTGTACCTATATTCTTTTTGAGTTATTGTTTTTCTTACCAAGAATAAGTTTATATGATAAAAATGTCTTTTTTTTTTCTTTTCTTTTTTTTGGTAAACATGATAGAAATGTCTTACTAGATCAAATAATTACAGAATGAATGAATGAAGATTATCCATTAGTTGTTGGATTTATGTGTCCATCAAACCCGATTCGGTCTAGTTTGTTCCGATTTACTTTGTATTAAACCTTTTATACATTTTGGTTTAATATTATCACATGCGATATAAACTTTTTGAGCATTATATGCCTGTAAGTTTTAGTTAAAATGATAGTTATGACTAGGGCTTGGGATGGGCACCCTTATCATATGGTCGTCGCATTGGGTATGCCTAGACATGTTGATGTCGGGGTACGAATGTGAGTGCACATTATGATGTGCATTGGCGAAGAATCTACTGTGTCGATTCCCTCATGTATTACTGCCAGATATAGGATGGGATAGACATGTGTCATTGAGACCCTATACCTGAGAGGACCTTGTCATTGCAAAATGTGACCGCATTGTTTGGATCATCAATGACTAAGATTCAAGAGAGTCAAAGCCGGTGTTCTGGGAATGCACGAATAGTTCGTGAGTGAGAGAGTTACTCAACATGGTCATCACTGCTTGATTGGGGAACATCAAGATAGAGATTGTCTGTGGATGGTCAGACCAGAATCTGGATCCAGTACATGTAGTAAGCCAATTAGTCCCTATAAGCTAGTAGTGTTCAGCAAACTTACCTGTCAATACATCGGGGTTCGCCTTAGCTTCTTCATTCGTCATCGCAAACACCTTTCCTCACGTCCGATTGTCCCATGGCTGAAAAAACCTAGCGTAGGGCTGATTCAGCGAGTTGTTGCTGTACCCACGCGTTCTACAATCTCTGGCCATATGCCCTTCCTTGTTGCACTGGTAACACTTAAAGGGTGGAGCATCAGGTGTTGAGGCTTGGCTCACTTGACTTGTTGCCGGTCGGGCTGGCAAAGCTACTGTTGTCGCTTGACTCATCGCTGGTTGAGTAGGTTGATTAAATGTGGGGCGAAAAGGGTTCTGACCCACGTTCGGCCTACAATACGGAGTCGAGACGGAATTTGAGTTGGTTCCGTGGTAAACTTTATTTGGCCCGGCATAGGTCTGGAAATTATTTGGCCTTTTGCCCACGGACGACGTCACAGCTTTTTCTTTCTCTTTTTCCTTAAATCTATCTTCTATGGTTTTCACCTTGTCGACCATCTGAGCATAATCCCTAATGTCCATGATTGACAACACTAACCCGATCTCAGTCTTGAGTCCTTTCTCAAACTTCTTCGCCTTACTAACTTCCCCTTTCAGGTGCTCTGGAGAAAAATGGAACAAGTCCTCAAATCGTTGTTGATAAACCAGCATTGACTTGGTTCCTTGCACCAGTGCGATGAATTCTGCTTCTTTTTTATCCCTGAAACTCTCTGAGAAGTAGTTCGTGAAGAAAACTTCTTTAAATTGCTTCCATGTGGGATTTGGGTGAGCAGGTTCCAAATTAGGCTTTGTAGCTTTCCACCAAGCTTCGACTTCATTTTGCAATTGATAACCTGCACATATAATCTTTTTTGCGTCCATGCACTCAAGTACTTCAAATGCCTTCTCCAGGGCACTAACCCACCGTTCCGGCTGCATTGCTTCAGAAGTTATTTTGGAAAATGCAGGCGGTTGGAGTTTCTTGAATCTTTCCATAACCTTGAAGGTAGAGTTCTCTGCTAAATGTTGAGGCATAGGTGGTGGAAATAGTATAGGCCGGTTGGGTGGTGGTTATGGTGCAGCGCGTTCATGCATCATGGTTGCAAACTATGTGGACATTTGACTAAGCAATTCTTGTTGCTGTTGCATGGTCCGCATCATTGTGGTCATGAATGCAGTTACATCACCGACTGCCACATTTGGCTGAGGTGCTGCAGCAGTGGCTTGTGCAGTCGCTGGTGCCTCTGATGAAGCAGCCGATGCTTCAGAATTTTGAGCCTCAGTTCCATTAGGCAGCCCAACCTCCGGTACAACTCGAGTTTGTTTTCCTTTGCGACCTCCACGAGAACCTCTTCTGGTGTTGTCCATGATGGCTTCTCTGAAAAGAGGAGTGTGTTCAATATTCCAATATCATCTGTATGGATCAACAGTTATTTCCTAGCTAGAGCAGGTACAAATCTAGTCCACAGTTCTAATGAGTTTCATGTGTCACACCAATAAGGTGGATTATTAGATATGTTATCTTGGTTTATTGTGAGATGTTTCATTGCTTGTGCTTTGTTTCTCTGGTTTAAACATTTTTATGTATCAATATGCTATGCATGACACTATATGAGAGGCTTCAAATTTTTAAATAAAAGGCTTTTAACTATTTACCTGATCTAATAGGCAAGCATCTCCAGCTTCTTCCCTGTCACAATCTCCATTGCAAGCAGAAATTCTACGTCGGCTCTTACCTCTTTAGGTAAGGTCATAAAATAGTCTCGTTCTTCTGGTCCACTAATGGCAGCAATGGCTAAATAAAAATCCAATCGATTCTCGGCTCGGGGCAGTACTAGTCGTATCCGTCTCAGTCTCTCTCATAAATGTCTAATATAAATCATGATGCTGGGGTCTCCAGCCTTGACTGAGGTAGTAGGTCCTGTCATGGAAAATGATTCTAAGCATCAGGTCATACTTAATTAGAAGAATTAAGTTCATATCTACTGGAATTTAAATGACTAAGGATCAATGAAACTAATTTTGGGTTGGCTCGAGGTACCTTAACGTCTAAGTGCTTCGATTGGTTAGACAACCTATTCTCGGTTGACCTAGTCCTCGGGTAAGGTAAGATCTACGCTCCCTATACATCTTAATTACGCATACAACATACCTATTTATCTATGTTTGGTTTTGCATTACCTCAGACCATTCGGTTCGTACATCACAATATTAGCACATAATAACTAAATATTTGATACTCACACCAACTTTTCTAGATATAAATTTATTTTTTTATCCACAAGTTCTTACTCTAATGAGAGAATAAAAGAACGTGTTATATGTGCCCCACCAAAAATTCCCAAATAGGAGCTGTCTTCCCTTTGCTTTAAGAAATCTACACTTGTCTGATTAATTAATTTAATTATTTATATATTTATATTTTTTTTTAATTAAATTTTTTTTTTTACTAAATAAGAATATTCATATTTTTATGTCCATTAGGGTTATTATGGTCAGATCTCAAGTCCTTATATGCAAATAACGCAAATCAGCAAAATTACATTCACTGGGCGATGTCTCTGGGTGTTGCCACATCGCCCAGAGAATCGGGGCACAGGTTTATTAGTCCGAGAGGGGCCCATTTGCATTCTAACTTCTTCTAAACCTCTCTAAACTCCTAGGAAAAGTCTTTGGAGGGTAGTGGGACTCATTCCACACCAAATCATCGCGCTTCCTTGTGTTCTTCGTGAATCTACACATGCCTAGGTGAGATTTCTTAGTTGTTTTCCCTATTTTAGCTCTTCCTTTTGTTTTCCTAATATTTTGGCTAGGGTTTTGCCAAATTTCTTGCCCTGACTATATTCTTTTCTTCTCTTTTTGTAGAAAATGTCTACAAGTCATCGTACAGCCAGGAAATCTGTGGCTCAGAAGCGACTTCGAGTTGAATCTGAGGATTCCTCATTTTCCTCAGTGCCTCCATCATCTCCTACCAACAATTCTTCTTCAGAGAACCCAAATTTGACCGATTTCTCTTTTCTAGGTACGAACATGCTAAGGAGTGGAAAAATTTTGAATCTCTAAAGATTGTGAACGGTCGGGTGGTCCGGGTAGAGGACTTTCACCAATATAGTCTTTATGCTAGGTTCAATGCCCTAGGTTGGGCTTCTATGTTGACACCTACCGAGCCTTGTTATCCCAACGTGGTTCGGTACTTCTATTGTAACTTGATGCCATTTGGGGCACAAGAGTTTACATTATTGAGTACAATGAAAGGAGTGGATATTAGGCTAGCCACTGCCCTTTTAGCGGAGATTCTGAGTTTACCTGACTCAAGAGAGAGGAGTTATTATCAGCCACGGATGGATATATCAGAGATGTTTTCTTTGGAGACTAGGAGGAGGGTCTTCAAATCATTGACATGATCACTGGTCATGCCTAGGTCTGAGACTTCTTACAAGCCTAGTGGTCGTGTCATTAGTAGATGCGTGACCTACAACATCTACCCCAAGGGCGGTAACAGTGGTAGTATATCTATGTTGAGAGCCTACATCACATATTGTCTTTTGGAAGCTGGTAAGGGGGGTCCAATCATAAACCTCCCATAACTTTTACTTCAGGTAATGCTTTACCATTCTCGAAACCCAGCTGATGGGAACCTTCCTTATGGGAAGTTCCTCACTTTAGTCTTCCAGTACTTTGGGGTTCCATTGGAGGGTGAGTACACTGAGAAAGACAGGTCCCGGCCTATTGACAAGACTTCCATTCTGCAGATGAAAGTGCCTGGGGAGGATCCACCAGAGGATGAGCAGCAGATGGGGATGCAGCAGGGAGATGAGGGGTTGGATGCAGAGGAGCTGGGTGATGATATACATGATGAGGAGGTGCAAGACTTTCGAGTGGACATCCAGGGTGAGCATGGTGAGAGGCAGGGCATGGGTGCAGAGGAGCAGGGCATGGGTCAGGGTGATTTTGAGGGCATTGGCACGTAGTACACCGACTTACCTGCCTATGAGGCGATGGGTGCCACTAGTTCTCAGGTTCCAGGGCCATCAGATTGGACACAGATGATGACACACTTTCAAAGTCTCAGTACCCAGCTTTCAGATATGGCGACTAGGATGGATCGGGGTTTTACTTCATTGGAGAGTAGAGTGGGTTCTGGACTTCTGGGACAAATTCTACAGGGTTAACTCTCACCAGACACAGCCTCCACCTAGCGACTTGCCTCCAACTGGGTAGCTCCTGATCAGCTTCAGATGCTCATGCTACATGATTTAGACTATTTCTCTTTTAATCAGCTTATGTATTTTTCCCTTTGTTTGTGATGTTTCCAGTTTAGCTTTCGTTTCTTTTCAGCTTATGTAATTATTGAAGTAATACTTTCAATCAGACTTATGTAGTGGCTTGGCCACAATTATCTTTTATTTAATGGAAATTATGCATCTTTTATTTAATTGCAACTACCTCCCCGGTAGCTTTTAGTTGTTACTTGTTTTATTATTTATAGCTTATTAGTCCTAGTTCTGCACTCCATGAATGTAAGAAGAGCCTCATGCTCTGATACCAAGCTCTGTCACGCCCCAATTCACCCCCTGGGAGGATTAGGTAGGTGACCCAAATTGTATAACGGCAATCCTTCAAATCCCATGGATCTAGAAGCTGTGCTTACATTCACGGAACCACATTCATTCACTTTACCAAAGGCAAGATCAGAGTGTTGTAGATAAACTACAATTCCAATAACAAAATAGAAAGTATAGAAATACGGGAAATGGTGATGATATATATATATATATATATATATATAGATAAGTTTGATCTGATACATTTCCCCACAACCCACAACTTAAGAGCAAAGCTGACAGAAACAAAGCTAGAACTACCATATACATATATATATATATATATATATACAGGGTGAGATAACTCAGCCCCAAAAAGAAAGAAAAGAACTACAACCAAACCTCAAACAGAAACGGGGATAAACTCCTAACAAACAAAAAGGAGTCCCCAAGATAAAAAGTATCACTTGCACTCTTCAACGGTCTTCATCAACGACCACCGAGAATGTACGCAGGATCGGTATGATCTCCGTCGGGGTCCACACCAAGATCATCGTAACAACCAGGACTCTCCTCTTCGAGATGAGCCTCCATGCCACAGCGGCATCGATCTACAAAATCATCTAAAGAAAAACATATATAACAGAGTGTGAGCCCCACTAAGCTCGTGAGCAAATATATCATCATGCATGCACGTGCAATCACAATCCATATGATCCTATATGATATGCAAGTTCAGATTATTTATTAGCCACCTAACAATACAACTAATTCAGGTCTGTGCTACTACAATCCCCAATACATGTATCCCTAGTGTGGGCTTCTAACCGCTTCCAGCGATACACCCATTGAATTGTCGGAGAGGACTAGTCAGCTCCCGCATTCATTCACCAAGGTCAGCCCAACTAGCCCTCTGTGATTAACCTGTGGGACAATCCATTTCTTTTCTCTTTTCTTTTCTTTTCTGGCTTGTAGCCCATATTCACCATTCCGGTGTTCTTTTCATTCATTCACCTTTCCGGTGTTCTTTTTATTTCTTTTCTCTTTTTCTCATATACATATGGTCGCCCCCACAGGCATCCATCACCTAAACCCCTGTTGGCAAGGGTGCGTAGCACGGGTGACGAAACTCTAACCCCATGTCTATATGGCATCGTATGCGTCGAGTGGTGTCAATCGCATCCCATATTACGGGCTACGATAGGCCTCATTTCCAAGCCGACTACGGCATCTAGTCTAACATTCACAATCATCATATAAGAATTCACAGTGTTGATCATCAAATAGTCATTATGCAGTGATTTGAGTAATTTAAAGCAGAAGTAAATACACAGCATTTATAATTACAATTTCTTAATAGCCAACATAGCATCATAATTGGATATGCACATATGATAATATTATTCACTCACCTGAGTTTGGTTCTAGAAACTCGGTTGCAAACTCAGTTCCAACAGCAATCTGGTTGTTGACCTCGAGCGTGGGATCAAATCCTAGATATAAATCAGAAGTTGTCATGTTAGGTTTCCAAGCTGTCTTTGGTAGTCCTAGGGTTAAGCTTACTAGGTTAACCCGGTGCTTGGTTGGTACTCATTTGGAAACACTGGGCCTTGCACTGGGCTTTAGGCTCATGACCCGGTGCATCATCCAGAGTTAGTGGCATAAGGGTAAAATGGTCATTAATAGTGACTGCACCTGACCCTAGGTCAGATTAGGTTCACGATGCTGTCCACAGCTTGTCTGTGCTATAGGACCAAGCACAGCAGGGTTTCCTTCACCTGCGAGGCCCACTAGGGTTTCAAAGTATTCCTTTAATATGGACAGATGTGGGGAAGGGCATTTATGTCATTTCCCACCTTCCCACACTATCCCATAGCCATTAGGTGAGATCCCTCAGGTCTGATTGCAAAAACAGTAGCATTTCCTTCACTGGGCGATGGCTATGGGCGTCCAGTGCATTGCCCAGTGCCCTCATATCGACATTGGACTGAGTTCCTAAGGTTAGGCTTTTTAGGCTATGCTCAAATCTGATCCCTTGGCATGTTAGGGGGTCAGGTAGCCCCTGGGATGATCTACCTTTTGATCCAAATGGATCTTCCATCAGGGTCACCATTTGGCTGCCAGAGGCTACCCAGACAACCCAGTAAATAGTGTCACAGGGTTTTTCCCAAACTTGGAATTTGATTTCAGCCACATGCAAGGCTGGATTTACACATGCAACATGGTTCTGGGGCTGTTACCACCTAGTGCTAGGTCTATGCAGCCCTAGCTTGCATCCAGGGTTCCAAATCACAGAGCAACAAAGCATCTGGCAGTGCAGCTGTGCATAGCCAGATTCGGCTCACAAGAACAATGTAACAGCCTTATAAAATTCAATAAAAATCACATATCTTCTATGCTCAAGGCTTGCATGGCATATCTGGAGCTGTCTAGGGCAAACCCTAGCTGTTCAGGGCTGCCCAGGGAGCAGAAACACATCTACCATAGAGATAGGATGGAGGCAACAGGTATACACATATTTATTCATACCTGAACAGTGCAGAGGAGGCACAAAAATCCAGGCCTAGGGGCTGAGGGCAGCTCTCCCTTCCTTCTTCCTTTCTTCCTTCCTCTTCCTCTCTTCCTTCTCTCTTCTTTCTCTCCTTTCTCTCCTCATGGTTCCAACAGTGCTAAGGGCTCTAAATGAGCCCAAGGCCTTCCTATTTATAGGCCCAGCCCCCACTGAGGCTTGTTTGGCTGTTAAGGCCTCTTTTAAAAATAGGTTTTTAGACTGATTCTGAGTGATTTTGGGCACACTGGTGGGGTCCATAGTGAACTAAGGGTATGAGGTGGTCCCTCAGACTCCCCTCTATCTATGGAGGGTGCCCATGTCCATGTTGGGTGGTCCCCACAATTAAAAACCATTAAAATATGTTGTTTCACTTACTGGGCGATGTCACTGGGCCTTGTTTGCATCACCCAGTGCCATCGTCCAGAGAATTCCAGCAAGCTGAAATTCAGTGGGGCTTGCACAGGGGTTTAACCCTTGGTCAGGGCATTGTCCCCACATGCCTTATAGGAAATTTTACACACTTTTTCAGAGGTGGGTCCCACTATTTGGGGAGGAGAGAGATTACCTGGGGTCCAGGCCATATATCATGCTATAAGCTGTGCAAGAGCAGGGGTCAACTATCCATCTTCTAACAGGTATATAGGATGATCCACATAGGGTTTCCTCATCAATCCAAACCACTGGAGTGATACTCCACAGTGTTCCTAGTTGCTTGGTCAGGGGTTCCTGCCCTTAAATCAAAATTCCAGCCGGTCAGGAGCAGGGTTTGACCAGACCATATGGAATCAAGTTGCCTTTTCCACTCACTCTGGATGGGGCTACCACCATGGGGTCCTAGGCCCGAATCCTAGGTGGCAACTCCTTTTATTTTAATATGTGGCATGATCCCAAATCCCCCAATTTCAATTATGAATCTCAATTGCAAAACCAAATTCCCTGTCGCCTAGGGACCCCAATAACAATGCTTTGGATTGCCACCCGCAAGGTGGAGAATCGCACGCTCCGGAGGTCATAGTACCCACAAGCATAGTACTAAATCTTGTTTCGTTTCGGTGTTTCGGTCTAACCGAAATTTTTGAGATACTAAAATTTCGACGAGGTATTTTTTCTGTGGATGTAAAATGCCAAAAATGACCGAGATTTCTGAAACTTTCGAAACGAGATGGCCAAAATTTCACCAAAATTTCTAAAATATTCAAAATTTTACATTTTTCAATTCGATGTTGCATTTCATTTCGATTCGGCCGAGATACTCAAAATTCTTGAAATCTCGACCGAGACGAAAAGAGTTTTAGTACTATGCCTACAACGTGTCATAATGAAATCAGTAGGCAAAAGAAGGGTGGACATGGCGGTCCTGATCCGGTGGTAGGTGGTGAAGCTTGATGGGGTTACCATCCATGTTGCCACACATGTTTATGACCGTGAACAAGTGCCTAGTGCATTTGATAGTATGTGGTAGCCCATTGCTACTAGGAAGTCTTGAGTTCAAGTCTCCTAGTTCACATCTCCCCTCCCCCAATACTAAGGGTGTCAAAATGGAACCAAAACTGATTGTCAGAACTGGAACCGACCATTTACGATCAAACTGAACAGCACCGTATAAAAGCGACACGATTCTGATTTCATTGGTTCTATTACTGGTTCGATTCAAATTCAGAAAACCATTGGTTAACTGAATAGAAACTGGGTAGAAAATTGATATTAGGAATATTCGTATTGGTTTAAGAATGGGGTTAAGCATTCTAAAATATTAGGACTCCTTACTGAGATTTTTTGAATTTCAGTTTGAGTGCCAAATTCATGAAGGGACTGAAGGTTTCCCTTGCGGTACTTACGACCTTCAGTAATCATTTAAAAATTATCATTGCAACTAGCATGTCTATGTCTAAGTGAACTTTGCCTAGAGTTAGATGTGTATGAAACAATATAATTCCTCCAATGAAACAAGGATATGGAAAATAAAATTAAAGGGTACAAAGGTGAAATTGGTACTACAATTCGCATGTAAACCGGATAACGAAAACTGAATAGAAACCACTAAAACCGCACCGCATATAAAACGATTCTGATTTTGGGTGATTCTTATCTGGTGCGTTTTGATTTCTACCTTGCAAAATGTGCACCGAACCAGAACCACACCATATAATCAAAACTGTACCGTTTGACACCCTTACCCAATAGAATAGGATAGAGTAGGACCTATCAAAAAAAAATGTATATGGCTAGAACCAGGCCAGACCGTGCCAGTAAGGGGAGGGCTTAGGCTTGGTTGAGATCGGGTTGGCCCGGCTTGTTATTTAACTAAACATTTAAAAGATCCACAAACTGATGTCTGATGGGGACAACAGTGTAAATTCCAGTCCATACAAAATAACAACCCAAAAACTGACAAGGGGGTGAATGTTCATGTACGTGAGCATACGTGAACGATTCACAACCGTTCAGATGGAGCATTCCCACATAATAGATTCCATTTGAACGGTTGTTAGCTGTTCACGTATGCTCACGTACGTGAACATTCCCTACACTCAAAACTGACATACAATGGTCTCACGCTTCGAATCCTAATCAGCTACCCACATGGGGACGGATGGGAACAGATCTGACCCCTACATGGGACGTGGGTCCCACACCCTAGAGGCGGGTCTCACAGCCCCATGGAGGGTTCAGATCTGTCCCCACCCGTCCCCATGTGGGTAGCAGATCTGAACTCTCACACTTCTACCTTTCCTCTCTCTCTCTCTCTCTCTCTCTCTCTCTCTCTCTCTCTCTCTCTCCCTCTCTCCCTCTCTATTTCTCTCCTTCCCTTCTTCTCCCCCTCTCCCACCAATCCACCCGGTGTTTGACTATGTGTCTATTGTGTCCATAATAATCTCTTATCTATGAATTCAACTTCACAATCTCGGTTTGCTCTTTGAAACTCTAACACAGAAGCTCAACAAAGAAAGAGAAAGAGAAAGAGCACGGTTTGATCATAGATTTGTAATCTATGGCCTATGTAGAAGACAAGAAGAATAATGCTTGCATTGTGATTTCAGGCTTGTTCTGCATCTCTATTTTAGCCGGCGGGGTGTGCTTGACATTGTTTATTACATTACAAGAGACATCATCGACGATATGGTTTGCTATCATAGGCATGGTGCTTGTGGGGATTCCATGGATGTTTTGGTTCCTAATATGCATGTATAGATGTTGTACATACCCTGTACCGGTCAATGAAAAATGTTTATCCAACAGGAAAAATGCACCACCAACAGCCCAAACTATTCCAGCTGCCACGATGAGCGGTGGCATGGCAACCGGCAATTCTGATTCCCCAGTTGATTCTCTCGGTGGGCAGCAGGCACGTTCACTTTAGAGCTGCTACTATGGTGGGTGGACAAGATTCAAATAGTGAGGTGTTGCGTCAGGAAATATCTGGTAGGTCCTTCGGGTGCCACAACCTGCAGAATGACGTCAGGGACAAGGGAGAACTGGTGTGGTTCCGGCCTAGGACTCTCCAATGCCTAAGTCAGATCTCTCTTAGCAATTGATGAATTACTGGAATTCAAGATGAATAATGGGTTGGGATACTTGAGTATTTATAGTTGTGTATGGCGGTGTGGAGAGTCCCAGTTGATGATAAGTATTCTTCGTGGAAGAATCTATCACATAGTAGAGTTGTACTTGGAATAGCTCCTTGTGAGATGTAGAGTCCTAGTAGGGAAGAGGTTTCCTAAGCGTCCTCTTCTCATGTTGAGTTTGATTAGGTTTGTACCTCTTTGGGAATAGTCCTACCTTTGGTATACCTCTCGATCTTTTAGTGATAGGATAATGTAGATTTTACCGATGACGTCAAGGTCGGGCTCCGTGGCTTGCGTGGTAGCCTTGGCCTTTGGGGTAGCCTCTTAGGCTACCAAACTGGTTCTATCGCAGCTGGGCTTGGGCTGGCCTCCTCTTTGGATCAAGACACGTGGCCTCTTGGGATTGGCCCGTATATTTTTAGGTTTATCACTTGCCCCCCACTCTCTTGGAACGGAGTGCTCAAGAGAGTAGCATATGTGTCATAGTTTTTAATCTGGTGAGGGGCCTCTTGCAAATAAAGCTTCTTGTAGGGAGCTTTGTGATGAGCATTTGTGACCGTTGGATGAGCTTTGTTTTTTGGAGTAGATGGCTCCTTCCCTTCTTAGTAAGTGGGAGAAGTGAGGGGTTCAAATCCCCCTCACTACACTTTTTAGTCTCTTTTTCCCTTTTTTTTTTCACTTTTTGCTTTTCACTTTCTCCTCATTCTCTCCTTTCCCAATTCTTGCTTTTCACTTTTGCCTCACTTGCTCTCTTCCTTGGAGCTCTACCCATCTTCCCATCTTTTGCTAAGTCCATTTTTCTTGCCCCCCAAGTGTTTGCCTTTTCTCCTCTTTGAGAGAAATTGTTCTTCTTTTTTGCATGTGCCTGGGGCCTTGCCTAGTTTTTGTGGTGCTCATCTTGTGTTGGTCTCCATGGCTCGTCGCCCCAGCTCGTTCGTGCTCGCTTATCACCCGCTCATCTGCATGCTTGCCAGCGTACTAGTCCGCATGCTCACCCGAGTGCTCGGCCACTGTCGCCCGCTCGCCTTTGCGCTCGCCCCCACTGGTGGTCCACGTCCACACTCGGCCGCATGCTCTCCCACTCATCAGCGTGTTCTCCCTCGTGCTAGCCAGCTCGTCCGCGTGATCTTGTCACCCTTGCTCGACCTCTTTTTTGGCCTTATCTCTCATTGAGGTTCGATGATTATATTCTTCCTCCCTTTGTCTTCTTCCCCCTACTTTCTCTCCTTTTTTTTTTCTTCTTTTTTTTTAATACTGACTTGAACTTGCTCTTCCTCGCAGGTGTAGTTAGATTCGTTGCTAGGTATCTTGGTGTCCAAGAGCTCCATCTGAGTAAGTCTTCCCCTTCTATTACTATGTCGAGTAGCTCTGACTTGGACCATACTTGTGGAGGACCTGGTGTCGGCGGAACTACCTAGTCTTCGTCTGAGTTGGATGTGGATACCCTTCCCCCCTTGCCTTCCCCTAGACCTATACTCAGTGATGAGGGGGAGGGAGCTAGCAGCCTCGTCCCTTCTGTCTCAAGCCCGGATTCGGATGGTTACTTCGATGGGGACGATTCTGGGACATCTGTCCCTACTACAGAGGCCATTGGGATCGGACATTATCATAGCTCCTTAACTTCCTCCGATCTGCTGTTCCTTCGTCAGTTGTATCACATTCCCCCCAACATAGCTCTCTGTGTCCCTGGGGATAATGATCTGGCCTGTTCCCACCGAGCCGATGAGAGATGCTTGTATGTGATCTCCTTCGCTAACCATCTTCGCTTCCCCATTCTCCACTTTGCCGAGTTGGTATTAGACCACTGGCATCTTACCCCTGGGAAGTTATTACCCAATTTTTTGAGGGTTATTTTGCCATCTTCTTTGCTTGGCTCAGTCATGCTATTACTGTTCCCCTATTCCTGCATTTTTACACATTGAGGAGAGGGGGTACCATTTTCACTACCGTTCCCATAAGGGTTCTTTTTCTAGCCTTGACTTTTTTAAGAGGATGCCCAATTCGGTCAAACGATATTACTTCTATCCCTCAATGCCCCTTTTGGACCCATTGGGAAGAGATTGACATGTAGGGTGCGAACCCCCCCCCGCTCTGAATGACTTCGAGAACGAGTCCCTCAGCTGTTTCTTGAGAGGAAATAAGTTCGATGTCCGTCAATTGGAGTTAGAAGCCTTCTTATTCCTTTGGAAGTTGAGTCCTGGTAAGCTCTTGGACTGGTCCTTTGTTAGCCTTTTACCTTTCTCGATGCTGACTTATTTTCTTATGTTGTGTTATCAATGGATCTCTGTCCCGACCTTGCTCGCTTCCGCGCTAATGCCACGAAGCGGAGGGCAATTGTGATGGCGGCTATGAAGGTCTTGCATCCCCACAAGGATGCCTCCTCTCCCCCAATTGCGGCAAGGGATGTTGACGTGGTCGATCCCCCAATGTCCATGCCTAATGTTGTCCTTGCCGTGGGTGCCAAGAGGAAGGGTGGCCCTAGTCCTCGATGTGCAGGGAAGGGCTCTCTGGTCTTCAAGCTTCCCCGGCCAACTCCTACTATTCCTGGTGCTACTATTCTTCCCCCTTCCAAGGGTAAGAGGGTGGTTTCTTCAGTCGGCGCTGACGAGGATGCTCCGACCCCTTCTCCCCTGATCCTTCCATGGGAAATCCACGATGGGGATTCTGTCATGGCTAGCAAGAAGGTTATTAGGGAGTGGGTGGACAAGAGTTGGCTTCCCGCTGATCATGAGGTTCTACAGGAGATGACTGACTCTAGGCTGATGCGGTCTCTCTACAGAGACATAGCTTCTATGAGTTCGCGCCTCTTTATCTTTTCTTCCCCTGTTTTTGCATGTTAATGGTTTGCTGACTTTTATTTGGTTGCAGGTTCATCACCGGGCTGTTGAGGCGGTGTTACGCTTTGAGAAGTATGCATTCCAGAATGTTCAGCAGGCCCAGCGCCTATGGAGTCTGAAGAGGGAAGTCTTGGGGCAGAAGGCTACATGCGAGGAGGGGGCCGCCCTGGGAGGGGAAGATGGCCGAGGAGATTCGTGCATTGTCTTCTCAGAAGGCTACTTTGGAGGCCAGGACCATGGACTATTTGGTAGGGTCCGAGCCCTCAAGGGCGAGCTTCATGCCCTATGAGAGCAACATAGGGCCGATCTTGCCCACGCCTGTGAGCAAGCCATGGCCGACTTTCGGGTATCTTGTGCCTGTGAGGACATGTTCTATGCATACAACGACGAGGTTTATACCATGGGTATAAACGATGTCATAGGCTTTGTTCTTGGGAGAACTCCCGATTACGACTTTAGAGAGTTCCAGAGCTATGTCCCTCCTGCCGCTGCGAATTTCGATGAGGTAGGGGCCAAAGACCCTTGTCTGGAGGAGGATGCTGAGGTGGTTTAAACTCTAGGCCTGGTTTCCCTTCAGCTTTCTAGGGCTCCGGCTCCTTCATCCTCTTCCACTGCTGTGGATGCTGACGAGACAGTAACAGATGTCCCTCGTCCGAAGGAGGGTGTCTAGGTGGTTCGGTCCCCGAGCGTGGTTCTCCCTTGTCCGAAGGATGGTGTTGATGTCGCTACTGTCGTCATTGCTCCTCTTGAGCCTTGATTTTATTTCTTTCTTCATGTAACAAAGTACTTTTTTTTTTACATGCGCTTGTAGTAGCTTTCATAATTTCAGTGTCGTCTTACTATCTCTTCTTTGAGTCTTTATGCTTGACTTTTTCTTGAATGTATTGCAATTTTCCTTTGTCTGTTGTCTCGTGGCTGAAGGGCCTTGGCAGCATAGAGCCTCGTGGCCGATGGCCTTGGTTGGCATAGAACCTGGTGGCCGATGGCCTTGGTTGGCATAGAACCTTGTGGCCGATGGTCTTAGTTGGCATAAAGCCTCGTGGCTGATGGCCTTGGTTAGCATAAAGCCTCGTGACCGATGGTCTTGGTTGGCATAGAGCCTCATGGCCGATGGTCTTGGTTGGCATAGAGCCTTGTGGCCGATGACCGTGGTTGGTATAGAGCCTCGTGGCCAATGGCCTTGGTGCTTGTGCAAACTCGATCGGCGATGGAGAAGTGCTCGGCAATGGGGAAGTGAAGCTAAGAGCTTTCATTTCTTGTTAATCTTCAACTTGGAAAAACTTCAAAAAATCCTACTTGAAAAAACTTCAAAATTCTTGAAACATGAAAATAACTAAACTAACTGCAACTGATCCTTTACTAGTATAACTTTTGCAGATGTTCAAAGTTCCATGTTCAATCTATCCTCTTGCCCCCCGGAGGTTTCAAGCGATATGTTCCTGGTCATATCTGCTTTGAAACTATGTAGGGCCCTTCCCAATTTATCGATAGCTTTCCTTCCTTCCTTCATTGCGATGCTTGGGCTTTCCTCAGAACTAGGTCTCCCTGATGGAACAACCTTTCGTTGACTCTCGAATTGTAATACTTGGTCGTTCACTGCTGGTATGCCACGTTTTGGAGTAATGCTTTCTCACGAACCTCGTCCAAGAAATCCAAATTCGCTTGAAGTCCATCATCGTTCGTTTGCTTGTTGAAGTGCAAGACTCTATGGGACAAGGCGAGGACCTCAACCGACGCTAGAGCTTCAGTTCCATATGCTAGTTGGAATGGGCTTTCTCCAGTGATTGTCCTCACCGTTGTCCGATATGCCCATAGGACGTTGAGAAGCTCTTCTACCCATCTCCCCTTTGCTTCATCTAGTCTCCTCTTGATCCCGTCGAGCAGTGTTCTATTTGTTACCTCCACCTGACCGTTGGCCTGTGGGTAAGCTACGGAGACGGGTCGGAAGTCAATGTGGTATGTTTGACAGAAGGTCTTGAATATGAGATTGTTGAACTGCGTCCCATTATCCATAATTCTGGGTACCCCAAACCGGTAGATCACTTTATCGCAAACAAATTTTTTCATCTCTTTCTCTGTTATCTTCGCCAATGGCTCAGCTTCGACCCACTTGGTGAAATAGTCGATCGCCACCACCAAGTATTTCCTGTTCCCGGACGTCGTTGTGAAGTCTCCCAGAATGTCCATCCCCCACATGGCGAACAGTATAGGACTAAAGATGGAAATCAATTGTGTCACCGACTGATGAGGTACTGGGGCAAATAACTAATATTTTTCGCAGGCCTTAACATAGTTTATGGCCTCTTCTTGCATCTTCGGCCAGTAAAATCCTTGACATAGAACTTTATAGGCTAGGTTCCGCCCTCCCATGTGGCTGCCGCATATTCCTTCATGCACTTCTGCTAAGGCATACTTCGCTCCCTCGGGTGCTAGGCACCTAAGTAGCGGTGCCATGACTGCTCTCTTGTATAGTACTCCATCGATCAGCGTGTACTTGGTTGCCCAGATTTTCACTTTTCTAGCCTCGAACCTATCCTCGGGTAATATGTCATTTTGTAGATAATTGATGATGGGATCCATCTAGCTTGGCCCTTCCTCGATCTCGTTGACTTACTTTTCTTGTATGTCGGTTCATGAAGCACCTCAATGTATACCATGCTAGCCAAGTTCTGGAGCTCATTATTTGCGAGCCTTGATAGGGCATCTGCTGCAGCATTCTCGATCTACGGGACTCGAACCATCTCGAACTTCTCAAACTCTACCACTAAATCACGAGCTTCCATTAAGTAGGCTGCCATGCGCTCATCCTTGGTCTCGTACTCTCCGTTTACTTGGTTTACCACGAGTTGGAAATCCCTTTGGACGGCTAAGTGTGTGATCAGGATTGCCCTTGCGCCTCATAGTCCGACAAGCAATGCCTCATACTCTGCCTCATTGTTTGCGGCCTGGAAGGTGAATCGGAGTGCGTATTGAATCTGAAAACCTTTCGGACTAGTGATTATGAACCCAACCCCGCTCCCTACTACGTTACTCGACCCATCCATGAACATCTCCCACGATCCTCGATCATAATCCTTAGGTCCTACTTCCTTTGGCTCGGTCTCCGAGAAAGTGTGTTCGACTATGAAGTCTGCTAGGGTCTGACCTTTAATTGTTTTTCGAGGTTGGAGCTTGATGTCATACTCGCTTAACTCCACCGCCCAGGCGATCAGTCGCCCTAATATGTCTAGCTTGTGTAATACCTTCTTCAACGGTAGGTCTATGAGTATGACGACCATGTAGGCTTGGAAGTATGGCCTTAGCTTTCTTGTCGTGATCACGAGCCTATAGGCTATCTTCTCTATCTTGATATACCTGGTCTCTGCATCGATCAACACGTGGCTGATGTAGTAGATGGGCTTCTATTGTTTGCCTTCTTCCTTCAATAACAACGCACTTACGGCTACCGGGGTTGCCGCCAAGTAGAGCTGTAATTCCTCATTAGGTTTTGGTCACCCCAACAATGGTGGACTCTCCAGATATTTCTTTAATTCTTCTAAGGCTCTTTGGTATTCTTCCGTCCATGTGAAGTCTTTGGGGCTTCTTAGGTTCTTCAAGGTTTTGAAGAATGGTAGACACTTGTCGCTAGCTCGCGACATGAACCTTGTCAAGGCTGCTATCCTTCCATTCAGTCGTTGCACCTCTCTCACTGTTCTGGGCGGCGACATCTCTTGGATGGCCTTGATCTTTGCCGGGTTAGCTTCTATGCCTCGGGCCGAAATTAAAAAACTCAAGAACTTTCCTGATGTTATGCCAAAGGCACACTTCGTCGAATTCAATTTCATCTGGTTCTTCCTCAGTACCTCGAACACTTCCTTGAGATCGGCCAAATGGTCCTTGGCCTTGACACTTTCTATGAGCATATCGTCCACATACACCTCCATGTTTTGCCCAATCTGTGCCTTAAACATCTTGTTGACCATCCTCTGATAGGTCGCTCCTATGTTCTTTAGCCCGAATGGCATGATGCGGTAACAGTAGTTCTCCTGATCAGTCTTGAACGTCGTGTAGGTCTCATCCTCCTCATTCATGAGGATCTGATTATAGCCTGAGTATGTGTCCATGAAGCTCAGCATCTCATGACCTGCAGTCGCGTCGATTAATAGGTTGATCCTCAGCAGGGGGTATTCATCTTTGGGGCATGCCTTGTTTAGGTCGGTATAGTCCACACACATTCTCCACTTGCCGTTTGGTTTGGGAACCATCACGACATTTGCAAGCTTAGTAGGGAATTTGTCGCTCCTGATGAACACCGAACAACTCAGTTTCTCGACCTCTTCCTTGATTGTAGCTTGTCTATCGAGGGCATAATTCCTCCGCTTCTGTTGGACTGGCTTCTTAGTTGGATCCACGTGGAGCCTATGTTCGGTAATGTGCCGAGGTATGCCTGGCATGTCGGAGGCCGACCATGCCAAGACATCCGAGTTCTCCTTTAAGAGTCGCCCCTGCTTACCTTTCTGTTCTTTGTCCAGCAACGATCCAACCTGCACTATCTTGGTGAGCTCGTCCTCGCTGAGAGGGAATGGGATAGGTCGTCCATCGGCTTTCCTCTTCGTTTTGTGAGCTCATCCCTTTGATCGCTAATGAGGTTCTCTATGCACAGAGCCATCCCCTGAGTGTTGCCATTATTCTTCTTGACGAATAGTGCATAACACTCCCTAGCCTTCTTCTGGTCCCCCTTAATCTCGCCAACGCCATTCTCTATTGGGAACTTCATCTTCAGGTGTATCGGTGATACTATTCCCTTCAGGGCAGTTAGGGTTGGTCGTTCCAGGATGCCGTTAAAGGATATGACTGACCTTACTACCATGAAGGTAATCATGATCATAATTTATCAAGGCTGATCTCTGAAGGTGACAGGCAGTTTGATTGTTCCTCTAATGGAAGAGGAGGCTCCTGAGAACCCATGGAGGTAGGTTGCTTCAGATTTGAGCTTATCATCACTGAACCCGAACTGTCTGTAGGCCTCTAGTGAGATTACGTCTACGAACTCTCCGATGTCGACTAGCATCCTATGCACGGCTCGATTGGCTATCTCCACCTACACCACGAAGGCATCTTCATGCGGTAGGCTCACTCCTTCTAGGTTGGCGTCCGAGAAGGAGATTACCGTTTCTATCCTGGCTACCTTGTTCGGCATCTCTGTTACCCCTACGAACCGAGCATGGGCTTTTGCCTATCTTGTAGACTCCTGCCCTGGTCTTCCCATTATAGTGAGGATTGGGGTTCCCCTGGCATTGATTGGTCCTAGAGCATTTCTTCTTTCTCCGTGGCTGCCTCTGTCCCCGTCACGATCTGTTCTCCTTTCCTTCCATCACGGCTCTTCTCTCCCTCGATCATGATCTCTACCTCCTTGACCCAAACGGCCCTCTCGACCTCCCTTTACGTACTTGTTCAGGTTCTCCATTTTGATTAGTTGTTCAATCACCCTCTTCAATTGAATGCACTCTTCTATGTCATGTCCTGTGTCTTTGTGTAAGAGACAGTACTTGTTTGGATCTCGCTTCTCGGGTCTTGCAAGCATGGATCGCGGCCAATTGAGCAAGCCACGGTCTTGAAACTGCATAAGGATTTGTGACCTTGTGGTGTTCAGGGGAGTGTAGTCGGGGCTTCCAGCTCGATCAATCCTCTCTGGGCGATGCTCAATTTTTTCCGATCGGCAGTCACCCTTCTCCTGTCGGCGCTCTATTCTAGTCCGTTTGCTTTTTTCATGATCGTCCGACGCCGATCTTTTATTCTCTTGTGGTTTGGCCTCAATCACTTTCTTCCGAGCTTGTAGTATTTCGGCCATGTTGGCAAACTAATTGCACCGCTCCAATAGTTCTCTCATTGTTTTGGTCTCGTGCAGCGCCAGGTCCTTGATGAGGTCCAGGTCTCTTATGCCCCCGGCTAGGGCTGCATGATGAGTCTGGTCATCTAGATCTCTAACCTCCAGGGATTTCTTTGTAAATCTTATGACATACTTTGTGAGGGACTCCCCTGGATTTTGTACCACGTTCAATAAGTTGACGGTGGTTTTTTTTCTGCTTGACGTTGCTTTGGAAGTGGGTGACAAACTATTCGCAGAGTTCTGCAAAGGAGTTTATTGATCGAGGCTTAAGCCTTGAGAACCACGAAGTGGCTGCGCCTTTGAGAGATGCCGGGAAAGCTCGGCAAGAGATTACCTCTGACCCACCATTTAGAGCCATCATCCCATTAAAGTAGTTGATGTGATTGTTGGGGCCCGTGGTTCCACCATAGAGCTTGAAGGTGGGTAACCTGAATCGGCAGGGGAGAGATGCGCTCATAATTTCTGCCGAGAACGGATGTTGGCCTAGTATGGATTGTGTTTGGCCTCTCTTCTACTTCTTCAATCCTTTCAACTTCTCGTCCAATTCTCAGAGTCTTTTATCTAGCTCCTCATCGCGTGACCGTCTGTCGTGCCTAGTTGCATGTTCACTGCAAACCCGCTCTCGACCCCTCCTAGACGCCTCCTCCCACGATGAATTTTAATGTGATGGCGAGTGGTGTGACATGATGAGCTTTGACGTGAACGTGAGGGACTTTCCTCGCGATATGTCCGACTCGGCCTTGGTGTGCGACTTCCTCCTAGTCGCCCCTAGAATACCGATCTTCTGATCGAACCATCCTGATTAGATTCCACCGATCTATGCGTTGGTGATCCCCCATGTTTTGATCAGATCGGCAGATCCACAGTTCTCACAGGATGACGTGAAGAGTTTCCTTGCCGATGGGTCGAACTTGCGCGTCTCGCGAGTCGCTCCGACCTTTCACCTCTGGAGAGTGACCTCCTAGGGTTTTGCTCTTGTCGAGGGATTGGTTATGTCCTCGACAGTGGCACCACCCTCCTGCGGGAAGTCACCGCTGCCTCAAATAATCCCGAAAGAAGTTTTGGTCCTGGAGAATCTATCTCTGCAAGTCATTAATCTGACCCACAGTTGTCGGCACATTTGGGTCAGGTACTGCTTCCACGGCTACTTCATTATTGAGATTTACTACGTAGACATCCTCGTTCTTCTGGTTCTCTGTCTCTTGGAGTTCATGGTTATTGGCTCTCTGACAAGAGCTCTCCGATGGGGGTGTCTCATTCCTCTCCCTCGGAGCATTGGTGGAGGGAGCGGCCTTCTTACCCCGTGGTGCCATTGAATTCTTGAGGAAGCGAGCTAGTAGAAACGTTGGCTAGCGTCGTTCCCACAGACGGCGCCAATCTATTGTGTCAGAAAATCTCCGATAGGTCCTTCGGGTGCCGCAACATGTAGAAGGACATCAGGGACAAGGGAGAACCGGTGTGGTTCTGGCCTAGGACTCTCTGATGCCTAAGTTATATCTCTCTTAGCAACAGATGAATTACTGGAATTCAAGATGAATAATGGGTTGAGATACCTGAGTATTTATAGTTGTGTATGGCGGTGTGGAGAGTCCCAATTGATGATAAATATTCTTCGTGGAAGAATCTATCACGTAGTAGAGTTGTACTTGGAATAGCTCCTTGTGAAATGTAGAGTCCTAGTAGGGTAGAGGTTCCCTAAGCGTCCTCTTCTCATGTTGAGTTTGATTCGGTTTGTACCTCTTTGGGAATAGTCCTCCCTTTGGTATATCTCCCGATCTTTTAGTGATAGGATAATGTAGATCTTGCCAATGACGTCATGGTCGGGCTTCGAGGCTTGTGTGGTAGACTTGGCCTTTGGGGTGGCCTCTTGGGTCCTATTCCTCTTGGGCTACCGAACTGGTTCTGTCGCAACCGGTCTTGGGCTGGCCTCCTCTTTGGATCGGGACACGTGGCCTCTCGGGATTGGCCTATATATTTTTTGGTTTATCATGACGATATGGATGGGGCTGTAGAGAATGTTAATCAGACATTTCTCATGATGGACAAGAAGGGTACCAGGGGACCGAGACATTGTTGTGTCGTCGAGTTTCTCAAATGGTTCTTGTGAGTCTGAACAGCCACTAACCTTCTCAATTTCATCCTGAGAACTGCTGAAAGACAATTCTAATTTCAGGGTGTCAAGGTGGGTTCCTTTGACCAGCTTCTCATCGTTAGGGTGTGTCTAGGTTCCGAATTAACAAGCGATTGAACAATTTAGGGCGATGCCTCTGACTGCACGACTGGAATTGATCCTCTACTGACAGTTCCATGTGAATATCTGATTGGTCTATGTGAATATATAATTGTTTTTGTGCTTTGCATCATGTGATTCAAATGGAAAAAACTGTACAAACATAGAGATTACTCGATCATTTCAAATGACTTCATTAACATATCAAAACCATCTCCTTTTGTCCTTCTAGATTATTTGTTCGCACAAATCAATGAAGCACTGCCGACGTTAATGGAAACCATAATCTTCTCCAACCCCCCCACCCCCCCCCCCCCAAAAAAAAAAAAAACAAAAAAAGGAACAGTAGAGGGGAAGCCATTTCTGTTTCAAGATTTAAGAGATCGTTATGTAAGTCATTAAGATATTATTGTAAACAGCTATGGAGCCACCCTTCTTCCCTTTGCTTGATAATTGGAAATTGATCTCTTCACCTGAGCTTGCAGTACCCCATGGTCGGACAGATGGAATGGTACATGGTGGAAGAAATCTCTGCACCTTTGCCTTATTTACCAGTGTTTATTGTCATTCTGCCACTGGTTGGGGGGGGGGGGGGGGAGGGAGAAAAAAGGTAGGTTCTGTATTTTAGATATTATGAATGAAGTATTGCAAATATCCTTTAACAATGTATTACACAAGAAAATACAAATCATGAGGGCAGGAGGGGGAGGGGGGGGGAAAAAAAAAAGGTTCTGTAATTTTGGATATTATGAATGAAGTATTGCAAATATCCTTTAACCAATGTACCACACAAGAAAATAAAAATCAAGCTACTATAGAGATGAGCACCATTCATAATCCCTGTCAATGAGAAGCCACGGCTAAAGCAACGACGTAACCGCCAGTCTGCCAATTTCTCCTTTTCCCTTCTCCCTCCTCCATAAAGCATTCATCAAGCCTTTATTCGGACCACAAATGAACCTGTTTCACAATTTTAAACACAAAAAGGCAAACATCAGCATGTTAGATTTATGATTCACACAAAGTAAAGCTGTTTGTGGAGGACAGAATGTGGCACCATGATTAAAATGAAACTTGAAAAAAGCATTGGATCCTATTATCAATGAACTTAAATTTAGGTCATTAAATATTTCCAAGTAATGAACTCGGCTTCAATTTGTTTATGGTTCTGGCAAATAGCTCATTTTAGGTGATGAACTTTTCTCAAATGCCTAATAAAAAACAATATGGAACCATTACTCCATATGGTTTTCATTCCCCATTGAAGAAAATAATATTTCTCAAGGAAGGTCACAAGATCCATATTTAGTTCAAAATAATGGACCTAAAAACCCAAAAAGTGAATGCAGCACAAAATATCAACTCCAAGTCTTGGTTTTACATCTTGTAAATGATCAAACACAGGTGCATGCTTGAATAAACCATCTGGAAGATAACTGCCAGGAACTGAACAGGATGGAAAGCTAGTATATTCTTGTGGTTGGAGGGTGGACCCCAGAAGAAATCAACTATTTATACTATTCAGTAAGCTTGGTGCTTATTCTAATCAATTCAAATGGTTAAAACTAAAGGAACACAACTGGAAAACTATTGTTTTACCAGAGAAAAACAGTTAGGGCATAAAGAAAACAAATAACAGTTCCAGAATTGTACTCCATCTAATAGATTAATTGGGTTGATTAAAGCTGGGTTCATTCATCAGCTGGTGAAGACTCAATATACGTACAAGACACCCTGTAGACAGCTTGATTATATAAATTATTGTAATTATATCTCCAATAAACTCCAAAAAAATTGGAAGGGGCTCAGATAGTGATGATGACTGGGGTTATGGAAATACTGTGACAACATACATTTCCCATGAATAAGATCTCCGTTTACCAAAAAAAACATACATTTCCCATGATTAACATCCAGAGGAAAACTTGAAACAGGACTAAGGTCGTGAAGGAAGTAGTAGCTGTCACCATTGCCTTTTCCAGATTCATCACTAAAGTTCAGAGGCGTAAGGATACATGAATCACACCAAATAGATGATGGTAACAGAACATCTCGTGACAGGTATAATCTATGGTCTTACTCACGCTCCGAATGACATAAGGAAGAAACTCTTACAATCTCAAAGTGCAAGGCCATAATCAAGGTTATCCATCTGCATCAAGTTATTACCTAGATTACACAGTAAGACATTGAATATCTGTTCCCTACCACCTTCCTCGAATGCATGTACATTAAGCAAGTATAGAAAAGATTACTTCTTTTATCCTCCCTGCTAAAAATGAATTCACTCAGAAATCAGATCAAAATCTTTAAAAGAGTCAAGGCCTGTAACTCACATGCAGGAAGGTTGGATATATCTGCAGAAACTGCACAAGGAATACCCAAATTTGAAAGTGCTCCCCTTATGATCCCACATGGGAAGTAGAGATGCATGCTTGTTGCTTGTGCAGTAAACAGATCAGTGCTGGCTGGCGATGGATCAATTGACACCTGCAGCGTCAGCCAATATAATTTCTTTTAAGTTCAGCTTATCAGACTTACCCTATGATTGGTCTTTAAATTGTCAATCTGCTTCTTAAAGAGTTCAGACCAGAAATCTTTGCAGATGAACTTGATTGCTTCTAGATGATCACTGAACCTAGGCCTTTCTATGGTATACCTATCAAGAAGAGGGAAAAAAAAACAGGTAGAAGATCATATCATACAGCATTCAATTTATCCACCTTTTTATATTATAAAAGTCTCATAAATCAGAATTTAATGGTGCAAAATATGAGAGAGGAGAAGGGAAATTAATCTCTATTTAACAAAATAAAGAATCCCAGTTAAATAAGGACCTCAACAAAACAATCCTAGTTCAAGGCGGATGTGAGAACCAAGTACCCTTATTCACAAGACATAGGTTGCTAGTTGATTTTGAAATTAAAAAAACAACGGAAGGAACATAGTTGTCACGGCGGCATGGCGGTCAAGGCGGTGCAGGCATGTCTAAGCGCTTAGGCGGTGGCGGCCACCTAAGCGGTAAAAGCGGTCTAGTGTTAGTTTTTCCCTCCCTCCCCCAAACACTCAATACATGATGGCATGATGCACCTTATATCATTAAAAATTAAATTTAAGCCACCTCAAGTCATCAAAATGAAAAATAATACATGATATATTAATTCAGAATAATCAAACATCATAAATTAATTAAAAATCAAAAGAAATAACACAAAGTAAAAAATGTAATCAGCATTCTCTTATTTATTAATCAGTTAATCACTAATCAATAATCACTAAGTCCTAGAGATAAAAAAACTAACTATTATCATCATTTCATAAAAGACATAGTTGCAGCAGGTGTTAGTGCTACAGAGAAGAAGAAGAAGCAGCAGTTCAACAAAGCGAAAAAAAAAAAAAAACAGAGAAGCAGCTGCAGCAGGAGGCGTTACAGACTACAGAGAAGAAGAAGCTGCAGTTAAACAAAGAAAAAAAAATAAAACAAAACAGAGAGGAAGAAGCAGCAGTTATGCAAAGGAAAAAAACAGAGAAGCTGCAGCAGCATCAGCATGCGTTACAAACTACAGAGAAGAACAAGAGCAGTTAACCAAGCATTCAAGCAAAAAAAAAAAACAGAGAAGCAGCAGCAGGTTAGTGCATTAAAGTGAAGAAGAAGCAGAGCAGCTATCCAAGCAAAAAAGAAAAAGAGAAGCAGCAGCATGCGTTACAAACTACAGAGAAGAAGAAGAGAAGTTAACCAAGCATTCAAGCAAAAAAAAAAAAAAAAACGAGAAGAAGAAGCAGAAGAAGCAAAGCAGCTATCCAAGCATTCCAAGCCAAAAAGAAAAAGAGAAGCAGCAGCAGACGATAAAAAAAAAAAAAAAAAGAGTTGAAGAAGAAGAAGACGACTATGGATTTGAAAGAAGCTTACCTTGCCGCAGATGGAAGAAGCTTTGCCGCTTCGTCTAAGTCTAGTTGCCGGAATAGTGCCGGAATAGAGGAAGAAGAAGCTTTGCCGCCTTCGTTTAGAGATTTCGCAGAGAGAAAAAACTGGTCAAGGACTTTCACTTTTTTAACTTTTGAGAAGTTTTAGGTTTTAACTTTTAGCTTTTTAGGGATTTCAGTTTTGTATGATCCCATGTAGCAGCATTACACGAAATACTTTTACATCAACAAATAAAAAGCAAAGAAACAGAATAAAGGAATAATGCATGAAAAAAAAACCACTCTCAAGAGAGGCGGCCGACTTGACCACATGGCGCACCAAGGCGTCGCTTAACCGCCTTGGCGACGCCTAGTTGGTCAAGGCGGACGCCTCGTGACTCTAATTAAGCGTACCATAGCTTAGCCCTTGGATTCCGCTTGGACGCCAAGCGACGCCTTGACAACTATGGGAAGGAAAACTCACCCTGTGAAATAGGAAGAAAGCATGTGAGTAGAGAATTTTCTCTCTATTTAAAACAAACAAACAATCTCATTTAGAAAAGGGCTTCAGCAGAACAATCCTAATTCAAGCCGAGCAAGGAATCTCTCTTCCCATGTAAGTAAAAACTAAGTATCCTATTCACAAGCTCAGGAAGAATAGAAAGCAAATTGAATTTCGGGAAAAATTAGGATGTTAAATAGGGAGACACCATGTGAACTCAAAGTGAAAGCCACTTGACCTGAAATTTGAAATGATGGTTCTGTAGGGCTCAATGAACCAGAAGGAAGAAATCTACTCCAATCTATGCAATTTTATAGGTTTGGGTTTTCTATTGATAAAACCAAAAAAGCAATGAATGACATAGGTGCAGGCTGTCACAACTCAAGAGAACTATAAAATATCAAGAAGAATTGAATCTAAAGATATTAAACGTAGTAATTGAATAGAAGAATTCAAGTTGAAAGAGAATTTTCACATAAAATGGAGTGAACTTATATCACAGGTTCGAATAGAAAATGATGTTATATTACGTGGGAAAATATTGAAAATAATGCTCAAACGGTAATAGTGCAACTCAGGAGGAATAGTCAAGTTGAGATCCAAATAAATCTTTAAATAAGAAATTGAGGTGGCAGAAAAGATGTACTCGAACCACAACTGGAATCTGGTGCAGGTAAGGGAGAACTATAAAACTTGAGTTACTAAATTCAATTTTCAAGTAGAACTTGAACTAATTAAGAGAAAGCACCAATAAGTTATTTGCATCCTTCAATTTGAACTTGAAAGCAGAAAGCTGATTGAAAGCAATCAACTAGAAAGAAAATAACCAGACCATAAACCACGGAGAGTTACAAAACTCAACCAAAAGAGAATGACTACATTCAATTCCAAAAACATGTTTAGAATGGCTGACCAAAAAATACTAGGCTAATTTAAACCAATATCCTAAGATGACTCACTACTTATGACTTAAGAAAGAAAAATAATCTATACATGCCTAAATTAAAAGCTCGAGCGAAAGGGCAATGTAATATAAAACCAATCCAACAGTTGTATGGACTGAATTGGGCCACCTACTACTGCATGATCGCTCCAAAAATTGGTCCTATTTTAATACTTGTGGGGTAAGGGATTTTAATTCTTTGGGTTTTATTTGTAATCATAGTTGTCACGTCGTCACGGCGATCCAAGTCGGTGGAGGGGTGTCTAATTGATATATCGACATGTCGCCCGCCATGGCGATCATGTCGACTATGTTTTATTTTTTATTTTTATTTTCTCTATTTCTAATGTCATTAAGTATGCTTATAATATATACCCTATAACATCAAAAATCAACAGGAAAGTGTACTACTAATCTACTATGGTTTAATTCATGAAAATGTAACATGAAAAACATGACCAATACCCCCTCTGTCTCTGTGTGTGCGTGTGTGGCTGTGTGCAAGGGAAGAAGAAAGAAAGAAAAAAAAAACTGTTGTTGGTGACTTGGTGTTGCTTTAGTGCTTTACCAAACAAAAAAAATACAACAGCCCGAGTGTATTTGGCTGTGTCACTGTCACATGAAAAAACCCTCTCTGTGACTGAATATTATCTAGTAAAAAAAAAAAGAGTCGTGTGCGGAAGTGAAGAAGACGAAGAAGTAAGAAGAACTGAAAAAGCAATGGGAGGAGAAGAAGAACTGAACTGAAGGAATGAGAAACCCCTCTCTGTCTCTCGCAGTCTCGCTGGAGTTGCGACTGTGCGTGAATGAGTGAGAAGAAGAAGAAGAAGAACTGAAGGACAGACTTGCCGGAGGACTGGGAGGAGAACAAGAAGAAGAAGAACCACCAAATAAAAAAATAAACAATTACAGTAATTACTTACCTGCTTGAAGAGGTTGCCGGAGCTGGGAGCACTCGCGCGGAACCGAGGAAGGAGGCCAACAGCCGTTCGAAGAAGTGAAGAAGAACTGCGTCTCTCTATCTCACGACTCTCTCCACTGTTCTCTTTTTCAATTTCTATTTCTATTTCTCCCAAGAGACGAGAGTTAGGGTAAAGTGTGTTGTTTTAAGTTTTTTTAACTTTTTTTATGTTAATGTGTATTGCAGGTGTAACTTAAAAAGTTACACCTCCAATCCACATTAAGATAAAAGCATTATCTTTTAAAAGTTTAAAAAAAAAAATTTTTTTTTTTTATTTTATTTTTTTTAATTTAAAAAGAAAATTTTAGGGGTTTTGGTTTTTTTTTTTTTTTTGGGTTCGTTTGGGGGTATTATGGCGACGCCATGGAGGCCATATCGGTCGATATTCTTACATATCCCATGTCGTTGGTCGATATGCCCATTATTCCAGTGATATGTCACGATGGCGCCGCCATGCGACGCCATGAAAACTATGTTTGTAACAGGCTGCATCATAAGGCCCAAAAGTTGAGGTGTGCATAATAATAAGTATTTTTATTAAAGGTGGGCCACATTAGATATTAGTTTTGTATTTGACATAATAGTTGTTTTAGGGATCTTCCGGGGCCCATTCCTTAGCTGTCATAGATAAGTTTTGAAGAGTCCTTATTAGATTTAATTTTTGTTTTGGAAGTATAGTAGTTTAGCAAGTTAAGTGGGCAAGCCTTGGCACAATGGATATTAGTTGTGCTATTGCAACCATTAGGTTGCATGTTGAAACATGGAAACAGCCTCTCCGCGAAGCGTGGTAAGGCTATGTACATTTGCCCCTCCCGGACCTTGCAATAGCGGGAGCCTCGTGCCTTGAAAGCTCTTTTTGAGTAGTTTAGCAAGTTAAGAGTCTTAATAGTACTTTCTACGTTAGTTTACTTATTTTAGGAAACTAGATATTAGGATTCTTTTTTTTTTTTTTGGTTCTTTAAATACATGTAAGCCCCCTTCTCCCCCCCCCCCCCCCCCCAATCAATAGTTAATGAAGAAGATAATTTTAAGTGAAAATTGAGAGTTGTGAGAAATCTTCTCCTATCCCTCTCTTCTGCTCTCTCCTCTTCTCTTCTAAATTACAGTTCATGTTACTATTCTCAGGCACTATTCACAGTCCCTGAATAGCCCCCAATGTCTTCTCTATTTCTTTCCCCATCGCAGGCTGCTGAAATGAACAAACAGCAAGCCATCTCAACCCTGTTCTATCAGGAAAATAGTTTAGATCTAGGCCTGTGGAGCAGCAGATCTGATCTTTGATTCCTACACTAGAATATAGGTTGGCTGGCTGCATCAATTTAATATCAGAGCATACCCTAACCTACCTAAACGACCATAGATACCATGGATTCATACAAGACATTTGCTTTTTTCAAGAATTTCAAGTAACGAAAGAGAACTTGCAAAAGGTAAATGAAAATCTGAATGAGTCTTGGCAACAACTTGAGCAACTACGAAGTCAGCCACAGCCCACATTCAATCATTCAAAACTTGCTTTTGATAAGCTGATATCACTTATTGAAAAGTGGGTGAAAGAGCAAGAAGATGAGCCAACGATGATGGGGGACAAAGTGGCATCATTTCTCATTGAATATCAACTCATGGAGGAGCATAAACTGCTAGATCTTTTGATGATCCAGATGAAAACTCATGTTTCTAAGTTGTTTCTTCAACAACAGACTTCTTGTTACTGATTTGATACCATTGGATCATGGTCTAATTGTTGACTTCAAAACTCGAGGACGAGTTGGTTTTTAACCAAGGGGGAATAATGCAGGACTGCTCCAAACATTGGTCTTATTTTAATATCTCTGGGGAATTGGCTTTTAATTCTTTTAAGTTTTATTTCTAATGGGCTACATCATAAGGACCAAAAGTGGGGTCTAAAGGGTGCACGGAAATAATTATTTAATTAATGTTGGGCTGTGGGGCCCATAAGAGACTAGTTTAGTATTTATCTAATATCAGTTGTTATAGGGATCATGTGGTGCCCATTCCTTAGCCGACATAGATAAGTGTAGATGAGTCCTATTAACTTTAGTTTTTATTTTGGGAGTTTTAGTAATGTAGCAAGTAAAGAGTCTTAATAGTATTTTTTTTACTTACTATACTTATTTTAGGAAACTAGATATTAGAAGGATTTTTTATTACTTTTTTAGTTATTTGGTTAAATGTAACACCCCTATCGATAGTTAATGAAGAATTTTTGTAAATTTTGTACACCAGAATACCATGGGGGTATTCTGGTCTTTTAGGTGTTTTATTTATTTTTTATTTATGTATTTATGAGCAAGGGTAGAAATGTAATTAGGGTTGTGACACTGTTCATGTGAACAGTGTCGTGAACAGTGTCGCGAATAGTGTTTCCCCTTGTTATCTCTTTTATTATTATTATAAATAGAGAGCTTGACTGATCTCATTGATCATTCAAGCATTATTCCACAAACCTATTTTGTTAACATGGCATCAGAGCCAAAATTTCTCTGATCTAAGTTTTCAAAACCCACCCCCTTCCTATCGTTTTTTCTTTCCTCCCCTTCTCTCGATTTCTTTTCTCTCCTTTTTTCCCCTTTGCTTCTCCTCCCTTCCTAAGGGCAGCACTACAAAGGTGATCATATGATCTAGTTGCTGCCCTATTCCCACCTCTGTTTTTCCCCTTTATAAGATAATTTATTTGGTTCGATTGCTGCTGGTTCCTGTCTGCGATTTTTGGAGTTTTCAGAATTTTGAAGCCCTAGCCACTACCATTGATCAAGGCTGGTTTTCTGCATATTGGACACTCATCTGCGATCTGGACCAGCTGCCCTCAAGCCTTTTTTGGTGGTTGAAGACCCCTTCTCCCAATCGATTCCTCTTTTTTAGGGTTTTCTAAAACCCTGATCATTATCGATTTTTGGGAATTGGGCTGTTTGCTGCTGTTTTTTTATTGGAGCTTCTTCTCTTCATCAAGGATATCCTCTACAGGTTCCTGGACACATTCGATCAAGCTTCTTCGTCAATTTTTTTTGGATCCCCATCACCACATCGATCTCCAATTTCGGGTTCTCTTCCAAAACCCTGACATTGTCGATCTCTATGGAAGGGATCTCTCTGCTGCTGCTGATTTTTTGGGAGCTGTTTTGCCCTTCATATTGGCCCACTCGACCTTGATTTCAGCTCTTGGTTTGGTGTAATTGCTGGTTTTTCATTCTCCACAGCCTTGTTGCAACTATGGGTGACTCTGCTGATTCCACTGCAACTTCTAATCAACCTGGACATGAAAAATCAGATTATCATACTTTTCAGCCCAATCCCATCAAACTTGATGGCAGCAACTACCTATTGTGGTCTCTGTCAGCCTCTTTTGCTATTGCTGGCCGTGGTCTCACTGGCCACATTGATGGCACTGTTCCCATGCCTGTTGCCCCAGGTGCTGCCCTGACTCGCTGGCTTGCCAACAATGGTGTTCTCATGTCTTATTTGATTGGTTCTATGACTTCGGACATTGCACATGGGTTCCTCCTTTTTGATACTGATTTCTCAGTTTGGTCACTGTAAGGAAACGTGCGACGGTTTGGTAATGATGCACAAGTCTATGAACTCAGGAAGAAGGTTCTTCATACTACTCAGGGGGACTTAACAGTCTCTAAATATTATGCTACTCTGCGCAACCTTTGGCAACAGTTGGACCACTTCTCTGATTACCAACCTGATAATGCTACTAATCTGGCTGCCTATAAGAAACATGTGGATAAAATCAGGGTCTATGACTTCTTGGCTGGGTTGAATGTTGAGTATGACCCAATTCGTGTTCAAGTGTTGGGCCATTCCCCTTTTCCCAAACTTGAGCAGTCTTATGCCTTGGTCTCCTCTAAAGAAAATCGCAGAGCTGCTATGTTGTACCCTGCTGTCCCTGACAGATCAACCCTTCAGACTACTGTACCGGTGCCTTCTACACCAGTTGGCACTCTCTCTGTGGGTGGTACTACTATTGGCACTATTACTTGTGAGCATTGTCATAAGCCTTATCACACCAAGGACAAATGTTGGAAACTTCATGGGAAGCCTGCTGACTTTGAGGCTAAACGGGCTGCCAAGCGAAAACCAAAAACCAAGGCCAATCACTCTGAGTCTGTCACTGCAGCCCCTACTACTGACACTGGCCTATCTCAGGAGGATTTACAGGCATTCCTACGTGTGCTAAAGTCTTCCACTGCTGCTGCCTCTACTACACCAGCTACTGCCACTTCGTCTACTCCTTCAGGTTCACACTTTGCTCGGTCAGGTATTTCGTTTGGTGGTCATTGTGCCTCTGTAGCTTCCCATCCTTGGATCATTGATTCTAGAGCTACAGATCACATGATCCGGTCCTCTAGCCTCTTCCATCGTTATTCTCCTACCTCTGGGAAAGACAAAGTCAAGGTGGCTGATGGTTCCCTTTCCTCCATTTCTGGAAAAGAAATCATTAACTGCACTCCTTCCCTTCCTTTGTCCAATGTTTTACATATTCCAAATTTTACTACTAACCTTCTTTCTATTAGTAGTATAACTCGTGATCTTAACTGCAAAGTAACATTTTTTCGTTCCCATTGTGTTTTTCAGGATCTGGACTCTGGGAAAACGATTGGATTGGGTAAAGTGCATGGTGGCCTATACCTGCTTGACGGTGAACGTCTCACTCCACCTCCATTACTACCAGTACATCAGAATTCCTTAGTATCTTCTGAAATTTATCAGTAGCACTCTAGATTAGATCACCCCCCCCTAAGCATCTTAACATCTTTATTTCCTACTTTGGTCAAACATTGTGATAAGACCGATTTCTTTTGTGAGGCTTGTGTTCTGGCCAAACAGACACGTTCAACTTATTCTATTTCTAATAAAAGGAGTTCTTCACTTTTTCACTTAGTACATTCTGATGTTTGGGGTCCCAGTCGTAAGACTTCGGTTTCTGGTCACCATTGGTTTGTCTCTTTTATTGATTGTCATTCTAGACACACATGGGTTTATCTTTTACACACCAAAAGTCAAGTTTTTTCTTGTTTTTAGCATTTCCATAACATGGTCAAAACTCAGTTCAATGTTACTCTCAAAGTCTTGAGAAGTGATAATGGGACTGAGTATACAGAGACTCAATTTCAAAAATACCTTGCTGATAATGGGATTGTTTATCAGACAAGTTGTGTTGATACCCCAGCCCAAAATGGTGTGGCTGAAAGGAAGAACCGACACTTGTTGGAAGTGGCCAGGGCGTTGATGTTTTCGCGCCATGTTCCCTCCCAATATTGGGGGGATGCTATTCTTACTGCAACCTATCTTATTAATCGGTTGCCTTCTCGTGTTCTTGACTCCCGCAGTCCGGCCGATATTTTACATGGGAATTCCATCTTTGTGGTTCTTCCCAAAGTTTTCGGTTGTGTGTGTTATGCCAGAGACACTAAACCTCATGGAAAATTTGATCCTCGTGGGTTAAAGTGTATTTTTTTGGGTTATTCTCCAACCCAGAAAGGTTATAAGTGTTACCACCCTTCTTCTCGTCGTACTTTGATCAGTATGGATGTGGTCTTTCATGAAAGTCTTACCTATTATCAGTCTACACATCTTCAGGGGGAGAATTCTGGTTCCAGTGAAGATGTGCTTGTGTTTCCTCCCCTTGAAATTCCTCCTTTGGCTGCTGCCAATGAAATTCCTCCTTTGGCTGCTGCCCAGCCTCCTACCGCTGCTGTCCAGCCTTCTTTGGCTGCTGCCCAGCCTCCTTTGGCTGTTGTCCCTTCATCTGTAGGGACTCCTTTACGAGGGGAGTATGTAGGAAATAATGGTAGTAATGATCATTGTCGGGGAGTTGACTCACCCGAGAACCATCGGTGAATTTCAGAAGAAAATTGACAACTCTAATATCATCACCTACAAGAGACACTCCAACAGAGGGCAGCATCAATCCACTATGGCACCAATACCTATCCAATTGCCAACCCAGGAGTCAGATCCTCCTCCTCCTTGTGGTGAGACCTCTCCTTCCGATCTACCTATTGCTCATCGAAAAGGTACTAGGACTTGCACCCTGCATCCCATTTCTCGCTTTGTTTCTTATAGTTCTCTTTCTCCATCTTTTCGTGCATTTGTGTCCTCTCTTTCTTCTGTTCCTATTCCTAAAAACTGGCAGGAAGCATATACAGATGGAAAGTGGAAGGCAGCTATGTTGGAAGAAATGAGAGCTTTAGAAAAAAACAACACTTGGGATCTTGTAACCCTCCCTTCAGGAAAAAAACCAGTGGGATGTAAGTGGGTGTTTGTGGTCAAACAAAAGATTGATGGGTCTGTGGATCGGTATAAGGCACTTTTGGTTGCAAAGGGCTTCACCCAAACATATGGGATTGACTATTAGGAGACTTTTGCCCCTGTTGCAAAATTGAATACAGTTCGGGTTTTACTATCGTGTGCAGTTAATCTTGGATGGGATCTCCAACAGTTGGATGTGAAGAATGCCTTCCTAAATGGGGAACTTTGTGAGGAGGTATACATGGATATTCCACCAGGTTTTTCTTCTGACAATAATGAAGGCAAGGTGTGCAAATTGAAGCGAGCATTGTATGGGCTGAAGCAGTCACCTCGAGCATGGTTTGGTCGGTTCCACAAGGCAATGATATCTGTTGGCTACAAGCAAAGTAATGCTGATCATACTCTCTTTATAAAGAGGGCTGGTGAGAAGCTCACTGTTCTTATAGTGTATGTGGATGACATTGTGGTTACAGGCAATGATGGGGATGAGATCAGCCGGTTGAAGAGGTTTCTTGGGCAGGAATTCGAGATTAAAGATCTAGGGCCGCTATGGTACTTCCTTGGGATTGAGGTTTCCAGATCTTCTAAAGGCATCTTTCTCTCCCAAAGGAAGTATGTCCTAGACTTGTTGGCTGAAACTGGTCTGTTAGGATGTCACCCTTCAGATACTCCTATGGAGGCTACTGTTCGTCTCAAAGAAAAGGAGGGTGACCCTGTTGATAAAGGCCGGTACCAACGCCTAGTGGGAAAGCTGATTTATCTCTCACACACTCATCCAGATATTGTTGTTGCTGTGAGTACTGTGAGTCAGTTCATGCATGATCCCTATTCTTCTCACATGGAGGATGTTCTTCGGATTCTCCACTACTTGAAGTCAGCTCCTGGAAAAGGCATTCTTCTGTCTCCTAATGGTAACCTACTGGTAGAGGCGTATACCGATGCTGACTGGGGTGGCTCTGCAGATTGGAAGTCTATCTCTGGGTACTAATCTTTTGTAGGTGGCAATTTGATCACTTGGCGTAGCAAGAAGCAGAATGTGGTGGCTCGTTCTAGTGTTGAAGCCGAGTTTCGGGTTATGGCACAAGGCATTTGTGAGTTACTTTGGTTGAAAGGCCTGCTACAAGATTTTAGTGTTCCTGTTCATCTTCCCATGATGTTGTACTATGATAACAAAGCTGCAATCAGCATTGCACACAACCCGGTACAGCATGATCGCACTAAACATGTTGAAGTGGACAGACATTTCATCAAGGAAAAGCTGGAAGAAGGGTTGATTTGTGTTCCCTTTGTGAAGTCTGCTGATCAGGTTGTTGATATCTTCACTAAGGGATTATCTGGGAAATTGTTTCATCCCATTCTAGTCAAGTTGGGCATGATTGATATATTTGCACCAACTTGAGGGGGAGTGTTAAATTATGTACACCAGAATACCATAGGGGTATTCTGGTCTTTTAGGTGTTTTATTTATTTTTTATTTATGTATTTATGAGCAAGGGTAGAAATGTAATTAGGATTGTGACACTGTTCACGTGAACAGTGTCGTGAACAGTGTTTCCCCTTGTTATCTCTTTTGCTATTATTATAAATAGAGAGCTTGACTGATCTCATTGATCATTCAAGCATTATTCCACAAACCTGTTTTGTTAACAATTTTATAATAGAATTGAGAGTTGTGAGAACTCTTCTCTCCTCTATCCTCTTTTCTTCTAAATTTATTGTTCACATTAATTCAGATCTAGGCTTGTGGAGCAGCCAATCTAAACTCTGATTCCTAAACTAGAATCTAGATTGGGTGGCTGCATCACCTATGCTTGGCTGGAAGGCTAACAAAGGGCAAAAATAGCATGGCTTAGGGTGAGGAGGAACATCTACTCCATGTGACCTCCTGATACTAAGCCTGACTTTGAAAAATCGAAACTAGATAATGATTTAGAGGTAGAAAGTCAAGAAACCCAGCCAAACAAAATCAGAGCCGAGAGAAACTTGAAGCAAAGGTTCACCAAGGGATTCAACTTAATATTGTACATAACCCAAGGGAATAATTGTAATCTTGACTATTGTTAAGTTGTTATAATCTTATTGCTACCAGTGCGAGAGCATCCTTTTCTCCTTCTAATCAGTAGTCTCCCTCTCTACCTCTTCTTCTTTTATCAACTTCCTCTTCTCTCTTCATCTTTAGCTTGCTGTTTTCTTTTGTCCTACTTTGTCACATGGCATCAAAGCATGTCTAACTAATATTCTTCTCTGGTTAAATCGTTTTGAGTGCCTCTAAGTGCTTGCTATCCAAGAATTGCTACATGGATCTCATCTGAAATGTTTGATGCTTCTTTGGTGACCGTGAAGTCACCGGATGAATTGCCGAGTAGATAGATCAGATCCGGACATATTGCTTTTGCTTGCTCGCTAAGGATTCTATTCATATTTGCAGCAATATTGCTACTTTGTTGCTGTTCTTGATTGATCATGAGATCTGACCATGAAGAATGAAGGACCTGCGGTTACTGTTCTTGATGATTTGATCAAGAAATCTCTCTTTGTACATGTTTGTATCGATTATTGAAGGGAATCTACCCCTTAGATGTGAGTCATCCTTTGACAGGTTTTTCTCTGCCCTATAAGTAGTGCTTGATTGAAATTGCAATCTGATAGGTTGATTGGAAGTTCTGCTGGTTCCTACTCTTTAGGACTTGGAGTTTCTAATTCTGTTCCACTGCAGAATTTCTTTATCTGTCCATTGGAATTTTATCAAATTTTGAGGGTTAACCCTTGTGCTTAAGATCTCCACTCAATGAGAGTTTGAAGCAGATCAGATTATTGAACTGAGATATGGGTTGTTCAACTATTTTGCTTCTTGTTGGTCCCAACAATTGAGGGGTTTATATCTATGTTTGGGATTCTCTCTTTTCCTGCAATATACGGTGTTGAAGGTATAGTGTTCTGATATGCTTCTAATCGAGGTTCGACTGCTTTGACCTCTGATATAAGGTGCTGGTTTGCAATATAAGGTATTTGTTCCAATCTGAACTGTGGATGTGACTCAACAAGGTTTCTCCCAAATTCTGGACTTTTCTAGCCTGGGGTTTGCATATCCTGCTATATATATTTTTCAGTCCATTGTGCAATTTCTAGAGCTTTCTTATGTTGCTGAAGATTGATCCTTGCGTGGAGAGGTGCTGGTGTTGTTATTATATTATGGATTATTGAAGCATAACGGATGTTTCTATCCCTATGCATGAACGTTCTCACATGCGCATGAAGTTTATTGGTGGTTCTTGATGATCTGTGCATGTTATTCTATTTCTAAGCAAGAAGATTTCTCTTCTTACCTTGTTGCTCCAATGGCTTTCTAGATATGAATGCTGCAGATGAATTTATTGGTGTAATTTGCTTAGATTTATCTAACTTTTATCATTCAGAGACCTTTTTGTTGCTGCTGCTCCTGGTTACATTCTGTTATGACCTAACAGATGTATGTTGGCGATATTGGGACTGAACAGGTTCTCTTTGTTTACTCCCCTGTGATTTGAGTTGGAACTTAAAGATGGATCGAATCTAGTAAGAGAGATGAGATTTACAGCAAGAAGGAGGGAAGAGAAGAGGATGGGAGAATCGATTGTGTTGAGTTATTCTCAACACACATATTACTTCATTAATAATCTCTTCCAAATTACACAGGCCTCCCTAGGGAGGTAAAGGGAAATAAAATAAGAACAAAAAAAATACAACTTGGTCATGTCTTATAACATGACAATGACAGAACTACCCCTATACAAGATATTCTAATAACTCTAACACTCCCCCTCAAGCTGGAGAATAAATGTCATACATTCCCATCTTACACAATAGGGTACTAAATAGACTAGGAGTGAGACCCTTAGTGAAGATATCTGCTACTTGATCACCTGTCTTCACAAAGGGAGTACAAATGCACCCAGAATCCAGCTTCTCTTTGATGAAGTGACGATGAACCTCAATATGCTTGGTTCAATCATGTTGAACCGGATTATGGGCAATGCTTATGGCAGCTTTGTTGTCACAATAAAGTCTCATTGGCCCTTCAGTTTCAAAGCTCAAGTCTTGAAGAAGCCTTTTCAGCCATATAAGCTCACATACTCCATGGGCCATGGCCCTAAACTTGGCCTCTGCACTGGATCTAACTACAACTGGTTGTTTCTTGCTCCTCCAGGTAACTAGATTACCACCCACAAAGGTACAGTACCCAGAAGTAGATCTCCTGTCAGAAACTGAACCAGCCCAATCAGCATCTATGTAGCCTTCAATCTGCAAATGGTCATGCTTGGCAAATAGAAGACCTTTTCCTGGACAGGATTTCAAGTATCTAATGATGCGATACACGGCATCCAGATGTCCACTTCTGGGAGCATGCATGAACTGACTCACCACTCCAACTGCATAAGAGATGCCTGGTCGAGTCAATGAGAGATAGATTAGTTTCCCAACTAACATTTGGTACTTGCTTGCATCTATAAGAGAAGAACCACATTCATCACCAAGTTTATGATTCGAATCAATGGGGGAAGTGGCTGGTTTGCACCCTATCATCCCTGTCTCTTTCAGAAGATCCAAGACAAATTTCCTTTGGCAAATGTTGATCCCTTTCCTTGATCTAGATACTTCAATACCCAAGAAGTATTTCAAGAGTCCAAGGTCTTTGATCTCAAACTGTCTAGCCAGATAAGACTTCAATCTATTTATCTCAACAACATCATTCCCAGTCACCACAATGTCATCAACATAGACAATGAAAGCTGTAACTGTACCATTACCTCTCCTGATAAACAAGGTGTGGTCAGCTTGACTCTGATAATACTCATTCTTCAGGATGGCTTGTCTAAATCTCTCAAACTAGGCCTAGGAGACTGCTTGAGGCCATAGAGAGTCTTCTTCAAGAGACACTTTCCCTTCAGCTAAGGGACACTTAAAACCAGGTGGAGGCTGCATGTACACTTCCTGTGCTAAATCTCCATGAAGAAATGCATTCTTCACATCTAATTGGTACATTGGCCAATCTTTATTGGCTGCCACCGAAATAAGAACCTTGATTGAGTTATGCTTGGCTACGGGGGCAGAAGTCTCCTGATAGTCAATACCATACACCTGACTATACCCTTTTGCAACCAGCCTAGCTTTGTACCTCTCCACTGTACCATCGGATCTATACTTGACTGTATAAACCCATCTGCATCCAACTGGAGTTCTTCCCCTGGGAAGATCAACTAGTATCCAAGTATTGTTCTTCTCTAGAGCCACCATTTCCTCAGTCATTGCTTGCATCCATTTTGGTTCAGATAAGGCCTCTGTGACATTTTTGGGAATAGAAGAAGACTCAAGGGCAGTGGAAAAAGTAATACCTGTAGGAGAAATGGAGTCATAGGAAACAAACTGGGCTATGGGGTTAGTACAGGCTCTCTTCCCCTTTCTCATAGCAATGGGAAGATCTAATTCAGAATGAGAGGAATTACCTAACTGAGGAGGATGAGACTGAGGATGTAGATCCAAAGAGGGGTTTCGGCAGGGTTGCTTATACCATGGTTGCTTCCCTTTTCCCTTCAACAAGCATTCACCTCTTGTGAATACACCATCTTCTTTGAATCTTATTCCCTTGTATTCTTTTTTCCTGCTAGCATCATCACCACTACTAGCATCAATATCAACAACACCATCAGCATCAGCATCACCAACAACATCCACTTCTTTGTACTTTCCAATATCATATAGGAATGGGGAAGTGGAGGTAGGCAAGAGAGATAAAAAGGGAATGACATCAGCATTCTGTTCACTGCTAGTACTCTCCCCCTGTACAGAATGTTGAGGGGAAGAAAAATAAGGGATAGACTCAAAGAAGGTGACATCTTTGGAGAGAAGTCGCATTCGGGAAGGAGGATGGTAGCACTTATACCCTTTGGTGGAATCAAAGTAGCCCAAGAAGATGCACTTGAGAGCTTTGGGGTCAAGCTTAGTACGGGCTGATTTTTTGACATGAACATAACAAACACAACCAAAGACTCTTGGAGGCAAGGAGAAAGCTGAGGATTGAGGAGAAAGAAGAGCCAGGGGAGCTTTGGAGCTAAGGAGTGGAGTTGGCATCCGGTTAATAAGAAATGCAACGGTAAGAAGTACATCAGACCAAAAGGACCAAAAGGTCTTAGGCACATGCATACCAAAGAGAAGACCCCTGGTGATTTCCAGCAAATGGCGATTTTTGCGCTCAGCCACCCCATTTTGTTGTGGGGTGTCAACATAAGCCAATTGATGGAGGATGTCATTATCAGTAAAGAACTATTGGAGCCCCCCATACATGTACTCACCCCCCTTATCAGACCTAACAATTTGAATGCGGGTACCAAACTGAATACTAATAAGTTGATAAAAATCCTTAAAAGCATCATAAACATCACTCTTTTGTTTCAACAAAACAGTCCAAGTAGACCGAGAATAGTCATCCACAAATGAAACAAAGTAACGACATCCAAATAAAGAAGTGGTAGGAGAAGGCCCCCAACCATCAGTATGAACAAGGGAAAAAGGTGCAATAGATCTATTACCACAATAAGGATAAGATGGACGACAATGTTTAGCAAAAATATAAGATTCACATTGAAAAACATAAGATGAAGGGAAAGAAGTAAACAAGTGGGGTAACTGTCTCCTCGTAACAACAAAAGAAGGATGACCCAAACGCTGATGCCAAAGCATTACAGACTCCAAAGTACTACGATCACTCCGACCACAAACATAAGCTGCAGCAGTAGATTGGGCAGGTAACCGTGGTTCAAGAAGATAGAGTCCTCCTTTCTCAGTCCCACTGCCAATAACCCTCTTTGTCTCCAAATCCTAAAAGACACAATAGTAAGGGAAGAAAATGACACAACAATGTAAGGATTTGGTTAGGTGACTCACTGATAATAGGTTAGTAGCAAAACCAAGAACATGAAGGACAAACTCAAGGGAAATAGAAGGAGTAACTCGCACATTACCCTTACCAGAGACAGAAGAAAGGGAACCATCAGCGACCCTTACCTTGTCTCAGCCAGAGCAAATGGAGTAGGAATCATAGTACTGTGACATACCAATCATGTGATCAGAGGCTCCAGAGTCAATAATCCAGGTGGGTGCAGTAGGAGGGGCAGATGAGACCTGCAGAGCTGAGGCAGAAGTAGTAGATACTCCAGAGGTAGAACCAGTAGCAGATGCTCCAAGGTGAGACATTAGCCGACGGAGGGCTGCAATATCATCCTGTGAGAGGGAATCAGGAGCCGGCTGGGGTCCAGGTGGCTCAGACTCAGATGTTACAGAGTGAGCCCTAGCTCCCCCTCACTTTCCTCCACGGGCACTAGATGAACTACCACGCATACCAGGGGGCTGTCCATGAAGGTCCCAACACCTGTCCTTGGTGTGTCCAAGCTTGCCACAATGATCACATTTGTATCTCTCACGGTGATCTCCACGAGGTAGCCCTTGGCCTTTCCCTCCACTTTTCCAGACTCTGTGGGAAACAAGAGCAGATCTCTCTGTTGATGGTGCAATATCCATAGTGGTTCTCCTGGTTTCCTCACTTTACAAGTAGCTGCACACTTCATCCAGAAATGGAAAGGGATATCTTCCTAAGATTTGCAGGCGAAGAGGCTCATACTCTGGGTTAAGACCTCCAAGCAAAATAAGGATCCTTTCCTTTTCTTGACTCCTATAGACCTTTGCCTGATCATCAAAGTTGGACAACTGGAGGTTGTTATTGTTAAATCCGTGCCCAAAACCCGGTTTGAAACGCGATCTGACCACCGGTCTGGTTTAAACCTTTTGTGTAGAACCAAGAGTGGAGTACGCTCGTGAACTGTGGGTCATAATACTCAAGCCATCACACGAGATTGTCGACCGCGAAACAGGGGAAGTCCTCGAGGAAAGATCCACCGTCAGAGAAAGGGGGAAAATCGTCCACGAAAGCATATTCTTGGAATTCCCTTATGATAGGGATCCGCGGGGCCCGCACCTGAATCGCCCTTATCCACTTAGCGATGATTGGGAGTAAGTCACTATCCGAATAATTCATGCCTATGCATGACCATTAATAAGCATAAGAACTAGAATGGGCTTGGGCTTAGGAGCTTAGTCTCTTTCTAATTGTAACTAGAACTTAGGACATGGGCCATGGGCCATGGGCCCAAGTGGATCCAATGGCCCAATGACTTAAACTAGACCTTGGGCTTATACCTAACCAAACAAGCTCCTAAACAAATGGACCTAAGGACTTGAGACTAACCAAACAAGACCTAATGCCTAGATGGGTTATTAAAGACCCAAAACTACTATTCACCTCACATTTCAATCCTAAATCGTGGAGAGGAGAGGAGAAAAAGAAAGAAGAAGAAAGAGAAGAAGAAGAAAGAAGAAGAAAGAAGAAGAGGAAGAAGGAAGGAGAAGGGAGAAGTATGGTGGAGCACAAGCTATCATCATCAACCCTTGGTGAGTCTCTTTCTCTCTCTCTCTCTCTCCATCTCTCTTTCCCTAATTCTATTACCTAGGGTTTGAATTGGTTAAGCACACCTTGAGTGCTCCATCTACTCAATTAGAAGAGCCATTAATGGCAAATCCTTGATGTTTAACTATGAAGCACCTAACCCTACCTTAAACCCATTCACCCTTCTCCATTTATGAACCCTAAGTTGGGGATTTACCTCCATTTATGGGTTTTACCAACCCTCATGGAAGACCGTAGATGTGTGGGTTTGAGGGGTGTTAAATAACATTGATTAAAGACCCTTTTAAAACCCCAATACCCAAACCCATGAGTTTTCTTTCCATATGTATTTTAATGGAGGAAAACCTAATCGATCATGGGGTTTACAAACCCATGTTGGGTGTGTGCTATGGCACCTTGGTTGGAGTTGTTCTCATGGCCAAAGAGACCCCTAAAAAACCCCAAAGAATACCCCATTTTAGCCCAAGACTTTGGGGCTGCAAAACCATTCTCGGAATGGCATGAACAGCAAGATCGCACGTGGACAGGCACACGAAGTGCCACCCCGAGAAACTAGATCTGCGGTGGGAAGTCCGAGAGGGACAGCACATGGACAGCACATGCAAGTGCCGCCCGAGAAACATCTTCCGGTGGGAGGTCCGAGAGGGACAGGCACACGCAAGCGCCACCCCGAGAACCTAGATCTCAGGTGGGAAAGTCCGAGAGGGACAGCAATGGACAGCACACGATATAGCCTTCAGATGTGCCGGTCCCCTATTTTAGCCTTGTTTGATAACTTATGGGGCCCAACTCTTCTAGCCCTAAGTTACTAATCTCTCCCCACGTTGTACACTCTCTTTAGGTTGGACCCGGCTTGGGGGCGTATTAGTACGTGGGATAGTGTACTTGGCATCGAACGCCGATTTGAAGAGCTCCGCATCGACGATTGATCGAGAATCAAGGTGAGTGAGTTAAGCAAACGTCTTAATTTATGGAATGTTTGTGTGTCGTGTCTTGCGAATGTCATTCATGCATGTGTGCTATAATATATAATTATTAGTAAGATATAGGACGATATAAATGTTTAGATGTTGATAGGACTTTACATTCTTGTCTTGCGATATTATTTATTTTACTGCACTATGGTGCGAATGGTGTTGGATTTAGTTATGGGACTCGGGTGCCGGTTGGTGCTGAACACGGGGATTCCATAATATGGACTCACTCATGGCATGTAGATCTAGGGCTTGGAGCGGGATCCAGTGCCGGTGGGTCTTGGGCTTGAGATTACCGTACTTGAAATTGCATTAGAATTGTCCATTGCATTAGGTGGAAACGGGATGGTGACCGACCGACTACCTTCGATATTCACATCTCGTACTTGTATACGCTTTTGGGCTAGAGGGGCGAGAGGATAGCCGGTCGGCCGTATTTCGGTATCTATGGACTCGGCCTCGACTTATGCATGCGTACCTCGCTCATCTGATAGGTGAATCTTGGCTAGGATAAATGTTTACCCAATCTTATGACCCTTACCGACGGGGGGTTAGGTGTCGGTCAAATCCGTGGGTTCCACCGTTATTCGGGTATACCCACCCGGGAAGTTCGGGCGCCAATCGTATTTTGGGCGAACGCCAGGCTGGATTTGACTTGGGGTTTGCGTATATCTCTTGGTGGAGACCGATGCAGGAGCTTCAGTGCGACTCGGGTTTGTCATCGCCGGTATACCATCCGTTTATGGTACCGATGTCGGGATGCTACCTAAGGTGTTGCTATAGTACTATACCGACTTAGTTGTGTGTTAGGTGGATAACAATAAAACTATACATCATCATTCATTCATGTAGCATGATTGTAAATTGTATGTGATGTACGGTCTACCTTGGTGGTATGGGACACCTTGGTATCCGTCCATCATGTATGGTTTGCGAATCAACCCCATTCATTATTATTATTGTGTATGTTTGTGTGGCTTAGCCACTCATTGGGCTCGATTGGAGCTCACTCCTCGAGGAAACATATTTTTAGTTGATGCGGTACATTCGAGCAGAGTGGCACAGAGTACGAGACTCCCGAGGCTGGTTACGTTGATTGGTGGGCTCCGAGATCGTGGAGCATGGACCGAGTGTTGCTTGCGATGTGTGTTCCTGGCGGGACATGACTTATGGCGGTGGCCATCTTTTGATGCACTTGATTATTCATTTTGAATTATAGGTGTATTCTTTTGATTCCTTTCATGATAGATGTATTATTTATATAGTAGGTAATACATAAGTCTGATTAGAACGAATTGTACTTGAAGGGTAAACTTGAATAGATAATATTTTATATGCTATCACCTAGCTTCGCTAACTCGATGTTATTAATATTAATCCTTTCCTTTTACCTATTATCCGTCGTTGTGAATGAGTTAGTCTTGGAGTCTGCATCGGTGATTCTGGTGGTTGGAGAGCGTAGTTGTATGCTCCGGTTGCATTTCCCGTGGTTCGGGGATGGGGTGCGCATTTGGTATCGAGCGTGATGCTCTACCTCGTGGACTAACTCGGTGTTCACACGACCCGATTTACTCTAAATTAGGGTTAAATATTAAAAGCCTTAACCATAAACAAGAATCGGACAACAAGGGAGAATATATAAATTTTCTTGATAGAAACAATGCTTTGATAATACAAATAAAGGTAGGAGACTTCTATAGAACATAAACCAGTTTAGAAATGAAGAAAAGATGAGAAACCACATACTAAACCCTAGGAGTTACAAAAAAAAAAAAAAAAAAAGAAAAAGGATATATACTAAGGTTTATGAGGGTAAAGTCATGGACAATGATGTAAAATATAATGATAACTGGGATTAGCCTAACCATAAAGAGCTATTGTATATATTAGGAAAATTTATACATTATAGGATTGCTGTTGCATAAGCCCAACGACTTCAAGATACACCAATACCAATAAAAAATTGGGGCCCTTGGTCTATAAAAATAAATAAATAAATAAATAAATAAAAAAAAAAAAAGAAGAAAAATTGTGGTTAGGAACATTACGAATAACATTTTGAATAGTGAATCATACCATAAGCAGGTATAGGAACGGGAAGAAGCTTACACATTGAGATGGATTAGCAAATAGCTAATTTATACAAAAGAAAAGCTCACCTGAGCCTTTTCACAAACACCTCAAACTCATCACCTGGGCATTCGTTGCTACGATCGCAACAAGCGGGGCATATGTCCAAGACTTGCTCGCACAAGAAGCCCGTGTATGTGCCAAACCTGCAGGCCATCGGTCCCATGCAACCCTGTGGAGTGTATTCAACATGCCCGCAGATGAGGCAGAGTCATCATCAGCGCAGTGACAGGTACCTTATGTCTATACCTATCACCTGTGCACGCATTATTGATTTTAGAGTTTACGACTCAATTTAGTCACCCACGGTCGTTAGTTGTAATTCCAACTTGCGTAAGCTAGTCTCGGTGAGAGACTTTCCGCAGGACTTATTACGTAGGCTAATGATTAGGGGAAATTATCTTTCATTTTTCTCGTGGCCTTAGTGATCGTCGGGCTTTCTTTGGGAACCACCTAGAAATTTTGAGTATTGGTCCTAAGTACCCTTAGGTAAGCTATGGCCCCACATGTCTCTCGGAGAGCCATTTTTAGGACTTGGTGGTAAATCTACCGGAATGCGGGATTGGCTTGGTGTATGGGCCTGATACGTTCAGGGACCTTGTCCAAGAGGGAAACCCAAGATTTGTGTCTAGATTCTGAAGGGACGGTGAAAAAATATATATATATATAGGCACGTAGTTGAATCTCGATATGTCTATACACCCACGAACCGATGGATATCTAGAAAGGATAATTTAGGACGGATGCTAGGAGGTATGGATTATATCATGTAGTTGGAAGAGAATGATAGATCTAGCAATTTAAGTTGATGAACATATTATATCGGTGTTAGTGTAGCGAGTGCGATCAAGAACTAAAAGGAACTGAATCGAAGGATTCGACAAAACTTTGCTCAACAATAGATATGAGTGGAGTAATGGGTCCCGAATGTCCCCTCCGTTATTGGGAGTGAATAGTAGGGATTCCATCAATATTCCAATTCATTCTAAAGCTGAGTTAGGTAGTCGAGGATTGGAAGTGAAAGTCCTCATAGGAACAGCCAGGTAAGCAAAGTAGGACAGCCTTGTGTCATTCAACCCAAAATTTTTGGAGTACAGATACTGGACGAAGTATATGGAAATAGTTGCATCTCTCTATGTCTAAAAGTATAAGCTCAGAGTTTGATTTTCACTGGGTCCTTATATACACTGGACTTTATATTAACTAAATCGGAATTGATTTACACCATTCTGTAAGGTGGATACTATTAGAGGACAAATCAATACAACTTAGTTTAAGCTAAATAACTAAACAGTCCTGGCGCGGAAGTTGAGCACAGTTTTAACCCCTCTATCCGGCACTATCCAATACCATTTAAGCAAAGCCAGTGTGGTGGCAGATGCACTTAGTAGGAAATCACAAACCCTTCCTTGCCAGCTTTAACAGTCAATGAGCAGCTTATAGAGGAAGCCAGAAGAATGGGGTTGGAAGTGTTAATTGATGATGCTACTATGTTATTTGTCGCCCTGACAGTACAACCCTCATTGGCAGAGAAGATTAAGGAAGTCCAACCTACCGATGCGGAGTAATCTCATTGATTAAAGGGGCATCTTGTTAATGAGAAGGCGAAGTGCGGTCGAAGTATCCTCACCTATGCAGATACCTAGGTACGTCTCAATTTCGAGGACGAAATTCTTATAAGGTGGGGAGGATGTTAAATCCGTGCCCAAAACCCGGTTTGAAACGCGATCTGACCACCGGTCTGGTTTAAACCTTTTGTGTAGAACCAAGAGTGGAGTACGCTCGTGAACTGTGGGTCATAATACTCAAGCCATCACACGAGATTGTCGACCGCGAAACAGGGGAAGTCCTCGAGGAAAGATCCACTGTCAGAGAAAGGGGGAAAATCGTCCACGAAAGCATATTCTTGGAATTCCCTTATGATAGGGATCCGCGGGGCCCGCACCTGAATCGCCCTTATCCACTTAGCGATGATTGGGAGTAAGTCACTATCCGAATAATTCATGCCTATGCATGACCATTAATAAGCATAAGAACTAGAATGGGCTTGGGCTTAGGAGCTTAGTCTCTTTCTAATTGTAACTAGAACTTAGGGCATGGGCACGTGGGCCATGGGCCCAAGTGGATCCAATGGCCCAATGACTTAAACTAGACCTTGGGCTTATACCTAACCAAACAAGCTCCTAAACAAATGGACCTAAGGACTTGAGACTAACCAAACAAGACCTAATGCCTAGATGGGTTATTAAAGACCCAAAACTACTATTCACCTCACATTTCAATCCTAAATCGTGGAGAGGAGAGGAGAAAAAGAAAGAAGAAGAAAGAGAAGAAGAAGAAAGAAGAAGAAAGAAGAAGAGGAAGAAGGAAGGAGAAGGGAGAAGTATGGTGGAGCACAAGCTATCATCATCAACCCTTGGTGAGTCTCTTTCTCTCTCTCTCTCTCTCCATCTCTCTTTTCCCTAATTCTATTACCTAGGGTTTGAATTGGTTGAGCACACCTTGAGTGCTCCATCTACTCAATTAGAAGAGTCATTAATGGCAAATCCTTGATGTTTAACTATGAAGCACCTAACCCTACCTTAAACCCATTCACCCTTCTCCATTTATGAACCCTAAGTTGGGGATTTACCTCCATTTATGGGTTTTACCAACCCTCATGGAAGACCGTAGATGTGTGGGTTTGAGGGGTGTTAAATAACATTGATTAAAGACCCTTTTAAAACCCCAATACCCAAACCCATGAGTTTTCTTTCCATATGTATTTTAATGGAGGAAAACCTAATCGATCATGGGGTTTACAAACCCATGTTGGGTGTGTGCTATGGCACCTTGGTTGGAGTTGTTCTCATGGCCAAAGAGACCCCTAAAAAACCCCAAAGAATACCCCATTTTAGCCCAAGACTTTGGGGCTGCAAAACCATTCTCGGAATGGCATGAACAAGAAGATCGCACGTGGACAGGCACATGCACAGCGCCAGTCCCGAGAAACTAGATCTGCGGTGGGAAGTCCGAGAGGGACAGGCACATGGACAGCACATGCAAGTGCCAGCCCGAGAAACATCTCCGGTGGGAGGTCCGAGAGGGACAGCACATGCAAGTGCCGTCCCGAGAACCTAGATCTGCCGGTGGGAAAGTCCGAGAGGGACAGGCACATGGACAGGCACATGATATAGCCTTGCTGTATGTGCCGGTCCCCTATTTTAGCCTTGTTTGATAACTTATGGGGCCCAACTCTTCTAGCCCTAAGTTACTAATCTCTCCCCACGTTGTACACTCTCTTTAGGTTGATGACCCGGCTTGGGGGCGTATTAGTACGTGGGATAGTGTACTTGGCATCGAACGCCGATTTGAAGAGCTCCGTCGACGATTGACGAGAATCAAGGTGAGTAAGTTAAGCAAACGTCTTAATTTATGGAATGTTTGTGTGTCGTGTCTTGCGAATGTCATTCATGCATGTGTGCTATAATATATAATTATTAGTAAGATATAGGACGATATAAATGTTTAGATGTTGATAGGACTTTACATTCTTGTCTTGCGATATTATTTATTTTACTTGCACTATGGTGCGAATGGTGTTGGATTTAGTTATGGGACTCGGTGCGGTTGGTGCTGAACACGGGATTCCATAATATGGACTCACTCATGGCATGTAGATCTAGGGCTTGAGCGGGATCCAGTGCGGTGGGTCTTGGCTTGAGATTACCGTACTTGAAATTGCATTAGAATTGTCCATTGCATTAGGTGGAAACGGGATGGTGACCGACCGACTACCTTCGATATTCACATCTCGTACTTGTATACGCTTATGGGCTAGAGGGGCGAGAGGATAGCCGGTCGACCGTATTTCGGTATCTATGGACTCGGCCTCCGGCTTATGCACATGCGTGCACCTCGCTCATACTGATAGGTGAATGCTGGCTAGGATAAATGTTTACCCAAGATCTTATGACCCTTACCAAGCGGGGGTTAGGTGTCGGTCAAATCCGTGGGTTCCGACCGTTATTCGGGTATACCACCGGGAAGTTCGGGCGCCAATCGTATTTTGGGCCGAACGCCGGAGACGGGATTTGACTTGGGGGTTTGCGTATATCTCTTGGTGGAGACCGTGCAAGAGGCTTCAGCGCGACTCGGGTTTGTCATCGCCGGTATACCATCCGTTTATGGTACCGATGTCGGGATGCTACCTAAGGTGTTGCTATAGTACTATACCTGACTTAGTTGTGTGTTAGGTGGATAACAATAAAACTATACATCATCATTCATTCATGTAGCATGATTGTAAATTGTATGTGATGTACGGTCTACCTTGGTGGTATGGGACACCTTGGTATCCGTCCATCATGTATGGTTTGCGATCGACCCCATTCATTATTATTATTGTGTATGTTTGTGTGGCTTAGCCACTCATTGGGCTCGATTGGAGCTCACTCCTCGAGGAAACATATTTTTAGTTGATGCGGTACATTCGAGCAGAGCGCACGAGTGCGAGACTCCCGAGGCTGGTTACGTTGATTGGTGGGCTCCGAGAGTCGTGGAGTATGGACCGAGTGTTCTTGCGATGTGTGTTCCTCAGGCGGGAATGACTTATGGCGGTGGCCATCTTTTGATGCACTTGATTATTCATTTTGAATTATAGGTGTATTCTTTTGATTCCTTTCATGATAGATGTATTATTTATATAGTAGGTAATACATAAGTCCTGATTAGAACGAATTGTACTTGAAGGGGTAAACTTGAATAGATAATATTTTATATGCTATCACCTAGCTTCTGCTAACTCTGATGTTATTAATATTAATCCTTTCCTTTTTACCTATTATCTGTCGTTGTGAATGAGTTAGTCTTGGGTACTGCATCAGTGATTCTGGTGGTTGGAGAGCGTAGTTGTATGCTCCGGTTGCATTTCCCGTGGTTCAGGGATGGGGGTGTGACAGTTATAGTGATCATATTCCTCCCACAAGCTAATAACAGAGTTGTAGTACTCAGATATACTCCTATCACCCTGTTTCATATGGATGATCTTTTGGAGAATTTGATACACCTTTGTTGCATCTCCAACTCTATCAAAAACTTTGGAGACACTGTCCCAAATATCTTTCGTAGTCTCCTTACTCATAAACCTCCTACCTATCTCAGGTTTCATGGAGAATATCAGCCAAGTCATAACAGTGGAGTTCTCAGTCTCCCACTTGAGATAGCCTGGATCAGTTGTAGCAGGAGCTGTGATAGACCCAGTAATGTAGCCCAACTTTCCTCTACTGCGTAGAGACAGCTTTACAGACCGAGACCAATCCAAGTAGTTGGTATTGTCCAACTTCACAATAGAGATTTGGGTGTTGGGGTTATCAAAGGAAGCCATGGTTAGGAAACCACTACTTAGGTTGCCAGCTGTAGTTGATCCACTGACCTCAGAATCTTGTCCAGACACAGTAGACATAATGGGCAGGCACTTCAACAAACAATAGTGGACTACTCAAATGGGGAGTACCCTCAACCCAAACAAAGTAGGCAGACCAGCAAACAAGTCCCCAAACAGCCAAATCAACCAAACAAAGAACCAATACCAAAAAACAGCAAGTGTATAGGGAGTAAAGGCTTGTATAACATCAACCAAACTGCTCTAATACCCAATAACCTTCAGTCCATAGCAACAATAGGTGTAAAAAGAACAAACAACTCCATTTGTATACACCAACACACATCCAATATACTGAGCTTCAAAAAAAAAAAAAAACCAGAGCCAAAAAACAGAGCTGGCGGTACCTTGAGAGTGTCACAGTTTGGAGCTATGCTCCTCAAACAGGTTCTTTCTTCAACCGAGTGGTAGGGGGTTTAAAAGAGTACCCCTAGGCGATCCACAAGCAGCAAACCTCTTCCCAAAAGATGAGAAGATGAGGGAGAAATAGGAGAACCACTCCTTCACCGGCGTAAAACACTGGGTGGTCAGTAAGAGCTTCAATCTTCAACAACAGCCACTAAACTCCATCCATGGTGTGTCGGTTTGAAGAATGAACCCCCAAATAGTGTAGTATGTGTATACTTCACATAGTACAGCCTCTAATGGAACCCCTTTGTCCTCTTAGGGTTCCAAAGAGAGGTGAAGAACAAGACAGCCAAGCTTAGTCGATTCTCAAACCAGATTGCTTAGCTCTGATACCAAGTTGGAACATAAAGATGGATCGAATCTAGTAAGAGAGATGAGATTTACAGCAAGAAGAAGAAGAAGGAGGGAAGAGAAGAGAAGAAGAAGAGAAGAGAATGGGAGAATTGATTGTGTGTGTTGAGTTATTCTCCACACACATATTACTTCATTAATAATCTCTTCCAAATTACACAGGCCTCCCTAGGGAGGTAAAGGGAAATAAAATAAGAACAAGAAAAATACAACTTGGTCATGTCTTAAAACATGCCAATGATAGAACTACCCCTATACAAGATATTCTAACAACTCTAACAATTTGTCCACCTGTAGTGCTGCACGTGAGGGGGAGTGTTGATATGATGGAAGTTATGAAGATTATTTGCATTGCCTTTGATTGTTTGCCTGTCTTGTTATTGAAGATCATATGTTATCTGTCTATCTTATTGAAGCCGATATGTTTGTCTTCTTATGAAGATTATTTTTCCTGCCTTTGAAGATTGTTTGCCTATCTTCTTATTGAAGATTATTTGAGTTTTCTTCTTAAAAATTGTCTTCTCATTGAAGATTTGTTATTGTGGGTTTCTTCTAATTGAAGATTTCTCCCTACTGTTTATCTGAAGGTTCTAGTTGAAGATTTCAGATCTTTTGCACGTAGCAGTGATTTGTTCATCTTCCACCGCTGCTATTTTCTGGGCTTTCGCTACTGTTGTTGATGTTCTCTGGCCTGCAACGATGATTTATTCATCTCCTACTGCTGCTGATTTCTGGCCTATGGCTGATATTTTTTGCCGCTTATATTGTTATCTGGATTAATCCACGGAGATTTTTTTCACTGTTGCTGCTGCTCATGGCTGATATGTTTATGTGGTATTGATACCATGTTATATGCATATGTGTGTGTCATTGCGTGTGGGCATGCACGTGCGCAAGGGGGTGTTGTGTGTTGATATTCATTGTTGTGGCCCCTCAAAAGCTTGAGCTTTTGGGATAAGCGGTTGTAACATGGAATCCAAGCCCGGAGGTCGGGTGTTCGATCCCTAGTAAGTGCAAGGGGTTCGTGTAATGTTGTGTTGTTGTGCCCCCACGTGGTGTACCCTCTTGGTGCCACGTAATGGTGTCACGTGCATAGCCATGTGTGTGTCGTCACTGTGTGGACATGCACGTGCAGGGGGTGTTGTGTGTTGATATACATTGATGTGGCCCTTACTTGACAGCTCGAGCTTTTGGGATAAGCGGTTGTAACAAATATGAAAAATCAAGGGGCAACTAATATGAGAGGTTTTACGAGAATCAATTCGTAATTAGATAATTTAATTAACCCTCAGTTGTTTTATTAAAGAAAACCAAAGAGAAAAAAAGTTACAAGTCATAAAAGAATTGCAGAATTTGATCAATTCTTTAAGCCACAGATCAAGTTCAAACATAATAATTCATAGAGAATTGCAAGGTAAAAGTAAATTGTAAGAGAACTGATCCAGAACAACTAAGAAGCAATTTGAAGTAAGAATTTTCACTTGGGACTAAGAACATGCATCAAAAATGTAATTGCGATTGATGAATAAAGCTAAATGCAGCAACTAGTTGTTTATCAGCAGAACAATAGCGAAAGTAGCATGGCTACAGCCAGAAAACCAGAGAAAATCAACTCTTCATTTTTTTCTTGGGGGTGGGGAATACAAAAATCAAGGGAGAGCAATCTTTGAGCTGGCAGGGTGGGGAGCCAGCCAATAGGGAAGGCAGACGACAGCTCTTCAATAGGGGGCGTAACCACACAAGCAGCCTGTTGGAACCGCTTCCTCTAAAAGGCCGACCTAGTAGGAAAGGGAGGAAACAATATGTATATCAAACAGGAGCTCTAACACGGCGGACTATCCAAAGGGGGACATGGGTGGATAAATAATTCAACACCTGCCCGCTCCCAGGAGGACTCAGTACCGTGATCCCTGCCTACTCTGATACCATGTTGGAACCGTTTCCTCTAAAAGGCCGACCTTGTAGGAAAGGGAGGAAACAATATGTATATCAAACAGGAGCTCTAACACGGCGGACTATCCAAAGGGGGACACGGGTGGATAAATAATTCAACACTTACCTGCTCCGAAAGGGGACTCGATACCGTGACCCCTGCCTACTCTGATACCATGTTGGCAGAATCGTGGATTAGAAAGGAGAGAATGAGAAAAAATTATAACTTGTATTCATTGATAGGTAAGCCCCTCTATTTATAATAGAGGGGAAAGTTACAAAGGGACTAAAATAGGCGATGTGGGACTAAAACCCACATAGCCGACATAAACTTAATAACTTAAGAATAAAACTACCCCAAAAGGACCAGAATACCCCCACGGTATTCTGGATTACATATTCCAACACAGACTGTCAATGAAATCACAACCAGATCCCCAAACTTAATATAAAAAAATAACTAAAAAGCGTCCAAATCCGTGACGTACTGTCACTATGATTTTTTATGATTCAGCGCTTAATTTTTCAAATCCTTCAATTCCCTCCACTTCATGGCCTCCCAAAGACTACAGAAACCTCTCCATGCTTATATGGTGGAACATGAACCTCATTTCATTTTTGGTTTTCTTCTCCTCAAAGTTGAGATACATATTCTTTTAGCCCATTAACGCACTAGGGAGGAAACACTCCCAGATTACTTTAAAATAAAACATTTAATAATTTCATTCAAGAAGTACTATTGATTACAGAACTAATGCCACATTTTTACCTAAATCCCCAAGAAAGAGGGAGTTGAGGATCTATAAGACTGTCTTTGGTTTGTTTAATAGCTCATCCAAGCATATATCCAAGGTGTTAAACCACACTAAAGTCCATTGCTCAGTTTGGCCCAGTAGTTGAGGAGTTTTTTTAAGTAACCTAATCTTACTGTAATGTTAGTGTATTTGCTTTTTAAATTGTTAACTTGTATGTGACACTGGCACTGTCCCGACTTATACGTCGTAGTCAAAGTGTCAAGTATCGGTATTGAGCAATGTATTAAAAAGCTGCTTTTTAGAAACGTCTTGAAGATGCATTGGAGAGACACTAGATATGCTTATGACACATGAAAAACAAGTGTTTTAAACATTGTGCACCATAAATAAGCAATAAATAATGATATCCAACCAATGTCAAGTTATCTCTGTCTTCATCGCATAGTTGACGAGGTGCCACCTAGGCATTCAACTGGGTTGTCTCCCGCCTTATTCTAACATAACAAGGCAGGTGTCTTGGGACCCCCAAGTCCCTAGGTGGTTGATTTTTTTTTTCCCTCTAAATAATGTTGTTTCTAACATTATTATTGGTTTGTATATAGGGGAGAAGCATGGGATCACTTAATACCCAAAAAGAATAAATTAATTAAGTGTTAACAAAACTGGAATTGAGAGAATGGCTAGAATAATCGATGTGATTATTCAGCCCTCATATTTATAACTTGTATAAAATAACAGAATTACATAAATAGCCCCATATAGCCAACTATATTAGCTATAGGGAAATAACAACAGAAAAAATACCAAAAATACCCTTATAGGATCGGATAACACATCTCAACACTCCCCCTCAAGTTGGGGCATAGATATCACACATGCCCAACTTGACTAGACTAGGAGAAAATAACTTCCCACTCAACCCTTTGGTGAAAACATCAGTTAGTTGATCTCCAGACTTCACAAAAGGGATACAAATCTGCCCACTTTCTAACTTCTTCTTGATGAAGTGTCTGTCAATCTCCACATGCTTGGTACGGTCATGCTGTACTGGATTGTGGGCAATGCTAATCGCTGCTTTGTTGTCGCAGTACAACATCATCGGAAGATGAACAGAACCACGGATATCTAGGAGTAAACTCTGAAGCCACAATAACTCACATATGCCCTGGGCCATGGCACGGAATTCAGCTTTAGCACTTGATCTTGCCACAACATTTTGTTTTTTACTCCGCCATGTTACCAGGTTTCCCCCAACAAAGGTACAATAGCTGGAGGTTGATTTCCTGTCTGGATTACCACCCCAATCAGCATCTGTATAAGCCTCAATGCGAAGATGGTCATGAGGAGACAACAGGATCCCTTTTCTTGGAGCTGATTTCAAGTAATGGAGAATACAAAGAACAACAGCCATATGAGTGGAATAGGGATCATGCATGAACTGACTTACTAGGCTCACAGCAATGGCAATAGCTGGTCTGGTGTGAGAGAGGTAAATCAGTTTTCCCACCAATCGTTGATATCTGCCCTTATCAACAGGTTCACCATCCTTCTCTTGTAGACGGGTATTAGCTTCCAAAGAAGTGTCACAAGGATAACAGCCAAGCAAACCAGTTTCTGCTAGTAAATCTAGAACATACTTTCTTTGGGAGAGAAAGATGCCCTTTGGAAAACGGGCAACTTCAATCCTAAGAAAATATTTTAGCTGTCCTAGATCTTTTATGTCAAATTCCCATCCCAAGAAAACCTTCAGGTGAGGAACTTCATCTGCATCATTACCAGTCACTACTATGTCATCAACATAAACTATAAGAAGAGTGACCTTTTCTCCCTTTCGCTTGATGAACAGAGTGTAATCAGCATTACTCTGTTTGTATCCATAGGAGACCATGGTTTTATGAAACCTACCAAACCATGCCCGTGGTGATAGCTTCAATCCATATAGTGCCCGCTTTAGTCTACAAACTTTCCCATGATTCTTGTCAGAGGAAAAACCTGGAGGAACTTCCATATAAACCTCCTCTTCCAGCTCTCCATGTAGGAATGCATTTTTTACATCCAATTGTTGTAGATCCCAACCAAGATTGACAGCACAAGATAGTAAAACTCTGACAGTGTTCAACTTTGCAACAAGGGCAAATGTTTCCTCGTAGTCGATCCCATAAGTCTGAGTGAAGCCTTTGGCCACAAGCCTGGCTTTATATCTATCCACTGTTCCATCTGGCTTCTGCTTGATAACAAATACCCATTTGCACCCGACTGGTCTCTTACCCGAAGGAAGAACAACTAGCTCCCATGTCTCATTTTTAAGTAAGGCCGTCATTTCATCCATCATGGCTACTTTCCACTTTGGATCTGCAATCGCCTCCTGCCAATTCTGAGGAATAGAAACAGAGGAAAGGGAAGAAACAAATGCACGATAGGAAGGAGATAAAGCATCATAGGAAACAACATTGGAGATGGGGTGTTGGGGTGCATGACCTAACGTCTTTACGGACAGCGATAGGTAAATCAAGACAAGGATCCTTACCAGGTGATGTAGCAAGGTCTGAATCTGGATCAGGTACAGACGATTGTAGAGGTGGTATGGTGGTGGGGGCAATCTCAACCTGTCCTGTGCGGTCCCAGATATATACTTTATCAAGAGGGATTTCACTAATTGGTCTACGCCCCCTTGATGAGGAACCATTATAGGAGCTGAAGTTACAGAGGGCTCCCCCTGAATAAGAGCTGGAAGAATAGCAGACACGTCTTCAAAAAATTGATCCTGCTCCCCCTGAAGAGGTGTCTGGGAATAGTATGGCAAGGATTCATGGAAGACAATATCCATGGAGACAAATATACGGCGAGTAGGAGGATGATAACACTTGTATCCTTTCTGGGTCACAGAATACCCCAGAAAAATACACCGAATGCTCCGTGGATCAAATTTCCCATGAGGATGATGATTGCGGACATAGCAGACACACCCAAAAACTTTGGGGGGAACCATAAAGGATGACGAACCCTGCAAGAGAGCAACGGGGGAACGACCATCAAGGACACGGGTAGGCACACAGTTGATGAGGTAAGCAGCGTAAGAATCGCATCACTTCAGTATTGGGAAGGGACCTGCCGTGCAAACATAATGGCCCGGGCTACCTCAAGGAGATGTCGATTTTTCCTCCCAGCAACCCCATTCTGGGCAGGGGTGTCAACACAACTAGTCTGATGGACAATACCATGGGCAGCCAAATAATTTTGGAACTGACCCTCCATGTATTCTCTGCCATTATCACTGCATAAAATGCGCAATGTAGCATTGAATTGGGTCTGAACCATACGATGAAACAACTGAAAACAGCGGAAGACCTCACTTTTATGGCTCATCAGGTAAACCCAAGTGGTACAAGTATAACAATCTATAAAGGAGACAAACCATCTATGACCAGAAATGGAATTACAACGGGTAGGGCCCCACACATCAGAATAAACCAAAGCAAATGGAAACTCACTTCTTTTATTTTCTAAAGAATAACTGGAACGAGTCTGTTTGGCCAAGACACAAGCCTCACATTAAAACTCATTCCTATTACAATTTTTGAGTAAGTCTGGAAACAAAAAAGCTAAGGTACTAATGGATGGGTGACCAAGCCGACAGTACCAGAGGTGAAGGTCAGGTGACGAGGTTGACTGTAAATGATGAGCTGTAGAGGAAGCCGAATGCAAAGGAGAAGGTTGACCTGTGTCAAGGACGTAGAGACCACCTTGTATCTTACCAGCCCCAATCGTGTGCCCCGTCTCCAGATCCTGTATAACACAATGAGAAGGGAAAAATGTCAGTTTGCAGTTCAAATCTCTAGTAAGACTACTAATAGAAATACGGTTAGTAGAAAATGAAAGAACATGCAAAACAGATTTTAGGGAAAGGGTAGGAAAGCAGCGTATGGAACCCTTCCCATTAATAGGAGAAAGGGAACCATTAGCTACTCGAACACTGTCTTGGCCAGCGATGTAGAATAAAGATGAAACACATGGGAGGAGCCAGTCATATGGTCAGTAGCACCGGAATCAATAATCCAAGGATTGGATACAGCCGATGCACACAGACTATTGACTGGAATACCTAAGGCAAAATGAGAACCAGGATTGGCAGCAGGTGCAGGTGGTGTAGTAGGAGCAGCGGAAGAGGCCTGAAGCATGCGACGGAAAGCTAGGAGCTCATCCTAAGTAAGCCCAATGTCAGATGAAGGGGCAGCAGCGGCAGCAGTAGCAGAATCAATAATATGAGCCTTGGGTTTGCACTTCCCACGGCCTTTCTTTTCTTCAAAATCAGCAGGCTTCCCATGGAGCTTCCAGCATTGAGCTTTAGTATGATAGAGCTTGTGGTAGTGCTCACACTTGACTGGGCCTTTATGGGAAGCAGTACCACCATCAGTAGTGGTAGAAGAAGAAACATTAGAAGCAACTTGCAAAGCAGATCAATCAACAATAGAGGAATGCAATATGGCAGCCCTACGAGATTCCTCATTATGAACCATGGCAAAGGCCTACTCCAGGGTGGGAAATGGAGATTGGCCAAGCACCTGAACTCGAATAGGATCAAACCCCATATTTAGGCCTACCAAAAAATCATAGACACGTATTATGTCGACGTGTTTGCGATAGGCAACCAGATCAGTAGCAGTAGAGGGCTAATAGTCCGAGTAGTGGTCCAATTGCTGCCATAAGTTCTTGAGGGCAGCATAGTACTTGGAGACAGAGAGTTCCTGTTGGGCAGTCCCATTAGCCTTTTAGCGAATCTCATAGACCTATGCATCATTCCCAGTGCGACCATAAGTCTCTTTAGCACCATTCCATATAGCCTGGGCTGTTTCCAAAAGGAGAAAATTATCGGATATATCCCCTTGCATAGAATGAATCAGGTAGGACATCACCATCGCATCATTAGATAACCACTTGTTGAGTGGAGCACCTTCTTCGTCAGGTTTTGGAGTTGTCCCGAGAAGATGGCTAGTAAGGCCAAGGCCAGCTATTGTCAGATAGGTAGACTGAGACCACTTCAAGTAGTTGGAACCATCAAGCTTGATGGGGGCAGCAAGAGGCAGTAAATCAGTCCGGGGCTGTCTATCAATTCCATAAGAGGCTGAAGAAGAATCAGAACCAGTCATGGTAGCAGGGAACCACAGTCTTCAATAAGCAGCAACCTTCCACAAAAAGCCCAAAAAAATCCTTGGAATCGATATAAGGAGAAATCGATTGCAAGAGAAGGGGGTTGTAAGGAAGCCAAAAAATTCCACATATGGAGGCTGCGAATGATGTTGAATGAATGCAGTAATGGTACCAAGCAGAGGCAGCAACAACCAGCAGCCCAACCCTAATATCGATTAGTGTCAGGGTTTTGAAAAAACCCCTGAGAAGAGAGATCGATAAAGGGGAGGGGTCTTCAAACAGGCTGATGAAGAGAATGGATGCCGAGAGGACTATCAGAAGAAGATTCTCCAAGGGAAGAAGCAGCCGAACCACTTGTAGAGGCCTGATCTTCAGAAAAGAGGCAAAATCTTCAAATCGCAGACAGTCCTGCAGCTTCCATCGATCTGAAAAATGGTGGCATATTTGGAGGTAGTTAGGGCAGCAGCTAGATCATTGTGATCACCCCCTTAGTGCTGCCCTGATGGGAGAAGAAGAACCAAAAGAAGAAGAGGAGAGAAGCTTGAGAGAGAGGGAGGGAAGGGAGGAAATTCGGAGGGGAGGGAGGTGGGTTTTGAAAAACTCGATTAGAGGTTATTTGGCTCTAATACCATGTTAACAAAACTAGAATTGAGAGAATGGCTAGAATAATCGATATGATTATTCAGCCCTCATATTTATAACTTGTATAAAACAACAGAATTACATAAATAGCCCCATATAGCTGACTATATTAGCTATAGGGAAATAACAACAGAAAAAATACCAAAAATACCCTTATAGGATCGGGTAACACATCTCAACATTAAGAAAGAAATTGAACTTCACTAGTTCACTTCTCTTGTTTTTTCTCCTCTCTAACATAATGTTGTTGTTGTAATTTTGTAATGATGTAGCTAGATATAGTGGCAAATTGGCAAATTGGTGCATAGATTCTTTGTATTGTTGTTGCTGTAATGCTGTAAGCATAATTATATTATTCCTATGCTAGATATAATGGATACATAAAAATACAAGGGTGCCCAGGCGGGCACCTAGTCGCCTACGCACTTAGGCATCCCTCCAACACCTTGGGTCACCTAGGTGCCTTGACAAGTTTGTTTCATACTATCTGTGATTCAAATTTTCATTGCCAAGTGCAATATCAAACTTAGTCATAAGTCTTAAGAAAAAATTAAGCAATGAGGTTTGAAATGGAAAAATCTATTTGCATATTAGATACTGTCTTAACTTATTCCCTAAAGGACCAAACCAAGCAAGCAATATGTAAACATAAACATACTACTAAGTATTAAGTAACCTACCTTGAGTATATACACATTAACCATACTACTACTCTAATAGTAAAACCTGAAGTAGAATGTTTTTTTTTCGTAATGGACCTGAAGTTGTATGTAATTATTAATAATAAGTACTTAGCAACAAAAATAATTGTACATTATAGATCACAAATCATTCAAGATTATCCAAATCTAGGAGAGTTTTTCAGTTTAGATGTAATACTTGGCAAAAACAAGCAAGATTCAAGCCCCCCAAAAAAATATTTCCATGTTTTTTAACATGCTTCAACCTAATGACTTTGATGAGCTTTAATGCAATTTTTTGCTTGTTTAATCACTCTTCCTATGTCGTTTTTTGGTGTAAGTAGGATTCACGTAGGATTTGGCCAAAAAACAAAGAAATGTTTTTTCATAAGCCCGGGATTTTTGGGTTTTAGCAGCCTATGTATCAGTACCGTATCAGTTTTATACATAAATTTTTTTGTATCAGTTTTGTATCATATCGACATGGCCAATCTCGATACATATCAACCATATCAGTCGCACCGTATCCAAGGTTTAAAGTATCAGTATCGGGTATCATATTGGTCGGGTGATTTTAAGAGACATATCGTATCAGAGATATGTATCAAACTCTACAGATACACATGGAAATGGTCAAGATACACATGGAAATACACTTTTGGAACAAAAAACAATATAAATAAACAATATATAACAAGTATCATGCATAAACATTAAAATGGGGAATAGTGTATAACCAGACAAGTGCATTAAATTGAAGTTGTTCTAAAAGATGAGGTTTCTTACATGTTGTAATAGTCTATAGCCATGAAGAGTGTTGGATGATGTTGTAGCAGTCCTTGATTCGTTTTTTTAGTCCAAAAGTACAAAAGACCAAGATTAAATGCAAGATTTTAGGCTCTGTGTTGATAGTTTTCCATCATTTTTCTGCCAGAACAGCAGTTGTATCAAATCTGTGAGTGAAAAGGGCTTTTTTATGGAATGTATCGATCGTACCAATGGTATCGGTATGTATCGAGCCGTATTAATGCACCCATGAACCCATTAATCAATCGTATCGATGGTATCGATAAGTATCGATTGTATTGTATCGTACCAGACTGTATCGGCCAATACAATTCGATACAGTATATTAAAAAAAAAAAAGAGAGACGTATCAGTCTGTACCGAATCGGTACCGACCAATACCGATATGCATCAGCCAATACATACGATACGGACCGATACTTTAAACCCTGATTATATCGCTACTTGATACCATGATGGTGGTAGAGCCTGTAGGTTTCTGTACCTCAGGCCTAGGATCAAATCTGGCCTTCATTCCTACCCCGTTCCCCACAACTAACATTTCAAAGGGAAAAAAAAATCAATTTACTTTCCCCTGCTCTTGAAGCAATCAAATGGGGCTGAAGTAAAATAAGGACCATAACAGAAATATTGGCTCCGAACTGGATTAGTGAAGTAGAAGAAATGGATGTAGATCTGCTATTCTCTAACCACCTTTAGTTCCAAGTAGGTATTTGGAAATACACTTACACCGAGGGAACCTGTTCTCTCATCCTTTTAGTCATTTTAATGGAATCACTTATCAGGTCATTCTCACACGCAACAGATTCAGGATTCCTTAATGCTCTAAAGTGCCTAAGATTTTTCTCATCACTCTTCAACACTAAGGATATGAGACTATAGGGCTGTGTCATTGTTCCCATGCTTGAATGGGGAACGTGAGACCAGTGGTGCAAGGCAATTAAGGTCACCCAACCCAAGTTCATCTTCTAACAGGGCTACCAAGTATAATCCTTCAAAGAGAGTTTATATGCCCTAATTCTGAAGGCACATGATTCCATCAACTGGAAACTCATTCATGCATACACTTTGAAAGAGTTGAGAAGGAGAATTGATAGTGTTTTTTGGCCCAGAATTTTGGTAACTTGACCAAGGCCAGATGGGTAGAGGTTGAAAAATTAGGAGGACCAGCTACTTCAGATGTCTAAGTTTTCAAAACATTGAAGCTAAACCATTTAAAAAAATTGCAGCAGACGCACCATTTTCTGATGCATCCAGCAGAAGAAGAAAGGGGAAATCAGGCTGATTGATTCCCTTTTTGGCCCTTGTTTTGGTCTTCTTTTCATCAGCTTCTAGAGATTTCCGACAGCATCAGCTTAGTCCCTACTTTTTCTGGTCTTGTAACTTCATCTCTATGTTGTTGAACATGTTCAAGAAACTTGTTAGCAGGATTAGAGTAGATGTAGACTGAGTTCTACCTTCTTCTAGTAGATTCAAAGCTAGTCTAGAAGAGTTCCTATTTTGGATTCATATTAAATTTTTTAGTAAGTCTTGTACTTGGAGTCCAAGCAATTGGAACGATTCCCACATTGTAAAGGGATCACCCCGCTCCCCCAAGTTTTACACAAGTTTCTCTGATCAATACAGGTTGTTTGCTGCTAAAACAGTGTGGATTCACTATGTGTTTGGGAGAGGATTCTCCTTGGTCGATTGGATGGATTCCCAAGGCCATAAGGAGAGTTCCTTCTTCAATGTTTCTGCTGTACTTTCTAGTATTGGTTTGCTACTGCAGTTCCCTGCCATTCCCTCAACTCAAGCCTAGTATTCAGGTCAGTTTTACCTTACTTGTTCTATCCTGCAGATGCTCTGTTTCTAACTTACTCTTGTGCAACCTGCAGCTTCAAATAGTTTTCTTGATACTGATCTGTTAGCCCTGAAACTTCATCCACTAACTCTATTCTTCTAACCTCAAAAATCCAATCATTAAACCCCAGTTCCAACTCTTATCTCATACCCTACTACCCATAGATTTAGGTATCGGCATCATATCGCCTGCATAGTTATCAAGGCGGGAAAGCGACCATGGCGTTTTAGAGGGGCAAAATTCAAGGCGACACCACCATGGTGGCAAGGCGCCCGCCATGGTGCCCAAGGCGACCAAGGAGCCTGGACGCCATGGCGTTGCCATGGCGACACCTTGATAACTATGATCGCCTGATACATATCGGTATCGGCGATACGTATCGGTCGAATACGGTCAAAAAGTGGCTTTTTTGTCAAGAAAATTGGCACCACTATACCTGATGTAATATAAAGCATTAAAAAAATGAGGCCAAAACACTGTTCACGTGAACAGTGTCACAGCCCCTTATTTGGCTTGGTGAGAATATTCTTAGGAAAATCGTGGGGGTATTTAGTCAATAACACTTATTCTTTCTTCAACACAGCTGCTGGCAGATAATATCTACGTGGGGACCACATGAGACTCCAGTCTTGACAAGAAGGAAAGAATCGGCTGCACTTGAGAAGATTATATTTAGTTTCTATTTTCATGTTTCTAAACATTAGTTTCTATTTTTATGTTACAAGATTTAATTTCTATTTTTTAGAAGTTTAGTCAAAAGACATCCAATTTTGTTACCTTCTATTTTATTAGTTTTCTAATTCATGTAAGGCAAGTCCAATCCCAAAAGGAGACTGCCATTTCCATTAGCTTCTAATTCTTATACTTTCTATTTTCTGTTTGACTCAGCTATGAGTTCGATTTAATATAAGGCATTAGAGGCCAGCCCACCACGATTTAATGAAGTTGATTAATATTGCTTTGGGCAAGTTTTTCTCTTGTCCATGTGAGAAACTTGAAGGGCTGGGAGGCCTGGCTGAGAGAGCCGAATCTCCTTATCCTTCCCTCCTATTCTATTATCTCTTCTTTATTATTCCTCTACTCCCAATCAAGTGTGCTTACTGCTGTCTCTTGTGTCTGCAACTATTGCTGCTGGAGAGTCCTTGAAGACCTTAATCGATTCTACAATCAACACCAAGTATTGCGGCTGTTTTTTACACAATCAAGTGAAAGACGTTGCACCCTGCGGCTCTGTTTCTCTGCTGATTCTGCTGCAACTTCAAGGCTTCAGATCTCTTCAGCTACTGAACCTATTGGGGTCATATTCAAAGCATCTCGAGAGTACAACCTGCTCACCAATCGAATCTGTTTGGTTTCCCCAACTACTGGCTAGATTGGTTTCTCCATTAACCTTCTATTCTGAAGGCTGGTTTCTAATTTCAAGTCCTCTTCATAACTCAACATTCAGCCATCAGAATTGGCTGTAATTTGGAGCAAAGGACCTGATCAGCATCACCTCCACTCAACCTAAGTTTGGTAGCCTTCTGTTGGGCGGTTTGATATCTACCTCCTAAGTTACTAATTCTGGTTTTATTGCTAATATGATGTTCTGCTGCAACCTGTCATCGATCCTACTGTAGAGTGGTTCTTAGTTGAACCCTTTCTACATTAGTACTTGTTCTAGTTCTACCAACTGAGATTACATACCCAACTAAAAGAAAAAAAAGGCCAGCTATTTGCATTGGTTTTTTGTACTAGAATCGGCCCGATACAGCCGATCGTATAAGTATTGGTGGTGACCGGTACCAGCACCAATACCGTGAACTAAAATCTTGTACTACCCTGTTCTGTTTTTGTCACAGCTTAGTTTCAATGTATCGAAAGCTTGTTAGAAACATCAGTTTTTTCCTGAAATTTCAACCATCACTTCAACACATAAAGATCCCAAGTCGACCAGAGTTTCACTTCATCCAGGCCCTGGTTTACAATATATCAGGTTTTTTCCAGCCGAGTCCTAGTTCTACCTTGTTCCCAATTCTGTCTCAATCTCAACTCTGATCTAAACTCTGAACAACCAGACTCCACTGTTTCTGTTTGTTACACTCACATATTCTGTTAGCAGACCTTCCCTTCTAGCCTTGGTCCCTAACCTAAATCAACCACTTCATTCTGCCCTAATTAAGCCCAGGCATTAAAATCCTAATTTCTGTAATTAGGTTCAGAGTTTCCTTTAGTGCCACCGTTTTCTGATCACTTTTATTTACCCAAGTCAATCACATTTTCTTCCACAACCAAAGAAACCATAAATTAGGTGAAATGTTAGGTTCATCAAAACCTAACAAGTCAGAAAAATCATCCAATTTAAGGGTACATAATTACATCAAAATACTTTTGCCGCTAAATAATCAAATTCTAGATCCGTAGAGAACGAAGCTACCCTCACTAAACCGGACAGTGAAAGACATATTCAGAACTATTTAAGTACCTTTAACATCAATCCATGACCCATCGAAACGTAAGTAAATCACAGTAGGGAATCAGGGGGTAAAGAAGATCAAATTGTACGATCATTCAAGACTTTTTTAAATCAAATTCCTTGATCCGGACGATACGTATGCTATGAATATGAATATTCAGAGAAACACATGAAAGGAAATAGCTGTTTTAAGGGAGTTAGCAAGAAGTCTTACCTCTCTGACAGCTGGTGACCGACTTGATAACCAATGGCCTCGATCCTCCGAGCGGCGAGCTCTGGCTTGGAGGTGTAGAATCGATTGCAGTAGGCTGAAACCATCTCTATCACCAAACTGTCCACGCAGCTCTCTGATACCTCTCTCCCCATTTCTTCTTCTTCTTCTCTCTCTCCCTCACACAGAGTTAGCACACTCGTACACTATAAAAGTATTAAGAGATTTTTGAACTTGCAGGTCTGTAATTATTCACTTTTGTATAATTAGGCCTCCAGCAGGATTTTTTGCAGAATAGGACCTCTAACAAGCTTAAAAAGTCACATTATTCATATTTTGCAATTGGATCGAGTTTTACATCGGAAAATTATCGACTGTGAGGGAGGTTGTGAGGGTGCTGTGGTTTAAATTTGAATGGATTATGATGGTGGATTAAGGCTGTGAGGGAGGTTGTGAGGGTGCTGTGGTTTAAATTTGAATGGATTATGATGGTGGATTAAGGCTGTGATTAAATTAGGTTTAGAAAAATTTAGGAAAATAAAAGGGGAAAGGTTAGGGTTGGGCTGTAGAAAGTTTAGGAGCAAAAGATTGGGGATGGGGGATTTTTATCGTCTCAATTACAACCTCTCAATTACATTTCAATTACACACCTAGGATGAAGACACGTGGCGTTAAATGATCTGACGGTCTAAATTAAAATGGTAATTTATCTTTCTTTTGGCTCAATCGAAAGTTTCCCTCCATTCTCTCTTCGTCTCTGCTCTCTCAACAACGAACTGAACTTGTGCTCCACGGTGGTGTTCCTCTCTCACGATGACGACGACGACCTGACCAGACTCACCGTAAACTGCATCCTCACGCCGGCGTTCACCTTTCTCATGGTTTCTGTTTCTAAATCCCTAACTCTTTGCCATAACTCCAGACGTTCATCTTCCTCTCTCGAACGAAGGTCTCTGCCCTGCTATTTCAGGAGGTAAATGGGAGTATTTTTAAATCCCCAACTCCCTCTCCTCGTTCATCTTCCCTGCACGAACAAAACCCTAACCATTCTGACTTTGGGTTTGTTTTGCAGACCCTCATCTTGCAAACTCCTCTCCCCAAAGGCGCCGAAGGCGACGACGATTCGTCTTCTCCACAAGCCAGGTATCTTTGCTATATCTCCCTCTCACTTTCTTTGTTTTTGTTTTTTTTTTTTTTTTTTTGCCATTATTGTATCGATTTGGAACCAAATCGGTTACAGAGAAAGGGAAAATGGTAGAAGATTTGATTTCTTTACATTGCCTCTGTTTTTTATTGTGTTTTTATTTTTTTTTGTCATTTTTGTATCGATTTCTGAACCTTTTTTGGGTGCTCTGTCTTGCTCTCTTCCCAGTTTAGCCATTTGTGTCACTTAAATTGTTTGAACTTATAAAACATAGGTCGTCTTTCTTCCCTATTATGTACTGAGCACAAGTGGATGAACACATGACCTCCTTTATTTGTAAATTCAGGCTGATATGTTCATGAATGATGGGCTATAGGCTAGGAAATAATTTAATTGAAGGTTGTTGGACTGTGAAACCTGAACTGTATCTCAGTTTTCATACCAATTGAAGGTTCTTGGATTAATTCACCTAGATATTAGAAAAGAAAATGAAATCCTATTTGTTTATGCAGTTTAAGGCCTTCTATTATTCTCATACTAAAGCTGGCAAGCTGATGCTGCATAGATTGCTGGGGTAGTTTTGAACATGACCAGAGAAGCTTGGAATTTGAGACATTTCAGAAGTAATCCAAAATATTGAGTTGCCTGCTTAGACCAACAACTTGGGACATGTGATGAAAACAACCATATTTCAGAATAGAGAAAGTTTACACTTTTGGGGTCAGTAATAGCTCTTGAATTGATATTCTGATCTCAATTGCTAGATGAGTGACTGTTAGGTTAAAGTTGGATACCAGCATCTTATTTGCATATCAGGAACAATTTCTCAAATGACAGGTGAAAACAATGTTCAATGAGTAGTACAAGTGGTTTTCTGTAATGCCTTCTTATTTCTTTAATTCTTATCTCCTACCTTCTCAAATACATGCTTTTCCATGATTCTGAATCTACAGCAGAACATATAATTATACTAGGCCTCTATGTTTTGGGAGGACTCTTCATCCTCCTCCCTGTCCAAAGAAAAGATGATTTAACCCTTTGCATCAAAAGAAAACTTAGTATATTCATGTGTTGAGTTTAACTACTAAACTTGTTAATCAATTTATGAGCTAACCTCCCTAGGAGCTGGAAGATTCTCTAACTCATAGAGTTTTGGGCTTTGGCTTCCCTGATGAACATCTCATTCCCTAGGACCAAGATTTGGAAATGATGTGGTTGATGATCTAGCCAAGAGTGGTATTTCCTAGACAATGTTGTGCTGTTGGATGTTCATGTCAATTTATTGAACTTTTTCTAGATTTTGATTTGGTTAACATCTTTCATTTGATTTGAAACAGGGCCTGTTTTCTACATATATATTTGATTTAGAGAAGAAGAAATCAGGTTTTCTTCTGGTTTTTTTTTTTAATGAAGGCAATTAACTAACTACACCACTGCTGCTGATAGCCTGACAGTAAATAATTTAATGGACTATAGGCTAGGAAATAATTTAATGGACTACTAGAGGAAGCATTTTCTAGATGGCCAACAATGAAGACTACATAGGATCAATCACAGCTGAAACCAAGAAACCCATTGCTACCGGGAGGTCTTGAGTTCAAGCCTCTTGGTTCACATCCTACATACCCCTCCCTACCTATCAAAAAAAAAAAAAAATCACAGCTGAAACCAAGAAGCTGTCCCGTTGCAATTTTGGTTTTTTTTTGTTTTGAACTGATAGTTAGATTGGAATTGGGTGCTGATGAAGCTATACTGAGCTGGAAGTTCTGGAAACGTAGCGAATTTGATTGATCAAGTAATTCCAGGTCCATTACGAGGAAAATGCAAGTTTCTAAGATGTTGAATCCAACATTATAGACATGGGTTGAAACCCATCTTGGGCTACAAACAACTAATCTGATTGCCAATCCCAAATAAGAGAAGACAGTTGGTTTTTTTAGGTGCTTCTTTATTCAAAAGTTATGAAAATTGAACTATGTGAGATGCAATTTTATCTCCTAGAAATTTTTTATCAGGCGTAGGGTGATTCGATTTGAAGATGGAATGACAGGGGACTACTCTTTGCTGGAATATATGTTTGTAGGAAAAATAAATCCTAATCTGAAGGTCCTGGAAGCATTGGCTTGTGTAATAATTTCTATGCCCTTCCAATACATCAAAATTGAACTAAAGCTGCTCTGGTTGTATGCATAAACCCCGATAGAGGATTGGTTAACCTACCCCATTATTCAGTAGAGGAGATGGTAGCCGTTCCAGTCCCCATTTTTGTCGTGTTACTCTTGTGCATTTAGGTGCTTAAGCTGAAAAATCCTTTTCTGTGGATGGTATCGGTTGACAAGTTGAAACCAGGTCCATCTGAATGAAGTAGATTCAGAACACTGCAAAATTGGTTTGTGTGGCTCATGTGTCTACATCTTTAAGACTGTTTGATTAGAGGCTTTGGCTTTTTTCTGGTTTTTTTTCTTTCTATTTCTGTCCTTCCCCTCCCCAACCCAAAAAAAAAAAAAAAACCTCTAGTCTAAGCTTATGCTAATCTTGGGTTGGCTCTTCTTAACCATGTGCAGGCAGCTGCGGAAATGGACTTCCGACCAAGTCGGATGGTTGTAGTTGCAAAACAAGTAGAAGCCTTCATTAGAGAGTTCTTTGATCAGAACCCACTTAGTCATATTGGCCTGGTAACTATAAAAGATGGGGTTGCTCAGTGCTTAACAGATTTAGGTGGCAGTCCAGAATCCCATGTAAAGGCATTGATGGGTAAACTGGAGTGCTCAGGTGATTCCTCTCTACAGAATGCTCTAGATCTTGTCACGGCTATCTGAACCAAATCCCATCCTATGGTCATCGCGAAGTCTTAATATTATATTCTGCTCTCAGTACCTGCGATCCAGGGGATGTAATGGAGACTATCCAGAAATGCAAGAAATCCAAAATAAGGTGTTCAGTTGTTGGTCTTTCTGCAGAAATTTATATATGTAAACATCTTTGTCAAGAAACTGGAGGATTATATACGGTGGCACTGGATGAGGTGAGAGTGTGAGACCCCCCTAGTTAGGCTTATATCACCTCATTTTTTGGCGTATTTGATTAAACTGTTACGTTTTCTCTTCTATGCAGTCACATTTTAAAGAGTTGTTGCTGGAGCATGCTCCTCCACCTCCTGCAATCGCAGAATTTGCTGTTGCTAATTTGATCGAGATGGGCTTCCCACAAAGAGCAGCAGAGGGTTTTGAGCCAGTCAGTGGAAGAGAATGGAGAAGAAGAAGATTTTGATGAATTTGAATTTGGGTTCTCAACTCTGAGTAGGATGAAAATGAATAGAGACGAAAGTTAGAATGGGGCTCCATTCCTTTAACTATTTTGGCTTATCTTAGATAATGCCCCAGAACTAGCAATTGTTTTTCTTTTTTGATAAATAAATGCTTTAGTTGCAACGAAAAGATACTAATTGTAGTTACTTCAATGGAATCGTTGGAGAGAACAAAATGCTAAAATATTCAAGTTGCAATTCATTACATTTTCTTTTCAGTCAAAGGGTCCTAAACTTGGCTAGTTCAAGCTCTTCAATTTTTGGTTTGATTGGGACAGTCTAGCTTTCCTTCTACAATTTCTTTGCTCTACTGTTGTAGCTCTCTTCAAGTCCTTTTGTCTTCATTGAGCTGAACCACCAAAGATAAAGCTCATGAAAAAGTAAAAAGCAGGAACCAAAGGGGTCAAATTTTGGATAGAACCACAAATTTCGAAAATTTATCTTTCCAGTATCCATCATAGATCTTTCCAATTTATGCTCAATACCAATTAATAATACAAGAGGAAGAATTTTTGTTCCCATCAAAGCTTAAGCAAAGAAGCATCATATCTCCAAGCTTTTACAAAGGTTCCACAATAGAAGCTAAACCATAACGTGATAGATACAGCAAATAACTTGGGTTTTTTTTCCCCTCCAACTTCTTGGAATTTTACCATTTCTACCCAACTTCCAAGTATTGACTTATGATGCTTGTCCTTTGATAAATTGGAAGCCAACAAACATAAAACATAAATACATTTCAAGCATCCTAAAAAACCACTTGCGTAGTAATAATATCCTTATCCTTCCAAACTGGCATAGTAATAGCATCCTCCCCAACAATAGTCCTTCAAGATTAAGATGAACAAACTAGAAATATTCTCATCGACCAAACTCACATGCACCAATAGTCCTTCAAGATTAAGATGAACAACCTAATCACCTGATTTCCAGAAATAGGCCAACATACCTCCATGAAAGCTTGAGCAAGAACATTGAAATTAAGAAAAATAAAAAAGCACAGAGAAGCTGCCTTGGATAAACTATACTGCTTCTCTTAGTACAAGCATGGCCTTGCCTTGATATTAAGTAACATAAGTCTTTTACTACTTCAAACTCCCAAAATGAGCAAAAGAGTGAAGAACATACTAGAAATAGAAAACCCAAGATAGAGAAGTCAAAGGAACCCCCCTTTTGTTTTTTTTAATAAAAGTTTGGATTTTCAGACAAACTAGACAAAAAAGGAACTCAATCCTCACATATCAACCATTTATAAAAGTTTTTACAAGATGAAGTACATATAACAGTTCTTCAATTGACTGAATTGGTCTGCCCATATTAAAAATTATGAAACCAGAAAATAAGCTTCAAGCCCCTTGGAGTACTCTTCTTCATAGGACACTTGTAATAATTCTCCCTAAGAACCATGTCATCCACATAAGACCAAGTAGGCCCTCTTGGAGTGATCTCTGCCCACAAGAACCTCTTTGAGTATGGGTTCACAAGACTTTTAGGGAATTCCTCAACAGTTTCACAGTGCAATCCCTACAAACAAACAAAATAAACCACAGTTAATATGATAAGAAAAAATTCTCCAAGACTCTCACATTTAATTGACACTTTATTACCGTGTGTTGTTTTTATATGAGGTGTCTATCAGTGTAAATTTTTTTGGTTAGATGGGGTTATATGTGGAGAGAGAGAGAGAGAAGGCAAAGGTGGCTTTAATGTAGGGAACTTGGCCTGGTCCTAGCTCTTATGGATCCCGATCAAATGGAATGAGAAATGGTGTTCAGAACCCAAAATAAAACTCAAGTTGTTAAAGAGATATCTTCATGAATATTATTGCACTGGGTTCAGCTCATATAGATCCTCCATTGTACATTACTAAAATTCTAACAAGGAAGCACCATCATGAGGAAACAGTGAGGAAGTGTAGTTTGTAAGCACTGAGCAGAGACAACCGGGTTCAGGTCTGTGTTTATAGTTCTTGACAATTTGATCCATCATCTTCAATTACTATAATGTTAGGTATTGAAAATGATTCAGAGTTGATAAATCATAAAGAAAGAAAGATAAGGCAGTCCATATAAGCAATAGCAAGTCAAACTGAAATTACTACTGATGATGATGCCAAAATAGACAAGTTTCCAAATCTATTATGTGCTTTTTCACAATGACATAAAGACCTCCAAACTAGAGAATAGCTGTCCCACTTTAAATAAATAACACAATTCCATAATATATACTTGACCACCCACCCTTCACCCCACAATTCCATAACACAATTCGTAGTTGGAAACAGAACCAATAGAACTAACCTCTCCTCTCCCTCAACACAAAATCTTACCCCACCCCCCAAAAAAAAAAACAGCAACACAAAAGCATCCGTAGTCCTTAACATGAATTGGTATATTTTCCTCACCAACTCAGTTGTATAGACAATTCAAGAGAAAAAACAATATAATAATAAAGGTCTATTCAAAAGGAGAAAAAAACCCAGAGAGTAAAAAAAAAACAAGTAAATTAAACAGGACAGAACTGAGGAAATACTAGTAAGAAACCAGCAAATTCTTCTTCCTCTTCAATACTAACCATCAATCGCAGGCCAAAATAAAATATATTGATCAACCATTTGGTTCATGAATCAGCAGGTGCAGAAGGTAAAGAAGTCTGGGAGGCAAATTGATCAACATTCACCTGCACATGAAGAAACTAAACATAAATATGATATATTCATCAGCCATACCTTAAACTTAAGTTATTAAAGCTATACCTGAGATATGGAGTATTGAGAGGAATATATAGGATGTATAGAATGCTCGAGTGTCCTCTGTGACTATAATATAACAAACAAATAGTCACAAAAGTGAAATAGAGAATTCAAAACTTTAAAAACCAATAATCAAAATTAGTAGACAATACCAGAAGTAGATCCATGTAACTATGGTTGGGTTCACTTCCTTGACATCCATCCAGTTGATTCAAATGCACTATATTGCATGGTGTATAGGCATCACTTCCAATGTTCAAATTAGGCTCCTCAGCTGAGTCATCTGGAGGTTGGCTTTGGTGGAGGTCAATTGACTCATCTAGAGGCTGGCTTTGGTGGAGGTCCTTGTGTTTCACTTTCCTTGGTTTTTTCTTGAGGGCTGGAGGTTCTTTCATTGTTTCCATCCAAGGTTTCAATCGTTTATTTGTTTTTGAGCCCTCTATCTTCTTTTTCTCTTTTTTTTTAAGCCCTTTCGCAATATTCAGATTAGGCTCCTCAGTTGACTCATCTGGAGATGGATTTGAATTCCCGCTATGTAGATTGTGTAATTGTTTATACAAATCACTAGCAACATTGTTCACCAATGCATATCCCTCTGCTGAATTGGATGCTTCTGATGCAATATTTACCAGTTTACGACAAATAATTCTATAACGCTCTGTAGAATCCAAATTAACATCTTGCTCAATTTGTATTCCATTGCTATCTTCCACTACTAAGCTTCTTGCTGCATGTGTCCATCTACTCAAAACATAAGCTTCAGGAATAGACGTGATATCTAACCTTACAAAAATTTTCAAAGCATGGCGACATAGGATACCAAATGTCTCAAATTTCCTACAGCTGCATTTAACAATAACCTCGGATGGATGACATTCAACCTTAAATTCCTCCTCTGAACCATGAATACCAACATCATACTTATGCAAGCTATTACTTTCATCCTTCCATTTTATGTAGCAAGAACCAACCCAAGAGAACTCATCATGAAACAAGCGAAAAATTAATGGAGTGTAGACTTTTCCTGCACGTCTCATCAAGGGCGTGTGGGAAAACGAGTTTCTTGGGAGCTTATTTCTTGCATCAAACTCAGCCTTCAATTCATTAGCACGCTTATCATTGACTACTCTTTCAAAATGCTTTAAAAACTGTACAATGTCTAAAGTAGACTTTGTATAATCTTTCAAATCAGCATTTATACTTTCACTTAGTTGTGTACGCCGCATACCTCCTGTAAATGTATTCTTCATAAAACATTTGGCCCACTTCTGTTTAAGTCCATATATACGATTCAACCATGAATCATTTTCAACCTGATAATTACTCCTTAATTGTTCCCATGCAGCCTCAAATTGTACTTCCTCATCATACTGATATATACACTTCTTCAGATCTGATAGAAAGCTTGATCCATCATTCATTAAGTTACCTAGATGCCTAATGCCATTTTGCATTAAATGCCAAGTACATAAACCATGCCATGTTCCAGTAAACACCTCCGAAATTGCCTTTACCATGGCGGCATCTTGATCTGTAAATAATGTTATAGGCTTCTTTTGTCCATGGTTTTCCAAGAAAGCTTCAAACAACCATTTAAATGATTCGGCCGTCTCATCATATAAAAGTGTTGCTCCAAATATAACGATGCCTCTGTGATGGTTAAATCTAGAAAAAATGCCAAAAGGCCTATTCTCCTTGTTTGTACAAAATATAGTATCAAAGGTCACCACATCACCAAAAAGTGAATAATCTATTACCATTCTCGCATCCGCCCAAAAAATATTAGTTATCTGCCCATCTGTATCCAACTGCAGACTGTATGTAAAAGAGGGATTGAGCCTGGTCTGTTTTCTAAAATACTGTAACAAACTCCCCGCATCACCATAAAATAAGTCACGTTGACGTTTAGTTTGAAGATAATTGTAATGATCTACTGATGTATAACCAAGGTTCGGTCTCCCACCTGCCTGTCTACCCATGAACTCAAATGCGGCCTTAGGTCTAATTCCAGAATCGTCGGCCAAGTCAATTTCATGTTCATGTATTGCCGAAACTTTCCGTTGTGACCGCAGCATGTGAGTGGTAGATGGTACATGAAGCTCATGAGTATGATTTTCCACAAAATCATTGCATTGGTATGAACCATTTCCCAAAAGCTTTATTCCCATGCGAGCAGGACAATTAGATCTTGTCTCCGCTCGAGGATTCTTTATAGAAATATCACGCTTGTCTTCCCTCCGACAACCTTATTTATTACATACATATCTCCTCGAAGTTATTACTGTCTTATCTGTTCTCCGCTTATTTGCAAATTCCTTCCTAACACTAAAACCCAATCTTCCTCCATAGCTATTATAGAAATCATATGCCTCCGTCTCTGAATTAAATTGCATGCCGATTTTAGGCTTTTCCTCATCATCTAGACCTATGTTTTTATCCGGTGTAGCTATTGGATTATCCATAACCCACCTGAACAATAGCAAACAAAATTTAAAAAAGAAAAACAAAAACCAACCACACATCTTTATATATTTCAAAAAGAGTAACTTCACCAATATCCCTATGAATTCACAACATCATAATGTTTACCATACAGAATACCTTAAAGAAATAAGAAGATAGAAGATAAGAATTAAAGAAATAAGAAGGCATTATAGAAAACCACTTGTACTACTAATTGAAAATTGTTTTCACCTGTCATTTGAGAAATTGTTCCTAATATGCAAATAAAATGCTAGTATCCAACTTTAACCTAACAATCAACCATCTAGCAATTGAGATCAGAATATCAATTCAAGAGCTATTACTGACCCCAAAAGTATAAACTTTCTCTATTCTGAAATATGGCTGTTTTCATCACATGTCCCAAGTTGTTGGTCTAAGCAGGCAACCCAATATTTTGGATTACTTCTGAAATGTTCCAAGCTTCTTTGGTCATGTTCAAAACTACCCCAGCAATCTATGCAGCATCAGCTTGCCAGCTTTAGTATGAGAATAATAGAAGGCCTTAAACTGCATAAACAAATAGGATTTCATTTTCTTTTCCAATATCTAGGTGGATTAATCCAAGAACCTTCAATTGGTATGAAAACTGGGATACAGTTCAGGTTTCACAATCCAACAACCTTCAATTAAATTATTTCCTAGCCTATAGCCCATCATTCATGAACATTTCAGCCTGAATTTACAAATAAAGGAGGTCATGTGTTCATCCACTTGTGCTCAGTACATAATAGGGAAGAAAGACAACCTATGTTTTATAAGTTCAAACAATTTAAGTGACACAAATGGCTAAATTGGGAAGAGAGCAAGACAGAGCACCCACAAAAGGTTCAAAAATCGATACATAAATGACAAAAAAAAATAAAAACACAATAAAAAATAGAGGCAATGTAAAGAAATCAAATCTTCTACCATTTTCCCTTTCTCTGTAACCGATTTGGTTCCAAATCGATACAATAATGGCAAAAAAAAAAAAAAAAAAAAAAAAACAAAGAAAGTGAGAGGGAGATATAGCAAAGATACCTGGCTTGTGGAGAAGACGAATCGTCGTCGCCTTCGGCGCCTTTGGGGAGAGGAGTTTGCAAGATGAGGGTCTGCAAAACAAACCCAAAGTCAGAATGGGTTAGGGTTTCGTTCGTGCAAGGAAGATGAACGAGGAGAGGGAGTTGGGGATTTAGAAATACTCCCATTTACCTCCTGAAATAGCAGGGCAGAGACCTTCGTTCGTGAGAGGAAGATGAACGCCTGGAGTTATGGCAGAGAGTTAGGGATTTAGAAACAGAAACCATGAGAAAGGTGAACGCCGGCGTGAGGATGCAGTTTACGGTGAGTCTGGTCAGGTCGTCGTCGTCGTGAGAGAGGAACACGAGCACAAGTTCAGTTCGTTGTTGAGAGAGCAGAGACGAAGAGAGAATGGAGGGAAACTTTCGATTGAGCCAAAAGAAAGATAAATTACCATTTTAATTTAGACCGTTAGATCATGTCATGCCACGTGTCTTCATCTTAGGTGTGTAATTGAAATGTAATTGAGAGGTTGTAATTGAGACGATAAAAATCGGGGGATGGGGGGAGCTTCAAACTTACTTGTAGATGCCGGAAGAATGATGGCAACAGTAGAATCTTGAAAAAAAATCAAGTCTTGAAGAAGAACACTTGAGAGAGAGCTTGTCGAACCCCCTGGGCTTTGCACCGCAAGGTATCAATTGGATCACACACTAATCCCACCTTACCTTGATCAAACACAAAGCAATCCCACGAGAAGAGAAGCAGCAGCTTGCAAACAACAGTTTTAATTTCATAAGATGGAGAATGAATAGCTCCACGGTTTCTATTGCTTTAAATAAGGGCCTAAGGGCCTTACACCTATTCAGCCTAGGAGAAGGAAAGATTCCCCTAGCTGATTTCCTATTACATTGAAAGAAAAAGGTCATGTGACTTTTTAAGTTGTCACATGACTCATAAAATAGCCTATCCGATCCTAGTCATGTGACTTTTACATCAAAATAAAAACCAAGTATGGAAAATAAACTACTATGCAACTAACTAGTACTAGTAGTACTACTTGGACAGCTTCTTGTTCTTCTTCTTCTTGCGGATGTAGTGCATCAACTCTTCATCAGTTTTCCTATTAGGAGGTAAAAGGCACAAGATCCCACATCTAATTTTCTATTAAAGCCAACAGTTCCTCTTCCATAGTTGTCCTCCGGCTAGGACTAGATAATGCGTCTGCAATAGATTTAGGAATAAGGTGACACTCAATGGTGGAAAGAAAGGAATAGAAAGTAGAAGATAAACCAGAGTAGGACACAAAATTCAAAAATGGGTGTTGAGTACAACTACGAACACCCTTACGATGAGCAATGGGAATATCGAGATCAGAGGAAGGGGTACTTATAGTACAACTAGGAACACCCTTACGATGAGCAATTTTACTACGAACACCCTTACGATGAGCAATTCTACTACGAATACCCTTACAAGGAGCAATGGGAATATCGAGATTAGAGGCAGGGGTACTTATCTTGGGATCTGCAGACAAAGATGATGTCGTAAAGTCTGTGGAGATGGGGGGGCAACAACTCTTGGACAACGACTGGAGCATAGTACTAGAGAATGCAACTGATGAAAAATCCTCAAGCAAATACAATCCCCCCGACTCACGTCCCTTACCAATCATCTTCTTTGTCATAAGATCCTGAAAATGAACATCGAAATTGAAGGCTTTAGTAAGTTTTTTGACTGACAAGAGATTAAAAGGAACATCTGGTAAATAAAGAACATATGACAATGACAAAGAGGAATTTAGACGAACTGTACCAGTGCCTTTGACCTTGGCTAACGAACCATCAGCCAAAGAAACACTAACAGAAGACTTTTTTAAGGAAGAAAAATTACTTAAAACACCAGACATGTGATCGGATGCTCCTGAATCGATAATCCAGGGATTAGAGGTAGAGGAAAAACATGCAGTAGCATTACCTATCTGGACAACAGTAGCTGTGGATGATGGCATTGTGGAAGGCTGAGAAATATGGAACTGATTATACCATGCATACTCCATTGTCATCATAACCATCTTTCCTTCAGATGATGAAGGTTGTGTAGAAGACTCAGTACTTGTGGCTAAATTGGCAAACTTCTATTGTGGCAGTTTGCCATGAAGTTTCCAACAGTAGCGTTGGATGTGACCTAGCTTTCCACAGTGATGACAGGTTCTCACAACACTCGAGCCATCAGATGAAAACTGTGTATCACATTGTTGCCCTTTGTCAGATCCGCGACCATTCTCACGGCCACGTGTGTTCCCATGATCATCATCACGACCCCCTCCATGATTGGTATTTTGTGACACAAGAGATAAACTGTCCATTGTGCTAGAATAAGAGGACCCCTCATGAGATACCTGTAGAACACGAGAAAAAGTATCCGTTAAAGAGGCCACTTTGTCACCAGCAAGAATCTCAGACCGGACTAAGTCATACTCATTTCCAAGACCACCCAAAAATCCCATAATTGCAAGTTGCGCTCGCTGGCTCTGCATCTGATTCACATCAGCGGTGATAGGAAGTAGCAAATTTAATTCTTCATACATCCTCTTGAAATCAGCAAAATATTGAGTTAGGGAACATCCCTTCCTATCAACCCGATAAAATTCCTGTGACAACTCATAGATATGGGAAAGACGATTCTGTCCAGAATACAATATATTTAAATATTCCCACAACTCCTTCACAGTATCAATATGAATAGCCAGATCAACAATATTATTGTCAATAGAGTTTAGCATCTGTCCCAAAATACATGCATCAACAAAGTCCCATGTTGTATCCTCTACAGGTTTAGTCTTTGTCAAATGATTCTGTTGGTCCCTACCTGTCAAGACCAATTGAACAATCTTCTTCCATTGGTGAAAATTATTGACACCTTCTAATTTCTTTTCTGTGATCCGAGTAGAGGAAGAAGAAACAACTTCAGTCAGAACACACTTTGACTCAACCATCTTCAGAAATCAGATCTGGTTTGACAAATTACAAAACCAGATCTGATGAAAACTGATCAGAAATCAATTCTGATCCAATAAAATCCAATCAGAAATTAATTCTGATCCAACTATCCATCAAACACCGCAAATTATGTCATAACATAAGAAACAGAAATTGAATCCCAAAATTTTAAATCTGATTTAGTTACCCATCCAGCGATAGAGCCAAATCTCATCTCCAGAAATAATCAATCAACTCCATAAATAGAATACCATAAAATCTCAGCAAATAGATCTCCAACAATCAACAAAGAAGGAATATTGAATCAGTATATGAAACCAAGGGGGAAGAATACCTCCTCTTAATGTAACCGCAGCCTCTTGTGTTGTGCTGATCAAGAATGGGCCAGGGAAAAAGAAATAAAAAAGAAAAGGGAAAGGGGAAGGCGAAGAGGAGGGGACTTAAGGTATAGTAGATCCCTAGGTATGAGATGAAGAAAAGAGAAGATTTCTAAAACAGGGAATTACCCACTCAATTAGGGTTAATCCCAGCAAAAAGAATATATATATATATATATATTATGGTAAGAGAACACAATGACCAACCTACCCCTAAGTAGGGACAGAATTGGAAACAAATGGGGCTCGGTATTAGTGCTAGTGCATTAGGGCTAGCACTAATCTCCCCTCCCAATGACTCCCTAACATTATGAAAGCTTGAATGAGAAAAGAAAATTTGAAAATGAAATTCAGGGGAATAAGCTCAATCATAGTTCTAAATCTCGCGAGATCTTGGCGAGATTTCAAATATTTCGAGAATCTTGAGCTCCTCGAGAAGAGATTACATACGAAACTTAAAAGATGTAGTGTTTCAAAAATTTCGGTCAAAATTTTGGTACAAAAGTACCATCTCGCCGAAATATCGTAAAACTACTACATTCCACTGTATAAAAAGAGCACCAACTCGAGCCACATTTCGAAATTTTGAAGTGTCTCGATAGAAAAAGGGGTTTTTGTGTAGAGAAGGGGAGAAACCCTTGTTTCTTGCCCTTTTAGCTACATCATCACTCAATACAGCTGGGATACACGACTGGGGGTTGCCACATCACTACGAAGAGATCGATTTGTGGCCTATTATGGAAGATTTGGCTACATTCAACTATTTCAGGTAAAGATACTACTCACAAAAACTAGTTTTTGGAAAAAAATATTATAAATACTTGTTCTATGCTTGTATGGGGTTAGATTTTTTATATATTACACACTGGAGGTCAATCTACGACCTCACGGTGTCAAAAAAAAATTTTCTGTTAAAAAAAAAGGTTGTACCCAGTGCACAAGGCTCCCGCGTTTAGCAGGGTCTGGGGAAGGTCAAATGTATGCAGCCTTACCCCTGTTTCCAGAGAGGCTGTTTCTAGGACTTGAACTCGTGACCAAGCGTTCAGCAAGTGAGCACTTGACCAATGCACCAAGCACGACCTTCAAAGAGGGTACCCAGTGCATGAGGCTCCTGCCACTACGAGTCTGGGGAGGGTCATAATGTATGCAGCCTTACCCCCGCTTCACAGAGAGGTTGTTTCCAGAGACTCGAACCCGTGACCACTTGGTTACAATGGAGCAACCTTACCGGTAAAATTTTATTTTTTTATTTTTCTGGTAAAAAATTAATTTTCCCACAACAAAAAGTGAAAAAATTAGGGTTAATATAAATTGTATGGGGCTCAATTATATATATGTTAATCACCATTGGCCGATCTACAATCTCACAGTGTCGAAATTTTTTCTGTTTATAAATTTATTTTTAATTTTTTTGGTAAAAAAATTGATTTTCCTATAATAAAAAATGAAAAAAATAGGATTAATATTAATTGGATATGGCTCAATTATATATATGTCAATTGTAAGAAGTCACTTGATGGGAATTGGGACTTAGAAATCTCAGACGTGGAAGACTAGGGTGTCTATGACTTATTTATTATTGTTCACTATACTTGGGAGAATGGTGTCTATGATTTATGTATTATTGTTCATTGTAGTTTTGTTGAGAAGTGTACCACGGTAGGGGGAGTGTCCCTATTGTGGTTGAGTCCATTGTGGTTTCCTTTATTGTTTTATGTCTTTAATTATTAGGAGTTAGGATTCAGTTTCCTAGTCTAAGTTAGTTTCCTATTTTAGACTAGGTTTAGTTTTCTTTTCCTTTTATGGTTGTAATGGTTTTATTATAAATAAGATACTTGAGGGAGGAAGCAAAGCAACACAAAATGGCTCCTCCCCTTCTAGCCACTCTTCTCCTTCTCATTTGATCTTGGTTTCTTAGTTTCTAACATGGTATCAGAGACAGTAAATCTGATCTAGGTTCCAACGTCTCCCCTCTTCCATCGAAATCCCTCTTCTCTCCCTTCTCCTATCAACCTAACTCTCCCTTTGGTTTGTAGTTTTGAGAGTTGCTTAAGTTTCTGGGTTGGTGATGGAAACCGTAGTTCATAAAAAAGGAAGTACTAGGGTTTCGTTGCTTGTTGGAATCACAAGGTCAAAGAGGACCTTTTGCTGTCATGGTTTTTTGCTGTTGCCTTAAGGTTCAAAGGTTGTTTTGCAGCAATGTCTATTCTACTACTGAGATTTTGTAATTGATTTCTGGTTCATGTTGGAGATTGGAATTGACTGTTGTAGAATCGATTTATGAAGTTATGTCCATCGATAACTTCTATTGCAAGTTTGTTCCTACCACCTAGAGAAATTTTAGAGCCTTGATACTGGTTTGATGCTTGCGGATTGGACTCATTGAGATTTGGATTCAATAGAGCTAGAAGATACGAACCAATTTACAAAATTTCTATAATTTTGGAGCCTCATTTAGTTGGTGGATTCGAAGACGAAGGTTCATCGGTTTGACGAGGTCTTCTCCTCCTAAGAAGCAAGTGAACTGAGAAGAAGGTGTTCTCCGATTTTTTGTTTTAATTCTCCTTGTTGATTTGCTAGTACGGTTTTGCTGCCGATTTGAATCAATCCATGGTTTTCGATTTCCTCTTTTGGCTAGTCTCAGAATTGTCTCTGTTATCGATTGTTCTTCCGCCAGTTACAGGTTGTGTGAAACTTGCCGAAGGAAGATGACAACCCTACCTTGGTTGGTCTCTCCCGCTACTCAAACCCTCTTGTTGGTCGTAGGTTGAAGACAAACTTCAGGTGAGTTTGTATAAAACCCTTTTTTCCCTTTTTTTTTTCAAAAATATCCCTTTCTTTTGCTTTTATTCCAAATCTGCCCCCAACTTTACTCCCCCTATCATGGGAGTTTACCTTTATGTCTATGTCATCTTCCCTTATACTCCCTTGTCCTTATTTTATAACTCATTCCAAGTTTACCCCCAAAATAATAAATAGTAATTCCCATCATATCCCATTGCCTCTTTAACTAGCAAATTGACTCCTTGCAAATTTTGGTTTATTACCAAATTGCCACTCCTTCCTTAAATTTGGCCTTGCTTATGCATATATATGGATTTCACTTAAATTATGATTCTGCCATTAGCTCTTGCTATTGCCTATTGTATACTTGGATGGCTCCATCCCGCACAAAATTGGGTATTTTGACCCAGCTTCCACATCAATTGGAGATTGTATGATGTAATTATAGAATTGCCATTGGGTATACATATGTGGCATATTATTGCTTTGATGGGCCCTAAACATTAAGGTTGGAGTTTGTTTTTGAGGGGGAGATTGGAAATTATTGAGATGCTGGTTATTTACCAAATTGCTATTGCCCTTTTAATTCCGACATTTCTTCAAAATTCTTGAAGTATAGTTGCCCAGGTGGGCCCCGAACACATGTGGGATTTGTACTTCTTTGAAGGTTGGACCTTTCATGGTGGTTGTTGGCTTCAATGAAGGGAGGTTAGAAACTGATATTGGGATTCTTTTATTGATTTATCTATGGCTGGTATTTGCGGTGCTCTTACTTATGGGATTTATTGTGATACCCGTGCTTTGAGATGTTGATTATTGGCTATTATTTGTTCACATGTTATGCTACACGTTAGGGGGAGATTGGAATTGGATATTACTATTTGCATATCTGCTCTACACAAGTAATCAATTAGAGAGTCTTACCTTTCTCAAGATTATTTCGGGAAACTCTGAAGTTGCTGCCCTCCATCTTTAGATTTTTTTAAGCATGATATGGTGTTTTTGAAGATTAACAGGAAAATTCCTCTTTGTGCGATTGAATTGATTCCTCCTTTGTTTGAAGATCGAGTTCTTTCCTTATATTGAAGATCGAGTCTTTCCTTATTAGAAATCAAGTTCCGCAATTATTGGAGAACATCTATCATCATTACCTATCTTCTGCCATTTTTGGATTGTAGTTGATATTATCTATCATCCACTTTTGTTCATTGCTAATGGTTAGACACAGCATTTTATCTACTGATGTTGCTACTGCTGATGTGCTTGGGCTAATATTTCTACTGGTTTTATGATGGCTGATTGGAGTTTCCTTTGTGCTCACTGAAGTTTACAACTACTATTCAAGACTAGTGTTGAGTTTGATTTTCTATTATTTGTGGCCCAAGCTGGAGCTTTTTTTTTGATATCTGTATACACCAGCTTGAGGGGGAGTGTTGAGAAGTGTACCACAATTAGGGGAGTGCCCCTATTGTGGTTGAGTCCATTGTTGTTTCCTTTATTATGTTATGTCTTTAATTGTTAGGAGTTAGGAGTAAGTTTCCTAAGTCTAAGTTAGTTTCCTATTTTAGACTAGGTTTAGTTTTCTTTTCCTTTCATGGTTGTAATGGTTTTATTATAAATAAGATACTTGAGGGAGGAAGCAAAGCAACACAAAATGGCTCCTCCCCTTCCAGTGACTCTTCTCCTTCTTGTTTGATTCTAGTTTCTTAGTTTCTAACAAGGTATCAGAGACATTAAATTTGATATAAGTTTCAGCTTCTCCCCTCTTCCATCAAAATCCCTCTTCTCTCCCTTCTCCTATCGACCTTGCTCTCTCTTTGGTTTGCAGTTTTGAGAGTTGCTTAAGTTTCTAAGTTGGTGATGGAAACCCTAGTTCATAAAAAAAATAAGTACTAGAGTTTCGTTGCTTGTTGGCATTGTAAGGTTGAAGAGGACCCTTGGTTGTCACAATTTTTTGCTGCTGTCCTAAGGTTCGAAGGTTTTCTGGCAGCTACTATTGAGATTTTTTAATTGATTTATGGTTCATGCCGGAGATTGAAATCGATTCCTGCAGAATCGATTTATGAAGTTATGTCCAACGATAACTTCTGTTGTGGGAAAATTAGTTGCAACCAGAATCAAGTTTGGTCCTACCGCATGGAGAAATTTCAGAGCCTTGATACTGGTTTGATGCTTGTGGTATGGATTCATTGAGACTTGAATTCAATAAAGCTGGAAGATATGAACCAGTTTACAAATTTTCTAAAATTTTGGAGCCTCGTTTAGTTGGTGGGTTCGAAGATGAAGGTTTCTTGGTTCGACGAGGTCCTCTCCTCCTGAGAAGCAAGTGAACTGAGAAGGTGTTCTTTAATTTCTGGTTTCGATTCTCCTTGTTAATTTGCTACTAAGGTTTGCTGCCGATTTGAATCAATCCATGATTCTCGATTTCCTCTCATGGCTAGTTCTCATAATTGTCTCTGTTATCGATTGTTCTTCCGTAAGTTGCAGGTTGCGTGAAGCCTGCTGAAGGAAAATGACAACCCTACATTGGTTAGCCTCTCCTGCTACTCAAACCCTCTTGTTGGTCGTAAGTTGAAGACAAGCATCATGTGGGTATGTATAAAACCCTTTTTTTTTTCTTAAAAAATATCCCTTTCTTTTACTTTTATTCTAAATCTACCCCCAACTTTACTCCCCCTATCGTGGGAGTTTATCTTTATGCCTATGTCATCTTCCCTTATCCTCCCTTGCTCTTATTTTATAACTCATTCCAAGCTTACCCCTAAATAATAAATAGTAATTCTGATCATGTCCCATTGCCTCTTTAACTACCAAATTGACCCCTTGCAAATTTTGGTTTATTACTAGATTGCCACTCCTCCCTTAAATTTGGCATTGCTTAATTATGCATATATATAGATTTCACTTAAATTATGGTTCTGCCATTATCTCTTGCTATTGCCTATTATATGCTTGGATGGGTCTATCCCGCACGAAATTGGGTATTTTGACCCGGATTCCACATCAATTGGAGATTGTATGATGTAATTACAAAATTGTCATTGGGTATACATATGTACCATATTATTGCTTTGGTGGGCCCTAAGACATTGAGATTGGACTTCGTCTTTGAGGGCGAGATTGGAAATTATTGAGATGCTGGTTATATACCAAATTGCCATTGCCCTTTTAATTCTGACATTTCTTCAAAATTCTTGAAGTATAGTTGCCCAGGTTGGCCCCGAACACATGTGGGATTTGTACTTCTTTGAAGGTTGGACCTTGCATGGTGGTTGTTGGCTCCAGTGAAGGGAGGTTAGAAACTGATATTGGAATTCTTTTATCTATGGCTGGTATTTGCGGTGCTCTTGTTTATGGGGTTTATTGTGATGCTCGTGCTTTGAGATGTTGATTATTGGTTGTTCTTTGTTCACGTGTAATGTTACACGTGAGGGGGAGATTGGGATTGGATATTACTATTTGCATATCTGCTCTATATAAGTCATTAACTGGAGAGTCTTACCTGAGAGTCTTACCTTTCTCAAGATTATTTCGTAAAACTCTGAAGTTACTGCCCTCCATCTTTAGTTTTATTAAGCATGATATGGTGTTTTTGAAGATTAACAGGAAAATTCCACTTAGTGCGATTGGATTGATTCTTCCTTTGTTTGAAGATTGAGTTCTTTTCTTAAATTGAAGATCGAGTCTTCCCTTATTAGAAATCAAGTTCCGCAATTATTGGAGAACATCCATCATCGTTACCTATATGATGTTTTTGGTTTGCGGTTGATGTTATCTATCATCCACTATTGTTCGTTGCTGATGGTTCGACATAGCGTTTTATCTACAGATGCTACTGATGTTGATGTGCTTGGACTGATATTTCTATTGATTTTATGATGGCTGATTGGAGTTTCCTCTGTGCTCACTGAAGTCTACAATTACTATTTAAGACTGGTGTTGAGTTTGATTTTCTATTCTTTTTGGTCCAAACTAGAGCCCTTTTTTTTTATATCTGTATACACTAGCTTGAGGGGGAGTGTTGAGAAGTGTACCATGATAGGGGGAGTGTCCCTATTGTGGTTGAGTCCATTGTGGTTTCCTTTATTGTTTTATGTCTTTAATTGTTAGGAGTTAGGAGTTAGGAGTCAGTTTCCTATTTTAGACTAGGTTTAGTTTCCTTTTCCTTTTATGGTTGTAATGGTTTTATTATAAATAAGATACTTGAGGGAGGAAGCAAAGCAACACAAAACCGCTCCTCCCCTTCTAGCCACTCTTCTCCTTCTCGTTTGATTATGGCTTCTTAGTTTCTAACAAGTTTGTAGTAGAAACTTTAAGTCTTTAATAATTTTTAAATAATTATTCAATATTATGTGTCTTCAACCATTATTGCATAATTTACTTGTTTTACTTACCAATAATGTCTCATATCATTCAAACAACGTGTAAAATAGGCAATATTACATTTAGAGTTCAAAATTTACTGCCAACCAAGGGTGAAAATCCAAAACACCAAATTATGTGTTTTTTTTTTAATTTAAAGATTTAAATATATTTATCTAACCTATAACAAGCTTACCTTAAAATTTTGGAGCCAACTACGGACATTTGCCCACCGAAAACATCATTGTGGAACAAAAGAAAAATGCACAAACTTGCCGAGATCTCGACCTAGTCGAAATGAGTTTTTGAACCTTGAGCTTAATATGGTGGGCCATACAGTTGAGTGGACCGCTAAATTAGACATATATCATATCTAGAAGATTTATTACCTATGTGCCGGTGAGACTACCAAATCATCTTGTCTACATTGCAAAAAATTGCATGTGTCAAAAAAAAATTCCTATCATTTTTCCTCTAAAAAGTGTATGCTTGGCCTTGCTGCTATGAAAAAAAAAGAAAAAAAGATATGGCGTTGGCCAACATATTTTTGAGACCTTTTTGTCTCAAATTTTTTAGATAGAAGGAGACCCTCATGGGAAAAGTATATGGCTAAGGAGTCCTTTTCTTTTTTTTTTTTTTTTTTTTGTAAAGGCTAAGGAGTCCTAACAGTACAAGAAGTGTGGTTATTAGTACTTTTAGCATATTTTAAAGGCAAAAGTATCTACAGACTGACACATTTGGAAAGGTTTCAAGACAAGCATGGCTAATTGGCAATGTGGAAATGACCTTTAGATATATAGGAGATGGTTTGGATTGACCAGGTGTAAAATTTCAGACCCAAATTTGATAATTTAATAATAACATTCCATTCCATATTAGACATTCTCTTGCTGGTCCACAGTTCCACACAATCTCTTTGTGGTTCTTCATTCAAAGCTTTATTTTTCCATTTCACAAACTACCTTTTGGGTTAAAACTTGACATGTGAGCAGGGGTGTTTAATTGGGATTTATCTATCCAAAGATTTCACCCTATTTAATTTTTGGGAAGAGGTTCTCTAAGCCGCTGAAGTAGGGTATACTAGCACCTCTGTGTCTATCTCTCTCATCATTGCATGTGTTGTGCAAAGAATTCTGACGGAGAGAAATCTACCGACGACACAACTGATATGCTAATAACTAGATGGAAATTGGGGAATAAAGGAGATGAGACTAGAAAATACTCTTTCTTTATTGAACACAAAATAGTGCTAATTGAGTTCTCCTTTTACATGAGGGTCTAGCCCTTAATTTATAGTGATGGAGGCAAAGGTTGGGCCATCCTTTCCCTTTCTCTAGTTTCCTTTTCTGGGTGTACGGTTTTAGGAAAGCTCCCATTCCTGTTGAGATTCCCCTAGGAATCTCGGGATCTCGACGATTCTTGACGCAAGTGGGACCTTCTCTTGGTGGTTACGTAACTGCCGTAGTGGGGCCTGACTTCATAACCGTCAGGCGTGTGGGAGTCTTCAAGCGTGCCTGTAACTTCCTTTCCTTTGTGAATCGTGGGGAGTCCACATGTACGGTCAAGATTTGAAGTACAAATTATGGTGTATCATTTGCCCCCTACTCCCTTTACCTCGGTTGAGGTGTAGGGAGTAATTTGATATGCATTGTCGGTGGCCTTGACAAATTGCTGGGTCTTGGATGGTTGGTCTGGACCTGGCCAACATGAAACCAAGCCTAATTGGAGACGATTCTTTCTCTGTTGGACATTTTTAACCTTCATTGGTTATCTATTCATGCGCCGCCACTAGCTGCTGTTAGTGCGTGGGAGCAAAATATCTGTCGCCTTTCGCGCTTTTTGAGGGGAGATGGATGGGATGTCATAAAGTTTAATTTTTGAAATCCCTTACTTTCCCGGTGTTCTTTGACGATGACGCCCTTCTTTCGAGGTCTAGGTCCTTGCTTCTCCCTGTCATCTGACCCGTTAAAAGTAATCGTGCATTTGGATCTAACGGGAGTTACGAGGGCGTCCCTAAGGGTATAAAATGTTTCAGCCTTCCTTAGTTTTCTCATCTCATCGTCTTCAAGCTTCTCTGTCAAAGATATTTCTTCGAGTTCTGCCCTAGCATTGTTGTGTGCCTTCCTATCTCCTTCAATCACAATTGTCATCATCTCAAGTAAGTGATTTTCTCTCTTTCTTTGTATCTGCATTTCCTTTTTCTTCCTTTGTGTATTCGCCACGGGGAAATGGGGAAATCCAAGAGAAGTTCTTCTTCCAAGGATGACTCAGAAGTAGAATCCTTGTTAGACGAGAGTGAGAGATTATTCCATGGAGTTATTTAGGAAGGAAATCGGGGAATCTCCCCTCCATTGCCCCTAGTTGGAGGCGCAAGTTCTAGGATTTCAGCCTTTGTTCCTCGGAGCTCCACGGGTGTGTTCGCCAGCACCTCCAGCCTTGACTCTATGAAACGGCTAAGGTTATCGAGTTCAACAATTGCAACAGGATCCTAACATTGGAAAAGGGGTCGACGAGATTTCTTCCATCCTAATTGACTATAACCTTTCGGAGATCTGAAATGTCTATGTGATTCCAAAGGCGGTTGTTCTCAGAGTTCCCTCTCCCGAGGATAGATTGAATCAGCCCCAACCCCGAGAGGTGGGGCTTATCCTTGATGCCTTCGAAGCTGGGCTTCAATATCCCTTTTCTCCTTTTGTGGGCCAACTCCTTAGACATTATAAGATAGCTTCCAGCTAACTGGTACCCAACGGTTGGAGGTGTGTGGGGGCCTTTTTAATCAAGTGCTTTCGGTTGGGGAGACATCCTTCCCCTGGCCTGTTCGTTAGGTGCTTTACCTTGAATCAGAATAGCGGTCACCCCGGATGGTACTATTTTCGCTAACGCGGTGTTCCAGTAGTGGATTCTCTACCTTCGTCCAACCATGGTTGGAAGTAGAGGTTTTTCTAGGCAATCTATGAGGAGCCGGAGTGTCCCACCGCATGGAATTACCCTGATACCACGACGGGAAACAAAATTCCACCCCTGCACTCCGAGGATCAGGTGACTTTGGAGAAGATGATAGCTGATAAGAGTTGCATCAAGGCAGAGGTTATCGATGTCCAAGATATAGGCGAGCTAGAGCGGGGTGAGCATTTCGGGAATTCCTCCTTTCCCCTTCCCCGGGGTGTCTCAGGTTGCACTATAACCTTCTCTTTATTTGATATTTTCCTTTTGTTGGTTGCAGTGGAGTTTCCTTTGGATTCCTTGTCGTCCTTCATAGAGGAGGAAGATCTTCAGGTTGCAGGGGATAAAGTTCTTGCCCTCTTGAACAAGATCAAGAAAAGAAAAGCATCCTCCACTGAGCTGGGTAAGGATTTTCTGAAGAAGGGATCGTTTAAGCCTCCCCCCGCGCCTCCCTGAGGTTCAGAAATTGTAGAGGCTTCCTCGAGTAAGGAGATGACTTCTGACCCGGGGTTGGTTTCTCGGGAGGAGGGGTCCTCAATGATCCAGAAAGGTCTTCCTCCCCCTAACAATACCAGAAAGGACAAGGGCAAGGGTGAGGCCAATCTTGATGTGTTCGTTCCCCAATGGTCCATCAACAACGACCAGAGGGTGATTGGCAATATCACGGCTACTGAGAATATGGCCCTGAATTGCGTTGCCCCAGCGGACTAGGACTGGCTTTCTGGGATGTCCGATGAGACGTTAGAGAAATCCACCCTTGCTCGGGCCTATGAGGTGACGTTCTGTTCTTGGTCTGTACCGTTCATTTTCTCCTTGCTTGCCGATTCTTATTCCATTCTTCATTTTAGACTTGGCTTTTGCTTTAGAGTTGGTAGAGCTGAAGAGGAAAGTCGCCTCGGTGTATTAAGAATCCGAGAGGGTAATGACGAAGTTGAGGAAGGCCCAGTACAACTATGAACGGGTCTCGCTGCTGAATACCCAGTTGACCACTTTGAGGGCAGAGAAAGATTCTGCAGTGAAAGAGCTAGAGGCAGCTCAGGAGAGTCTGACGAAGGTGGAGGAGAAAATCCGAGCTTCTGTGACCTCTTATGGGAAAGTAAAAAAGAAGTTGGGCGAGAAGAAACAATTGGCTCGTGAGCTGCAAGTTGAGATTGATAGCCTGAAGGTTCAGGTTAATGATGCCGGGGCCAAGGCCCTCAATGACTATCTTAAATCTGAAACTTGCAAGGTTCACCACATGTCGACGGCTTCTCTGACTATGTTGAAGATGGCTCACTCCATCTGGTTTCAAGTGAAGGAGAGACAACCGGATTTCAACTTCGAAGGGATATCCAAAGTGGAATATATGCTTGAGCGGTTAGAGTCGGGTGCCTACAAGCCTGCCTCTTCGGTGGGAAAGTTGGACATCCCTCGTCCTTCTTCTTTTCTGATTCCTCAAGTGTCTTCAAACGAGGCCGGTGGGCAAAGCTTTTTGGTTAGCCCAGGGGGAGTTACTGCCAGCGAAGCTGGCCAGATAGTGACTTCTGTTCCTTCTGGGACTACTCCAGAGCAAAATTTTGTGCAGAGTGTTGAGCAGGGAGAGGAAAATCCTCCCCCGACCCCATCGACCACGCCAACTACCCTCGTGACCCCTGAAGATGCTGTAGACACCTCCAAGGTTTAATATCTTTGTTACATCGAATGTTATTGCATTGTTGCTGCTTTTTTTTTTTTTTTTTTGTGTAATCCCATGCTTCTTGATTAATGACAAATGGCCACAGGCTTTATTCACTATTTTTAGATTTCTGTCTAGTTGCATATCCGACCATGACTCCTTTCCCCTTTTTTTACCTAGGATCATCCTCCCTTGTCCGCTGTCATGGCTTGGGAGGCTTCAGAGCGTGAGAAGGAGTAGCAATCTCGGATAGAAGTATATGACAGAGCCAATGCTATACTGAGGAAGCATAATTCTTAGTTGGAAGCAGAATTGGAAGATCATAGGTCCCTTGAGTGTTGGGAGAAAGATCTACTGGCTAGGTTAGAGTTTGCTCGGGACATTGTGGATAATGTGAGCGACTATCTCTGGGCTGAAAGATATGCCACGACGAACCTTACAATCAATCACGTGGTTCAATCGGCTGCATTTAAATGTTTCTGTGTAGATAAGGCTTTTGAAGGTGCTCAACGCCTATATAACCGAGTGAGGGAGGTTGCCCCCTATTTTAACTGGGGGAAGATGAGACTGGGTTTTGACCCTCGTGTTCCTGTACGGGAGGTTGTACTTGATCCCTTAACACTGTCCATACCTTTCTTTCCTCCTCCACAGAAAGTTCCAGGGCCTTTGCCCCCTAATCCACCTCGCCCCAAGCTCACATACTTGTAACTGCTGTTGTTGTACTTCAGGGCATGGTTTTTGTCCCCTCTGATGTATATATGGTAGGTTTGGCTTTATGCTCAGTATTTATCAAATCTATGCCACTTGGTTTTTCTTTCCTTGTGTTGTCAAATCTTTCTTTTCCTTTGGCTCCTGGTGACGTTTACCCTTCTCTCTGACATAAATACTCATTATGGTGCGAATCCTCTTTTTAGAGATTTTTGAAGATTTCCCACACTAACATTTATTATTTCCTTGTTTGACTGATGTTTCGCATACTTCATCATTAATGAAGTTGGCGCAGAAGCCGAATCGCTGCCTGGGTAATCGCCCCCTTTCTCATTTTTGGAGAAGCGTTTGTCCATTGGGGTTAGGGCACGTGGCCCTGGGAGTAACTTCCCATTAAGTGGGGTAGTTGTTCCCTTAATATTCTCTTTCGCCTTTGAACCGTCACTTTGCCCTATAAATAGGGCTTGTATCCTTCACACTTTTGGCTCTAGGGAGATATGGATTCTTCAATGTTGTCTTCCCGTTGCCATTCCATAGAAACTCTGTGCTTCTTATGGTGTTTTGGTTGCCGTTGTTTTCTTAGATGCAAAGGTTGCATGTTTCTGAAGGTTGACCTTCTTAGTAGTATTACTTTCGGCTTTAATCTTCGATCAACATTTCTCTTCACAGATTCGATCCTCAATCGACACGCAGTGTCATTTGGGTTGACGGGCTGTGTTGGTACCTCTCTGTGTGTCTTCCCTTTGCCAACTCTTTAGAGAAGGAAGGTTGCATCAGAGAGGTGGAGAATCTTCAGGAGGCTGCTTGCTGCAGACCTCACTATTAACGCAATTGGTGGGTGGTGGTGTGGATCTGTTAGTGCGCTGGAGGGACCAAAAGCCAGTTAGATGTCGAGTGCTCTTCGGATTCCTCACCTCCTGTGCTATGACAGGAGTAGTAACAGAGCTATTTTGGTGCTTCAGCCTACAAATGGTGAATCCCATTTGGCAAAGCAGCTGCCTTTTGATTCTCGGAATTGCTTTGGAGCAGGTGGTGCTACCTCATCGATGCCGAGCTCGGTATCGATCGTTATGAAGCTGGCGTGGTCAATGCTACTCCTGTCTCACACTTCGCTACATTTGGTGCTCAGTTTTCATCAGCCTTCTTCTGTTCAGGAGCACTAACTCTACAAAGATGGCATTCTCCTGTCGGTGTGGTTGCACTATTAGTTTGCCACGTTTTCTTCTTTAGGAGAATTTGTTCTGACACTGAGCATAGCTTCATTGTAGTACATGTAAACCTTACTATGTACTTGTATTTGAAGGTTGTAACTGCTTTGTAAGTTTGTACTTGAATCATTACATACTTGTAGTGGGGACTGGAATGCTAATAAAAGAATTTCGCCATCCGAGCAATTTTCTTTGTATACTTTGTTTTTGTATACTCCATCTTTGTGTTGCTTGGCCTTATATTCCCGTTTAATGCTTTCCTTCATGATCGGATGGCCGCTTCCTTTGATTGAGTGAAACGCCTCTATGGTGCAACTCATCATTATGGTCGGGTGCCCATCATCTTTGCTTTGGGAAAATGCCCCTATGGTGCAACTCACCATTATGGTCGGTTGACCATCATCTTTGTTTTGGGAAAATGCCCCTATGGTGCAGGGGAAACGCTCCTACGGTACAACTCATCATTATGGTCAAGTGACCATCATCTTTGCTTTAGGGAAACGCCCCTATGGTGCAACTCACCATTATGATCGGGTGACCATCATCTTTGCTTTGGGAAAACGCTCCTATGGTGCAACTCACTATTATGGTCGGGTGACCATCATCTTTGCTTTGGGGAAACACCCCTATGGTGCTACTCACCATTATGGTTGGGTGACCATCGCCTTTGCTTTGGGAAAACACCCCTATGGTGCAACTCACCATTATGGTCGGGTGACCATCATCTTTGCTTTGGGAAAACACCCCTATGGTGCAACTCACCATTATGGTCGGGTGACCATCGCCTTTGCTTTGGGGAAACACCCCTATGGTGCAACTCACCATTATGGTCGGGTGACCATCATCTTTGCTTTGGGGAAACACCCTTATGGTGCAACCCACCATTATGGTCGGATGACCATCATCTTTGCTTTGGAGAAATGCCCCTATAGTGCAACTCAGCATTATGGTCGGGTGACCATCGCCTTTGCTTTGGGGAAACTCCCCTATGGTGCAACTCACCATTACGTTGATTGTTGGCACATTGTTAGTAACAAAAATAATATTACAAAGAGTCATTATGCTTGCTACTGACTTGCTTTTATGCTTGCTACTGACTTGCTTGATTAATCATTGATGTCTTTATTGGCTATGGCTTGAACTTTCAGCAAATGATAATTTGGGATTCAAATAACTGGGAACTGACCTTTGTGGATAAAATTTTTGCAAGTTCTCTGCATTCCAGGATCGTGGTATTGGTACCCCCTTCAGGGTCTCTAAATGATAGGCTCTTAGGGCTACTTGTTTGGAGATTCTATATGGTCCTTCCCAGTTGGGTGATAACTTTCCCATGGATCTCGGATTTGAGGCTTCTGCTTTGTGTAGGACCAGCTCTCCTTGGTGGTACCTTCTAGCTTTCAGCTTTGTGTTGTAGTGGCGTGCTATCCACTGTTGGTGCACTACGCTCTTTACCCGGGCTGTATCTCTGATTTCCTCCAACAAGTCTAAGTTTATTCTTAGTTCTTTTTCGTTAACCTCGGGATTAAAGAGTTGTACCCTCAGCGAGATTTCTCCTATCACCACCGGGAGCACTGCTTCTGTTCCATATGCCGACATGAAGGGCGTTTCGCTAGTTGCCAACCTCGCGATTGTCTGATATACCCATAGAATGTTAGGCAGTTCTTTCACCCACAAACCTTTGGCCGTTTCCAATTTTTTCTTGATCCCATCTAATAGAATTTTGTTCATTGCTTCTGCCAGCCCATTGGATTGGGGGTGAGCTACTGAGGTCTTCCTTAACTGAATCTCATATTGGTCACTAAATTCCTTGAACTTTTACTCAAACTGCTTTCCATTGTCAGCAATAAGGGTTCTCGGGATTCCATACCTGTAGATGACTGAATGGAGGAAGAATTTCCAAACCTTTGCAGCGGTGATTGTTGCCAAAACTTTCGCTTCTACCCATTTGGTGATATAGTCGACGGCCAGTACCACAAATTGTCTACCTCCAGATGCCTTGGGGAAGGGCCTCAGTATATCCATTCCCCATTGGACAAAGGGCAATGGGCTTGAGATTGAAGTGAGCTTCGTTGTTGGTTGCCGCGTGATGGGTGCAAACTTCTGACATTTCAGGCATTTATGGACAAAACTCATTGCTTCTTTGCATAGATACGACCAAAAGTATCCTTGTCTGATGACCTTATGGGCAAGTGCCACGCCCCCCCAAGTGTTGTCCACAAATGCCTATGTGTATCTTCCGAAGAACATACTCTGCCTCAGATGGTCGGAGACACTTCAAATAGGGCATTGCAAATGCCTTTTTATATAGTGTTCCCCCTATCATCGTGTATCTCGCTGCCCTCATTCTGATTTTCTTTGCTTCTTCCTTGTTGGTCGGCAGTATGCCCTCTTGAAGATAGTTGACTAAGGGGTCCATCCAGCAAGGTTCCACCTCAATTGGTAATGCTTTCTCGGATTGCTATATACTTGGAGTACCGAGCACATCCAGGTATACTGTTCTGCCCAGGTCTTGAAAATCTGAGGTGGCTAGCTTGGAGAGGGCATCTGCAAATGCATTTTGTGTCCTGGGTACCTGAAGTATCTCAAAATGGCTGAACTTTGTGATCAGGTCCTGCACTCTTCTTAGGTACTGGGCCATTCGTGATTCTTTTGCTTCATACTCCCCCTTTACCTGATTAACTATCAATTGTGAATCACTGTGGATGGTGATATGCTTTACCATCAGACTTTGTGCCAGTTGTAGCCCTGCAATCAGGGCTACATACTCGGCCCCATTATTAGTTGTCTGAAATTCAAATCTCAGCGTGTATTGCACAAGGAACCCTCAAGGGCTGGTTAGTACAATCCTGCCCCACACCCTTGTGTACTGGACGAACCATCCACATACAGTATCGACTCTTCTATCACCTCTTTAGGTTCCACGGTGGTGGGGATTTCTTCTTCTTCAGGGAGTGTACATTCCACCACAAAATCCACTAGGGCTTGTGCCTTTATGGCAGTTCGGGGCTTGTAATGGATATTGAACTCCCCCAACTCTACACACCATGCTACCAGCCTTCCTGAGTGGTCGGGTTTGGCCAATATCTTCTTCAAAGGCTGGTTGGTGATTACCTCTATGGTGTAAGCTTAAAAATATGGCCTTAACTTTCGTGCCGCCATAATCAACGCGTAGGCGTATTTCTCCACACCGCTATACCTGGTCTCGGTATCTAGGAGTACCTTGCTGATATAATAAATTGGTTTTTGGGTGCGCCCGTCTCCTCAGACCAATATTGCGCTAACCGCAACAGCAGAGATGGCCAAATACAAGTGCAATGTGTCCCCTGGTTCTGGCTTTGTCAAGAGAGGTGGCTGCGCCATATATCTTTTTAGCTTTGTGAAGGCTTTCTGGCATTCTTCGGTCCATTCGAAGGTGAGCTTGGCCCCTTTGGTTTTACGTTCCTTTGCTCGGTTCTTGAGAGCCTTGAAAAAGGCAAACATCGGTCTCCCGAAGTCAAGATAAATCTCCCGAGAGAGGCTATTCTTCCCGTGAGTTCCTATAATTCCTTAACCCATCCAGGTGGATGCATCTTTAGTATAGCGCTAATCTTTACTGGATTTGCCTGTATCCCTGTTCTTGAGACCATGAAACCGAGGAACTTTCCTGATGTGACCCCAAAGATGCACTTGGCCGGGTTTAACCTCATTTTGCTTTCTCTTAAAACCTGAAATGCCTCATTCAAATCTGCAATGTGATCTTGTGCTTTCAAGCTTTTTACAAGCATATCATCTACATAAACTTCCACATTGCGGCCTCTTTGATGCCTGAAAAGGTAATTTATCAGGCGCTGGTAGGAAGCTTCGACATTCTTTAATCTGAAAGGCATACGAATATTGCAGTATGTATCCCTCCCCGCGATAAAAGAAGTTTTCAATATATCAGGCTCATACATCCTGATCTGATTATATCCTGAGTAAGCATCCATGAAAGAAAGCATTTCATGACCTGCCATGGCGTCTATCAATAAATCAATACGAGACAAAGGGTAGTAGTCTTTAGGACAAGCTTTATTCAAATCTGTAAAGTCAATACACATTCGCCACTTGCCGTTTGGCTTGGGAACCATTACAACATTAGAAAGCCATTCTGGGTAGATAGCCTCCTCGATGAAGCCGGCATCCAACAACTTGGTTACCTCCTCGATCAATTTTTATTGTCGTTTCGGTGCAAAGGTTCTCTTCTTCTGGAACACTGGCTTGGTGGTGGGGTATACACTGAGTGTGTGTTCGGCTACCTTTCTATCTATCCCTGGCATATTAGCAGCAGACCAGGTGAATACGTCTATGTTGGTTCTCAGAAAGTTTATGAGGGCGGTTTTTCTTTCGCCATTCAGGCCTGCGCCTATTTGGATGGTGCGCGTGGCGTCTCCTTCCACTATCTCCACCGGGACCAGCTCCTCGGCTGGTTCACCTCTTTCCTGCTCATCGATATCTCGGTTGTCAACCAAGTGGATCAGATGCATTTGGGGCCCCTTTCCTTTGGTCCTTAGGTATCCTTCGTAGTGTGGGGTTGAAACCACCGCCTACAGTGCGTTGAGCCCTAGCCACCCCAATATCCCATTGTGCATGAAATTCACCTTTACCACCAGGAAGTTCATCATTACCGTAGAGAGTTTGGGTTCTATCCCCATGGTAACCAGTAGCTCAATCGATCCTTCCACCTGTACCGGAGCCCCCATTGAAACCGTATAGGGGAGATTCCACTCTTTTCAGCATCTTGGGTTTCTGGAGCATCTTTTTAAAGGCATCGTAATATAGGATGTCAGCTGAACTCCCATTGTCTACCAGGATCCTTCCCACCTTGTAGTTGGCGATAACCATCTTGATCACCAAGGCATCTTCATGGGGAGATTGAATGTCTGCCAGGTCTTCATCGAAGAAGGTGATGTGGTAATTGGTTCTCCTCTTTTTTATTGTTATCTCGGCTTGAAATACATTCCGAGCATGCTGCTTTCAGGAGTTTCAGGTTTCTCCTCCCATACCAGGTCCACAAAATATGGTTGTTATCTCCCTCAGGGGTACATTCTCGGTATGGGGCTTACCTCAGAGTGGTTCCTCTTTACCAGCTCTGGGGGGTGATCTTTGTCTCCCCTCTGGCTCCCGAGCACGATAATTTATCCTGCGGTCATTCCCTTCTTTCTTGATGAATCAGCCCAGGCGCCCTCTCTGGATGAGAGCCTCTATATCATCCTTCAACTGTCTGCACTCCTTGATATCATGACTGTGGTCTTGATGGAAACGATAGTATTTGTTCTTGTTGCGCTCATGCGCCGACTTGACCATCTTGGCCGACCAGCGTAGGGTCACCTCGTCTTTGATTTCATTCAATATGTGTGCTCGAGTATGGGTCAGGACCGTATAATCTGGCTCAGATTCCAGATCCGCCATTTTAGGGCCCCAAGCTTTTTTGTCATCTTTCTTTTTCTTACCATCCTTGTCATCTCGACTGTGTTTTGCGCTAACTTCTTGGGGGGTCTCTTCCTTCTTTTCCTGAGCTTTCTTCTCGATTTTATCTTCTTTCTCGGCCGCGAGAACTTTGGCCAAGTTGATATACTTTTCACATCTTGAAAATAACTCATACATGTCTCCTGGTTCGTCCATGATTAAGGACTTTTTCAACTCAACATCTCGAATTTCGCTACGCAATGCTTGGAACTTCACCATTTGATCTCAATTTCGTACCTCCAGGGCTTCTTTATTGAATCTTGTAAGAAAACCCCTGATGGATTCGTCGGGCACTTCTTTATGGCCAGAAGATTGGCGGCTGTTTTCTTGTGAACTCTACTACTCACAAAGTGAGCCAAGAAGGCCCGGTCGAGATCTGTGAAATTGGAGAGAGATCGTGGAGGGAGCGGAGAGAACCATTGTCGCGCTGCTCCCTTCAGGTGGAGGGGAAGGCCCTGCACATTATAGCGTTTGAAGCGCCTTGGAAGAATAGGAGGGACTTGAAAGTTTTCAGCTGATCCTCCGGATCTGTGGTGCTTGCATATTGCTCTATGGTTGGCATCTTGAACCCTTTTGGGAGGGGCTCGAACCGAACCTCATCCATGAACGCCAAGTCCGTAGTGAAGTGAAAGTTATGAATCGGGGCTTGGTTCTTTCCCCCTATGACTTCTTGAATTTGGTCTTGGAGTTCCAAGACTTTGTCGTTCAGGGCTTGCTCAACCTTTGTCATGTGTGAATCTTGATTCTTGGTGTTTCCCCGTACCTCTTTATTCCTTCGTCGAGTATTACTTGCATTGTTATGGTTCGCGCTATGCTCCGGTGAACGAGATCTTTCTCTGTTTGGTGGTGGAGGAGGGGGTATGGGAATCCCTTGTAAGAGACCGCACTGCATCTCTAGCATCTGCTCCATATTGTCATCCCAGCTGGCCTGCATCGCATCGAACTGTTCCATCGTTAAGTAACGTGGGGGGTCCCCTGGGAGTCTTGGCTGAGACTCCTCCCGGCGTGGCAGCTCCTGGTCTTCTGGGACAAGATTTTCACCTTCTTCCTGGGAAGTAGTCGGTCGGGGCAAGGTTCCTCCCTGACCAGCAGCAAAGGGTCCTGGAGGAGGTATAGCCGCTGCGGCAGCGGCGATGGATCGAGTGATCCTTGACTGGTTTCTTATGTTAAACCCTGCTCCTGACCGACTGGAATTTTTGATTGAAGGATTAGAACCCCTGACTAGGCAACCAGGAACACTGTGGAGTATCACTCCAGTGATTTGGAATAATGAGGAAACCTTGTGCATGTCATCTTACATACCTATTAGAAGGTGGATAGCAGACCCCTGCACTTGCACAACACATAGCATGATGTATGGCCTGGACCCCAGATAATCTCTCTCCTCCCCAAATAGTGGGACCACCTCTGAAAAAGTGTGTAAAATCTCCTATAAGGCATGTGGGGACAATGCCCTGACCAAGGGTTAAACCCCTGTACAAGCCCCATTGAATTTCAGCTTGCCGGAATTCTCTGGACGATGGCACTGGGCGATGTAGACAAGGCCCAATGACATCGCCTTGTGACTGAAATAGCATATTTTGTTGGATTTTATTTGTGGGGACTACCCAATATGAACATGGGCACCCTCCATAGATAGAGGGGAGTCTGAGGGACCACCTCATACTCTTGGTTCACTGTGGACCCCACCAGTGTGCCCAAAATCACTCTGAATCAGTTCAAAAACTCATTTTCAAAAGGAGTCTTCACACCCAAACAAGCCTCAGTGTGGGTTGGGTCTATAAATAGGAAGGCTTTGGGCTCATTTAGAGCCTTTAGCACTGTTGGAACCGCGAGGAGAGCTTTGGGCTCATTTAGACCCCTTAGCACTATTGGAACCGCGAGGAGAGAAAGGAGAGGAAGAAGAGAGAAAGGAGAGGAAGAAGAGAGAAAGAAGAGGAAGAAGAGGAAGAAAGAAGAAGAAGGAGGAGGAAGGAGGAGCTACCACTCCATCCAAGCTTGGGATCAAGTTTCTTCAACCCTGTGCAGCTATAGAAACCCTTCTCAGACCTGCTGCTCCCTTCAAACCCTATGTTCTTCATGTTTTCTTGCTCTCTGGGCAACCTAGAACAGTTGGGTACTGCCCAGAACTGCTCCAGATCTGCCATGCAAACATGGAGCATGGAAGATCTGTAATTTTTATTAGATTTTAGTAGGCTGTTATGCTGTTCTTGAGGCCAAGACTTGGCTATGCATGGTTGCACTACCTAGATTCACTTCTGGCTGGCCGTTTGGAACCCTGGATGTAAACCATGGCTAAACAGACCTAACCCTAGATGATTCCAGCCATGGAACATCAAATTACATTTGATTCTAGCCCTGCATGTGGCTGAAATCGAATTCCAAGCTTAGAGAAAACCCTGTGACACTATTTATTGGGTTGTTTGGGCAGCCTCTGGCAGCCACATAGTGACCCTGATGGAAGATCCATTTGGATCAAAAGGTAGATCATCCCAGGGGCTACCTGACCCCCTAACATGCAAAGGGATCAGATTTGAGCATAGCCTAAAAAGCCCAACCTTGGGAACTCAGCCCAATGTCGATTTGAGGGCACTGGGCGATGCACCCAACGCCCAGAGCCATTGCCCAGTGAAGGTTTTACTGTAGATTTTGAAATTTGACCTGGGGGATCTCACCCAATGGCTGTGGAACAGTGTGGAAAGGTGGGAAAAGACATAAATACCCTTCCCCACATCTGTTCATATTAAAGGAATACTTTGAAACCCTAGTGGGCCCCGCAGGTGAATGAAACCCTACTGTGCTTGGTCCTACAACACATACAAGCTGTGGATAGCACTGTGAACCTAATCTGACCTAGAATTAGGTACAGTCACTGATAATGACCATTTTACCCATTTACCACTGACTCTGGATGATGCACCGGGTCATGATCTTAAAGCCTAGTGCAAGGCCCAGTGATTCCTAATGAGTACCAACCAAGCACCGGGTCAACCCAGTAAGCTTAGGTTAACCCTAGGACTACCAGAGATAGCTTGGAAACTTAATATGACAACTTTTGATTTATATCTAGGATTTGATCCCGTGCTCGAGGACAACAACCAGACTGCTGTTGGAACTGAGTTTGCAACCGAGTTTCTAGAACAAAACTCAGGTGAGTGAATAATGTTAATATGTGCAAGTGTAATTATAATACTGTGCCGGCTATTGAGAATTGTGAATATAAATGCTGTGTTATTTACTTCTGTTTCAAACTACTCAAATCACTGCATAATGACTGTCTGTTGATCAACACTGTGAATTCTTGGATGATGATTGTGAATGTTAGATTAGACGCCGTAGTTGGCTTGGAAATGAGGCCTGTGGTAGCCCGTAGTATGGGATGCGGTTGACACCACCTGACTCATACGATGTCATATAGACATGGGGTTAGAGTTTCATCACCCGTGCTACGCACCCTTGCCAACAGGGGTTTAGGTGTTGGATGCCTGTGGGGGCGACCATATGTATATGTGAAAAGAGAAAAGAAATGAAAAGAACACCGGAATGGTGAATGAATGAAAGAACACTGGAATGGTGATTATGAGCAATATGCCAGGCTGTAAGCCAGAAAAGAAAAGAAAAAGAGAAAAGAAATAGATTGTCCCACGGGTTAATCACTGAGGGCTGGTCGGGCTGACCTTGGTGATTGATGCGGGAGCTGACTGGTCTTCTCCGACAACTCAATGGGTGTATCACGGGAAGGGGTTAGAGGCCCGCACCAGGGATACATGTATTGGGGATTGTAGTAGCACAGACCTGACTTAGTTGTATTGTTAGGTGGCTAATAAATAATCTGGACTTGCATATCATGTAGGATCATGTGGATTGTGATTGCATGTGCATGCATGATGATATATTTGCTCACGAGCTCAGTGGGGCTCACACTCTGTTATATATATTTTTCTGTAGATGATTTTGTAGATCGATGCCGTTGTGGTATGGAGGCTCATCTCGAGGAGGAGAGTCCTGGTTGTTACGATGATCTTGGTATGGACCCCGATGGAGGTCATACCGATCCTGCGTACATTCTCGGTTGTCGTTGATGAAGACCGTTGAGGAGTGCACGCGATGATTTTTATCTTGGGGACTCCTTTTTGTTTTTGTTAGGAGTCTATCCCTGTTTCTGTTTGAGCTTTGGTTGTAGTTTATTTTCTTTCTTTTTGGGGTTGAGTTATCTCACCCTGTATATATACATGTATATGGTAGTTCTAGCTCTGCTTCTGTCTGCTTTACTCTTAAGCTGTGGGTTGTGGGAAATGTATCAGAACAAACTAATCTATGTATATATATCATCACCATTTCCCATATTGCTACGCTTCCTATTTTGTTATTGGAATTGTAGTTTATCTGCAACACTCTAATCTTGCTTCTGGTAAAGTAATGAATGTGGTTCCATGAATGTAAGCACTGTTTCTAGATCCGTGGGATTTGGCGGATTGCCGTTACCCAATTCGGGTCACCTACCTAATTGTCAAACCCTGCTCCTGATTGGTTGGATTTTTGATTGAAGGGCAGGAACCCCTGGCCAGGCAACCATGATCACTGTGGAGCATCACTCCACTCAATGAGATCAATAAGAATACCTTGAACATGTTTCCCTATATACCTGTTAGAAGATGGATAGCAGACCCCTGCAACTGTGCAACTCACAGCTTGATATATGGTTTGGATCCTAGGTAATCTCTCTCCTCCTTATAATGGTGGGACCCACCTCTGAAAAAGTGTGTAAAATCCCCTAATGGGCATGTGGGGACAATACCCTGACCAAGGGTCAAAACTTGTGTAAGCCCCATTGAATTTCAGCTTGCTGGAATTCTCTAGACGATGGCACTGGGCGATGCAGCAAGGCCCAATGACATCGCCCAGTAACTGATTTTGAATATTTTAATGGATTTTATTTATGGGGACCACCCAATATGAACATGGGTACCCTCCACTGATAGAGGGAAGTCTGAGGGACCACCTTATGACCTCAGTTCACTGTGGACCCCACCAGTGTGCTCAGAATCAGTTTAAAAACTGATTTTTGAAAAAGGCCTTCACAGGCAAACATGCCTCAGTGAAGGGGAGGTCTATAAATAGGGGGGGGGGATAGAGCTCATTAGAGCTTTTCTATCTGATTGAGAATCCGTGGGAGAGAAGAGAGGAAAGAAGAGAGAAAAGGAGAAGAAGAAGGAGAAGGAAGAAGGAGGGGCTGCTGCCACCACCGATCTAGGCTGGGAACCGAGCTCTCCCTGGCTTTGTGCAGGTATAAGAACACCCTATATGCCTGTTGTTTCTATTTTCCTCTCTCATTTTCTGTGTTTATGCTCCCTGGGCAGCCCAAACTAGCTAGGGTTTGCCCAGATCTGATCCAGATCAACCATGCAGACCTTATGCATGGAAGATCTGTGATTTTGGTATAAATCTAATAGGCTGTTATGTTGTTCCTGAGGCCGAAACCTGGCTGTGCACAACTGCATTGCCCAGGTGCCCTGTAGCTCTATGGATTGGAACCCTGGGTGCAAGCTAGGGCTGTAGAGACCAAACCCTAGGTGATTGCAGCCTTGAACCCTTGTTATTCATGCATTTCCAGCCCTGCATGTGGCTGAAACCAACTCCCAAGCCTGGCCAAAACCCTGTGGCACTATTCATCTGGACTGCTTGGGTAGCTCTGGCAGCCTGATGGTGGATCTGATGGATGATCCAATTGGACCATTGGGTAGGTCATCTCAGGGGCTACCTGATCCCCCAAACATGTAGAGGATCAAGTATAAGCCTAGCCTGAAAAGCCCAGCCTTGGGAACTCAGCCCAATGTCAATTTGAGGGCACTGGGCGATGCATACATCGCCCAGAGCCAACACCCAGTGAAGGGAAATTGGCTGGATTGGTGGACAGACCTAGGGGATCTCACCCTTTGACCCCTGGACACTGTGGGAAGGCTGGAGAATTACCAAAATGCCCTTCCCCACATCTGTCCTTATTTGGAAAAGTTTTGGAACCCTAGTGGGCCCCGCAGGTAAAGGAAGCCCTGCTACGCTTGGTCCTACAGCACAGAAAAGCTATGGACAGCACTGTAAACATATTCTGACCTAGGGTCAGGTACTACCATTGATATGTCCATTTTACCCTTTGAGCCACTGACATTGGTTGATGCACCGGGACACGACCTAAGGTCCAGTGCAAGGCCCAGTGATTCCAAGTGTAACCAACTAAACCCCGGGTCAACCCAGTAAGTTTAGGGTAACCCTAGGACTTTCAATGACAGACTGATAACTTAACATAACAACTTTTGATTTACATCTAGGACCTGATTCCGTGCTCGAGGTCAACGACCAAACAACTGTTGGAAATGAGATTGTGGCTGAATACCTAGAGCCAAGTGCAGGTGAGTGAATAATACTATCATATGTGTACATGTAATTATGATCTGATCCCGGCTAATAAGAAATGAATATAATACTTTTGTTCAAACTACTCAAATCACTGCATAATGACTGTCTGATGATCAACACTGTGAATTCTTTTATGATGATTGTGAATGCATGTTAGACTAGATGCCACAGTCGGCTTGGAAATGAGGCCCGTGGTAGCCCGTAGTATGGGATGCAGTTGACACCACCTGACTCATACGATGCCATATAAACATGGGGCTAGAGTTTCATCACCCGTGCTACGCACCCTTGCCAATAGGGGTTAAGGTGTTGGATGCCTGTGGGGGCGCCCATCAGAAAAAGAGAAAAGAGAAAAAGAAATGAATAGAACACCGGAATGGTGCATGAATGTATAGAACATCGGAATGGTGCACATGGGCTTTAATTCAGAAAAGAAAAGAAAAGAAAAGAAAAGAAAAGAAAGAAAGAAATGAATTGTCCCACAGGTTAATCACAGAGGGCTGGTCGGGCTGACCTTGGTGAACGAATGCGGGAGCTGATCGGTCCTCTCCGACAACTCAATGGGTGTATCGTAGGAAGGGGTTAGAAGCCCGCACCAGGGATACATGTATTGGGGATTGTAGTAGCACAGACCCGACTTAGTTGTATTGCTAGGTGGCTAATAATTAAATTGGACTTGCATATCATGTAGGACCATATGAATTATGAATTGTGATTGCATGTGCATGCATGATTGATGTTATTTGCTCACGAGCTCAGTGGGGCTCACACTCTATTGTGCAATGTTTTTCTTAGATGATTTTGCAGGTGGATGCCGCTGTGGCATGGTGGGCCATCTCAAGGAGGAGACTTTTATTTGTTACGATGATATTGGTGTGGACCCCGATGGAGGTCATACCGATCCTGCGCACATATCCGGTGGTTGTTGATGAAGATCATTGAAGAATGTTCATGATAGCTTTTTGACTTGGGGACTCCTTTTGGGTTATTTGGAGTTATCCCCGTTCTGACTTGGTCATTGTAGTTTTTACTTTTCTTTCTTTTTGGGGTTGAGTATGGTCGCCCTGTATATATTTCTGTATGTAGTATTGTACTTATCAACTTTGTTTCTTTGTTTTCTTTGTATGTGGGTTGATGGGAAATGTAAAACTTTTATATGTATATATTATCACTGTTTTCCCGTATCGCTATGCTTCCTTTTATTATTGAACTGTAGTTTATCTGCGACACTCTGATTTTACCTATGGTAAAGAGATGGTTGTGGTTCCATGATCGTAAGCACTGCGTCTAGATCCGTGGGATTTGGCGGATTGCCGTTGCGCAATTCGGGTCACCTACCCAATCCTCCTAGGGGGTGGTTTGGGGTATGACACTAATCCTCCCAAGGGGTGGTTTGGGGTGTGACATCTAGTGTTGGTATAGTGGGATCTTTGTAGGTCTTCGTTCTCCATTTCCCACAGATGGCACCAAATGTTGTGCAAAGAATTCTGCTGGAGAGAAATCTATCTGCGACACAACTGATATGCTAATAACTAGATGGAAATTGGGGAATAAAGGAGATGAGACTACAAAATACTCTTTCTTTATTGAACATAGAATAGTGCTAATTGAGTTCTCCTTTTACATGAGGGTCTAGCCCCTAATTTATAGTGTTGGAGGCAAGGTTGGGCCATCCTTTCCCTTTCTCTAGTATCCTTTTCTGGGTGCACGATTTTAGGAAAGCTCCCATTCCTATTGAGATTCCCCCAGGAATCTCGGGAGCTCCACGATTCTTGACGCAAGTGGGACCTTCTCTTGGTGGTTATGTAACTGCCATAGTGGGGCCTGACTTCATAATTGTTAGGCATGTGGGAGTCTTCAAGCGTGCCTGCAACTTCCTTTCCTTTGTGAATCGTGGGGAGTCCACGTGTACGGTCAAGATTTGAAGTACAAATTATGGCGTATCAATATGAAATGACCTTATTGGGGGGGGGGGGGGAGGGAAGGAAGGGGGAAAAGAAAAAAAAAAAAAAAATAAAAGAGGGGGGGGGGGGGGGGGGGAGAGAAAAATAGAGGGAGGGAGTTGGAGGGGGAAAGAGGGGGGGGGGGGGAGGGGGGAGAAGGGAGGGGGAGGGGGAGGGGGAAGGGAGGAGGGGAGGAAAAAGAGGTGGGGTGGGGTTGGGGGAGGGGGAAGAGAAAGAAGGGAGGAAGATTTAAATGAAGGAGGGAGGTTGACGAATTTTTTGAGAGGTGGTTGAATGGGAAAGTGATGGTGGGGGGTGGTGGGGGGGGGGGGAGGGGTGGGGGGTGGGGGGGGGGTTGAGGGGGGGGGGGGGGTGAGGGGGGGGGGGGGGGGGGGGGGTGGGTGAGGGCGGGGGGGGGGGGGGGGGGGGGGGGGGGGTGGGGGGGGGGGGGGGGGGTGGGGGGGGGGGGGGGGGGGGGGGGGGGGGGGGGGGGGGGGGGGGGGGGGGGGGGGGGGGGGGGGGGGGGGGGGGGGGGGGGGGGGGGGGGGGGGGGGGGGGGGGAAGGGGGGGGGGGGGGGGGGGGCGGGGGGGGGGGGGGGGGGGGGGGGGGGGGGGGGGGGGGGGGGGGGGGGGGGGGGGGGGGGGGGGGGGGGGGGGGGGGGGGAGGGGGGGGGGGGGGGGGGGGGGGGGGGGGGGGGGGGGGGGGGGGGGGGGGGGGGGGGGGGGGGGGGGGGGGGGGGGGGGGGGGGGGGGGGGGGGGGGGGGGGGGGGGGGGGGGGGGGGGAGGGAGGGGAGAAGGGGGGGGGGGGGGGGGGGGGGGGGGGGGGGGGGGGGGGGGGGGGGGGGGGGGGGGGGGGGGGGGGGGGGGGGGGGGGGGGGGGGGGGGGGGGGGGGGGGGGGGGGGGGGGGGGGGGGGGGGGGGGGGGGGGGGGGGGGGGGGGGGGGGGGGGGGAGAGGGGGAGGGGGAGGGGGGGGTGGTGAGGGGGAGAAAGAAGAAAAAAGAAAAAAAGAAGAAGGGGGAGGGAGAGAGGGGGAGAGAAGAGAAGAGAAAAAAAGAGAGAAGGGAAGAGAGAGAAAAAAGGGGGGGGGGGGGGGGGGAGGAGGGAGGGGGGGGGAAGGGGGGAGGGGGAAACGAGAGAAGGAGAAGGAAGGGGGGGGGGGGGGGGGGGGGGGGGGGGGGGGGGGGGGGGGGGGGGGGGGGGGGGGGGGGGGGGTTGGGGGGGGGGTGGGGGGGGGGGGGGGGGGGGGGGGGGGGGGGGGTGGGGGGGGGGGGGGGGGGGGGGTGGGGGGGGGGGGGGGGGGGGGGGGGGGGGGGGGGAGGTGGTGGGGGTGGGGGGGGGGGGGGGGGGGTGGGGGGGGGGGGGGGGGGGGGGGGGGGGGGGGGGGGAGGGGGGGGGGGGGGGGAGGGGGGGAGGGGGGTGGGGGGGGGGGGGGTGGGGGGGGGGGGGGGGGGGGGGGGGGGGGTGGAGGGGGGGGAGGGGGGGGGGGGGGGGGGGGGGGGGGGGGGGGGGGGGGAGGGGGGGTGGGGGGGGGGGGGGGGGGGGGGGAGGGGGAGGAAGGGGGGGGGGGAGGGGGGGGGGGGGGGGGGGGGGGAGGGGGGGGGGGGGGGGGGGGGGGGGGGGGGGGGGGGGGGAGAGGGAGAGGGGGGGGGGGGGGGGGGGGGGGGGGGGGGGGGGGGGGGGAGGGGGGGGGGAGGGGTGGGGGAGGGGGGGGGGGGGGGAATAGAGGGGTGAGGGGGGGGGGGGAGGAGGGGGAAAAGGGGGAAAGAGGGGGGGGGGGGGGGAAAGGGGGAGGAGAGAGAGGGGGGGGAAGGAAAGAAGGGGGAGGTAATAGGGAGGGAGGGGGGGGGGGGGGGAGTTTTGTAGGGGGGTGGGGGGGGGGGGGGGGGGGGGGGGGGGGGGGGGGGGGGGGGGGGGGGGGGGGGGGTGGGGGGGGGGGGGGGGGGGGGGGGGGGGGGGGGGGGGGGGGGGGGGGGGGGGGGGGGGGGGGGGGGGGGTGGGGGGGGGGGGGGTGGGGGGGTGGGGGGGGGGGGGGTGTTTTGGGTGTTTTTTTGATTGGGGGTGGTGGGTAGGGGGGATTGGGGGGATGGCGTCGGTGCGGGGGGGTTGTGGGTGGGTGTGTGGGGGGGCTTGGTGTTTGGGGGGGGGGGGAAGGGGGGGCGGGGGGGGGGGAGGAGGTGTTTATTGTTTGATTGGGGGTTTTTTGTGGGGAAGGGGGGGGGGGGGTGGGGGGGGGGGGGCGGGGGGAGGGGGGAGGGGAAAGGGGGGGGGGGGGGTAGGTGGGGGGGGGGGAGGGTGGGGGGGGGGGGGAAAGGAGTTGGGGGGGGGGGGGGGGGTATGGGGTGTGGGGAGAAAAGTTTGGGGGGGGGGGAGGGGGGGGGGGGGGGGGTGGAGGGGGGGGGGGGGGGGGGGGGGGGGGGGGGGGGGGGGGGGGGGGGGTCGTGGGGGGGGTTGGGGGGGGGGGGGGGGGGGGGGGGGGGGGGGGGGGGGGGGGGGGGGGGGGGGGGGGGGGGGGGGGGGGGGGGGGGGGGGGGGGGGTTGGGTGTTGGGGGTGGGGGGGGGGGGGGGGGGGGGGGGGGGGGGGGGGGGGGGGGGGGGGGGGGGGGGGGGGGGGGGGGTGGTGTGGGGTGGGGGGGGGGGGGGGGGGGGGGGGGGGGGGGGGGGGGGGGGGGGGGGGGGGGGGGGGGGGGGGGGGGGGGGGGGGGGGGGGGGGGGGGGGGGGGGGGGGGGGGTGGGGGGGTTGTGGGGGGGGGAGGGGAGGGGGGGAGGGGGGGAGTGGGGGGGGGGGGGGTGGGGTGTGGGGGTGGTGGGTTGGGGAAGAAAGGCGAAATGAAGAGAGAGTGGGGTGGGGATTTTTTTGTGTTTTAAAAAAGATAGGGGGGGAAAGTTAGAAATTAGGGTTGTTTTTGGGGTTTTTTTTTTGTAGGAGAGATTAGAATTGTTTAGGGTGGGGGGGAGGTGATTTTTATTTTTTTTTTTTTTTTTATGGGGGGAGGGGGGATGGGGGGGGTGCGGGGGGGATGGAGTATTTTTTTTTTTTTTTTGTGTGGGTGTTTTTTTTTGTGGGGGGTGGGGGATATTGTTTTTTTGTTGGATGGGGGGGGGGGGGGGGGGTGTGTTTTTGGGGGTTTTGGGTGTTTTGTTTGTGTTGGGGGGGGGGGTGGTGTGTTGGTGGTTTGTTGGCCGGTGAGGTTTGGGTTTTTGGTTGGTTGTTGTGTGGGAGTTTGTTTGTTTCGGGTTGTTATGTGTTTCGTTGTGTGGGGGGGGGTGTTTTTGGGGGGGTGGGGGTTGGGTTTTGGGAGGTTTGGGTTGGTGTTGGGAGATGGTAATTGGGGGGTTTTGTTTGTTGAGGGGGTTGGGGTGGGGGCTTGTGTTGTGTTTTGGGGGTTGGTTTTTTTTTTTTGGTGGGGTTTTTGGTTTTTTTGTTTTTTTTTTTTTTGTTTTTTTTTTTTTTTTTTTTTTTTTTCTTTTTTTTTTTTTGGTTTTTTTTTTTTGGTTGGGTTTGGTGGGTTGGGGGGGGTTTGGTGGGGTTGGGGGGGTTTGGTGTTGGTGGGTTGTGTGGTTGGGGTGGGGGGGGGGGGGGTGGGGGGGGGGGGGGGGGTGGGGGGGGTGGGGTGTTGTGTTTTTTGGTTGGGGGTGTGGTTTTTGTGTGGTGGGGGGGGGTGGGGTTGTTGGGTTTGGGGGGGGGGGGGGGGGGGTGGGTAAGAAGAGAAGGGGGGGGGGTTGGGGGGGGGGGGGGGGGGGGGGGGGGGGGGTGGGGGGGGGGGGGGGGGGGAGAAGAGGGGGGGGGGGGGGGGGGAGCGGAGGGGGGGGGGGGGGGGAGGGGGGGGGGGGGGGGGGGGGGGAGGGGGGGGAGAGGGAGAGGGGAAGAAAAGGGGGGGGGGGGAGGGGGGGGGGGGGGGGGGGGGGGGGGGGGGGGGGGGGGGGGGGGGGGGGGGGGGAGGGGGGGGGAAAAAAAAAGAGGGGGAAAAAGAGAAGGAGAAAAAGAAAAAAACCGAAGGAGGGAGAGGGGGGGGGGGGAAGAGGGGGGGGGGGGTGGAAGGGCGGGGTGGGGGGGGGGGGGAGTGGGGCGGGTGGGGGGGAGGAAGGGGAGGAAAGATTTAAAGAAATAAAAGGTAATGTATAAGGGTTAAGGGGGGTGTTTAGAGAAAAAT